>NC_046383.1:25131053-25737540 GCF_011125445.2 Fundulus heteroclitus | reverse complement strand
CAAATAGTCAATAATCTTCTGAGGGATAATTTCCTTTGTCTGGCCTAAAATTATTAGCTTAAATTAAAATTATCCTTAAATTAACATGACATATTATAAGATAAGAAGCAGAAACAGTAATCAGCATCATTAAGAGCTAAGTTTATTTTTTGTCAGTCACACTGACTAGTGATTAAATCAAAGTAAAGACAAACAGATCTAATAATAAAAGAGGCTAATTATAATTTTATCCTATAACAACTCTAACACAGGAAAGTTGAATGTTTAGGACTTGGGGATTAAATAAAAAAAATAAAATAAAACTAGTAACATCTAATTCAATATTTGAAATGAATCTTAAGTTTATCCCATTTAAGAATTAAAAAGGAGGCTTTGAGGGCGGGCAGCATAATGGCGTAGTTGGTAGCAACTGTTGCCTTGCAGCTAGTAGAACCGAGTATGGGCGAGCATGGTTGTTTTCCCTGTTGCCCTGTGATGGACTGGCAACCTGTCCAAAGTTTATCCCACCTCTCCCCCAGTGACCATTGGAAATAGGAACCAGGACCCACCACAACCCTGCAAGGACAAGCAAAAAAAAAAAAAAAAAAAAAAAAAAAACGGATAAATGGGGCTTTGAATCCAAATTGTGCTTTACAATTATGGCAACAATAAGAAAGAAAGAAAGAAAGAAAGAAAGAAAGAAAGAAAGAAAGAAAGAAAGAAAGAAAGATTCTGAGGGTCAAACTAAAGAGACTTTCTTCCTTTTGGCCAGATAGATTATTTATTCTCACAGAACCGAATGGATTTCTCCCTCACGGGGTTCCAACATCACCCATTTTTCGGCTGGAGGAACAACTGGCTTATTTTTGTCTGCCTGGAGGTCATTATGCAGCTGTTGGTCCTGGCCTTTCGGATATTTTTGTATTTTCCCACTTTTCACAAAATCCAAGGCGTGGATAAGCTCAAACTCTTGCAGACACTTTACGAAAGAGCAAACAAAACCTAGCATGATGCGTGATGCAAACAAAACCAGCAGCAACTGAATCGCCGGGTCGATCGGGCCTCTGTCCTAACCCAGGACTTACAGTAATTAACCTAAAAAAAGAAAAAAAAAAAGAAGATTTAGTTCCTCCCCCAGAACTGGGAGCTGATGGGCTTAAGAGGATAAAGACAGGTTTACATTTTTTTTTAATGCATCGATTGGTATTTAAAGACAGGGGTAATTATAGATTATTTCATAAATATCTCAACTGCAAAATAAAATAATTTGAATAAGATACAAGTATTGACAAGCTTCCAAAAAAAAAAAAAATTTTTTTTTTTTTGCATGATACTTAAAGATCATGTAAGATCTTGTTTTGGAGATTCTGGACACTCCCTACATGGAATAAGATGCTGTTGTGACAAGATCTAGAAGTTCAGCAAAGGAGATTTTGACAGGATCTGTAGAAAAACCGAGGTGAAATGTAAAATCGGACATGTTTCTGCGCACAACCGCATGGAGCAGTGGCATAGATTATCGTACAGGGAGTACGATATATTGACTCATGAACAACTCTAGAGCCACCGTCTCAAGCTAGGGGGAGGGAATGTCATCTTCTCTGTGTCCTCCCTTGGCAGAGGAGTGGAATCACCCATCCTTATGTGCTCATATATCTTTCCTTTTACAGATGACCAGCTTTCCCCTTTAGATTTGACACCCACAATTTATACTCATTTCACATCTCTCCCCAGGCCACTCAGGGGCTCCTTGCTGAGATGTACCTGCCATGGGTATCAATAGAGTGCGTCGTCTTGGGCTAGCTAATGCAGCCCACTCCCACTGAGGTAATCCTTCAGAGACATCCCGTTGCCTGAGAGAAATGTCAAAGCTCAGCGGCGAGGATCAGTCTATCCTTACATACAGGGATGGAGATGGATCTTATTTAAGCCTGATTTAATTTGGGCTGCTTGGCACAGGCGACGTGTTGTGTGTAGAACAGAGGGCGGGAGATGGAAATGCGCAAAGTCTGTCTTTATTTGAGAGAATCTGGCGTCGGTACAGCACGGGCCAGATGCAATGCAAAGTGAACTGACAGATGCAGCGGTCACAGATATTTCTCTGCTTCGATTGCCACCTGTAGGACCATATGAATATTTAGCGAATGCCGAGCTGTCTGCTGTAATACAGCATCCACAAACAACTATAGTCGACCATGCTGGGCCCAGGATGGCTGGCAGAGTTTGAAAGTGTAGCATTGATAATTCATTTTGCACTCGAAACTTATGGACACAACTTTGTAAACTATCTAGTCTCGGCAGACCGCTGGTTTCTTTTAGACTCCCGGTGGAAAAGAAAATACATTGGGAAAATTGGTTCATCTGGAGGCTGGCTAAAAGAATTCGAAACATTAAAAAGCGTGACAGTGTAAAACGTTTCAATTAAACAGCTAAGTGTCTTTTTAAATTGGAAAATTGGCAAAGTCCCTGACAACAACAAAAGCAATCTTTAAAATAGCAACGCCGTGTGCAACTGCACTGGAGTTAACTCGTTGTAATTTCATTTCTTGTATTTTATATCCTGGGATATACTGAAAAGAACTCTGTCCTTCCTGGGTAAACTTAAGCTCTGATGTGCAAAGACAACACATTAGTCAGCTAGCTGCTGTTAGTTAAATCGCTTAATTAAACTATTATCAGCAAGTGTGACCACCTCTATAAAAAACAGATCATATCATAGCGTGCTGGTCCGGAGCACACAGGTTAGCAGAATGACAAGCAGGAACAATGTCAGCAATTACCCTAGAAAAGCCATATCTGCAGGCCAAAGCTTAGTTTAATCGCCAGGTTGCGTACAACAAGGACTTTAATATTGGTTCCACTTTGCTGTTAATGAAGACATCTGAAGTACGGTATACAAAAAATAGATAGATAGAAATATTTCTTGTAAATATGAATACATACATTTTCAACTAAATGAAAAAGACATGGCTGAATTAGGGCAAATAAGCATGGTACTGATCTGGGTACTCTGACGGCTCAGTGGTCCACAGACTGACAGCCTGTGGGAAGAAACCGTCTCCATGGCGGCTTGTTCAAGCAGATAGCGCTCTGTAGCACCAACCTGAAGGTAAAAGTGTAAACAGCTTGTGTGCTGGATGTCTGGAGTTTGCAGAGATGAGACTTTTTTTTTCTGACCCTAGACCTAGGCCAACTCTGATGATCCTCTCTGCAGACCTAGTTGTTCGCTGCAGTTTTGATCTGTCCTGCTTTGTGGATGCCGTGGACTTGGCCTGGAAATCTGAACAAGAACACCCTTTCCACTCTTTTCTGGTCATTTTGACTTTTTTTAATCGCCATTTTTGTTTTCTACTCCAATCATTTCCACTTTTTAGTTTTGAAACAGGTAAGCAACCAGACATACTTCCTCAGCATTCGGTCTTTCCTCCAACGTTAATACTCCGCTGTACCCTGAGACCAAAGACGAAATGCTTGGCTGTGTTGCATTGTGCCATGTATAAAATAATCTGGGCTTTTGTTGCAGCTACAAGACCTGCATACCTTGTTGTCACTGTGTCAACTATTTATCTTAAATAAGTGCTAAAGTCAGTTACATCAGTCTAACATATTTTATAATCAGTTGAACATTTATGTACCAATCTGATATGAAACCTTGACCTTTGCATTGAGAGGTCTATAATTATTCATTCATACAGACCATGGCTTTACTTTTTTTTCTACTTCCATGATTCATTTTGAACCATATATAAGAAGAAGTTACCCAGACACAATGAGAAAAATCACCATGAGCTATTAATATGATTAAACCAACAATATTTCTGCATATTTGATTAGAAATATAAGTGAAAACTGAATTAACAAAGAAACACAAGGACAAACAATGACAAACAAATAATCTACTTCTACTGATAAGAATAAAGAAAGGGGTCTGCAGTCATGAAGGAACGTTCAGAGATCTGACTGTTTAACGGATTAAGCTAAAATGGTTATTTGCACCTTATCAGATTATTGTGTGAAAAGATCTAATGTTTTTAAAGGATTTCTATCTTATCTAAAAGAAGGGAGAAAGAAAAGGGATTTGAAGTTCTCTCTTCAACATCTGTTCTTATCAAATTCCAGATCAGCAGAGTAACACGGAGCTTTCCCGCCTCGTGTCCGTGGAAACGTCCTCTTCCTTTTTTCTTCTTTTGTTTACTTTCCGGATCTCAGGTTCTCCGCCAGCAAGCAGGGTAGCAGTACATCTCTCCAACTTTCTCTCTATGCGTTGAGGGAGTTTCAGCCCTCAGTCCTTAGAACCACTTTGAGCTGCTGTGAGGAATGAGAGACGGAAATGGGTTTCTGTCAGACAGGCTTGGATGTTTGGATGGAGTGAGCGTTTCAGATCCAGGCCTGAACCACTTCTGAATATAACATCAGATAAATAAAGGTTTATTTTGTTTGATTCATGGGAGGTTCTCGTGTAGATGATGGATTCAGATGGAAAAGGCTAGACTCTCTCAGGAAGACTCATGGAGAAAAAGTCTTGGGTCAAGATGAAAAAATGAAACAGGAAGATTTTAACTGTAAATATAGGCCCAGATGAACAGAGTGGTGACCTTGACGGCTTGTCTCTTGGATGGCGAAGCTTACCTTACCTCTCTGCTCTTTTTCTCAATCTTCCGTTCCTTCTGACAATTGTCCGGCTAAAGGTCTCTCTCACTTCCCCAAAACTTCCTGCCACGAGATAGCTGGGAATTTAGACGTTCAGTAGGATGAGTTGGCACGGATGACAGACCCCTGGATGACAAATCCTCTGCTTCATTTCATCAGAGATATCTCTACACAAAACAAAAATAGGAAAATCCCCAAGGTTGCTTACATGTAAAAAATTATCATTCATATTAATATTCTAAATCATTCTAACAATAAAAATCATTATCATTCAAGGATGGTAAATTAATCTAAAAGTGTCACACAATCATTAGTAGTAATCATATCAATACAACACTGAAAGAAAATGATTTCTACTCTGACTTTCTAAAAGGTACCTCCTTGTAAAACAAAAACAAAAAAAGTGTAATTCTAGCAGCCTAGAAAAGCAGAGTTAAAAATGTCACGTGTTGAAGTAGCAGCAACCATGACCTCCTCTGTTTACCAAGGTATCCTAGGGTCAAATGTGAGTCTATCTGCCAACAGCTGAAGCTAGGTCAGAACGTGGTCATGCAACAGCTCATTGATCCCAAACAAACACAGGAGCAAATATACACAGTCTACAACAAAATGGCTGAAAAACATAATACAGTTGTTTTTACAGCCCGGTCTAATGGGCTCGAGACGCGGGGAGCGACGTCGCTCACTCTCCATTTATTTCCTGTCGAACTTGTGAGATGAGGCGACAGTCGCTTGCCCTCCTCCAGCCAAAATGGCGAAATTCATGTGTATGAAATTTCAAGCTCGTACACGTAGACGTGCACACGCAGGTTTGCTACGCAACACGAGAAAGTTGAACAAAGTTAAACTATTGTCCCCGTTGCTTGGCGCTGCAGCCATTTGTCTGGATCAGCCCTGAGGTGTGCCCTTAAGATGAGGATATTCTCCAGGCTGTTTCTCTGTCTGTAATATAGGATGAACCCGGTCGTATTTTTCTTTTGTAGAGTCGACATAAAATCAAGATTTCAGTCAATTATGGAAATATCTCTTTATCTCTTTATACTCTTTATCCTTGTCAGTCACGGACTGCTTTGAAAATATCAAAAGCCCTCCAATTTCATAACCAATAAGATTTCTGGGAAACTAGATTTAGATAAACATATTTAAAACATGGATGAAGAGCAGACCCTGACTTCAACTTCAAATATTACAAGAGATCAAAAAGTTAATTTACAACTTCGAATAAAGTCTAATGAACTGGTTCATTTTTGTAAGAGCCTATAGTTGACCAGTTTCTCACATACACTCAAACAGAAAGTGCCACATCAAAGGACCCCTTATCTGTTGTAAAAAAAATAAATAAATAAAAAAGAAAGAAAGAAATGCTTCACTAATATTTAAAATAGGCTTCAAGTCTAGAAGAGAAACCTCTTCATGCATATAGTATGCAAGAGAAATCCTAGTAGGTTTAAATTAAGAACAGTTTCCTTATAGCTCATATAATGGGAAAAGGCAATGTTATTAAATCCTTTCTGCAGCCGCAGACCGTTAATCTGAGCTAATTCTTAGGTACAGCAAGTTCTAATCTATTCATGAGGCACTTAGAGAGCAGTCGCTATTTCTCCACATTAGAAATAGACAGTCAAGAAAGTTTAAGCGTCTGGTTAGAGCGCCTTCCAGAGGCTTGCCAGAAGGTCCTGTGGATATTTTTCACTCGGAGGAGGCCTCGGGACAGACTGATGATTAACTCTGGGGGATTACGTCCAGGAGTGGTCCTGGAAAACTCTCAGAGACCTGGGAGAGGGATCCTACCTTGAAAAAGTATTTATGAGTTTTGAACCTTTTTGCATGTGGTCATGTTAAAAAATACAAACTTTTGATGTGTCTTATTAGGATTGTATGCGAAAGACCAACACATTAACATGAACAACCGTGAAGTGTTTCAGAGATGATTTTCAACATTTCTGTACTAATGATTAAATTCTTGACCTTTGGTTGCAATTACAGCAGTGAGTCTTTTAGTGGTGTCCACCAAGCTTGCTCCTCTTTGCAAAACAGCTCAACCTCTGTTACCTCGGTTCAGAGGCCCACAGCATGAGGCAGCTACCACCATGTTTGGGTGTGACACGGCTCAGTGAGGTGTCCAATATTGGAACATACTGTTTTATAATCTATCCATCCTTTAAACCTCTCCACTACTTCATCCCTGACCTATTTGCTCTGTTCCTTGATATTCGTGATGCTGTTTGCTCACAAATGTTCCAAAGCAAATCTCTAAGGCCTTCACAGACCCGCTGTGATTAATATTGACTTTATTTACTAATTATGTGACTTCTAAACTCAATTACTCTCACTGGATTTTATCTAGGGATGCTAGACTGAAGGGACTGAATACAAATACACCTGCCACCTTTCAGGTTTGGTGTGAAAAATATTGATAACCATTTACAAATTTGTTGAGCGCTCTGCCGCCGTTAAGCATTAGTGTAACATTAATGCTTTAAAGAAATCAAAAACATAAATAAAAACATATATACCACACAAATGTAAAAGATTTTTTTTTTTTTTTTTTTTACAAATTAAACCATTATTAAGAGAAAAGATTGTTTTGGAGAAAGTTCAAATCTGGCTTTAGATGCTAAATCTTCTAAATCAGCTGACTCTGTGTACCTCTGGTGCTTCTGGACCTTACAGTGGCCTTGGATACTGTGGACCACTCTGTCCTCCTTCCTCGCCTATATGATTATGTTGGTATGTGTTATGTTGGTATGAAGTGGTTCATTCCCTAGCTGACTGACAGGACCTTTTTTTTTTTTGACGATTAATGGCTTGCTCCTCTTTCTTGTGGAGTGCCCCAAGGTTTTATTTGTGGCCCTCTTCATTTTTCTCTGGGTATGTTGCCACATGGCTCAATCATAATCCAGCACAATCTCAAATTCAAATTTTATGCAAATTATTTGCAGATGGATTTACTGTTAAGGCCAGGATGAAGTAATACAACGGTCTGTTGGACCGCATCTCTGAATTATTTGTTTAAACGAACAAAAAGCCAATTGGATTTTATTTGGTGACAAAGCTGTCATTGAATGGGAAGCTCTGATGGCTGAATTTTTCTCAAGTCTTTTCTGAGCCACTGTGACCAGAAAAAGGGCTGTTCACGCTTTCATCAGTTCCAAAATCAACATTTGCAACGCTTACCATATAGTGTCCTCAAGTAATCCCTTAGTTTCCTCCAACTTGTTCAGAACATAGCAGCTCGCCTTTTAACTCACACTCCCAGACAGGAACATATTACACGTGTTTTATCTTCACTGCATCGGGTTCCTTTCTGTTTTAATAGAGTTCATTTTAAACTTTTATTGTTTTTAAAGCTCTTAACCATTGTGCCCCCTCTCATTTATCTGAGTTATTGAAGTTCTCTATTCCCAACTCACAGTTCCATTACCGAAGCACATACACTACAGCTCAAAGGTTTGGGGTCACTTAGAAATATCCTTATATTTTTAAGAAAAGGACACCATTTACTTCAATTAAAGTAACATTAAATTAATCAGAAATACTGTTCAGACATTGTCCGTGAGATAATGTCTATAATGGAGTGGCCAGCACAGTCACCAGATCTCAAACCTCTTACTAAAACAAATTCCCAGCTAGCACCCCGAAGGTCTTCAAGACTGTAATTGTAAAAGATAGATAGATAGATAGATAGATAGATAGATAGATAGATAGATAGATAGATAGATAGATAGATAGATAGATAGATAGATAGATAGATAGATAGATAGATAGATAGATAGATAGATAGATAGATAGCTAAGCACCACTTTGTTCACCTTTATTGTGGATGTGGAAAGGACTTTACAAAGACATGATTGATTGATTGATTGATTGATTGATTGATTGATTGATTGATTGATTGATTGATTGATTGATTGATTGATTGATTCATTCATTCATTCATTCATTCATTCATCGATAATGGCTGGAGGGACTGATGGACTCACAGGCAACAACATGGTTGCATGAGTTGCATGGAATTTGACAAAATAAATGTTGTTGTAACCAGGCTGCTGTTTATAACCTCCTCTTTTTGTCATCACAACAATGAAATATTAGTTAAAACTCTTAGTTTGTTTTTGGCTCTCCCCTCACAGTAACATCCAAACTCTGTTCCTCTGACAGATTAATGTCAGGAAGTGCTGGAAATCAGGGGGATTACAATCCAGATTTAGGCCAGTACTTTGCTCTATATACTTTTTACTGTTGAGTCAATGTGCTCGCATCTATCGTCTATATACAGTGACTCTCCATAAATCTAATATTTGCCTATGCTCACAACCACCATCAAACTTTGTCTCCCATTCATCTAATAATAGATCGGCTCTGTTTAGTGATGCCTCCATGTGGCAGATGGCTTGACAGACATGCAAGCACGCACAGTCTGTTAAGAGTAAAGGTGAGGATGATCAGCAGCACTCCTAATGAATACTTTAATTACATGTCCTTAGTTATTAGATTCTGCATTTACTACTAATATTGTAAAGTGAGAAGGAAAATATAGGCAAAAATAAATAAATAAATCTACAAAATTTAGACAGGCCATTGGCTGATGTGAGAGGAAATAACAGAGGGACGGATTACTTGTTGGCCCCAAACAGTACATCTGAGATTAGGATGAGCATTTCCTCTGATTCCAGCTCATATTTGAGCAACAATACTATTTCTTTCACACACGCAGAGTATTGTTCTGCTGATGAAAAGAGTCCAGCTGGCACGCTCTACTATTTTTCTCCCAAGGATCTTAGTAAGCAGAGCCCTGACTAAACAGATAATTGTATTATTCCTTTGTATCTTCATTGCTCCTGATTCTAAACGTGTGCTGCGGTAAATCGATCAATCGACACACGCTGCCATGGTCACGCAAAAAGGAAATGTGAATGCCATGCACACAACAATCGCTCCTTGTTTTTCTTTCAGCCCTCTGACACACACACACACACACACACACACACACACACACACACACACGCACGCACGTACTTGCAGACATGTTGTCCGGGAGACCATTCCTTGTTTGGATGTGTTGTCAAGGAAACAAAGATGGAAGAAAAATCTGTTCGCTGAAATTTTTAGAAAATCCATCTGTTAGATTGGAAAAGGGAGAAAGTAGTGCTAAGCCTAGTTGGATGAGTGCCTGCAATAAAACACATCATCCAAAGGGAAAGGGCTTTTATTGATTTTGCCACAGTATTATTAATATAAAAATGGAGCCTGGACATTGTAAATAAACCCAATGAATTCCTTTTATTACAGTCCAGCAGAACCTTTTCCCCGTCGAGCTGAAAATTGTGCGAGAAAATAAAAAAATAAAAAAGACAGAGAAAGAAAATCCAAGTCAGGTGACCTACTGCAGAGTAATTACAGCTTAACTGACCACCCATGTCTTTATTCTGCATCACAGGATGCCTAAACGCTCATAATCACCTTTGATTACTGGCGAAAAGGTTGAGCCGAGTCAATCCTGCGGCCCAATTTGATACAAAATCCAAGAAAATATGACTAAAACCTAGGGATTTACGAGCCTGCTGGTTAGGGATGCTGAATGATCAGACTCCTGCTTGGGGAAAAGAATAGCATTGTTCTGCATAAGGAGTCGTGGCATGATTTCATAGTGTCTGCCCCAGAGAGCCACCGCAGCAGCTGGACAGCCACAGAGGAAGGCACAGCGCATATTGTGCAATCGATTAAAAAAGAAAACCCACAGCGTGGCCTAAATATCCTGCCACAGCAGAGTCTGCTCTGTTTCCACACATTTCCTGATTCTCCCCTTTTGTCGGCTCATCTGCTTACCCTTCTGCCATATCGCTCTGTTTGAAATTGTATGTGGAGAAAGAAGAGAAGCATCCGGTGTTCTCCTGCATATCCAGTCAGAAATGCACATTTTCAGCTTCAAGTGAGAGTTGGAGTCTTTGGATGATGACTCTATTGTTCATCAGAAGAGCTCATTTTGAATGAGTCTGTACAGAAACTACGAGGGGAAAATGTTTTTTTTTTTTTTTTTTTTAATCTGGAGGCCCCTGACGTTGATCTGTCACCATCAAAGCCGACATCGGCAGTGAGAAACACGACAACATGCTCACTAAGGATTGTCGTAACCCACGCTCTGACGGACAACGCCTCTTTAAAGCAATGGTCCTGGATTTCTTCAGTGAGGAGCTATTAAAAAGTTATTAATCGTTCTGGCCTCCAGCAGAAACAGCTTTGTGTGTCTTCATTTAGTATAAATCATGATCGGTTGTTCCTGGTAGCTGAAGAAGCTGCGGGCTAGTCCCGGTGGAGCCAAAACCAAAGAGGAGATCTACCGTACTGAAACGATTCCAATCTCAAAGATTTCACAGCGATTTATGCCAACACGATTTTATCAACCATCAGGCCATTATCACATTTGCAATGGAGAGCTTATCTGAAAAGAAAACAGATAATTATTGGAATTAGGAAGCACTGTGCCACCAAAGATCTTCACGCGCTGAGAACACAACATGTTAAACAACTATTACAGTAACTATCTGTCACCAAGGTAGAGCGGGGATTGACGCAACAAGCATTTTAGTGGTTTAAGTGAAGACTTTTTTTTTTACAGTCTTGCATTTTTAATGAAGTGTTGCTTTGGGCCAGAAGCTATACGCTGAACACATGTTTCACACGGGAAGATGACTGGTGGAGTGTCACCTCCTGTCTCATTTTAGGTGTATAAAGCCACCCAGTGGGGATGTCCTGACCAGGGACAGATATCGGTTTGGGTTTCTGCTTACAGCATTTTTGAATGATCAGTATCAGGAGATTCTACATTAGCTATTGTACGTCTGCCTGTGATCATATCATATATCATATCATACACTGACTTTTGCTTGGCCAGTTTTTACCAACCGCTGCCTCTTTTCCTCTGCTACACCTTCCGAACCACATTATAGTTTGAAGTAGATCAAATCTTGGTTTTTCCACATGGAACTCAACCCTTTTCCCCCCTTTTAAAATGACCTTGTTTGCCAGCCGCACACAGATATATACACACACACAAGTCTCAGTGCAGGAGACCCGACGCTAACCAAACCTGAAGCTAAAATGTTGTAAGTGCAAAGAGCAATGCTTCTAAAACCGGCAAACAACTTTTTTTCTGTCAATTTTGTCTGAACAGGAATACCCGGAAAAGCGCTGCAATATGTTACAAGCAGAATTGTAAGAGAGTAGAATCAAAATAGAGAACAAACCTGCAAACACTCCAGCACAGAAGCAAACTGGTTAACACGAAAAAAAGCAGGACTTCAAAAGATAAGGGTTTATTAACGTTGCCTGTGTTCAGCTGACGACGTTACGCACGTTTATGTGACACCTTGTCTGAGCCTCGTAGCGGGTTTTAAAACCACGTTATTCGCAGCATATTCACGCTGACCTTCAGAAACTCCATTTGGGACGAAACATCTCTCGCTGTCAGGAAAAAAAAAATGGACAGGAGAGACTGCAACATGCAGAACGTAATTGCTAAGTGAGTTAAGTGTTCACCACGCAGCATTATAAAATGCAGGGTGGTGGTATTTTACGGCGCTTTAAAGCTGCAGAGATTTCAAGCAGAAACCTGTTATTTATGTCATCAGCTTTAGTGAAGATCTGGACTTCTTGTTGAACGGTGCTTAATCAGGCAGGCTTTTTTTTCGACGTTGAAGTGAGCAAAACTCTGCGCTTTCTTTAAGCGTGAATGATAGATGTAAGAAGCATTTTTCAGGGGCCAATACTTTGATACTATACGCAAAAAAAAAAAATCCTTTAAGGTGACAGCTTAGCAACAATTGTGTGCGGTTTGGCCATCATACACACATAGGCAGCCTTTGAGGGGGCCCTGATATTGATAAAATGTTCCTCTCCATTTGCTTTAAACATCGGCTCATATAGCCACGGGGCAAAACATTTACGATTTCATGGACAAGACATACGTTACAAAATAATCTAAACTTGTCAAAGATCACAAAATCGTATTCCTCTAGAATCCTACAGTGGTGGTGGTGCACTGGCTTTTTATCCAAGGCCTTTAGAGTCTGTTTATATTGTTACGTCCACCAGGCCCGTTTGGTGGGGTAACATTAATGGAGACCACACAAGGATTTTATGATTCAATGAAATTGGAATTTATTAAATTATATTAAAGAAATAAAACTTGGAAGAATGAATAACTGAAATGAGAAACCAAAATAGATTAATACAAAACCTTTAACCAACTAGAAATAAGCAAATGTCAAAACAAACCTAGCAAAACCCAATCACAAGATACAAACCAAACGGGTTCTGAGGAGGGAGAGGGAAGGAAACTCTCTCCTCGGCTGCAGCACGGCCACTTTTCAAGCTGCAGAGAACTAATCAAGGGAAAACACAACACCTGCAGAAGGCCGGTCTCCAGGAAAAAGGCAGGGAACCACTGCAGCCGTAACACCTCCCCCCTTTAAACAGAGGATCCCAACACGGACCTCTGTAACCATCTTTCTTGCTATTCTGGTCCATCAATGGCACGAGACAATGCATCAGCTAGCACATTTTCAGTGCCTGGAATGTGCCGAATAACAAGGTTGTAAGGTTGCAGAAATAAGGCCCATCGCATCAACCGCTGATTTGGACTCTGTAAGGAGTGCAAAAAGGTCAAAGGGTTATGATCTGAATACACCACAACAGGAAATGCACCCCCACCCACATACACATCAAAGTGCTGCAGTGCCCAAATAAGGGCCAAGGCCTCTTTCTCAATGGTTGAATAATTAAATTGATGTTGATTGAACTTCTTAGAAAAGAAACAGACTGGATGGTCAATGCCTTCCTCATCAGTCTGCAACAAAATCGCTCCAGCACCCACTTGACTTGCGTCAACCTGTACTTGGAATGGCCAATCTAATCTTGGCGTAGACAAGACAGGTGCAGTACTTAAGAGGATCTTAATGTTTTCAAAAGCTTTCTGACAGGCTGAGGACCACCTGAACTGGACTTTAGCTTTTAATAGGTCAGTTAATGGAGCAACTACAGTAGAAAAATTCTTACAGAAGTTTCTATAGTAACCCACCATACCCAAAAACCTCATTAGTTCCTTCTTTGAGGTAGGAGGAGGGAAGCTATCAATGGCTTGGACTTTAGCTCTTACTGGTTTTACTTGTCCTTGCCCAACAACTTTTCCCAAATAAGTCACTGTAGCTCTCGCAAACTCACATTTTGCTAAGTTCACAGTTAAACGAGCATCCTGAAGACGCTGAAACAGTTTCTGGATGTGTTGTATGTGTTCAGCCCATGTGTCACTGAAGACCACTACGTCATCCAAGTAGACAGCACAACCTTTTAATCCAGCCACTACCCGATTCATCAACCGCTGGAATGTGGCCGGTGCATTCCTAAGACCAAAACTCATTACCGTGTAAGAGTATAATCCAGATGGTACAACAAAGGAAGACACCTCTTGGGCTCGAGCAGACAAGGGTACTTGATAGTAACCTTTGAGCAAATCAAATTTACTCACATACTTCGCTGTCCCAACACGATCAACACAATCCTCCATCCGAGGAAGTGGGTAGGAGTCAGGCTTTGTAATGCTGTTCAGTTTCCTGTAATCAGTACAGAATCTATAAGTGCCATCAGGTTTTTTAACCAACAAACAGGGTGAAGCCCAACTGGAATAAGATGGTTTAGCCAGGCCATTGTCCAGCAAGTACTGAATTTCAGACTCCAAAAGCTTACTTTTTTCTGGATGAACACGATAAAAATGCTGACGGATGGGCTGCGCACCTTCCACATCAATGTCATGCTCAATTAAGTTAGTACAGGTTGGAATGTCACTGAACAAAGCATGGAAATCCAAAATTGACTGCTTAAGCTGCTCACTCCTCTCTACAGACAAATGACTCAATAATGTTGGCAAATTAGACAACATTTCAGAGTTCTTAAGTCTTGGCTGAAACACAGCATCATCTGGAGTTTGCACATCCTCATCCAATCCTGCTGTGCCGCTCAAGTCCACTTTAACAGATGAAGCAACTGCCTTCACATCGTTTTCTTGCAGAGTCCGACCAAAATAAGGCTTTAGTAAGTTTATATGACAAAGCTGAGTTGGTCGCTTACGGTCTGGGGTAGAAACCATGTAGTCTTGTTCAGACACTTGTCTCAGCACAGAATATGGACCATAAAACTTTGCCTGAAATGGTGAACCCTGAATGGGAAGTAAGGCAAGCACCTTATCTCCTGGGTGAAACACTCTTCTTTCAGCCTTCTGGTCAAACCATTGTTTCATTTTTCTCTGAGCTTTTTTAAGATTCTCAGAAGCTAGTTCGCCAGCCAAGAAAAGTCTGCGACGAAAACCATTAATATAGTCAAACAGGTTTGATGGTGGATCGGAACTTTCCAAGTTTGTTTTTAGAATAGCAAGAGGACCACGCACACAATGTCCAAAGACAAGTTCATTTGGACTGAACCCTGTGCTTTCTTGCACAACTTCACGAGCTGCCAGAAGAAGCCAAGGCAGACCTTCTTCCCAGTCTCTATGGTGTCAGGAGTGGGACATACCCACCCCTAGACCCTTTGGTCTAGGGGTATGATTCTCGCTTTGGGTGCGAGAGGTCCCGGGTTCAACTCCCGGACGAGCCCCCACAATGTTATGTCCACCAGGCCCGTTTGGTGGGGTAACATTAATGGAGACCACACAAGGATTTTATGATTCAATGAAATTGGAATTTATTAAATTATATTAAAGAAATAAAACTTGGAAGAATGAATAACTGAAATGAGAAACCAAAAGAGATTAATACAAAACCTTTAACCAACTAGAAATAAGCAAATGTCAAAACAAACCTAGCAAAACCCAATCACAAGATACAAACCAAACGGGTTCTGAGGAGGGAGAGGGAAGGAAACTCTCTCCTCGGCTGCAGCACGGCCACTTTTCAAGCTGCAGAGAACTAATCAAGGGAAAACACAACACCTGCAGAAGGCCGGTCTCCAGGAAAAAGGCAGGGAACCACTGCAGCCGTAACAATATAAAGACTCAAGAGGTCTTTGAACACTATCACCAGCCTGACCCCAGGAAGCAGCACTGCACGACGAAAAACAGCCAACGGCTGAAACTAAGTGCTGTACATAGCTACAAACTTGAAAACACATCCAATTAAAAAATGAAAATAAAAAGATAAGGCTTAAAAAAACTAAGTCTTGCTAGTGGTAAAAGCCAAAGAATAATACTAAGTTTTAAGCCGGGTTTTACGGATAGGTAGTGAAGGAGCGTCTTTTATGCGCAGGGGGTAGGGTTTTCCATAATTGAGATTATTCCATAATTCCATATTAATCTGCATTTATACTGAATGAAAACTCCATGATAGCTATCTGCTGTTCATCAGGAATTACCTGCTCGCAACATTTTACCAGAACTTCACAGATTCTGAGCTATCGCTTTAAGACGGCAACAATAACTGCACGGCGACTCTTTGGGGATCTTTCCTTGGTTCCTTTCCTCATCAAGGACCCCGCTGATTTCCGTTGAGAGCAGGGGCTGAAGTGTCATCACATGCAGCGATGCCTCTGTGTGGCCCGGGACACATCAGCCTCCCCGTGTTGCATTTGAGTCAGAAAGCCCTGTCAAAACTCCTGGCTCAGGGGGCTCGTCTCAGGGAAGACAAAAGGGGAGAGGTGGAAGACAACAGAGGCGAAGAGGAGGAGGAAGGCGAGAGGCGGCAGGAGCCGGGGATGTCCAGGTCACTGTGGGATCTGACAACGGAGGACAATGCCAAGCTTAATTTAGAATTCACTCCCTGACAAGCAGATGTTACATCATTTTCTTTTTTCTTTTCTTTTTCTTTTTTTTTGAGCTGCACCTGAAAGAGGCAGTATGTAGGCTGCTTAACGCTTCACGTGTAAGTCAAGCCGTGTTCGGTCAAAAGACATCCCAGATACACAAGTAGGCAAATTATCTGCAATAATGATCCGGCTTCATGTCGGGCCGTGGCTCTTTTCCCTTGGACATACACTTTGTCTCATTTATTCAGTTTAACTTTCATTTGATTAAAACAAGGAATTGTTGAAGCATAAAATCTAATTACAGTAAAACAATAGCTTATATGCGCACAGCCAAACACACACACGCATGCACGCGCGCACGAGAGAAGAGAAACGGCAAACAGAGAAGGCATTTCTCCGAGTCTGGGCAAATGAAAAGGGAAATTGCAGTTTCAGTTTTCCACTTTTGGTCAGTGACATTGATTTAAAAACTCGTTATAATTTCCTTGCCTGGCATGTTAATACACTGCGAGGATGAATAGCGAGATGTTCCACTTTCTGTTTGGAAGACTTCTGGGCAAATTCGTGTAGCTGAACACTGGAACCGGTGCACAGAAAATAACTTCTTTTTTTTTTTCCTTTTAAGAACAAGCGAGCAGAAGAAAGCAAATAAAGAGCCTGCTCATTTCAATATCATGGAAAGCACTTTAATAGTATTACTCTGATGATGTTTATAATGCTGCAGGTTTATTTTATCGGAAAACTAGAGAGTTATGAGGCTGATTTATTTATCTGGATGAAGGTCAGAAGCTGAATCTTGCTGGTTAGATTTTATCGAAAAAGCTACTTTATTGCTGAAGGCTTTTTTTTTCCTAGCAGTCTTACATTTTTAGCTCACTTTGGTTTACTGTTAGCAGCTTGCCCTCTGACCAAGGGACTGACCAAGGTAAAAGAAGGAAATTAAAATAGAGATTATTTTAAGATTACATTAAAGATTACATTCAGACTTGCTTCCTTTTACCACACCATGGGTATAGGTGTGTAGCTTGGTTTAGCATAGACAAATAGCTCAATTATATTTTGATAAATGAAGGTTTGACGTTTGCCGTTCCATTAACTCGATCACAATCCTCAGCAAGCATTTCAGTTTACATGCTTGAACAGGCTGTGAGTCAGCTTTTTTAAGACATTTTGCCTTTTTATCCAGCAGCATGAATGAAACCTTTCCTTATTGGGTTACTGCCCCTTTTTCATTTTCCTTCCCAACTCCATCATCATTGTACCTCTTCTTACACTTATACTTACACTTCTTACACCTCTCATCTTCCTCACTCTTTGTCTCTATTCCTTACATACAGATTATCTTCTTTCTTCTTTACCTGTACCTCTTCTCATCCCACTCCTATTCATGTCTCATCCCTGTTTCTTCTTGTCTGTCTTTGTTCTCATCGTGAGCATTTATTAACCTACTCATTGTTCTCAATCTTCATTTGTAGTTTTTCTTATCCCATTCATCCTTGTCCTAACTCATAAATTCCTCCTTATACTCCAGCACCCCAACCCTAACCCTAAATCCAGTCTAATTTTTCTCCTTTATCCCTCTATGAATCCCTCTGCTTACCCCCAATGTAGCCATCTCATGCTCTCATTTTGATTTTTTCATCATCTTCCTCATTCTTCATGTCTACTTCTTTTTAACCCAGTCATTTTTTTCTGCTTTGCCTGTTCCTCTTCTATTCCACTCCTTGTTCTCATCCATGTTCCCTGTCTCTAATCATCCCACTCAACATCCTGCTTCCTCGTCCAACCTCTTCTCATTTTACCTCATCCCTGCTTCGTCTCATCCCATGTGTCTCATCTGCTATTCTTAACGTACTTATTCTTACCTACCTCGTAGATATATCTATGTTAATTCTTCTGCCTCTTCCATCCCTGGCTTCTCATCTTACCTATTCATCCTGGACATCGTCGTCTTTCTCCCTGACATTTACCTTTTCCCATCCGGTTCAGCATTCCAGGTCACTGGAGACAGAACCACTAACCAGAGTCTTCTTCTCCTCACTCAGTAATCATAAACTCCCCAGACGAGCCTTAACCTTTCGGATAAACTGTAAACTCCTCCCCTCTGGTTTGTCTTATTGAACTAGTAAATTCACAGCACTGTGATGTGATCCCGGCAAGGGAAAAGGTGTGCAACCACCTAAAACGTTAAAATCAACAGATTATCTTTACTGAGCAATGCTGGTTCTAGTAGGCAGACCTTCAATGAAGTTGCGATCTCCTCATTTTGTGAAAATAAACATATGAGTGACATCTAAGCTAAAGAATGTGTTGTGTCTGGGAGAAAGTCTGGAGATTTGTTGTCTCCGGACTTCCCAGTAAAGGCTTACATTCTGCCGCAAGACAGAAAAGAGAAGCCAGAGGTGAAGAGGGACGGGTCAGAACATCCACACAGCTCAGCTTCTCAGAGCAAAAAGTTATAGGCATTTTAAATACCTAAGATATGGTGCACTAAAACTTTTAATACGTGGCAGTCTGCCGGAGGTTAGTAGAGAGAGCAATAAGGATTGTAATAAATGGCGAGAAGTTAACAGAAGTCAACAATTTGTTGGTCTTGTGCAATTTATTAAAAACATATAACTTCATAGGATTTTTACAGAGAGGTCAATGAGTATGTCTTTATATGAAGATTGTGAATTACTGAGATCCACCTACCTTGTAATTTTGAACTGAATATAAAGGAAAGTTATTCATATTTTAAGTATTCATCAGAAACACAAAAGAAGCAAACAGCAACAAAAAGGAACATCAAAGATTTCCATTATAAACACAGCATAAAGTAAACAGCCTGTATTTGTAGTATATTTAAAATCTGTGCATGTAATAATTTTGGTCAGCTTATTTTTGTGATTAGTTTATCACAGAGCGTTTGGATAGCGGTACATAATGAGTCCACAAACTATGTGTTTAAGTTGCCGTTTTTTTTTTTTTTTTTTCCAACTCTCACATACAATAATGAAAAATCCCCTGTTGAAGTGTAAGTAAACATTCTTCTTAACCCAAGAGCTGCTAATAAATTACAGCTGGATTTTCCAGGGAAATAAGGTTTTGCTTAGTGACAAAAGCCTTGTTCGACATTTCCCTGAGGGTTTCTTTATTAAGCAAACAATGGCCCATGATTACTCTGAGCATATTAAAACAAGATAGCAAACAGAAAACATTGCTGAAGGGCGAATTCATAGCCCACCTCTAAATGATGACTAAATAATAGTCATCAATCAAAGCAAAAGGCATACGACTCAGTCCACCTGTGAATGAACCTCCTGCCTCCCCCAAAACAGCATGTCAAGTCCCTCCCACAGATCAGTCCTCCGAGTCAGTCGGACCCCCTGGAATACCTCTCTGCTGTGTACTTGATTACACAATTGTTATCAAAGAGGACCACCAAGCCACTTATTTGAGTTAGTGAATGGAGTTCTGACATTATATCAAGAAACAATCCTGTGTTTTTGAGTTTGACTTTCTTAAATTTTTCTGAAAGAGAGCTCCCATACGGGGAGGCAGCATGATTGTCCTGTTGCGTATTAATTCCTATTAGAATGATTCAGCTTTTAACAGCCTCGGCACGGCAGTCCATGACTCATTGCTTGAAGCCCTATTATTATAGTGGCTATTGATTACTCGCTCTTAAACAAGGTTCTCAGCTTCACCAATATAAAAAAAAAAAAACTACTAAACACAATCTACAATAAATTTTGGGCCAAAAAAGTATTAAACTGTTAGTAAACAAGCCCATAACTTTTGAAGCAGCGGATACTTTTCAAACTGCTAAAGCTAAACAGGAACAAAACGTGGATATCTAAATTCAACTGTGCTATTTTTTTTTTTAACTCTGTCTACTTTTATAACAGTGCAAATGCTAGCAATATGCTAACAGTACCGCTGTCAGACTGTTGCTTTTTAGTCTTGGTTTTTCTGTCATGTAAAGTATGCCATAACGGAAGTGAATTTATATATCTGCCTTATTTTGAATGAGATAGCTATAAGTTTAACTCCTCCTGGCCAGTAGGTGGCGCATTTGCATTTGCCATCTCTCCTTCCCAGCTTCATTAGTACTGTTTGCGTTCTAAAAAAGACACATGACCTTTCTTCTTTCTGTGTGAAATCAGACACAATTCCATACAAGAACAATGACACAATTTTCTGTTTTTGGTTTTTAGAAGTTAAAAATCATTCTTTGGCATTTTTTTATTGCTTTCAAAGTATAGGACTTGCTCACAAACACCTTTTCAGTGTTACAAATGAAAATTTTAATTGGGTTAAGAGCAGAGCTTTATGAGAGTCAATATACTGACATTGAATTATAATCAGCTTTATTTCCTAGTGTGAGATCAGTTCCACTTTGTTTTAAAAAATATATATAAATGTGGAAATAGAATTATTAGAAAATATTTTTTTCTTGTAAATATATATATTTATATTTTTTACAAAATACTGTTTTTTTTTTCTTGCTGGCCTCCTCATGAGAGGTAGCTCATGAGGAGGCCAGCTGGCTGGACAGTCTGGTCCTTGTCTACAGAGGCAGCATCTGATGGGCTGAGAACAAGGCACAGCTTTTTTCCATCTCCACCTTCCATAAATACCCAGGCCCTACATCCACTCATCACCAGATCTTTTGATTCAGTTCAACACTTAGTCCTTTGATCTAAGTTTACCAGAAATATTTAAAAACTTTAGTGGTTTTTCCAGTCTTGTATTAATTTTTTTTTTGCCTTCAGATCCAGTCCCACCAGCTCTTAAGCCTTCATCTGCACCTGCCAAGCTCCTTCTTCCTGTACCAACAAATATCCTCTTGTGCTCCACCCATCCATTAAACCAGAATTATTGTCATGGTGTGAACTTTGGGGACCGGGACATTTGGAATAGCAGGAAACACAGCTCAGGAGACCTGTTAAAGATGGGGGCCAGTGGGTCAGCCGAGTTGGGGACCCATGTTTGAGGTTCTTTTGTGACTCTTTGAATGAGTTGTGGATGAAGTCGCCACTTATCCATGCTTCTCCATTTGTGGACAATTGCACACACTGTGGTTCTCTGGACCCCCAAAGCCTTAAAAATGGCTTTGTAACCTTTCCAGACTGATGCGAATGACTTTATTTCTCATCTGGTCGTGAATTTCTTATACAAATATTTTAGCCTAATTAGGGTATTTATTTATGCTAGGTCTGGGAGTGACCAGCTGAGCTTTTTTTTTTTTTAAAGGTTAGTCACAGTTAATTCAAGATCTAACAAGGGTTTTAATTCCATTTTAGATTATGACATATCGGTTTAGATAACCTGTTTCTTTTTCTCGTTGGCACCTAAAATTACCATTCCAAAACTGCTGTCAAAAACATAGCAGCACTTTGCAGCCGGGACTTAAACGTGTTATATTCTGCAAAAGAATATAACAGGGTTTGAAGCCAGCATGTTGAAAGTAAACGCAAGTCTTCCGCGCGTCGCTCTCAGCGGGATGAGCAAGATCAAAGTGACGTAATCTGAGAGATGTGAACTTGCCATTTTTTTTATTTTTTTTTGAGTTACCCCAACAAAGGCCGAGATGATTCATCGCCGTTAATTATGAAACGTTTTGATCTGGGTGAGAGCAATGTCGATTGGATTGAGCCATTTTCACCTATCCGAAGTCTGTTTCCCAGAAATAATTTACTGGAATCTCTCGTCAGATGTAATACCCTGTGAATAACAACTAAGATGATTTTCACTTCGCACGGCTGTCACAGCACATATGGTGGCAAAATAAACAAAAGATATTCAGCAGACACTTTGAGCCATTGTCACTCCACTGGCTGATAACAGTGTGGAAATAGCTGCCTGTCAGGCCGTGTGATTACAGTGGACTGCTGGTAAGAACATTTCCAGAGGGCATATTTAAGACATGTCTCATGTTTCATTTCAACAGTGAATCATAATTTCGCGGTAAGCCGCATCACTGGTAAGACATAGTTTCCTTCATTTGAGCTGAGCGATGAAATATGTTCCCCAAAAATGGAAAAGAAAAGAAATTATTCATGGGAAATGGAAATCAAGTGTTAATGTGATAATATTTCTCTGCCTTTCACAACTAACAGACATGCCGATACATCATTCTTATCCACGTAGCACCTTGAATCAAGCGCCCGGACTGAAAAATGAAAATGAAAGCGATGATTTTTATTGTCTGTGAGCGACACGGGGATGATTTAAATTAGTCATTAACCAGGACAACAAGATTATGGTTTGTAATTACATTTTTTTCTCAAGTGGTATCAGTCGCATCTTCACTCATTATGAGAATTAAGTAGACTAATAGAACAGACTCCAAAGAAGTGTCGGATTTGCCAAGAAGTAGCAAAGTCACGGAGTTATTGGTGTTGTGAGTTCTGATCTCTTCAACCGCGGGCTGGTTTGGCTCCAGCTGCCAGTTCTTCTTCCTGGAGGTTAGCTGGAGTAACATCTGTTGCTACATCACCCTGTCATGTTGACTGAAAAGCTCCTTGAGCAAGGCACCTTGACAAAAGAGCCTCCTCGGCGCCCTCTGAAGCAGTTTAAGTGTTGCCTGGTAACTACGAGTGAGCTGAACTGAAAGCGCTTCTGGAAATTATGCCAGAGCTGCCTGCTTGGAGCAGTTACTTAGCTACCAATATGCTGAACTATGAAGGCGTGCTCTCAGTTTATGGGATAACCGTGTTATGTTGTACATGTGACGGGAGTAACGTCTTACCTCTGAAAATTAAAACAATTTAGGGCCTCCTTCCGCATCTTCTTTTTCATTTAAAAGGTCTTTTTAGGTTATCTAATTTTAGATTTGAACGCTTTATTGCTATGTTGGTTTCTTAAAGTACAGGATTTTGAACTTCTTCAAAGATAAGTGCAATTGAACCAGTTGTGTCTACTGTATTTAAAGTTATCCAACAAAAATGTCACATGTAGTTTATGTAGCAAGTAAAAAAAGCCATAACGTCTTTAAAATTCATAGAAAAATACATAGTTAAAATTCACCTCTGTATTGATTTGTCCCATAATGACTGCATAATATTTGATCAAAATGACAACCTTCCAGAGTTTCCAGAACCTTTTAGAAGCTTCTGCCTGCAGACTACACTGCAACCTGGAAACGTGTACCTGTGTATGTTTTGCAATCTAACTCCGATCCAAATGTTTTTTTGGTAGAATTAAATTCTTGATTTCATCTTCAGCATTTGAGCTATTTTTGAGGCGTTCCGATTGCTGTTTTACTTAGAGACCTGTACCTTAAACCTACTTAATACCATGTAAGACATTATGTCTAAAATCCCCTAAATGCCTCAGTTAGCCTCAGAATCCACCGATGGTTTGATGCGTTCAAAGCTCATGCAACCAAAGGCAGCTTTTTTTTTTAGCTCAGGACATGATGAAATTCCTGTTTTACTGTTAGTTGCGTCTTAACGATTTGCTTTAGCCCAAACACAATTTTCCCCGTCCACATAACATTATATCAGAAACACTGAGGCTCATCTGTGAATGCTTTTGATCATTAACGCCAACTCTCTCTCTTTTGTGTTCTCCTCCTTTACCTTCACCTCTCTGGTTCTGTTTTATTGGGTTGACAGCACCTATTATAACACTTAATGCGTAAGTCATAATAAAACCTTGAGTGGGGCCCATTATTGCTGTAAAGTTTTTAACTTTTCCTTCTGTCTCACCACAGATTCTCACCCAGCTGTAGGTTCAAGATTATTCGATTTAATGCTCATCCATGTTCCTATCGATTCTGACCAGCTTCCTTGTTCCTGGAGGTAACAAGGAAGTGGAATGTTTTTTTTCTTTTCTAATGTAGATGTTTTGAATGCATTTTGTGCAGTTTATTGTATTTTACTGTGATATATACATTGTAATTTTATACTTTTCGAGGGCCCCCCAGGAAGACAAGCAACCACTTTGTGAAAGCTAATGGGGATCCAAATAAGGAATAAAGGAGTGTTCGGTATTTCTATGATTGATTTAGCAAAAACAACAACAAAAAAAAAAAAGCTCCACACATTGCCTTTGGGTCTGACAGTAATCAGTTGCCCTTAATGAGGTTCCCAGACTCTTCTAATTTCACTATACTACACTATCAGACAGCAGATAACTATATTCAATGTACACCTGATGCCAAATCCTTATCTGTAGTTATTGCTCTCAATTGATATTTTTCCTCTCTTTCTTTTTTATATTTTTCTGCATGTATTAAGGGCTGTGGTGTTGCCTTGCCGCTTTAAATAGTCTCATGAAGCCTGTAACCATAACAGGCACCGAGATTCTCACTTAAGCTCCTGCAGCTTAGCGAAGCAGCAAAGGAGCTGCGCAACGATTGTACAAAACCTGGTAATAACTTTACTGATAAGTGTTCTCTCACTTCATATACGCACAGAAGCATATAGCAACACATGGCGGGGGCTTTATTTGTGCTCGTCTTCTCGGCGTCGGGGATGTCTAACGCACCTGACTGCTTTGTCTCCTCCCAAATGAGCAAGCGACAGCAGCTGGAGTGCTGTGGAAAGGAAAGCTCCGAGGACAAAGAGGGAAGGCAGAGCAAGCCGCCTTTCAAACACACACCTGTGCACAGGTACACGTACACGCCTGAGGTTATCAAACGGCAAACACTCTCTCAGGCTGAATAATGCACACGTCCGAGAAAAAATAAAAGCACCTCTCTGCAGCTCACCAATATTAAACCGATGATGATGATGATGCTCATGACAGAAGCAAAATGGTTTCAGACAGACAGATATTACACCGCAGGACCACTCAGACCGTAATATCCAAAAGCAGACGGGTCGGCATGACACCGCTTTTCATTCTGAACCAAAATGCTGAGGAGCGCAAATGTTGTTTATGCTTCAGAGCGCAGACAAAATAGAAAGTCACCGCGCTCTATCTTTTTGAGGAAGCCACAGTTTGATCTCAAACCTGTTCAAATGAGAATGTCTTTAAAGCGTTTGGCTTTGGTGGTGAAGAAAGAAGCGACACGGTACAGGTCGTCCGAAGACGGGCGGGAGTGCTGCAAAGTGCTGACCCAACGGCTGCTGTTCAGAGGAGAAAACAGTCAAAACGTCTCACTTCCTCTTCAATGTTTTTACTTTTGTTTTAATAGAACAGTTTTCCAGCGTACCGCAAACATCAACGTAGTATTAGAAATGTATGTGACAGACTAATAAAACTGACTCATAGAGGATGATAGTGAACAGAGAGGAAAATGATGCTTGCTTATTAATTTCTTTCACAAGGTATTAAATCAAAAAAATAAAATGGAGGCACATATGTAGTCAAACACCTGAGTCAACACTTTGCGTAATCCCATCTATTGCAACCACAGCACCGAGTCTTTTGCAGTATTTCTTAACCAGGTTTGCACGTCTACAGACGTCTGGCAAGATACATTTTCAAGTCTTGCCAAATATTCTTAGTTGGGTTTAGGCTAGGCTATTCAAACACTTTTTGGCTTTGATCTACTATAAATCATTCCAGTGTACCTGAGGCTGGTATGTTGGGGGGGCTGTTTCCTGCAGGAAGATAAGCCACAATCTGATTTTTAAGTCTTCTGTAGCCTATGGCAGTTTTTTTTTCTCTTGTATTAGCCTTCAGTTACCTTCAACCACCCTTTAATTCTGATCAGCTTCCATGTCCCTGCTTACGAAAATCCTCCTATTGCATGATGGGAAAATCCTCCCATAGTCTGCTGTTGATGCAGCCAACACCAGGTTGGCTGCATCGACACCAGACTTAAAGAGATGAGTTTTTTTTTGCTATACATAGTCTTTTCCATGCAGGACAAAAATTGCAAAGTGGGCCTCATGTGACCATGTGATCCTCTACGTGTCCCCTTTAAACGGCTTGTGGCAGATTTTAAGCAGGGTTTCCGATAACTGACTTTCAACTTCGGCTTTCTTTTTGCCACTGCTACACAAAAAGGCAGGTTTATGGAGTGCTGCTAACAGATTCTTCCAACTGAGGTGCGGCTTTGTACAGTTCTTCCAAAATTACTGTGAGATTAGTTCACACACAGGAAGGAAGGATTTACTTTATTGATTTACATTTAATTAGCTGAATTCTGAGAGGAAACCATGCATTCTTCTACTTCCACTTCTTATTTATGTGTTGTGTCGGTCTGGACATTTTTTTTTAACCACAAAAAAAACGAGAAATGGTTCCAGGTGGATAAATACTTTGGCAACGCATTGTGTTAAGATCACAGTTCATTTAAGCACCATTCAAAGGTCCAAATGTAAATCCCTGCATGGAACATTCAAGTATATTGCTCTGTTCACGCAGCAAGAGGTTCAGAGTTGGTCTGTTCTGCCCAGTGTAAAAATAAACCCACACGATCTCTGCACATCAGGTTAATAGCTCAGAGGCCTGTTATTTGCAACACTGTCATCAGCGGATGATTGTTCCGTCGACTTTTGTGCTCTTCAAACATGCTTCCGATGAGAAAGTGGTGTACTGTAAGGCAGAGCTGGGCCAGCAGTGTCTGGGATGAACTCCACTTCCATTTCAGGTAGTGGTTTTTAACATTAAAAGACACTTATGATCGAAACTGATTAAACAAAATCAGACTTCAAAGCCATCCTCGTTTCTCACATGGCCAATTACCAATTACCAATTCCAATTAATGACAGTATTGGGTGTGACTTACATTTATGCCTAGCATAGCCTTGTATTTAATTTCTAACTAGCAGCATGTGTCCGTGTAGATTTTAACAATAATCAAAGAAACAACCATCAGACATGTTTTTCTTTCTGTTGTCAGTTATGCAATCAGTGTCAGCAGCACAGTAGGAAATCATTGTTGTGAAACCCTCTGTTATTATAAGCATTTATGTTGTTTAATATAATATGAGACACTTTACTGATACAAAGAAGCAAAAGCGAGACATGACAAAAAAAAAGCAATGGGTAACTTCGATTGGTGTAGCAAAACAGGTTGAGCATCTTAGGTGCTCCAAAAACCTTATAAATATTGAAACGGAGCTAAAGTAGTTCATTTTGGCTTAATAATGGTGCAACTAAAGGGCTAACAGTGGGGGGGTAACAGCAGGGTTAATAATGCATGAGCAGTTTTATGCATTTCAGGAAACATTTTTGCTCTACGTTGTACGTAAACAAAGCTGCAGCCTTGATTAGACAGCAAACCAGCACAGCCATGGAGCAATGCCTTGCTGTGGTGGGCGCACAGGGCTTTAGGTTACACTGTAAAGCACCAACCTGACACAGTGTTAATGAAATATTGATACTGAGAGGAAAAAAAGAAAGTTTTAATAGTTTGAAGGATGAAAATAGGGGAGACTTAGAGTTTTACTTGCATGTGAAAAAGTTTTTCTTAAGTAATCAAAAATGTACCCATGGTATAATGGTGTATATGCAGCCAAAATAAGTACATAATGCTGAACTAGACTAAATGACAAATTGCAATTTCTGTTACACTTTAACTTTGGTGTATGCCATTTTTTAAAACTATTCCAAGGACATTAAGAGTGTCGATTATGCTTAATTTTAAACTCTTGGCATCATAGCACCAAATACATGCACCGAAGTGCTCAATCATGGGACCATCTGATACAATGCCTTACGACAGCACAGTTTCAGGTAACTGTTCTCCCCCTGAGAGTCAGGTCGTCGCAGACCCACCTATAGCAGCAATCCAAGCTGGGATTTATGCCCATTCCTCAAGGCTAAACTGCCCCAAACTCCCTCATATTGGAAGGTTTTCACTCGTGAACAGCGATCTTCAAGTCTAACCACATATTCACAATTGGAACTAGGTCTGGACTTTGACTGGGCCATTCCAGCACCTTTAAACGTTTCTCCTTACACCTCTCGAGTGTTGCTTTAGCGGGATGCTTTGGGTCATTGTCCTGCTGGAAGGTAAACCTCCGTCCCAGTCTCAAATCAGAGGCCCACTGGCAAGTTTTGCTCAAGAAGCACCCTCCATCTTTCCCTCGACGTGAACCAGTTTCCCAGTAAATGCACCTGAAAAATACCCCACAACATGATCCTGCTGCCACCATGTTCCACTGTGGGGATGGTGTTTTTGGGGGGGGGGATGGGATGTGATGGGTTTGCACCAGGCACAGGGTTGTCCTTGATAGCCGACAAGTTCAATTTAAGATGCATCTGAACAGAGAGCTTTCCTCCATACGTTTGGAGAGTTGCCCAAGTGCCTTTTGGCAAACCGAAAACCTGCTTTCTTATTTTTAACACAAAGCAAATATGTTTTTTCTTGCCACTCTTCCATAAAGCCCGGCTCTATGGAAGGTACGGCTTAATGTTGTCCTTTGGGCAGAGCCTTCAGTCTCTGCTGTGGAGCTCTGCAGCTCCTTCAGGGTGACCTTTGGTCTCTGTGCTGCCTCTCTGATTAATGCCCTCCTCGCCTGCTATGTGAGTGCTGGTGGGCGGCCCTCAATTGGCAGTTTTGTTGTGGTACCATTTGCTTGCTATTTGAAGGTGATGGATTTCATGGTGCTCTGGCGGAACACCAAAGATTAGCTTCTTTTTTTTTAACAACCCTACCCTGACTTGTTCTTCTCAACAACTTTGTCCCTGACTTGTTTGGAGACTCACAGGACATACAACGGTGTATTCATTCACTTTGAACTTCATGGTGGGATGCTTCTTACTTAGTGGTGCTGCAGCCTCTGAGGCCTTTCAGAGAAGGAGAGTTTATACTGACGCATCACGTGAACCTAAGATCGCACACAGCTGGACGTCATTTCACTAACTATGTGACCTTTGAAGATAATTGGTGGCACCAGAACCTTTTAGGGGCTTTGTAGCAAATGGGATGGATACATATGCACATGGCAATTTTCCATTTTTATATGATTTTTTTTTTGTTCTAATTTTGCTACACCCAACTTAGACCATTTTGTACCAATCGATTACATAAAATAAGACTAAACAGCGTTTGAATTACAGGTTGTAATGTAGCAAAATGGGTTAAAAAGCCAAAGAGGTGAATACTTTTCCAAGGCCCTGCAATTATGATTATTTTGGTTTTGTAAACACGGTTCATATGCCTGATCCGGCCCCCCGAAATAAGCAGCCTCCACTCGATAAAGCTCACCGTGTTTATAGCTGCCTTTCACTTAAATGCCATGTTGTCTCGAGTTATTTATATCTTGATCATGCCACGCACGTTGGTGTGTGTGACAGAGAGAGTGAGAGCTACCATGATGACAGCCAATTAATTCAGCTCTCAGCGACTCGTTGAGGAGAAACAGTGACTGGCTGCATTAGTCATGCAGTATGGCAGCAGGAGGGGTGTGGGGTGGGGGGTCTCTCATACACTTTAAAAGGGACAACGTGTGCCCACATTTGTTGTTTGCCTCTTCTGCGACCCTGTCATTCCTCCCTCATTCATGAGGGGGTGGCAGGGGGGGTGGCAGCATAAAACAGACTTAAGTAACCATTGGTAGCATCTGAGTGCAACCCAAAGAGGTTTTGTGTGTCAAACCTTCAACAATGGATTTAATAGCACAACAGTGCAGAGCGCTAACAGCTCCTTTATATACGACACATCTTGCTTCTTGAAAGCACAGAAATGGACGTGTTTTTTTTTTAAAAGAAAACTGCTTGTAAGCGGGGTGCCTTACAGAGAGAGAGGTAACACGTCTTGGACTGTTTTACATTCTCTGATGATACAAACACAAACTTTGTAGTGTTTTATCGGGATTTTATTGTGGGTGCTTGGGAAGATGAAGGACTATTGAACTGATTTTCGGAATGTTCTACAAATAAAAAAGCAGGAAAATGTGTCATGCAGTTGTTTTAAGTGTCCCATTCCACGGCTTTTGTTGCAACTACAGCTGGGAGTCTTTCTCAGGTTTGTTCCCACCTGATAGCCCAGTAGAATCGGTTCGATTGGGGAACAATGTTGCTATTTTCAGCTGATGTGGCTTGTTTTCACACAGCGCTTTATCAAACAAACCAAATCCTTTGACCAACATGTTCACCCCTTCGCCTGTGGCGACACTGCACCAAAAACCGCTGAAGGAAAGAGGTTAGTCAGCAACACAGCACTACTTCCTTTTCCGCTAAACAGATTGGCAACAGATTTTAGCCGTTTTACTGCCATGCTGTCTTTTGGCACGTGTGCCAGATAGGCACAATTCAACAGTGGGCTCAGCATGAGCGCAGGATGAGGCCGAGGACCATGGGGAATGTTATATTTTACACAAGCCAGATGAGACGCCTCTGTATGAGGTGGTGGCGTAGGGATGCATACAACTTCATTACACTGACGTCACACTTTCACCGACATGGAGCAAGGTATTTACAACAAATGAGCAATTTCATCAGTATTACTACTCAATTACAGTTGGATTTACCCAGAATGCCTTGCGCTGTAGTCCGCTTCCTGCTTTCGGAGTGGCCTCTGGTCCGCTTGGCATTCCTATATCCATTCGAACAGCTCCAGAGTTTACTTCAACCGAGCCAAGCCAGGTTTTGAGGTTATGGTCCGCATCTGAGTTTGATTGCGTACTCACACCTCCCCGAACAAACAAAACTTTCTGAGCACCACAATTTGAGTTTGATTAAAGTGGACAAAGCAGAAAATTTTAATCAAACTTTAATCTCGTCATTTAGTGGCTAGAAGTGTCACTACATGCGCTTCTGGAAATGTCATATATTGAGCTCCACCTATCCACCAACTCTGAGCAGCTTCTCTGTCGCTGCTAAATAAAAGCTTCCTTACTGAATGATGTTGTCAAAACCACGTCTCATTGTAGGGGTGATATGTCTACCATACATGACATTTTGCATACAGGCTGCCTGGCCAGGGAGCATTCTTCCTCATTTTACCTGCACCTTCAGGGAATTGGTTGCTCTTGATTTTATTACGGGGCATCAGACTAAAGGAGGGCTCAATACAAATGCCACATTGGCATGTATTTGTTACTTGTTGACCTTTTACCTTTAACTACTCAGTGTCAAATTATTTTGTGTTGGTCTATCACATTAAATCCCAGTAAAATACGTCAAGGTTTGTGATCGTAACGTGACAGATTTTTTTTTTTTTTAAATAGTTTCTCCGCTAGAGAGAAACTATTCTCTAAAGTTTTCAGGGAATAGTTTCTCTCTAGCGGAAACAAGTGAGATCACAATGAAGTGGGACACAGATCTTAAATTATTAAGATTTGATTTATGAAGTATTTATTTCATTCACTCAAGAATAAAAATTAACATTTCATGTAACAGAAACAGAACAAATGAATGAAAAGTGGTAAAATGCAAAAATATATGATAATATAAATATGATCTATAAATGGCCCAAGAATAGGAAAAGATAGAAATGTATCTAATTGCATTTACAGTCGTACTTATTGTCCATTACTTAGTTGGTAGGATTCCTTATATTTAAGCTGCATATTTGATTTTGCTACTTTTTTTGATCCAAAAATGTTTTTTGGATTCTTTGGATTCTTTGATTTCTTTGTGGGAACCATCCCATAGAGTACTCCTATGAACAGGAATGCAATGGTCCATGAATTTTGTTTCGAGCTAAGTTTTTATAAATCTCCGAACATCACAAATTATTAACATTATCTCATTTAATAAGCCTTTTATGAAGATTCACTGGTAGCATATTATTTTGGATTTTGATCATAATTTGCTAGATGCCATATATCATGAGATTTCATCAGTTTTAAATCCCAGAAAGATCCTCCTTGCACCGTGCATGCTCTGCAAAGTTTGCAGTATTTCCCCTCACTACCTTACTACCATGCGGGCAGTATCGGAAACATGAATTGGTAACAGGCCGTCTGCTACGAACATGGCATCAGGTTTTGCAGATTGATTGATAGTCACAAATAAACAACTTGTCCTTCATAAATAGCTATTTACTGACTGAGAGAAGTAAAAGTCTCGATTTTTTTGTTGTTGATACATACAAGCCAAGGCAGCTTAAGCAAAAGTTGCAACTGAAAGAAGGTCATCATCAGTGTCCTCATACTTCAAAAGCTTTAGTAAACTATTTACTACGTCAAATAGTGAAGAAATCGTTACTTTTATTGGTATCAACCCCACAGTTGAAGGTGATCGCAAAGAAAACATTTTGCTTTTAAAGATTCAGTTTTTTCTCCTGCATGCAGCTGCTTGATCCTCTACCAATCTGCTCGCAGGAAAGTTGCATCAGTGATGGAGAAAGCAAGAGGAGGACCGGTAGGAGGCTGCTGTGCTGCCTCAGTCAGCTCCCTGCTTACAAAAGGCCATTAGCCAAGGTGTGTAGCTGACAGATGAAGGCCCCCCGATGGTGCCGGTTCAAGCTGTGATTTACAATCTTTATATTTAACCGGAGAGAGATTAATTATTGCTGGCAAATTGACAGGGCCAGTGAGGTGAGGGAGGTTTCTGACTGACATCGCCATTCCTCACAGCACTTCCCGCCTGAGGGCAGTGCTCCTGACCTTGAGATGCCAGGCATTTTGGGCACCCCACCCTCCTCCCGGCAACACCTTTCTGGCCCCCTTTCCCCCCTCTAATAACCATCCTTTATTCTTCACAGGAATGCCACACACTCCCGCCTGAACTTTCAGCACACAATGGTTGTCATGGTAGAGCAAACAATTACTCTCGAGCAGAACTCCCTTATAGTTTTTGTTGATCTTGTAGGACTTGTGCTCAAGCATGCGCCCTAAAAAGAGTGGGTGGTCTCAAAAGAAGCCAAACAGAAACCCCTTACAGGCTAATTGCTACCTGTTTTGGTCATGCGTCAGGATCTCTCTTAAGGTTGTTATCTAACATATAAGTGACGTTTTTCCCTTCCTCTATACTCTTCATCCGTGGGGTAGTTTTCGCAAAATAATGCCCTATAGAAATATAGGGACGTTATGGGTCTGATGTCACTGTAGCTTCACACAGTTCAGGACGATCCTCCACGATGAGAGGATAAAGTCTGTTATTAAACATGAAGATAGATAGATAGATAGATAGATAGATAGATAGATAGATAGATAGATAGATAGATAGATAGATAGATAGATAGATAGATAGATAGATAGATAGATAGATAGATAGATAGATAGATAGATAGATAGATAGATAGATAGATAGATAGATAGATAGATACATACATACATACATACATACATACATACATACATACATACATACATACATAGATACATAGATAGATACATAGATAGATACATACATAGATAGATACATAGATAGATACATACATAGATAGATAGATATTAAAAAACAAGAATATATAACTTTGATGTTAAATGTTTTTTAGGTGCGTTTTTAACCTGATATGGTCTTTTAATACATTCAGAACTTAAAGAGCATCAGGTTGCTTAAAGAGTATAAAAAATAAAAAAATAAATAAAGGTTCACAAGAATCTTTTGCAAAAGGAGCTTTAGGATTCAGTGAATTATATTTCAGTTAAATCAAGTTCATGAAAATCAGAGAATTTAAGGATCTATATAGATCGAATAGATGTTTACCTTTTTCAGGTTGCACTGGTTGGCTTAAACACTGAAGACAAACTCAAAACCAAAGCCGAACAGATGAAACAATTGTTTTAACTTTTCTTTTCTGCCACTTTGATGCACAGAAGCAGTACCGTGTCTGTCATCTGAGGACCAGGCACCTCAAGCCACTGGTAAAGCCTACCTCTGATGATGCTAACAAACTTAGCAGTTTCTGCCAGAGACGTGCTGTGTATCTTTTCTAACGGGCCTTATAATTAGAACAGGTCTGTTAAGCAATACGCTGTTTTGGTAAACAGCGTATTGCTGTATAAGCTCTAATTTGACGTCACTACCAGGCGTGTCCTCGTAGCGGCAGGCAAGATCTGGGCTGAAGGTGTGAACAAAAAGTAGCTCTTTAACTGATAAAGGGGCATTTGGGGCTCTAAACACGTCATACAAGCTTATTAAAGGTTTGGGACACAGCAAGTATGGAAATCCCAAAGTGTCACAATTCAATAAGTTAAAAATATTTACAAATCAGTCATTCAGTGGAGCAAAAGATACTACAGTAAATAGGTGGCCCGTCTGTATGAACGCCCGAAAATGACAGAATTAAAAGTAAAAGCGGAAATATATAACTGGCCCAATAAAGAAACCAATACAATAAAATATGGCACTTAATTCAAAAGATTAGAAATAATTGTATTCTTATTAACACGTCTTTGTTTGAAATATTCTATTTATTTACTCTATCATATGTTTTAGAATTGGGCTGCATTTTACACAGGTCACTGGCCCTTCACAGAGAAACAGAGAGACTCACAGGACATACGACCATGTATTCACACACTTTCATCACAATAGCCGAGTTGCAGACTGGTTAAGCTCTGTTTTTTTTGCTACCAAACAACAGTCAGCAACCGCAGAAAGTGTCGAAGAGAACTATGATTGTCTTTGAGACACCGACTGTCTAATGACACGTCTATCCTCTGCAGGGACACTGTCTCTGTCTGAAGCTGGGACACTAAAATTAAGCTTAGTTAACTTAAAGCACTGATTTGGCTGAAGGTGCGAGTCGCAATAGGATCGAGACGATATGTGCTGACGGCCCATCCTATCAGTCCATGATAAAAGGATTTTGCACAGCGCACCTTACTGCGATGATGTTGTTGTAGTTTTTAAAGCAATATGATGTATTACTGTAAACCTTATTATCTTTCTGTAATCTGCTAAAACCCAATTACCCTGAAAGTATTGTTTTTGCCACATTAACGTGAGTGAAGCGATATTACGGCGGATGGTGCCGCTAATTTAGACATGGAGCGTTTATCTACTATTGTTATCAACTGTTCTCTGTTACTCTTAGACGCGTTTGAATTATTTAAAAAGTGACAGTGAGCAAAATAAAATCTCTGTCAGGCGGTTTCTATTTGCTGTCTCTCTATTCTCTGCCCCCATCGGCTATTGCCTATAGGGCAGCTGCCCTTAGCCTGACGAACTCCTTGGTTTCAAGATTAGAGAGTCTACATAAAGATGATTAGGCAAAATATATGTGGGTAAACAAAATTGCAATTTTAGTCCATCTTTTACGTCCATCTGGATCTTTCTTTTCTGTCGGGTTCACAACTACATTTCTTCTTTTTGTCTTTGGGTGAACTCGGTGGAGCCTTGCAACCATGTTTTTTCCACCTCTGTTGTCGATAGGCATGTCATAATAGGGCAATTGAAAATGGCACAAAGTCCAGAAGTCATTGTATGGCATGAATATTAAGGCTTAAAGGCTTAAAACCAATGCCTGTGAGCCTTATTGAACCCCACACAAATTATAGTGACATCGGGCTTTGTTTGGTAAACAAAATGTTCAAACTCCTTTTACACATGCATATTATCAGAGAAGTGGGCAATTAACCTCATACATTTTTTTGGACAGTGGGGAAAATCATAAAGAAAACCAATGCATGTAAGGGGGACCAATGCAAGTTATAAAAGCCCTGGGCCGCGCTGCTGCAAGGCAACTGCTCTATGGTGCTGTCCACAATAACAACGTGTGTTTTTAAAAGAAAAACTAAAACTGTCTAACTCGCCTGACTAATTTGACCTGTTCTTTTTCTAAAGATTTCTTCCCATTATTTGTGTTGGATTTCTACAAAATATGCCAGATTTCCATAACCTGAAAAGCCAGATTGACACCGTGTAGCACTCTCCGTTCTGCACATCAGCAAACTGGGACTGCTCCCATCCAATCCGTTTGGTGAAAGGAGGGACATTCACCAGAACTCTACGAGCTGATTGGGTGAAGCCACACCTTGAACCCACCTACCAAAAGTTGGTTATAGTTAATCATGGTATCAAATGAAAATATAAGCAGCAGGCAGTTACGCTGGTCAAAGCACTTCTTGCTGTTTTTCTTTCAAAGATGAAATCTTGTATTCTGACAAAACAGATGTGATATCACTGTGCATCCTCCTCCACTGCCATGTTTATGTTGGTTGAGCTTGTTTTCGTCACAGTTTGTGTGTCGCGCCTTAAACCAAAATACTACAACATGATTTGCCCAAACCGTTTTTGATTTGGGCCCCAACGATAGGGATGGGAGCAGGACAAGATGGATTTTTGTGTGTTTGTGAACTCACAAATACCGTGAGAATTCATTTTACAGGAAAGGTTAACATTTCTGTCGTGTCCATACATCCCTTGTCTATATTTGCAGCGTTGCTGGGTGCCTACCACCAGTGGTCAGACAAACAACCATGCACATACAAACTCACATCTATGGGCAATTTAGAGAGGCCAATTAACCACAAAGTCATGTTTTTGACAGTGGAAGGATACCCAGGGTAGCCAGAAAGAACCCACGCATTCACAGTGATAACATGCAGAAAGACCCCAGGCCGGGATTGAAACCCAGGACCTCCGTGCCACACAGCAGCACTACCAACTGTGCCACTCTGCAGCCCTTACATATTGAGTCATTCATTCGAAATCTAAATTGCTGCCAGCGACTGCAGAACGAAGCAAAAATATTCAAGAAATCTTTTTTTTTTATTGCTGTTGTGGAGTTCAGCCAAAAACAGAGGCATGCTAGTGAACCGTTAACTCCAGTTTCACCCGTCTCTTTATCTTTTAGCAACGTATTTCCAGCTGAGATAATCATACAAATAAAATTTGCCATTTCATCTGCCAGAAATGGGAATGCCGTAAGACCTTTTAAACAAAAAATTATAATCCTTTCTGAGGAGGAGTAAAAACCTCAACATTAAAACACTTTGTGCTCCACCATCAAATCGATTTTTCTCCCCTACTGATAGCAAGCTTAAAGTCCAACTATCAGCAGGAGGACTTCTTGCTTGCATGTGACTGAACAATCAGAGGAACAACACATCCTTAGCACTTCTCACCGTAAACAGCGACTTTTACCTCCTCACAGCCACCCACTTCTGCACTGTATTTCTATCCTGAAGTAACTCCTCGTCTGCTTTGCCAGCCTAAACATTTCTGCTCGCCGCCTCGCGCGGCCTACATAAAATTTGCCTCTTTCCCTCGGTGCCTTCATACGGCTGAAAATCACAATAAAAGACCTCATGCAAATGGTTTGCATTCAGCAGATCTGTGACGTTCACGCTTTATCTTCTTTGCGCCACGACCATGAAGGCGGCATTAAGGAAGGTCTTTCTGCTGGAGCGATGGCCACCTTCACAAATCCTCTGGCATCCCCGCAAAGTGTACATTACAGATGGAAATCACTGGGGGATTATAGCAGCAAAATCAGCTCTGCTTGGATTAAGACGCAGATTGCCATCAGCCGTCTCATGCATCCTCTGCCTCGCTGCGTTTCTCAGTCTTCGCCGCTCCCGAATCACACCCGCCCGACTGAAGGCAAGGCTTTAAAAAGGAGAGATTGCACCCATCCAGAGTGTCAGCATGGGAACAATTAGCTGGCAGGTGCAGAACGCTCCTCTTTTCATAATAAACGTTATTTATGCAGAACTATGCCTGTCTCATGCACCTGAAACAAGGTTCAAGGCTTCATCATATTTCCTCACTTGCATTTCTCTTTTTTTTCTCCCCCCTACACATGAAGCCCAAGCAAAGCTGGCAAAAAATTGGAGGCTGGAACACAATAAAGGCTGCAATACCCCCCCAACACCCTCACCCCACCCCACACCCCCGACATTGGTTCAGACTGGGATATTACTGATTCTCAATCCAATTATATTTATTGACCACAGAGAATCTATACCGAGGGTTGATGAATAATCTTTACTGCCAAATTACAGGGATTGCATCATTATAATTGCAGTTGGTTGTTGCTGCCACTTTCCTTTTGATGAAATAATCTTGTTGCACTATCCTCCTGACTGTGATCACTGACAGGCATCATTGTTATTAATCTTAATTTTTAAGAACAAAATCTGTGTGACCTTCTTCTGACATTTCTTTTTTTTTTTTGGTACAGATACGTGACATGCAATTGTCTCCAAAAGTATTTGCGCCCAATAACAAACAGGTGGAGAGATCACTGCGAAGAGGACGGTGAGGGAAGGTGCGAGTGATCCAACATGATTTCCGAGGCACTGCGCCGACTCCATGGACACTAAAGACGCTGAAGGTCACGCACTTTTAACGGATCGCTTATTGAATACAGTCCGCTGTGATTCGGAGATAGTCACATCATAACGGCGCTCACTTTGCGAGGCACGTTTAATTCAGTCCGCAAGGTCAGAGAGGTCAGTGGACAAAGTGTTGCTCATCTTAACTGACAAGCAGCCACATGCTGCTCCTCACAGCTCCCTGCGAAGGGTGCTACTGCTCTCTACTGATGGCTGCAAGACTTTTAATCTACCTGATGACAGCCTGAGACGGATTTACCTTGCAACTGACATTCAATGACAATGTGGCGATGATCCCTCTTAGTACCTCATTTAAGAAAAATACATCTTCCATGTGTTCTGGCCGCTGCAGCACTTTGGATTGCATTATGAGGCCTGTTTCGTTTTGACACCTATTTGTTCCATCGAACTTCTGGTTCTGATCCCCACTCGAGACTCCATCTTTTTTTTTTTTTTTTTTCTCAACTCCATCACTGTATCCTGCAGGATTTGTATCTGACTGGCAGTTCTGAAATGTGTTATGTGGTTCCTCTGACTGAGCAATGAACCCACCCTGATATGATGCCATTAATGCCACGTCTGTTGCCTGCTGTGTTGTCTCCATCTGGTGGTGGCTGGATGTACTGCAGCATAGACCTATAAGTTCTTGAAATTCATTTAACGCTTATTTGTCACCACGCCTCATAGGCTTACATCTAGTTGTCATATACAAGTCTGTTTCTGTTTGGACCTAAAGTATGATAGGGATAAAATCCCTTTAATTCAATAAAGAGCATAAATAAAGTGAGGGAAATCTCATGTGTACTTCTTTGTTTATTGTAGAATAGAATAGAAAGATCCTTTATTGTCACCATTAAATTAGATACATAGAAGGTTCCTGCTGGAAGGCAAACCTCTTTGCCAGTCTTAAGTCTTTTGAAGACTCACACAGTTTTACTTCCAGATTTGCCCTCCACATTTCTCTTCATCCTGTCATCAACCAGATTCAGAGTCCCCGATAATGAAAAGCATCCCCACAGCATAATGCTTCCGCCGTCGTGTTTCAACCGTGTGGATGACATTTTCAGACTGATATGCAGTGTGGCAGTTTTCCACCAAACATAAGGTTGATTTTTTTCATGTAGGCCAAAATGTTCAATGATCTTTGGAGCACCTGGAGAGTTACTATCAGCCTCTGGACAGCTTGTTTGCTTAGAGGTCATCTTACCCAGTCTAGATTTTAGTGGGGGGGTCATTTCTTGGTAGGTTTATGGTTGTGACTCCTTCCATTTTTGGGATGATGGATTGAACAGTGCCATTTTTTTTGCTACTGGATCTGGTCATTAAGACAAAGAAGGAGTTCCATTGTTTTTCTCTCAATGACCCCCTTTAGTGACTAATGACTTCTATGCCTCGACACAACAGCTACATTTTAACTGTGATGAAATAAGTTGTACTGGATCTTATTTTGGGGTATCAGATTAAAAGGGGGATGAACACAAATACATGCCATGATTTGCAGCTTTTTTTGTGTATCTTCATTTTATTTTTTTACAATTCAAAAGCCATCCATCCTTTTCCTTCCACTTTACAATTATGCAATTTGGTCCGTCAGATGGATACATTGACGACTATGGTTGTCACGTGACAAAATGGGAAAAAGCTCAAGGGGTATGAATACTTCTGCTTGAACCATAGGAAACAAAATCTGCCCTGAAAGTAAAGCTGTACTCAACAAGACAAGTATATGAGGCTCTCTGTTCAAAGGGACCATAAGAACTCGCGTTCGTCCGTCAAACCACCACAAAAGATCAAGATGGCAAAGGGAGGCAGACGATTCAGAGCTACCACAAAGATGCTTCATTCCAACTACTGAAAATCACAAAGAAAAGTCCTCTGAGATCTGAAGCTCCTCTAACCAACCACAAGGAGACTTCAAAAGGATCCTCAGCAGACTGGAGATGACACGAAATCGCAACAAACAACTGCAAAAACTCCTCAAAGAAGGGATTCAGAGATCTGACACTGGAATGGCAACAATGCCTTTCCAAAAAAATAAAAAATAAAAATCATAAATATATAACAAAGATAAAAAAAAAAAGCTTTACAGAAATACAAAACAACCAAAAAGAGATGAAAAATAATACAAAATGAAGGAAAAATCATCATGGAGGCAAACAACAGCCACAAGGAAAAAAGAACAGAAAACATTTTGTGTTGTTTTTTTTTTTCCTATTGCTTTGCAGCTTCAGGGGACATTTGACAAGTTTGCTTCCAGAGGCCAGTTGGCTCCTACTCCATCCATGTGTCCACCTCTGTTACTTATATGAATGGTAAAAAAAAACAAAAAAAAAACGCTGCACTAGAAAAAGAAAGAAAGATCACTGTGAATTCTTCCACAGCAAAACCACTACAAACCGCAGCTTGAAAATCATAGTAGCCTCACCTTTCTAACGCTGTAAACTGACAATAAGATATTCCATTAAAAAATAAAAGGGGGGGGGAGAAAAAAAAAGGGGCTTTCTGTTTTCTAGCTCTGGGAAATGCAGTACAGCGTATGAAGAAAAGAAAACACATGGGCTCAGGGCCAAAGTTACAACCAAGTCCTTCATGATAAAACTGGATTTGGTCTAAACACGCAGTTCCCTCATCTGCCCGCCTGCCCATCAACAGCATATAATGATGTCATTACAACCACAATAGCCCGCCCAGGCATTCAGTGTGTAAGGGATAATAAGTGTCTATCCACCGCTGACAGCTTTCAGGGTCCCTGATGCTCAAGTGTCTGGAAGCCTTTCTTCTTTCAGTTGATGGACTGGTTCTTTACAACACTCTCAACGCACGTTTTTGCCTATCTGCCATATGGTGTGCTGGTACATAAAAAAAAAGGAGCTCTCTGAAACATGCATTCTATTGTTGTCTTATGAGGTTTTAATAGTATTTAAAAGGGAATCAGCGAGATCTTAAAAAGAAAAAAGAAAAAGATTGATCAAGAATCATAAACTTTAATGTAAAAATATGAATATTTGGTGAATTAGAGGATACTGTCACCTATATTTAGCAATGGAAGTACAAGGCTGTAATACGATATGTAAGTAATGTGCACCATGTTAGTGGGTTTTTGTATGCGCCTCTATGAGGGGATTGTCGTAATATTTTAGCAAAAACCTTCTACTCTGAATTTAAAGAGTCTTATTTAGGTCATCTCTGTAATCTGAACTAATTACTGCTACAGCACTGTGTCATTTAGAAATAACAATCTGTGTGTATTGATTTTCTACACATGGCACAAAAACTGATGAATTTCGTGTTTCTTTGATTATTTCTTTGTCGTAACAAAGTTTCTTAGCAATAAATCTCATACCGCTGGATAGACCGCTTTATTTTATTTTTTTCCTTGCATGGGGCCTCATTTGTAAGGAAAATAAATCTGTGGGTTGAGCAGCAGAGTTGAGGCTTTGGGTTGTATCCATGCAAAACTTGCCAAGTCCTCCCTGCCAATGCCAAACAGCTTAGTCTGCTATTGACTGTTGTTTGGTGCAATTTATTGGATTGGTTCATTGAAATTTGATGAAACAGCACACAGTCATATTCAGCCAATTAGAAGACGTGTTCCAGTGAGGCTCGTTTGTCAGATGAAAAGCATCTTTTGATAAAATAAGTAGCTTGTAACCGTGCTTTTCATTAAGCCCAAACTGCTGTGTTAAAAATTCCTTCTTATTGATCTGATGTCGCTTTCAAGAAATGTAATGTTGTGTTTTCATTAGCTACATGTGACAAATAATCCTAATTAACAGAGAAAAAGCTTGAAAACATCAGTCTGCGTGGAATTCATTTCACTAAGTGATTTAAGTTACTGAAATTAATACACCTTTCAATGTTATTCTACTTTACTGGATACAACAGTAGATTGGCAATTGGACAGTTTATTTAATTAACATGCAGTGGCCTCTGTAGTATGTAAAAGAACTGTACACAACAAGAGCAGCCTGACACCTCCTCAGGTTGGTCTCCAGGTGGATCACACGCTGCTGTGACATGCCATCCCACTCCTCATCCAGCATTTTACACAGGTCAGCCAGTGTTGGTAACTGTGCCATATACAGAGCGATCAATTCTGGAGGTCGTCACTGATAAACTCAGTTCTGTGGCGGCGAGCTTTAATAATTTTGAGGACAGAGTTCCTTCCCAAAAATGTGAAGACATGGAATTACCACTGGAAGCAGGGTCTTAACTAGCTATCTCTCTTCATCAAGATTGTCTCCACTGTTGACCACCTTTGTTTTCTAGTAAGGGAGATGCCTCCCCACACCACCATGCTGCCTCCACCAATAAGTGGCAATGGCAGAAGGGATTTGGTAAGTTTTTCATGGATGCAGTCTCCAACAACAATCTCATTTCCTTAAAAATGTGGCATTCGTTAAAGGTATATAGCCACATTATATGCCAATAAAATAAAATAAAATAAGGTTACATACACCAAGCGTACACCAAGCGCCCATCCTTATAGTGCATTGACAGTTGTTTTCGAGCCTAAAAATAACCCCCGCACCGGGCGTGATGTGCAAATATAAACAGACCTGGCGCCATCTACTGGCAGTACCGCAGAACTATCATATAGCATAATATTTAAATAAAATAAAAATTAATAAATCACTATTAATAATAATGCCGAACAGAGCCTGACCCTCTGAAATGCCTCGCGGTGAAGTGGCAGCTCGGTGTGATTGAAGACCAACCATTATCAATCAAATAAACCAGTTGCTGTAGAACTCTAAAAGCCTCATATCAGATCATCACAGAGAAATGAATTTCAATTTCAAACAGGGACATAGCATCAACGTAATAACCAATCAATCAACCAATTTTAATGTTTTTACTTCAGACTGTAGAGGCAAAGAAGAGCATTGCTATTACTAATAACGCAGTATAAATTAGAATATGTACTCACATCCTGGAAACTTGGCTTTAGCGTCCGCTTCAGTGAACACCAGCGTTCATACTGTATTCCCGGTACTATTCCAGTCTTTTCCTTTGAATCTTTTCTTCTTTTTTTTTTTGCATTTTCTTTTCACTCGATCTTGGACCATTGTTTCCCTTACTTCACTGGGAGATGCTGATAGCCGTTAGCTGCTTACGGGTTTATCCCCTGCTTCGCACGCACAGTGTCATACAATTTATTTACTAACAAACTGAGCAAAAGCAAAGCATAAAACACCAATAAAATAACTATTACGCCAACAGGACGTGATAATCTTTCATAAAAACTTTGTATGCAACCAGAGTGAGTTACTGACATAAATATAAAATAATGTCAAATAACATGGCAATGCACCTCTAAAGGGCAAAAAGTAGGCTTTGCAAAAATACATGAATTTTCACTCACAAGCACTATTATAAAGAAATATTCTACAAAACACAGACAGCTGTAGTTTTTGTGTTAGGTTTATAAAACTGTTAGCACATCCAAGGAAGGCAAATATACGCAAATTTCAAATGTGGGATGAGAACATGAAAAGACTACTTTGAAAAGGAGGCGCTCACACAAGACAGAAATAATATTTAAACAAAAATAAAATACCCTAACCTTCACACGGAAATCAATTTACAGTCGCTGTTATTTTCACAGGCTCACCGACACTAAAAAACACTATCTGTCACTATATTAATAACTAATCTGGTAGGCCACTCCGTTCTGTATATTATCAATCTGGGACTGCTCCCTTCAAATCCACTAGGGGAAAGGAGGGACATTCAGCAGAACCGTCCGAGCTGATTGGATGAAGCGCCACCTAGAGCCTGCCTACCAAAGGTTGGTTTTAGCCAATCACAGTATCAATAGGAAACCACAACAAGTTACCCTGGTCACGGCACGTCTTGCCGTTCTTCTTTTAAAGATGAAATTGGGGATTTTAACAAAACAGAAGTGATGTCAGAGGAGCTGAGGTGCAGGAGAGAGGAAGATATTCCCAGTATTGCTACTTTGGGGTGTGGAATTAGACAACACTTATACCAGCTTTCAGACCGATGAAATGTTTCCAACCAGAAATTATGCAACTTTGTGCAGGACCAAAATAAATGGGTTTGAGAGCCCTTTGCACATTTATAATGATCACACAAAGGAGAAGTGGTAGGGAAGATTGTATGCAATTTGGTGCTAGAATAATGTAATCTATGCATGATATTAAATTTAATTGATTGATGCCTAGCATTTATAAAGCAGGACTGAATTTTACATAAGCTCTCTTCCCAGTCGTCATTCTCTAGCCGCAAGCTCCTTCTCCCATGCTCTTTTCAAAAGTAAAGAATTGCATTCAACTGAAAAGAGCTTAGCAAACACAGCAACCATCATTTTTGATTCAGGAGAGCTCTAGAGAAGCTTATAAAATGGCAAATCGTCAGGCATGGACTCAAATACAGGAACGTTCTGGCTAACAAAGTTCCTAATCAAGTATTGCTGGAAAAGGGAACTTATATTATAATTGAACGAAAGAGGCAAACTGTCTTTGTGAAAAACAATTCCTTTATGCTTCCATTTATCAAATATTGCATCTAACAAAGATGGACAGAATACATGATTATGAAATACCGGTGTGTGAATGTTAAAAATTTGATAGAGTATTTTTTTTCCTGATTTGATTTAATACCTTTATACATTTTGAAACAACAAAATTGTGCACATTCACATTTGGGCTAGGCAGCTTGCATAAACGAACTTTAGTTATTCTATGAACTGTAAAACCCCAGATAAAAGGGAGAATTATTGAATCTATCAATTTAACAAATTTTTTGGTCAGAAAAATGGTCAGATTTTGAAAATGGTACAAAAATTTTGGAAGTGAGACCATTTTTATAGCATTTATATGTTCTACCATAGCGAAAGGCAGAGTCCTCCACTTTTCAATGTCCCCTTTTAATTTTTCAATTTTATCAAGATAGTTACACTTAAAAATTAACTTGAGATTTTTTGCTAAGATTACACCAAGATATCTTTACTGATAAGTTACTTTAAAGGGATTTTTCAAAAAATGTGCATCAAGGTGAGCACCTAAGACCATAAATTCACTTTCTGCCAAATCATTTCTCCAAAACGATTTGACCAACACTAGTATAGCTGGCATCGAGTTTTCAGGTCGAGCTAAAAAAAATAATAACTATGTCGTCTGCATACAGTGAGATAGAGTGATTAACTATTCTCACCCACACCGGGGTAATTGATGAACTATTCCTAATAACGATGGCAAGGGGCTCAATTGCGATTGTAAAAAGCAGAGGGCTAAGGAAGCAGCCCTGACGCTTGCCTCAGTGCAGAGGAAAAGGCGTTAATTCTTGATTAGTGATAATTGAAGATGATGGATGTCTATATAATAATGTGACCCAGGGTATAAGCTGGTCTCCCAGACCAAATCTTTCTAAGGCAGCCACCAGATAGGCCCATCCCATCTGGTCAAAAGCCTTTTTTGGTGTCTGGGGAAAGAGCTGCAACATGTTGAGCCTACCAATGTTTATGATATATAATGTTCATTAATCTCCTAACATTAAAAAAAGATAATCTGTTAGGCACAAACCCAGTTTGGTCAGGGTGAATAATTGAACAAATGTTCTTATTTAATCTATTTGCCAATAGTTTAGTGAAATTTTTCAGATCGGTATTTAATAAGGAAATAGGACTATAAGATGAAGGTTCTGTTTCATCCTTTCCCTCCTTTAACAATAATGAAATGTTAGCATCATATCATTTGGATGGGAGTTCTTTTATATGAAATGAACGGTTAAGCATTCTCAGTAACAAAGGGACAATTTATCCGCATTTTCTTTTTATATAGTTTGATACCAAAACCGTCCGGTCCCACAGCTTTGTCGTTGGGGAATGACTTAATGGCTGATAAAATTTCTTGAATAGTGATGTCGGCATTCAAAACGTTTTGTGCTGCATCATTAATAGCTTTAGGATCTGTTAGAATCTCACTGGATTTACATACACAGGTGCATTCTGGCAAACATCTACAGGTGCTTGGATCCAGGTCCTTACAGTTTCACTTCTATACAGAAAACCCCTATCATTAGCTTTGGCTGTAACTTTATACATCTGGTATTAAATAATACTACGTGTTCTTCAGTTATGTTAACAAGGTGTTGGTTGTTTGTACCTTTGATATTTTATCGGTTAGTTTTGCTGTTCTTTTTATACTTCTCTTTGCAGGTGTAGAAGCAGACTCCGAGGATGTTACCTTGTTCTCTCCTTTTCCTCCCCTCTATTTTGTCACCTTTTCTCCCTTTTAGCATCTTGTCTAATCTTTTTCTCTTTTTTTCTCTTCTACCTGCCTGTTTATGTCTCCATTGAACATTAAATAGCCCCAGAATAAATTCTAATAAAGCTTTTTCCATATATAAATCAAGCGGAGCACTGTGGCGAAAGCAGTAATGCTCCACTTGGCTAAGTAAAATCTGCTGGCCACTCTTTGGCATTAAGACATCAACTCTTAAAGCTACACTGCCAGACAGGACACATTAAAAGCAACAACAAAAAAAGAATCTCACCAGATAGGGAAGTCTGTCCAGCCAGTGCACTTGGACCACCTAGTGGCAGAGGACGGGACAGAATTGTGGAACACCATTTTTTAATGTTTAATAAAAGACGAAACAAATAATGCTTATTTCCTGTCATTTTATTTAAACAATTATTTATAAAGAAAAGCCAGCAAGTCATCTCTTGTCTGCAATAAGAGATAGTTATGTAAAGTCAGCAATACTACTGACAAATGGTGTATTAGTACTTACTCTGAACGTCCTTTTGAATCAACTCGATCTCTAGTGCAATGTTTCTCTTTTTCACGTTGTGGAGTTCAATTTCTCTACTTAATTTGTGTTTTTTTCAGGTCAAAATACTATTTTTTTGTTGAAGAAGCCGTTTATATAGGAAACGGATGGCACTATGTGTCATTTTGTAAAAAAAAAAAGAAAAAAGAAAAAAAAGGTGAAACATGCCTCATGCAACAAAAGTAAAAATAACCCGTTTTTTTCCCCCTAGCCTTCTTATTGGTGGCTGTTATAAACAGACAAACACACCATTCAACAGTGGCTTTTAAAAATGAGGAAGAAGTTGCTTTTTAAAATACAGTATAATAATTAAAGGCTACCATTTTGTAGAATATTCTTGTACTTCAGTTTTTTCCCAATGTTCTAGTGGGTCCTGTGGAGGCTCTGACATAAAAGAACAAAATAAATATGAAATTATTAAAATGCAAAAATACATACTGTAGAAAGTTATAGAAACATCTACCATGGACAGTATTTACGCATTTATGTAATTTGTCTATTTTTTGCCAGCCCTCTCTCCTGGCTTTAGCAGACTTTGAGGTGTTACCTCTCGTTTTAATTAATGACTCAAATTCGGCATAACCTTCCATTAAAAGCTCGTGTTCTGCTGGGAGAAAAACTGTGGGCATTCTTTGGCCATGCTGAACAGCCAATAGCAGCGCTGCTGATCATTGTTTCTACTATCAATACTTTTCCCCTTTTAAACAAACGCATGAATGCGCAGTTGTCTCAGATAACTCAATCCAGCCATACTAATCATAAACAACAGGTGTGTTCGAAGAACCCAATTAGTGTGTCATTTGATCTCGGATGTTTTAAGCAATGTATGAAGAACGGTAACCTGACAAAAGCCAGCTGAATGTTGCTCCGCCTAGCTCCACTCACATACATCTGGGACACCGCCATAGGAATTGCCTTTACTGAAGACTGGGCCTTATCAAAAATTCTTGCATATGATTGGATAAGCCACTTGTCTGTCATCTTTATCGACGTGGTATTTCAACCACTCACACCGAAGCTAACCCGTGACGCTGTGAGAGCGACGCAGGAAAAAACAAAACTTTTTTTTTTATGTGTTTGCGGCTCTAGTGGCACGCGTTTTATTGACAGTGAGCTGACAGGAAGAGGGGGGGAAGACAGGCGGCAAAGCGCCGCGGGTCGGAGTCGATCCCGGGCCGACCGCGTCAAGGACTAAAGGCCTCCTAACATAGTTAGCGCTAACCGCTAACCGCTCCGGGGCGCGTCCGCGTCCCGGAAAACAAAAATTGCCAAATCCGGTCGGGAGAAGGGCGAAAACATCGTTTCCACCAACAAAAGCCTTCAGAGCCGATCTCTGATGTTCTTTTAATGAAACAATATTAGGTAGATTGGACAACACGGAAGAAATAGCAGCATCAATGTTAACGCTTGCTTCCTCGACGAGCCGCCATTGCTATCAAAACAGTCTCACGTCATGGTCGCGTCTCCACTACGTCACATCTATGAAATGCCAGCCCTGCGTCCTGATTGGCCAGACCATAAAATTGGTTGGAGAAATCACTTTCTACCGGCGATGTCCCAGATGTATGTGAGTGGAGCTAGGCGGAGCAACATACAGCTGGCTTTTGTCAGGTTAGAAGAACGGACCCCAGATTTAGATTTTATTCTGTGAAAAGCTCTGTTAGATTGGATACCTCTCAACTGCCGTAATAGCAGATTATGAGGCTTATCATCAAGTTGAAAAGGTTTTTATTTAATCCTGATAAATTAGTCACTTACATTGGTTGAGAGAATGGAATTATACTCATATTTTAGCTGAAGAATGTCTTGCAGAGTAGAGGAGCATGAAGAGGTTTTTGTTTGCTTATTTTGGATTTTTTTGGAGTTAAATCAGTCAATATCCAATCAGCTCAGTCACCAGGCTACTGGCCCAGATCAACTCCACCTGCTGCCAGTGATTACTGTCAACTCTGGTCATCTGTTAACCTGCCTACATATATCGGGTTCACCAGCGTCATCCATTACAAATTAAGTTTCTATATCCATCAATCGCTGTTTACGCTCAATTTTTTAATAGAAGATTGAAAAGAAATAATATATCCTCGTAACACCACTTCTAAGGTTTCCCATAAAACTGAGTCAGAGATATCATGTTTGTCATTAGTCTCTGTAAAATCAACACAGTTTTTTCAGCAATAAACTGGCAGAAAGATTTTTCATTCGGAAGATGTGGGTTAAACTTCCAGCTTTATGTCTGCTTTGAATAGCGTAGATCTAAAACAACTGACACTGGGGCGTGATCTGAAATAAGAATGTTGTGATTAGGAAACGTGGGATCCATTCTTAGATTACCTCGGTATAGAGAGTGCACGGACTCTACAGAAGGGCCTCTATGGTCTTATCTGGGCTGAGATTCCTGGAGGAAACCACACTTGAACTGTGAACTCAACCGATTATTATTATAGTCACACTGTAATGCCTGGATATCTGTTTAAGTATCCTTTTAACTGATTAATTAATTTGAGTCTTAATGTTATGTCCCTTTTTTTCTTTTTCTTTTTCTTTTTTCTCATGTCTGTACTCTATATTGATCTTTTTTGAACATGTTTTTACAGGGTTTCCTGGTTTTGTTTTATTTATTTACTTATTCATTTATTTATTGTATTTTTTTTCACTGTGTGGATTTTTGTTGTGGCAGTTTACTTGTTCACCTTGTTCTGTGTAGTATAAGAAGTTTGTATGCTTTGGTACAAAGCTTTTCCTGTATAATATAAGAAAAGTAATAAAGATATGTTTAAAAGAATGTTGTGATGATTGGTAGAGATTACACAGGGAATCAATTTGGAATCTAGCAAGAAATAGTCTATCCTAGAACAGGAGTTATGTACATGTGAAAAATAAGAATAGTGTTTTTCTTTTGGATTACATAGTCTCCACACATGAACCAGATTATTAACACTCATTAAAGTTTTTGACTGAGATGAAGTGGCCATAATTTGAGAAATTTGTGAAGATTCATCCAAGTATCCATCTAGTATGCAGTTAAAATCTCCACCCAATATCACATGTGTCTCAAAGAAGCTGGGAATCATTTTAATTTTTAATTTTTGGGGGGAAAATTAAGGATTGTCACAATTAGAGCCATATATCTTTAAAGTGTAACATGAAATGAATAAATATAACACATTACCAAGAGAAAACGACCATTTGGGTTTTTGACAGTGGAGATATGCCTGACAGGCACTGTTCTTTTAATCAAAATTGCCACCCCCTTGCTTCACAAAACGCAGGCTGGAACATCTGACTTGCATCGTATACTTGTGGGTTAAACTCATTTTCATTTGTATATGTTATTCTAGATTTGGAAGAGTGGGCACTCTGTTTTGACCAGCAATGCAATCAATTTGCTAAAAATCCAAAAAGGCAAAGAGGAGGGGGAAAAATAAAAATAAGTTTCCAATCCAAGCCAGCCGTTCACCATAACTTGGTGCGAGCTGCAGACAGTTCCAGATGCTGAATGGCACGTGTCGCCCGGAACACTGTGATCAGCGGTGCAGGTCCGCCTCTGAGAACCCGCTTTGTTCTGCGTAAAGCACCGCTCCATCGGACCCCGTCTGTCGGGCTCAAAAGGCACCCCCCCAGCAGGGAGTCCGCTTCAAGCATCGCGACATTTCCTTCCACTTCACTGGAGCAGTGCTCGGTTGTGCTCGAGATGACCGGAACTGGGGATGCGGACCATTGCAACGGATCCCAGACTAAATATGATGACGCGCAACATTTGAGAGAAAGAGAGAGAAAAGTGTCCTCGCTGTCTCTTTTTTTTTTTTTTTTTTTTTTTTTTTTTGAGTTCATCAATTAGCCCTTTGCCACAGATACCATTAACTTAATGAACCGTTTCTGTAAGGAGAATATTACTTCCCTCTTCCCAAATTAATGAGGCCGCTAATTGTCCTAATTTGCGTCTGAAACCCAGGCATTAAGCTTTCTCTCTGTGCTCACCAGAACCACCTCCGTAGCTTCGGGTGTGAGGAGATAATTACAGACTGTGGACTGTTTCCAACATCAAGAGGCTCACTGTTGCTGGTGCACGACTGTGTAAAATAATCCACACAGTGTTTTGTAGGGAAATTAGAGGATCTTTAATTAAAACAAAACGATAGCTGGTGCAGAAACTTCCAGTAAGACTCCTGGTTAAAGTCTTGTTGACAGACAAACGAACAAGATACGCAATATGGATTAAAATACACTGCAGAAGCTATTTTACACTTTGAAGACTGACATTTTGCAAATATTAACATAAATATTTACTGTGCTTTTAGTAATTAAAAAGATCTAATGATATAATGATAAAATAATCAGCAATAATGTCTGTCATTTAGGTTAATTAACGCATGAACATGGCTTAACACGAGCAAGATGAACAATGTAAAAAAAAAAAAGTCACCAATGTTGCTGACAAAAAGATACATGTCATCCTTAAATGTGGCCTAAATAAATCTTTAAATTAAACTTAATGATCTCAAATCCAGCGTCAAAGAACAGAGAACACTTGGGGCCCCTGTGGCTCCCCAGGGATGTAACTGAGTGGGTTTGAATGCGGCCCCCTGAGAAAAATCAACACTGCTTGACGTTCTCGAGACTTAACCAGTCATGCTGTGTTTAATAAGTATGATTGCTCAAAAAATAACCAGGCCATACGTAGTCCCTTGCAGATTATATTAATATATCATTATTTTTCATATTGCGTCACATTACTATAAACTTCAACGCATCTTACTGGGATTGTATTTGGAAACACAGCACAAAGTGGCACAGAAGTGGAATGGGAAGGACATGTGGTTTTAAAGATATTTCACAAATGGAGGTCTGAAAAGTGTTCGACCAACTATTTTCACCTATAAGTCCATCTGTTGGCACATTGATCTCAATGAAATCACAACTGTTCTCTGACTTTTGGGAGATATTAGCTGTGATATGGGACCAAAGCTGAACTTTTTGCTGTGACACATGGTGGTGGCAGCATCATGCTGTGGGGATAGCTGTCTTTAACATGAAAAGGGAAACTGGTAAAAGTTGGAGGGAGAAATAAACCAAAGCAGCAAGACCCTACAGTCATAGCTACAATAGAACTGTTTAGATTAAAATACTGTAAGGTATTAGAAAGCCCAACCCAAAGTATAGGACTAAGTCTATTTTGATAATCAGTGGGAAGACATGACACTGCATCCTTTCCCTTCTGCGCAACACGTACACACTACTTTGTGTTGGTCTATCACATAGGATTCCTATAAAATACATGAAGCTCATAGTCGAAAAATATATAGAAATATCCCAAAAACGTTGACATGCACGCATGGTTTTGCAAGAAACTATTTGTCACAAGACGTTTTTAACAACATTGAACCCTTTTGGGTTCAGTTTCAAACCACCTCTGCTGAATCCAGCAGCTCAGGTGGTCAGGTGAACAGCAGCCATGGGACACTGTGTTGACACAAGTGGGTGCTGCTGTGCTCGGCTGATTAGGGTTTTGAATCATAGTTAAGGCTCAGGAAACAAAGCGGAGGGACCATTGCCAGGTTCCATCACAAACACCGTGGGCCAGCTGCAGTCGTCTGCAGCTCTCTGGTTGCCAGGCTGGTGACACCTTGTGAAACCACCGGCAGTGAGCGGAGTTGTGAAACCGCTGAGGCAAATGTGTGCAATCAGGTTGGGTTCTCTATGTTGGAACAATCTCATAAATACAGTTCCTGGTTAAAGATGAGTTCGGTTTTCAGCGGAGCTGGCCGTTACTTCCTGCGGACGATCAGATCAACTGGTAACATCTGTGGGACCAATAAACATTTAGAGAAACGGTATCTAGCTGTTTGGAGTTTCCATTGTAAACTATATATGTTTATTTGTATGTGCTGGTGGCATCAGTGATTAACTGTAATGTTTATTATTAGGTTATAATACAATTTATGGAGATCAAATAAAAAAATAACCGACTTCAAAATAAAATAAATGACAAAATTATCATTTTCAGTGAAAATAAATGTCAGTTTTCTTTAGGTTGTTTTTTTCCTCCTACCTTTAAACTTCTTGTGCTGCCTTATCATGACTAACTACATCACATAATTAAAGGTATCTTTTCTAACATAGGGCTGCATCGTAGGACAGTTGGTAGCACTGGGTCCTGGGTTTAAATCTTTCTACATGGAGTTTGCATGTTCTCTCTGTGCATGCTTGAGTTCTCTCCTGGTACTCCAGCTTCCTCCCACATTCCAAAAACAGGAGTATTAGTTTAATTAGTCTCTCAAAATAGTGAGTGTGTGTGTATGTATGATTGTCTGCCCCGCGTGTTTGTGTGTAGACAACGGACGGATGGATATATAATACCTTTTTACTGTACTTGAAAATCGTTATACCATCTCAATATACCTCAATAAAACCAAAATGTTTTATTGAAATGACAACGGTAAGATGAATAATATGATCTAGTCATAACTTTACATTATTTTATGAAATTGCTTTTGTTTATTTTACTTATGTGCCACCTTGTTGTCGCTGACGTGACTTTTAGGAATAATGTTGTTTTGCTAAAGACAATAATATATTTTATAGTATATTATTATAAGCTAAAGTAACATATCACTTTAGCTGGAAATAAATTCTGGCCAAAATAAAAACATAAACAAAAATATGTAGATGCATAGTTCACAATATAAAAAATATGTTTTTATGTATGTATGCATGTATGGATGTAATATGTGCATTGTACAGTTACAGCCTAGAGGGCTTTATGATATCTTTTTATTGTGGACCCATTTAGCCAGGATGCACAGTAACCTGAAGTGGGTTGACATTAACGCCTACTTACCCTATTACAGTGTAAAGTAAAGTCCCCCAGCAGGAGCCACAGAGGGCTTCAGAGGGTCAGTAGAAGTTGACCTCAGAAATGTTCCTCACACCTCCTCAGCCTGCGCCACCACTCCTCCGCTCCCGCCCTGCACCAGATGGGAAGTGTAGCCACATTTTTAAAGCCTGCACGCAGGGTTACAGGCTGTTGTGCTGGCAGTCGTGCTGAAGGAATGAAATATTCATGCAGGCCCCAAATAATAAAAAAAAAAACTGAATGGACTCCCCGGGAGAAGAACGTGCCGATTTATTCAACTAAGACCAGGCCTCATTAAACTGCTGGCGGCGAGGCAGGTCACGGTGATTTTCACTAACACTGACCAACCCCGACTGTCTCTCTCACGCAGAAACACACAAACACCGACTCTACACACTTGAACAGGGGTTAGGGGGTGAAAGGGGCTGAATATAAAGCGTGTCCAAGTCACCATCACTGGTCTACATGATCTCAGATCTCCCAGCGGGACAGGTCTGCGCTGGTGCTGAAGCTGCTCCTCGGCAGTAATTGATGCCCTAATGAGTGATTAGCTCGGGTGCGTCGCTGGCAGCATATGGGAGATGTGGGTGACACCATGTGCACCAGAGGTGCGTGGCTTGTGAGGGGTGCCAAGGGACACCAGCTGACAGGCACAGAGCTGGAGCCAGGTTACTAAAACTAAAATTTGTAGCCTAATTCATCATCCTTCACGTGGAAACAACATCTTCATCTTGGCACAACTATAACAGGAACCTGAGAATTTAATGGTGTAACTACTTTTTTTTTATGAATGTTTTCATCCTGCTCACTAAATGATTCATAAATGGCCTTGAGACAACTTATCGGTTATCATGGTTCTGCTGTGTATACAGGTGTGTCTCAGCCTTGTCTCCCACCTGTTCGTTTTATTATTCTTCTGCAAATAATCAGGGAAAGATTGCCAATTTTTTTTTTTTTTACTGTTTGTTTGAGCATGTATTCACTTCTAGATCTCTCGCTATCTCCCACAGGTCAGAGCCAAAAGTTAGTTTGTTGTTGAGAAAAATACTCCAATTAATTTTTTTCATGGGTGATGATGATCTATGGTGAAAGTTTAAGAATTATTATAAGAGTTGTGATCGAAAAGTTTCTCTGTTGGACCCGAAATTTGAGTTTGGATCCGGCTTCAGGCAGATTAGCAACAGCAACAATAGTGCGTTCCATTATCCTCGGTAGTCGGGATTCACGACCTCCGGGGTCGGAAAATTTAACTGGAACGGCCACTAATGTCAATATCACGAGTCGGAAAGTCGGTGCAGCAGGATGGTAACCGACATCGGCATTCATGATGGCTGCTACTCGCAGCAACGTTGAGTAAAACCTCATACTTTGACTCTTTGTAGCAGCTCTCTATTATTTATGTTACGTTTAGTCGTACAGGTGCTACCTCTCAGTGTTCATCAGACGGGATGTTTCAGCTCTGTTTATTTGCACAAAATACCGCCTAGAACAGCGTTTTTGTCATTGCTATTGTTTTAACAACATTGCAAGCGTTCATGTTTTTTCCGACTGTCCGACGGAGGGAAACTGGAACGCAAAAAGGCAGAAAAGACGTAATATGCGACTTATGAGTTCCGACCTCCGAGGCAAAAGGAACTCAGCGTAATGCTAAAGTCAAACTAGCTAGCAATCTGAGTGTCTTAAACATGAGGCTATAGCCGAAGAACAAAACATCTTGCTTTTTGGTGTCAGGGAAAAGGTTTTCATAGCATCTTGATAGAACAGATTTAAAAGGTTTACTGTTTCAGTGACATTTTATGCCTTAATTAAGTCAACAGCGCTAATCCTAGCATTAACTAGCCTTTTTGGAATAGATTGAAAATGTTTATTACTATTTCAGGAGTGCTTTACACAATAAACACAAAATTGTTTTTGTTTTGTTTCTTTTGAACAGATTTCTCACACCAGATGAGCAAAATCTGCCAAACATCCGGTTTATGCAGAAGCACATCCAACATTTTTGTAACGATCCATCTAAAGTTTTACCCGGCAGCCAGGACGAGCAGCAAGATTAATGTCTGAAGAATGAAGCTAAATGTTAGCAGCTTCTAAAATCTCCTTGAAGCAGCATTTGTGAAGCAGATGTTTGAGTTGTCTATAAGGTTTGCATTTCATCCATTGAGTATTCTGCAGTTTCACAAACCGCTGATCCCCCTTCTGCTGATTCTGCCTCTGAAGATTAGGTAGAAATGTTGAGATGTTTTTCACGCCTGAATTCTCTTAAGACATCGGAGCAAAGGAGGTTTAATCTCTTTTTATTTTGCGATTTAACTTAGTTGACTAAGTAGATTCAAATATTGGTTTAGCAGATTCATCTAAGTGTATTTTAGCTGTTAATCTTACAAATGTTGTGCTCAAAATGCTGATTAAGATCTACCAAATTAAACTGTTACACCAATTTCATTAGTTAATCGGTGTTTTGTCTGAGCACGTAGAGATTGTTTTAGTCCAAGCTGCAAAGTTGTTGCTCACATAAAGTGTTTTGGCATGCGCACTCATAATTTCTTTCTCTATCCAGACCTTGCAGACCTCCAGTGCACTGCACGCTCCTAAATGATTAACACTGCAGCTTCCCAGTGTGTAAGGACAACAACACGGTCGTGATTGAGTTACAAAGCACAATAGGAGAGAAAAAGTCAAGCTTTGTCTGATTGTTCCTTGACAGGGTCAGAGGCTGCTGTCTCCAGAGGCTGCAGGGCTGTCACTGGGCAGGGAGTGACAGCAAGGTGACTGAGGGGAGGCTCTATAAATTGTTGGGCGCCGAGTAAACCTCTCCAAAGACGCGGAGAAGAGAATCCTGCGCGTAATTCCACTGCAGTGCCCCGCCGCCGGCTGTCACGGACGATGGCCGCAAAAGCAGAGCTTTCAGGCTGGCCAGACTACCCCGAGGACTTCGCCCTGCTGCAACAGAGAAACGTGGCCCACATCAGCTCCAAAACGTGGATTTCCTCCAATTCGGTCCGCGCCTATTCGCGGAGGGACGCGCACGCTGCGGCAGAGGCGGGCATTTCGTTGGAGAAACTCGGGCCGGTGGGCAAACTCCACGAGTGCGCGTCCACGGAGACGGGCCCCGCCAGGGCGTCTGATGGAGACAAGGGGAGCAGCGTGGGGCCTCAGAGACACCGGCGCGTCGCAGCCAACGCCAGGGAGAGGAGGCGGATGCACGGTCTGAACAAAGCCTTCGACGAGCTGAGGAGCGTCATCCCATCCCTGGAAAACGAGAAAAAGTTATCCAAGTACGACACCCTCCAAATGGCGCAGATTTACATCACGGAGCTGTCTGAGCTCCTGGCCGGCGTGGTTCAGCAGGAGGCGAGAAGTCCTCGCTCAGAGACCTCCATGAGGAGCCTGATCCACTCCCTCCGGCCAGAGGCGGCTGCGCAGCCCCCAATCCTGCTGAGCGCAGAGGAGCAGCAGCAGCAGCGAGACCCGTCCATCAACCGCCTGATCATCCTCGGACCTCCGTCAGTGTTAGAGTCAAAGAAATCAGAGTCCTCCTCCAACAGCAGCGACGGGGAAGCCTCAAATCTCAGCGACACGGAGGACAGTCAGAGTGGGAGACTTTGAGAGAACCCGTTGTCTCCAACAGGTTGCCAGATGTTGAAATGGCAGCGGATCATAGTGAGACAGATCTGCTGTCTAATCTGCTGTCATCTCTGATAGAGCAGATGTTGCACTGCTGGATTTCAAAAGTGAAGGAAACTTATTCATTTCGCAGAGATCCTGATTTTTTTTTTCCTTCTTCTTCTTGATGAACGAAAAAAAGGCCTTCATTTGCACTTTATGGTCCCGAACAACAACTAGAGGCATTTTTTAACAGTCATTGGTTGGATTCTAGCTTTTATTTCTAATTAAAACAAGTATTTTTCTATTTAAGAATAGCTAATCTGTATTTTATGAGGGATGTTTTTGCTACAATAAAGATATAATGAAGTGATGGGTGTGCATTTTAATTCATTTGATAAATCCCTGCCGGCAGCACAATTCTCACAAAAAAATACAACGATTAGTTATGCTGCAAAACAGTCAATCAAAAATGCATCTTACCATTACTTATAAGAAAGGTCATTTCTTCTGCACAAGCCTTTTCAAATAAAAAGAGACAGTACATTACAATGGTATTCATACATGTTATGCCTTTACAAAGATCATAACCACAAACTTATAAGTATGTTATTGGATTATTTTGTGATACATCAATACAAAGAAGAACGTAGCTGCGAAGTAGAATGAAAATAATAAATAATCTTGAATGGCGACTGTAGAACCATTTAGCTGCAGCCATTAAAAAAAATATAATAATAATTTGGGAGGGGGGGGGGGCAATGTCTACAAGCCTTTCACATTTAGAGGCCAAAGCTGTGACCCATTTTTCTTTGCAAAATACCTCCAGCTCGGTCAGTTTGGATCTGGGAACATCTATTTTCTTTACCACAAATTCTCTACTAGGTTTCAGTCTGGACTTTGACTAGGCCGTTCTATCATATGTACATACTTTGATCTAAACAATTGCACGGTAGTTTTGGGTAAATATTTAAGATTTTTGGTGGGAGATGACCTTCCACCCTAGTCTCAAGTCTTTGGCAGCATCTAGCATGTTTTTTTTTTCTAGGATTATCTTTCCTTTAGCTTCATCCATATTCCCATCGTTAGTTCCCATGTTAGAGCAGCTTCTACGTACCTGCCAAAGAAAAGCATCGCTAAACCATAATGCTGCCACAACACCACACGGTGTCTTCAGCGTGACGTCTGCTGTTTGGTTTCCTCCATTAATGAGGTTTTGTGGATTTCTGTAGCTCCTCCAGTTACACTGTGCCTTTTGACTGCTGCTTATCAAATGCAGTTGTTTCAATAGATTTTATCTAGGGTTATCAGTGGAAAGGGGGCTCAATTTCAATGCGATGCACACTTTTTTGCCTTTTCATTTATTAAAAAATAAGAAATCTTGTATACTTTTCCTTCCTCTTGACAATTTTACACTGCTTTGTGATACAGCTGCTTATGCGGTCTATCACATAAGATCTTGGTTTGTGGCTGTAATGTGACAAAATGTGAGAGAATTAGGAACTGTATCTTATATCGTATAAAAGTGTTTTTCAACAACTGCTTTCTGCTTCATCTGGTCAAGCAAAGTGACTTTAAAGGTATAAACGCACAAAGCTCGTCTAATATCTGAACTGCGAAGCACAAAACAGAGATTTATCTTCCATTTTGCCGTCGCAATTCCCCAAAAAGTGCTTTCCAAATACATTTTTCAAACAGAACAAAACAAAACAACGACAAAAAAACAAAAAAAAACAGCCAAACATCTGTGAGCACAAGAAGCCTGACAGCAGACTCCCAGTGGAAAGGATTTTAGAGCTGTAAAGAAACTAATTATGCCGCGTGACAGTTTATCATGTTGGAAACTGCTCTTTTTTAGTCAGTCTGTGAACTAACAGCCTACTGAAAAATGGTGGAGCTGCCTGCTCCGTAGGGAAGAGGAGGCTGGAACTTTGCCAGGTCCTTAGAAATGATTTCTGCCAGCCTGTGTTTGAAACTGCCAGGGGCCTCGGCGGGGGCCGCGGAGGCAGCGGAGCCGGTGGCCTCCTCCGGGTCGTTCATGTCGTCCTCTTCCTGCGCGTCGTACTCTGCACAGTTATCCGCTGGGGGGAGATGCAGGCTTGGCGGCCTCGCTGGGGCGAAGGGATCTGCATTGGCGAGGTTAATGGAAGAGGGCTCCAGGGTTGAAGGAGGGTTCGAATACGGGAGGTTTGAGGGCGGGGGGCGTCTGGTCACGCTGTAGACGCAATGCAAATCATCCTGCTCGGTTTTTGTCGTCAAAGAAGGAGCGCTTTTCCTCAAGTTGTAATAAATGCTGTCCTCTGTGTTGCTATCCTGATATGCAGCCTCCAGGGAATGACAGCGGTCTTCCTCGTCCTCCTCTTCCTCCTCGCACCCCTCTCTCACCTCCTCCTTGCTCGAGGAGAGATAAGGCTGGATGAGGCTCAGGTGCTTCATACTCCCCTCAGAGGGGACATTAATCGTCGAGTATTGGCAGACGGAACTGTCCTCCGTGTCGGGGGGGACCCCCACGGGACCGTAAGCCGGGACGTGGCCGGCTGGGGCTGGCGGGGCAAGAGAGGACGTGTCAAATGAAAACCTTTTTCTGACACTGGAGGGCTGGACGCTGCTTTTCTTCTGCAGCGAACACTGCCTCACGATGGCCTGGAAGATTTCGGGACCGGCAGAGGTCAAGAAGGTGAACACCCCCTCTCCCGAAACGCAGCGGCGCCCCGCCTCAATGCAGAATCCCCCCTGCAATCACAATCAAAAAGCGGCACTCAGTTCACATTTAGTGCTTTGACAAACATCGAGCCGTGCAAAAGTATTCATGCACCCCGGAGTTGTAGAAACTGTCATGTGACAACCACAAGCTTCCGTGTGTAGTTTTGGGACATAATGTGACCAACACAAAAGGTTAAAATAGAAATGTTAAAAAAAAGGTGACATGCGTTTGTTTCCGCCCCCCATTTACGCCGATACAAACCAAAAATAGAGCCCACTTGTGTCTAAGTATGAGTGCAGGGGTTCTGCGAAGGCCTCAGAGGGTTAGAAAATGTTAGGGAACAAACATCATCAAGACCGAGGAACACAACAGATAGGTTAGAGGCGGGGAAAAAAGGGAGAAGTTTAAAGCAGGAGCAACATTCCTCAGGGATGCAGCCGGTAGGCTCATGGTAACTCTGGAGGAGCCGCAGAGATCCACGGCTCAGGTGGGAGGATTTGTTCACGGTTAAACTATTAGTTGTGCGCTGCACAGACATGGTCAACATGGAAGACGTGTCGTGACTAGACCGTGTACGTCAGCATCAGGCTGTGGGGATGCTTTTCCTTTACAGGGAGAGGGAAGCCGGTCAGAGTGGTTCTAAGAAAACAAGAACTCTAAACATAAAGCCAGCGCTCCGATAGAAAAATTAAGATCAAACCGTATTTTGTGTTATAGAATGACCAAGTCAAAGTCCAAGCTTTAATCTAATTGAATCTGTGGCATGACTAAAGCATCGATGCTCAAAGACGCTCGCCAGCCATTGCAACTGTGCTTGAGCTATTGTCCAAAATTGTAAAAAAAAAAAAAAAATAAACTCTTACTCTATATCTAAAAAGCTGGTGGAAACCCCAGAAGAAGTAGGGAGACTGGGGATGGTTGTCACTTATTTTTTTACAATTTCCCAAATTCCTAAGAAAAAATGTTAGTCTAAAAATTTTATTTTTATGTCAAGACAAAGCTTAAAGTCTCAGTTAATAAAACAGTGTACTTATTATCCTGTATCTTATTCTACTCAAAAGTTATTGGTAACCAAATCAAGTTCACATGTGACAGTATTTAACTTTTAAATGTTTAACATTATTTTAATTTACCAATGCAACATATTGATGGAATTAAGATCATTTTTAAATTGCAAGAAAAATGCATTAAAACATCAGTTTCATTTCAATTCAAACTTGTAGAGAATCTAGCTTTAAGATAAGATAAGAGAATTTAGCTAGAGATCCCATTGTTTGTCAGTTTCTAAGCTATTAACATAAATTGAAAATTGTTAATCACTCGATAAAATGGAACTTTTCAGTTTATTTGTGTCTTTAATAGGGCAGGTTTTACACAATGATTTCCTTGTATAAAACACATTACTTAATCAATCAGGAATTTCACTGCTAGAACAGAAAACTCAAATTCAGAAAGTGCAACAGGCGACATTACTTTGTACAAGTGCATTCTTCAGTCACTATCATTGCCACACCCAAAGTTGTCTTGCCCGTTATATATATTTATATATATATATCTAAAAAAAAAAAGGGAAATTTAAAAATCTAACAATAGAATAAATAGCGTGGGTGTTAGTTGTCACATGTGACAACCACTAAATATTTTTGATACTAGCTAAGCTAACAACTACATTTGTTAGCTTAGCAACTATTCTACTTGTTGCTTACACTTTTCTCTTTATAGTTGGCCTTCTCTATAAACTAGATTTTTTTTTTGTTCGATACATCAGAAAAATGACTTTTTCTTACCAAAACATTTCGCTCGATGTATGGTTCTGCAAACATTATGCAGCGGATTCTGTCATTTTATTACATAAAACCTCTGTACAAACTTCGTTGTTTGTGGTTGTACCATGTCAAAGGTAAGCTCAAGAGCTATGAATACTTTTGCAGCTACGCTGAAAGGTTCGCGGCGACTTCATTGAGGACACAGAACAAGTAAATCAGTCGTCGTGTGATAATCGTGGATTGAATCTCTTTGCATCGAGATGAATTAATCACGATCTGCTCATTGCACTTTACCTCCACCTGGCCGAACTTCCGCAGGAGCTTGTACGGCCAGCTGTAGACGACGGCGCCTGTGTTGACAGCGAGCAGCTGCAGGGCCTCGCTGTCTGTGAACACCACGTACTCCCCGGCCAGCTTGCACCTCTTAGCCGCCTCCGTGCTCATAATCTTCACTTTGTACCGGTTAGGAGGAAGACTTGGCTCTAAACACACAAATACAAACAACACCTCATAGAGACGCTTTTTTTTTTTTTTTTTTTTTATTACAGGAGCAGCGTGTCATTTAAGGAAACAAGTGCATACCACAGACCTTTTCATACCAACGCAGTCTGATTTAAAATTACCAGCACTCTACCAATCTCTCCGTGCGTTTGAGCTGCCCGGGTGATTCGGGAATGTAATCCATTAGGGAGTGAAAGGAAATGCGTTTTCATAAGCCGGAGCTCGCCGAAGCCAAAGCATTCAAGCTTTAACGTCGGAATAAATGAGCACACTTAGCTCCGCTTCTTGCAAATAATGCGCGATTCTGCTGATGTTCGGCGTTTCCTGCTCACTGACATGCCTTTCTGTTGTCCTCCATTTGTATTGCAAATGTTAACTAATTCGTTCTTATCTGCGAGATATTTATACTACAACACAAGTATCACTTTCGGGTTGTTTGAACGAGGGCGTTGCTGTTGTGTAGTTAGACATGAAAAGAAAGACAGAGATTATGAAATTCTGTCAAAAGGAGAAACTGATGGTGGTCACGCATGGCCAAAGCCGAATGCAAGGTGGTTCGTAGTCGTAGAGCCGTTCACAGCGGGACGTTTAGCCTTTTTTCGTTGTGCAGTTCAACTACAGTCTCGGGACATTTCACCGTACATGGAACGGGTGTTCATTGGAAACAACCTATTTTCTGTTTATGTCCCTTATCTGACAACAAGGATAAAAATAAAGTGCGTTCTCTTTAGATTTATATGTACGCTTTAGGACCACACATAAGCGATCTGGTCTGAAGGGTTAGGCAACAGTCAAAAACATTTTCCACACCGTCACCATTCGTGAAACTAAGAGAAATGTAAAATGGACCTAAAAAAAAACAACTGAGCATGACAACGTCCGCCCAATTATTCACTATCTTTGGCAACAGTAACTTGAAATAGTTGTTTCCTGTGCGATCTTATCAGTCGCTCTCATCGTTGAGGATTCTTTTTGGCTCATTTTGTTTTGTACAACATCACCGTGAGAAATGGAAAGAGTGAGAAACTATCACTTTTTTGCAAGTTTTTCCAGGAGAACGCCTGTTCTGTCGTCTTCTACTTCTACTGTCATGACCTCCGACGTGCAACACGCTAAGTGGGGACCTATAGGTTAGAGCAGCGAGTTTGCACTCTGAGAAGGTTTCAAGTGCCCGGTTGGATCCCCGCAGACTGCCGCCGTGGGTCCCTGAGCAAGACCCTTAGCCCCAGACTGCTCCCCGGGCGCTATGGCAGCTGCCCACTGCTCCCTAAGGGGTGGGTTACATGCAGATACATTTTCTTTGGAATGTTCAATTGCAATGACAAATAAAGAGTTTTTAAACTAAGGCCTGTAGAGTCTCCAGTGTGGCTCTTGTTTTTTTGAGGGAGTTTATTTTAGGGTTTGTTCTGATGTGAAGATTAGTAACTGTCTCAAATGTTTTCCACTTGTGAATAGTCTTTTTCAATGAAAAGGGATCGGCTTCAGCTGTTAAGAAAAAAAAAAACGACCTAATAACCCTCCTTTATATTAGATGGACAGCATCAGTTGCTTCTCTAATGTCATTTCTCATGCCTTCCTTTACCCTTGGCATCAGGTTAAGAGGTACCTGGACCTACCAGGGCAACAGGCTGACAAGAAGTACAGAAGCAGCAAGGGTGTCTTCACTTGTTTTGCAAAAAAAAAAGGTTTTCCGTTTTTTGTTGTTGTTTCTGTTTTGCTCTGTTGTTCTTCCGTAGATAACAGCGGTGTGGAAACACTGTTCTGCTTTATGCACTTAAAGCTAGATTGGAATCATTTGGTTCTGATTCTTAAGATCTTGGAGCTGGAAAAACAAAAAAAATCTTTTAAAATCCTGTTTCCTACCATGACCGTATACGCTAAGAAATCGCTAGCGAAATCCTCCTATCTAAAGGTAATTAAAGAAAAAAAAAAAAAGAAAGGTGATATTTTATACGCTCTCATTTATCCTTGGTAAAAATGAAAAATGACTCTCCTCTGTGCCTTTCCTTTCCCTGAATAAAATATTTCCTACAGTTTCTTGGCAATAGTTCAACAAAGCAATGCATGAACCAGTGCAAGGTTGCGCTCACTTTACTTGGATGAATGGTTTAACAAAAAAAAAAAATGATGGGAATTACCGCTTTTCCAAGATGAGTAAAGGTCATTGTCCTCCATGGTAAGGCCATTCCCTCCCTCAAAATCCCCTTTCTCTGAGCCTTCAGGATCCCTCTGTAAACACAGTGGCACAGCAAACATTACAGGGAGTAAACGCCTCCCGCTTATCGCCGCGTTTTATGACTTCAGAGTGGTAAGATGCAAGCAAGGACATGACTTGTGCAAGCACAAGAATTAGAGAAGTGGCAGAAGTTCCAGATAATGTTTCAACTTCCCCATGTTCTTATCGGGGTCTGGCTGTGGGGAAGGTCTCTGAACATTTTTCCCAAATTAAAACGGCGATATGAAATGAGAGTTGAGGTCATGATGAAGGGAAGAGATTTATACCTGGAAGGCAAGCGCGCAGAGGGCACCGATCCAGACCTGGGTCTCCACGGAGGCGAAGGTGTAGTTGCACTGCGTGGTGTTCAGGTAGAAGGCTGTGCAGCAGGCCGGGCACGACTCCTTGGCAGCGGGGGTCACGCTGAGACAGTCGCTTAAACGCACCACCTTCCTCTCTGCCGTTTTCTGCCGCCCGGCCTTCGACTGCTCGCCGAAAGAGCCGCTGTCGGAAAAGAATTCCAGCCGACCCACACCCATGGAGCTGGGTTTGAAAAGCACCATCCAGATTTTCCGCCATGTTCTCTGACGAGACAAGAAAGGAGACTTTAGTGCATTAGAAAGTACATTTTGCCTCCAGGAGCTCCTCTAGCACTCCTTCTGCCACAAGGCAAAACAGGAAGTTAGCTCTCTTTTGAACCAAAAATGTTTATTTGCGTGTCGTGCTCATGGTGCCCATACTGTGGCATGCGTCCATTTATAGCTTTACACCGAGGGTGGCTGATGACATTGAAATACGTGCATGATGTGTACATGATGTGAGTCAGAGCAAAATTAAAGGGCCATGGCCTCTTTAAGAATTGGGAAAGCCATTAGAGTGTTTCTAGATCCAAGGCCTACATTATCAGAAAGGCCAAACCTCAACTGGATTATTCTACACTAGAAAGAGTTTATTTAAGGTAAAATGTGCAATTCATTACATTTTTATTTTATTTGTGACACCAAAAGAACAAAGAGTATCTTCTAACCACCTACCTACCAAGGCAAGGCAAGGCAAGGCAAGTTTATTTGTATATTTCAGTAACAAGATAATTCCAAGTGCTGAACATGAACAGAACATAAGAAAAGAAAATGTGTAGAGGAAAGTAAGTTGCAGTGGAATAGTTGCAGCAGGTCAATATAAGTTGGACTACAAACTGAATCTAATGATATTTCAATTAACATTCAAAAGAAACTCTAAAAAAAATGGTTTTAAACCTTGATTTGCAAGAGCTCAGGGTTTTATCACATTTACAGTCTTCTGGAAGTTTCCAGATCAGTGGAGCAGAGGAACTAAATGCTGCGTCTCCATGTTTGGTTCTAGTTCTAGGTATGCAGAGCAGATTTGAGCCAGAAGACCTTAAAGATCTGGAGGGTTGATACACTGATAACAAGTCTGTGATAAAATGTGCTGAGCCATTCACAGGAGTATTTTAAAGTCTATTCTCTGAGACACAGGGAGCCAGTGTAAGGACTTTAGAACTGGGCTGATGTTCTCTACTTTCTTAGTCTTAGCGAGGACATGGGCACCAGCAGGCAGCAGCATTCGACTGAGATCGGCTTTTTAGGCAAACCTGTGAAGACACCGCTGCAGTAATCCATTCGATTAAACACCTAAATTAGTTTTTTGAGATCCTGCTGAGACATTAGTCCATTGATCCTGGAAATGCTCTTCAAGTGATAGAAGTGGCAGACTTTGTATTTGTCTTTAGATGCCTCTGAGTCCATCACTAGACCCAGATTTCGGGCCTGATTAGTGGTTACTTGCTGAAGCGACTGAAGCTGTGTACTAACTCTGGATTCCTCCTGTGTTGGTCCAAAAATTGTCACTTCAGTTTTGCTTTTATTCAGCTGAAGAAAATATTTGGCACATCCATGCATTGATTTCTATGCATCTACTCAGCGCTTGAACCTGCTTACGAGCCCACGGACCCGCCCGCTCACCTTCCTACCTAATATTCTTCGGTAGGAATCGTTCAACACTTCACATCTTGACTTGCTCATATTTAACCACTTTATCGAACAAAATTTCCTCGAGTCTCTCAGGTTGTGAGGGGCATCTCTTGTTGCCTGAGGAAGCTGAAATTGAACCCACAACCTTTGAATTGCAAGACAACTCCTCCACTGAGCCAAAGTTAATAGATGGATAAATTTAATGTAAGAAAAATGACACTACATCAACATTCTCCAATCCTTTATGCTGTTTTTTTTTTTTTCAGATTAAGCTTTGTCTGACTGTGTGAAAGGCTGCGTGTGGGCTGACAGAAGCAGGATTTGTACTGTAGTTACAGGAAGCGTGGTTAGCAGGTAAAAGTGCTATTTCTGTTTTTTTTACACAGCTTCATAACACTAGTTGTATTCACAGAACTGAAGTGAAAAATAAGTCAAGAGGTTACAGATATCTCATTGTTCCTGTTTATCAGGGGGTGAAAGCCAGAGGAGAGAGCTTCGCTTCTCTTTTCGCCAAGTACTATCAACACCACCTCATACCTCTGGTCTACAATCTGAGACGGATTTTAGGAACCAAATTCAAATGTTTATAGCCCTTCTTTGTATTTCGCTTCCCTGGGTTTCACATTCGGCGAACAAGTCTTTTTTTTTTTTTAGTTATTTTGGGTTTATGTTTCAATATTTTTCAGAAATAAGTCTGTAGGATGAAATCATGGTTTTGTACCAAAGACGCATTTTCTTGCAATGACCCGAGGACACACTGTGATGCAGCAGAAAGCGGAAGAAATGACAATGATTGTTCGGGTTATGCAAAGAATGTGTGGTAGTTTTCTACAAATCCTAAACGACACCTCACTGAAACTTCTGAGAACCCAACTATAAATATGGTAAAAAAAAATACCCAAAATTTCATCTTTGCAAATAATTTCTGGTGAAGCCACTGCCTTGACAAGCTTTTAACTTCATTATCGGTATGAGGTGCTTTGTGTCAAGCTTGTATTTTGTGTTATTATCTTATTTGTTCTAATTTTTAATGTGTTTATTTAATTTAATCATTAATCTCCTTTGTTCAGCACTTTGGTCAGTGTTTGCTGTTTATAAAATGTTTTAGAAATAAAGTTGGGATAGGGTGGATAATTAGTTGGCTTAATTAGTTTTGAGAGCCCCCCCCCCCCTCCCCCGCCCCATTGTTCGATTCCCTCCACTTCCTGTCTAAAACTAACTCTGTCCTCTGTAACTAAATGCTTTACTTTTCAGAACTCAAGGCTTTACGAAAGCAAAGAAAAACAGCAAGTGCTCCGAATTTAGAGCCAGGTTGTTTTTTTTTTTAAAGCAAACAGCGGATCTGGCCACACCTTTGCGTTTAAATCCTAGAACAATAGTATAACGTACTTCTTTTCTCCTGGTTAACAGGGGAGCGTGTTGCAAAATCAAAGGCTAAAGGATCTGCCCCGGTTAAAGCCCGCGAGTACTGCCTGAGAAGGTTTTTTTTTTTTTTATCTGCTAAGAATAATTTATCTGAAGTTCAGTCTGGGTTTTAGAAGAACTTGGCATGATCAAAGCCGCTTTTAAAGGTGGTAAATCAGACATTGACCAAAAAAAAAAAAAAAAGAAGAGTTAAGCACCTAGTTGGAATGATCCGATTTCATCTTAAGCTTGATGCTCATGCCCTTTCTGAAGCAGTAACAGGCGCCCTAGTCCTCACCCATCAGTCCCTTCCAGCATTGGTAGGAACATCCCTCAGGAACCAGCTGGTGGATCATTTGGTAAAAAAAAATAAAAAAATAGCAATAGTAAGGTGGTGTTGGGGAAGTTCTTAAATGAAGAGCCGGCAGAATTTAGGGGCAACCTGCCATAATCATATCCGAGCCGCTGTCAACGTAAATGCGCAATATTAGAACATGAACTGGTGGGGATCACGCACACAGCCCGACTGGGTAACAAATGCTGCACACCCACACAGAGCAGGACATGGTGATCACACCTCTACGGCTAAAAACATTCAGGTGTTAATCTGACTTAAATGGATCTTCTAAATTAATCGGAAGGTGAAAACAAGACAAAAAGTAAAACAAAAACTCTCTCCAACAGTGTGTGTTACAATGCCATGCATGAGGCCAAGCACATACGTTTAATGATGCTATCATTTATTTAATTTTTACTTCTAGTACCATTGAAGCTTCTTTTGTTTTCAGCACTGCTCACAGTGGCCCAATACACAAACAAACATAGAGACAGCCCCAAACACACACACACGCACACAGTAAAGGTTGCAGCCACCTGAGACACATCGCTTCTGGGTAGGATAATCATATTGGGCACCAAGCATTGTAGATCCTGAAGGAACCCGTCTCCACTGACTAGACTCACGTATTAGATTCTCGTACCGTGTCTCCAGGACTGCTACCAGCCGTTCTACTGGTTCATGCGAATCTCTGTGACGTCACATACCAGCTGTGGTGCTGCTAGAGCGTTCGCACTGCCAACTCTGTGGCACATTTGGTTTGATGTTGCACTAACACGGTCACACGACCTGCGAAAATGTGCAACTTCATTTTCTTCTCATTCGAAAACTGCCCTTTGACTGATCAATCTTATGCAAATGTGTGCCAAAGGCATTGGATTCAGGTAGCCTGACTTCCAACACTAACAAATCAACCACTTCTCTACCAAATTTAGACCCCGATAAATATTTTCATATGCAGGACTTGCTGCCTCGTATTTCTCAACCACATAAGTACACATAGGGTAGGTTGAAGGCAAAGCAAACATTTCTATGCTTGGCAAGTGAGCGGCACGCATTGGGGAAAATTGTCCTGCTTGAAAATTACTTTTGAAGTTAAATCCCAGTGCATGCATGGAGAAAGTTCTGGAGCCAACTCTATGATCTGGTGCATTTGAAAAAATTGCACTTTATGCAGATGATACTTGCTCTCTTGTTTTTGGGCACAAATTTTTCGAGTTGAACAGCATCACTGTATTTTGTCCCAAAAGGAAGGGTTTTGTATTTTTATGTCCAGTTGTTCCCAATCTTGGTCCTCGGGGAACACTATCAAGCATGTGTTAGATGTGTATTTAGATCCATTGCACCTGAGTGAAATGAGTGCAGTAACTGAGAAGGATGCCATAGGTTTCTGAAGAAGCCTGTTCAAAGTCCATTTATTTGAATCAGGAGTGCGAAAACAGGGGAACAGTTAAAACATTTAACGACGTAGGCCCTAAGGACCAGAGTTGGGGAGGACATGATCCTTTGCAACTTATTTCTAACAGTTTGGTTACTCTCAAAACAATCTTTTAGAAAAATAATTAAAAACCTCATAACTTGCCTTCTACAGAAGGCCTCACACCATGCACCACGAGATAGAAATCTCTTTTTTCTATGTAACAGGTCACTGCTCAAATATACCACAATTAAGAGGATGCAATGAAATAATCTAACATATAAAAGTAACAATTTATTCGACCACAGGAACGAGGACAATGCATGGTAATAGTCACACGCTTTGCTGCAGCTGAGTCCATTCTCTTCTGCAGACTTTTACAAATTCATATTTGCTGATATAAACTAAAATATTTTTTTGCTATATTGAAATATTCTTTATTTTACTGACTGAAATTGAGACCACCCATATCATGATGGATCCTCCTCGATGCCTTACTATTAAAAGGCAATTCCTCTAACTAAAGGTTGCCGTTTTCTAAACTTAGTTCTTGTTATAAATGGCTTAAAGAGCACAAGGACGTTTTTTTTTTTTTTTTTATAGAAATGTCAAATGCACTTTGCTGTAGGGGGGTTAAGGATTTTTTTCTTCACTTCGTGGTTTCAATAATATAATAGAATTACTAACACTACAGAAATGACACTTCACTAGTACAACTTTTTCGTGCATGGTTGTGATAGCAAACAGGAAGACGGATTTGACAACAGTTCTACAGCTATCATGACTCCGACCTTAGCTTGACCTCTGTTGTCCCTGCATGTGCACATTTGATCATTTCTATCTAAAATGAGGCATTTAAAAAAAAAAAAACACTGCTTGTGTCAATGATTATTTCTTTTTCTTAAATGCCGAGTTACATCTGATGCTTCCCCATTACACCACATGTAACGGGAAGCACGCTTTCCAAAACGTCTCTTTTTTCCCTCATCATGCCACAGTTAAGGTCACGACTTACTAATTAAAAAAGAGATACTGGGTAAAAAATGTCAACCATGGAAACGTTCCAAGGAGAAAACCACTGCTGGCCAAAGCACATCCAGCCGACTCAAATTTCCGAAATAAAAAGAAAGAACCCTCAATGGTGTCCAAGACTAAATATTGTGCCAATAGATGAGAAGTGAAAGCTGTTGGAAGGTCCCTTTACATCTCGTGTAAAACTAAGGAAGCATTTCAGAAAAATAAATCATATGAAAGTCAGATATGGTGGTGGTAGTGTGATGGTCTGGCCTGATTTGCTGCTTCAGAACCTTTTGTAATTAATGGAGCCATGAATTCTGTCTCAGCCAGTAGTTTTAGAGGAGCGGGGTCATTTCTCCCATATAGGGCCAGGTTGATTTGGATGGGTTTCCCTCCCCCGCTTACTAAGGTGATCTTTGTCAGAAATGAAGTTTTTAATTTAAAAGTTTAAAAAAAAGAATTCAGAAATCTGACACAAGTGCGACTCCAACTCAGAAACAGAACATATTTGTAAGGGGTTGGGGATTACTATTGCGATGGCATAGTTTTCACATGCCGAACTGTAAACTTACTGAGCTTTGTGCACCCTTTTCATAAGGCTACTGGAGTTATTTTTAAATCTCATTCCGTTGCAGTTGTGAGCGCTTATAATTGAGTTTGCCATGCAAATATCCACAACAGAGGAAAATGAACTAGAGTCCTATGCAACAGCCTTTAAAAAGAAGTTCATCAGAAATTATTTGTTGTAGGGGTTCTATGAGGTCATTCAGTGGAGCATAAAGATGGGATCAAAAATGCAAAACTGGCGTGAGTTTTCACATCGGCCCATTATCCTTGCAAGTGTTTAGGAGCACGAGAGAGAAAAACGGGCTGCTGCCTTGTACTGGCGACATGTAGCGGGATCTAAATTAATCAAGATTGCGAAGCTTTGAAATTTTTGGAGTCGGAGCAAACGTGTCGGTACCTGAGAGGACTAATGATCTGATGGCAGTATTACCATTTATATTAGTTTTTTTTTTTTTTTATCATCTTAAGATGCCATACAAGATATTTGGACATAAAAGTCATTACTTTAATAGTGTACCTTGTAGCAGCTAAAGATTTAATATTTTTCATCTTCTCTGTCTTTCATAAAAACCTAACTAGTTTGCTGAATTTTAGCTGAAGGCTACAAAGAAGTATTTCTAATTCTATATGCAAATGATTTAACTTACTTTTCCAAACTTGACCCCCTGAAGATACAGCATCCCTTCTTTGAAGATGACCTCCATGCTCGTATGCCTCGGCTGAACACTGTTCACTCAACAGCAGTTGTTACGATGTGGCGAAAAAGTAACGAGCGGTCACGTTTAAAATTAGACCTCCTGTGCAACCAGCCCGACAGTTTCCTTGACGTCACAAACCGCTGTAATACTGCTGTCGACCTGTGCGCCCGACGGGAGGAGTTAAAAATCAAGATCGGCAACTGTTACAAAAGAAAAGTGCACACACGTTGTGTGTGTGTGTGTGTGTTGCTTTTTTTCTTGAGTCAAACTTCCCTTTGTTTTGTTTTTTTTGCAACCGCACCAACTTCCTCGTAGAAACACCAGGGTGACACTTTTGGATGGGACGAAAATAATATATTTATCAAATATAAAAAGGTTTTTATTCACAGTTCAGACGTTCTCGGCTGCGTTTTGCAAGGACGAACGAAAAACAGGCAGCTAAGAAGAAACGGTACAAACAAGTAATTCCTCTTGTGTAACAGAGACGTACAAAATATGATATAACACACTTCCCCAATTCTGTGATAATTTTTTCTGGAGAAAAAAAAAAAAAGAAGTTATTAAAAGTCCATCGAGCTGTGAGCCAGGTAGTCTTTCCGGCCGATGTTGGTGACCTGCTTGGTCTGCATGGCCTCCAGCTTGGGACAGTCGGTAATGCGATGGCCGAGACCCCCGCAGAATGTGCAGCCCCTCTCCCCTGGGAAGACAGCAGGACAGAACGTGTCAGGACAGGTGTGCTGGTACCGCACGGTGGAACGGGTTAATGGGGCCTCAGGAATATTGCAACAAAGTGACTCACCTCCGATGTCCAGCATGGTCTCGTCGCCTGTCTGGAGGACCTGGAGGACCGGAGGGACCTTCTGCTTGGCTTCAACCAGCAAAGCTTTCAGGTCCATTAACACGGACTCGTCTGTTAGGAGATACAAGACGCACACTGTAAAAGTTGTATATAAATCCCTGCAAACCCTGCTAGTGTCACCCCTCCGTTTTCTGCAGCGACGTTAAAAACAGCTCCACTTCTGTACGCTTTCTGCAGCGACATTAAAAACAGCTCCACTTCGGTCAGCTTTCTGCAGCGACGTTAAAAACAGCTCCACTTCGGTCAGCTTTCTGCATGTTGGTCATTACATCATTTGCATGCACTACAGACAGGAAGCATTCTCACTCCACCCGGCTAGGGATCACTACAGGAGACACGTTTGCCCATAAAGCGCACGGAAGACACCCAAAACACTTCAAAATGTGAAAACATAAATCAAAATATTCACTATGTCACAATGTTTCAATATATCTTAGGCAACGGACGAGACGCAGTAGTGCAGAGCTGTGAAGTGGAATGTAAATGATTCAGCTCTCAAACTGCTAGATGGTACTAATCTGAAACGTGTGGCATGAAGTTAACCTGCAGCCGGCTTTAATCGGACACCCCTGAACAAAAACACAGTAAAACCAGAAAGAAAATCTGTAAGAGGCTGCAAATTAACCGAGGGCAGACCTTCACCTCCAAGCAAGACAATGACCTTGAACATAAAGCCCAACCAGAGCTACAAGTGGGTTCAAAGCAAACTCAAGTGTTATAATAATAATAATAATAATAATAATACTAATAATAATAATAATAATAATAATAATAATAATAATAATAGAACTTTATTGATCTCACAATGGAGAAATTTACTTCTGCATCTTAACCCATCCCCTTGGGGAGCAGTGGACTGCCACTTTGCGGCGCCTAGGGAGCAATCAGGGGTTAAGGGTCTTGGGACCCAGAGTGGCAGTCTGTGGGAGTTGAACTCAGAACCTCCGGGACCCAAGCGCAATGCTCTAACCACTAGGCCAGTCAATGGCCAGACCATCACTTGAAGTAGAATTGATGCTCACAAGATCCCCACACAATCTGACTGAGCTGGAGCTATTTGGCAATGAAGAATGAGCAAAAACTTCAGTCTGCAGATGTAGAAAAGCGGGCAGAGCCAAAACCCTGAAAACCGGCAGCTTTAGCTGCAATGAAAGGTGGTTCCAGAAAAAAATCTGCTAAAATAGATTGATGTTTGTGGCGGTTTACGCGACAAAATCTAGAAACGATCAAGGCTTATTGAATAATTTTGCTATTTTTTCCTTGAACTTGATGCTACTTCTTTTAGTATTATCTCATAATAAATTAATTTTTCTTTAAGATTAATAAATGAGTTTTGAATCAAATTAAGTTTTATTAACAGATTATCGACATTTTCATCTTCAACTGTAAATATGTGAGAAAACAACTAAACTATTTGCAATATCTGCAGCTCAAAAGTAAAACAACAGATTGTTGAGGAAATCTTGTGTCTGGTGTCACGGTGAGGTTAACCAATAATGGATTGAAGATTTTGAGAAATAAATAAATAATTTGTCTGCAAACATAATGAACTTAATGTGTTTGAGTAATGTTTCCTTACCACAGCCCTTATTGATGAACGTTGTGGCTATACCGGTCTTGCCTGATCGTCCAGTTCTACCTATTCTGTGGACTGGAAACAAAAACATAGACTGGTTTTAGAGTCCGGGCCCAACTGGAAGCTACATAATGTGAAAACCTAAAAATGTCTGAATTATTTATCAACACAGCTGCTCTTACCGTAGTTTTCTATCTCCTCGGGCATGTCATAGTTGACCACATGCTGAATTGCTGGAAAATCCAGACCCTTGGAGGCAACGTCTGTGGCCACTAAGACGTCTTTCTTTCCTTCTTTGAACGCTTCTATGGCTTTGGTTCTTTCTTCCTGATCTGAAAGAAGAATCAATAAAGACCTTAATTTAGCAATGCTTCATAGAACATTGTGACATTTGCGAGTAGGGTGACATCTGCTGGTAATAAGGAGGAAACGCATGATGATTTCAGTATAAAACCTCAGGCTGGGCTCAGCATCCCTTCACATGCAGTAGATCCACTGTTTCAGCAGATCAGCATAACTCTGCGTACCTTTTCCTCCATGTATGGCCACCGCCTCCACTCCCTTAAGCAACAAATATTCATGGATGGCGTCTACGTCTGCTTTTTTCTCAGCAAATATCAACACCTGGCAAAAATGAACAAAAACTTTAAAATATAGGCACTTATTTTGTCCCGATGCTTCTGCAACAAGATGTTGAGATGCTTACTGGGGGCGGGGTTTTCTGGAGACACTCCAGCAGGTACACCATCTTGGCCTCCTCTTTGACGTATTCCACTTCCTGGATTCACCAAGCAGAACGTTAGCTCGTGAAGAAAAAAAGAAAAAGAAAAAAAAAACCAAGGGCATTTTTAGTTAAACAGAAGAAATAAAAACCTGCCTGGATTACATCCAAGCTCGCAGCTCCGGCCCTGCCCACGTTAATAGTGATAGGTTTGACCAGGGCGCTCTTGGCAAAGTTCTGGATCTTCTTCGGCATAGTGGCACTGAAAAGCAGGGTCTGCCTTTGTCCCTAGAGCAGAGGGGAAAAAAATATGAAAAAAATCAGGAAGGCTGTGTTGATTTTAAAGTCGGAGAAAAAACATTCAGCAACAACAGATTGAGTGCAGCAGCTGGAACAGACACACGACGTGGCCAACTCTACATCTGACTCGGTTGATCGGACTCTGCTTCCTCTGAGAGCTTTAGGAGTGTGAGAAACAGTGCAAGCATTTTAAAAAGCAGCAAATTAGAAGGAATATGAAAACGCCGTGAGGAATGGGAACCAAATTTAGGCAAACAAAACAAAAGCCTATTCTGGAAAAACTAGTTGGAAAAGTCATCTGCTTTAAATACATTCCTCCAGGTCACAGTCTTTTATATGAAAATAATCCTATTTGTTAATTCAGGGTATCAAAAAGAAGTACTGATGTGGAAACAACACCAGACATCAGAAAGCCCCGGGTCGCGGGGGCAGCAGCTTCAGTAGGGAGGCCCAGACGTCCCTCTCCCCAGCCACTTGGGGCAGCTCCACAGGAGGAATCCCAAGGCGTTCCCAGGCCAGCCGGGAGACATAATCCCTCCAGCGTGTCCTGGGTCTCCATCTGGGTCTCCTACTGGTGGGACGTGCCCGTAACACCTCACCAGGGAGGCGTCCAGGAGGCATCCTGACCAGATGCCCGAGCCACCTCAACTGGCTCCTCTCGACGTGGAGGAGCAGCGGCTCTACTCTGAGTCCTCCCCGGATGACTGAGCTCCTCACCCTATCTCTAAGGGAGAGCCCAGACACACTACGGAGAAAACTCATTTCAGACGATTGTATCTGGGATCTCGTTTTTTCGGTCACGACCCAAAGCTCGTGACCATAGATGAGGGTAGGAACGTAGATCGACCGGTAAATCGAGAGCTTTGCCTTTTGGCTCAGCTCTCTCTTCACCACAACGGATCGGTACAGCGCCCCCTTCACAGCAGACGCTGCACCAATCCGCCTTTCGATCTCCCGCTCCATCCTCCCCTCATTCGTGAACAAGACCCCAAGATACTTGAACTCCTCCACTAGGGGCAGCACATCCTCCCCAACCCAGAGAAGGCACTCTACCCTTTTCCGGTTCAAGACCATGGTCTCGGATTTGGAGGCACTGATTTTCATCCCGGCCGCTTCGCACTCGGTTGCGAACCGCTCCAGTGAGAGCTGTAGATCACGCCCTGATGAAGCCAATAGGACCACGTCATCCGCGAATAGCAGAGACGCAATCCTAAGGCCACCAAAACGGATCCCCTCAACACCTTGGCTGCGCCTAGAAATTCTGTCCATAAAAGTTATGAACAGAATCGGTAACAAAGGGCAACCTTGGCGGAGTCCAACTCTCACCGGAAACGAGTCCGACTTACTGCCGGCAATGCGGACCAGACTCTGACATCGGTCGTACAGAGACCTGACAGCCCTTATTAAAAGGGTCCGGTACTCCATACTCCCGGAGTATCCCCCACAGGATCCCTCGGGGGACACGTCGAATGCCTTCTCCAGATCCACAAAGCACATGTAGACTGGTTGGGCAAACTCCCATGCCCCCTCAAGAATCCTGCTGAGGGTATAGAGCTGGTCCAGTGTTCCACGGCCAGGACGAAAACCACACTGCTCTTCCTGAATCCGAGATTCGACTATCCGACGGACCCTCCTTTCCAGAACTCCTGAATAGACCTTACCAGGGAGGCTTAAGAGTGTGATTCCTCTGTAGTTGCGACACACCCTCCAGTCCCCCTTTTTAAATAGGGGGACCACCACCCCAGCCTGCCAATCCAGGGGAACTGCCCCCGATGTCCATGCAATGCTGCAGAGCCGCATTAACCAACACAGCCCCACAACATCCAGAGCCTTAAGGTACTCAGGGCGAATCTCATCCACCCCCGGAGCCTTGCCACCGAGGAGCTTTTTAACAACCTCGGCAACCTCAGCACCAGAGATCGGAGAACCCGACCCAGAGTCCTCAGGCTCTGCTTCCTCAATGGAAGACGTGTTGGTGGGATTAAGGAGGTCTTCGAAGTATTCCGCCTACCGACGCACGACGTCCCGAGTCGAGGTCAGCAGCACACCACCCCCACTGCAAACAGTGTTGGTACTGCACTGCTTCCCCCTCCTAAGACGCCGGATAGTGGACCAGAATCACTTCGAAGCCGTGCGGAAGTCTTTCTCCGTGGCCTCTCTGAACTCTTCCCACGCCCGAGTTTTTGCCTCAGCTACCAGCCGAGCTGCCTGCCGCTTCGACTGCCGGTACACATCAGCTTCTTCCGGAGTCCCACAGGCCAAAAAAGCCCGGTAGGACTCCTTCTTCAGCTTGACGGCTTCCCTCACCGCTGGTGTCCACCAGCGGGTTCGAGGGTTACCGCCGCGACATGCACCGACAACCTTGCGGCCACAGCTCCGACTAGCCGTCTCAACAATAGAGGCGCGGAACATGGTCCATTCAGACTCAATGTCCCCCGCCTCCCTCGGGACGTGTTTAAAGTTCTCCCGGAGGTGGGAGTTAAAGCTCCGCCTCACAGGGGACTCCGCCAGACGTTCCCAGCAAACCTTCACAATACATTTGGTCCTAACAACAATAATAATAATAATAATAATAATAATAATAATAATAATAATAATAATAATAATAATAATAATAATAACAATTTAACTTTATTGATCTCACAAGGGATAAATTCACTTCTGCATCTTAACCCATCTCCTTGGGGAGCAGAGGGCTGCCACTGTGCGGTGCCTGGGAAGCAATCAGGTGTTAAGGGTCTTGCTCAGGGACCCAAAGTGCAGGCTGTGGGGATCAAACCGGGTACTTGCAACCTTCTCAGAGCGCAAGCGCACTGCTCTAGCCACTAGGCCACCACTCCCCTACCAGGTCTGACCGGCTTCCTCCCCCACCATCGGAGCCAGCTCACCACCAGGTAGTGGTCAGTGGAGAGCTCCGCCCCTCTCTTCACCTGAGTGTCCAAGACATGCGGCCGCAGGTCAGATGAAACAACAACAAAGTCGATCATTGAACTCTGGCCTAGGGTGTGCTGGTGCCAAGAGCACATATGGACTCCCTTATGCTTGAACATGGTGTTTGTGATGGACAATTCATGACGAGTACAGAAGTAAAAAAACAGAACCCCACTCGAGTTCAGATCAGGTGGGCCATTCCTCCCAACCACGCCCCTCCAGGTCCCACCGTCATTGCCCACCTGCGCCTTGAAGTCCCCCAGCAAAACGAGGGAGTCCCCAGGAGGGTCACTCTCCACTACCCCTTCCAAGGACTCCAAAAAGGGTGGGTAATCCAAACTGCTGTTTGGTGCATAAACACAAACAACAGTCAGAACCCCACATGTATGCGGAGGGAGGCCACTGGGTTCTCGTTCATTGGGGTAAACCCCAACGTACAGGCACCAAGATGAGGGGCAACAAGTATGCCCACTCCTGCTCGGCGCCTCTCATCAGGGGCAACTCTAGAGTGGAAGAATGTCCAACCCCTCTCAAGGAGACTGGTTTCAGAGCCAGAGTGGTGCGTCAAGGTGAGTCCGACTATCTCTAGTCGGAACCTCTCAACCTCACGCACTAGCTCAGGCTCCTTCCCCACCAGAGAGGTGACATTCCACGTCCTAAAGAGCCAGCTTCTGCAGCTGAGGATCAGAACACCAAGGTCCCTGTCCTCGACTGCTACCCATTTCACAATGCACCCAACCCTTTTGGCTCCTCCTACAGGTGGTGAGCCTATTGGAAGGGGGACACATTTCTTCTCTTCGGGCTGTGCCCGGCTAGGCCGCCCCCAAAAAAGCACCAGGCAAACTACAGAGAATGCCTGACTCTGACCACTGCCACCCACCTCTGAACCAACAGCTGTCAGATCCAAGAAGCCTCCAGGCAGCCAAAAGACTATCTGAGGAGAAAAGGGGGCTATCCCTTCGGCTGGGAAAGAGTTCTGGAGTTGAAAGCTGATGGGATAAATGTGCTTCAGAGACTTCCTCCTGCCCTTTTCTCTCTCAGATTTAAGTGGGCATCATAAGTCAATATTAGGCAACAAAACCTGTTTCCCTTTCTTTTTCCGCAAAAGCCCATTCCTTTTAATCAGCCGGCTGAGGTTCAGTCCTCCAGAGCTACTGTCCTGAAGCTTTAGCTGCATCCCTTCTCCAGAACAACTTAATGAAATGGTTGAATCGCCTCATCAGCATTCAGTCATTTGGCTCGGCAGAGGCCTTCTAACAACACATTCACTGGATGCCGGTGTGCTGGAGGGGCTACACTTTGGTAACCTGACCCTAGCCAGATGGATGTCGCTCAGCCTAGCTGCACTCTCATCCATCTGGGACCTCTCGTTAGGAATTGCCTTTTTTGTAGGCTGGGTCTTATCAAAAATCCTTGCATATGATTGGATAAGCCACTTGTCTGTCATCTTTATCGACGTGCTATTTCAACCACTCACACCCAAGCCAACCCGTGACGCTGTGAGAGCGACGCAGGAAAAAACTAAACTTTTTTTCTTTAATGTGTTTGCGGCTCTAGTGGCACACGGTTTAATTTATTGAAAGTGAGCTGACAGGAAGAGGGTGGAAGACAGGCGAAAAGTGCCGCGGGTCAGAGTCGATCCCGGGCCGACCGCGTCGAGGACTAAAGACCTCCTAATATGGTTCGCGCTAACCGCTCCGCCACGAGCGCGCCCCGGGCACTTTGGTACCCCTAATAGTTAAATGTTCACGGTCCATGTCCTCGCCTTAAACATCCCTTTAACCTATAATATTTGAGTAGAATAAGTGGAATATTTTTGTTTTAGATTTTCTGAGGTTATATTCTTGTACTTCTTCTCAGCATATATTAGATTTAAGAGCAGCAAATAATACATTGAATTCCTGACTGCATTGATTACAAGCTTCGAGTAACTTTTAGGACAACCTTAAGTTGAAGTGTAATATAAATGTCTAAAGATCGCTCTATGCAAAAGGAAATAACTAATCTCTCAGACTTACTTTTACCAGAACGTGAGACTGATTGATTCATGAGTGTTTATTCAACATCACTTATTAACACAACAAGTGTCTCACCTTAAAATAGGAAAATATGGTCCTGATGTCCTCCTCAAAACCCATGTCAATCATTCTGTCTGCTTCATCCAGAGCCAAGTAGCGGCATATGTCGAGACTAACCATCTTCTTTTGGAGCAGGTCCATCAAACGCCCAGGGGTGGCAACCATCATGTGGACGCCACTGAAAACAAGATAAAGTATTTATCCTGTCATGCGGGTAGCCACTCTGCTTTTGGACATTATTCACTGTGACCTCGGTTCTCAAATGACGGACAAAGCTGTTGAGAGGAAGCCTTTCTTCGGTGTCAGCGTTCCTCTCAGAACCAGCCAGGCCATCTTACTTACTGTTTCACCACCTCCATCTGCTCCTTGACAGACATCCCTCCGATGCAGAGGGCTGTGCGCAGCTGAGGAGCTCCTTCCTCTTCCAGCAGCTTGCTGTAATACTCGATGATGCCGTGAGTCTGCCTCGCCAACTCTCGCTGGGGGGGGGGGAATAAGGGGGTGCAAATGGTGTATTTTATGAGAAAAAGTAAAACTTTTCCCCAACCATTGTGTAACTAGTTGAGCTTTAAAACTGAAAAGAAAAAGGCAGTTTCTACAATATTTTACTTTCATTTCACCTCATCTGCTTGCTATAATGCCGCGGACATGTTTTTTTTTATACATAGTTACAGAAGTTACAGAATTTGTCTGCAAAAAACTGGCTTTTAACCTCAAACAATAATAACAGTTTAAGCCATTTAATTAACAATTATTAAACGAGTTAAATGTCACGTTTGTTTCTGAGAATCTTCAATGTGAACAAGCGAGTCTGCCGTGTCTTACCGAAGGACAGATGATGAGTCCATATGGTCCCTCTCTCTTGAAAAAAGGCAGACGCTTCTCCTGCTCCAGGGCGAACATGATGATAGGCAGCGTGAAGACCAAAGTCTTTCCTGAACCCGTGAAGGCGATGCCAATCATGTCTCGACCTGATAGACTACAAGCAAACACTGTCAGTACCCCCGGCGGTTTTAAAGTCCATTAAATCCTAACAGAGATCGTCGCATACTGTGTAGTACAACTTCCTACTCGCATGCTCAGCACTTACACTGTGGGGATGCCTTGAATCTGAATTGGGGTTGGGTGGACAATCCCTTTCTTTTTTAAACCTTTTAGAATGGCTGTGGATGCAAATACAGATTTATGTTAACAGTTAGGAGGGAGATAAAACCAATGGAGGGACTTTTAAACGAGTGAGGCAGAGCGTGGTGTCACCTGGTGGAAACTTCATTTCCCTGAAGCTTTTGATGGGAGGAGGGATGCCTTCTCCGTCCACCAGGATGTGAAATTTCTTCCTGACACGTTCGTGTCGTGCGGGTTGCATATTTAGGATGTACTGTGGTCCTTTCCAGCTGCAAAAGAATATTTGATCAGGTTAAACGAATCTCTTTGCTTTCTGTCTCATAAAGACCCAAAAGCTTAGCAACTTTAATAATTGAGGGCTCACCTTGTTTTTATTGGGTCGTCATATATGATACCTTTGGCCATTTCCTTCACAGACATCAGAGCTAATAAGAGAGTTTAAAAGTTTTGCACTATTAGTTTGAACCTCTAAAGTTTAGAAATTTCCCTAATGAATTCCCTTTGACTTCTAGGCGGCGTTGACGTACCTCTGCCCTCAGCCACGCTTTCCAGAATCTTCTCTTCCTCTTTCAGCTGTTTCTCTTTGGCGGACTCCTTGCGGGCTTGGAACACAAACAGGTAGACACATTTACAAATCTCATACAGCCGAGGTAGAACAACAGAAACAACGGTTATCGCCTAAAGCGGATCTTCTCCGAACCTTCTGCTTTCTCCTTGAGGTGCTGATGCTGGTCGAGGAGACTAACATTGGAGCGTGGACCGAGGCCCTCCTCCTCATCCCTCTGTTCCTCTCCGCTATCCTTCTGCTCCTCCTCCAGGCCCTTCCCGCGCAGCCGTAACTTCTTCTGGAGCTGCAAACATTCAAAATTGTGTTGAAGATTATTAGTGTATTTTCTCACAATGGGAATGTGAAAAGAGAAAGAAAATCGAAGAGGATTAGAAATGACACTAAGACAAAAAAAAAAAAAGATACATTTAGTGTAAATGGAACAGTAAATCGATACAAAGGGTTGGCTTTTGTTTCTCTATTGCCTAAAATGACTAATGCCAGGTAACTCACTATTTGTTGTTTTCTGATTTTGACAGGAACATATGGGACATAATCATCATCCTCCGATCCTTCTGAGCCTGACTTTTCTTCATCTCCGTGGGATCTCTGTGGAAAAACAAATTACAAACGGCACAATAATCATCACCTTGTCAGGAAGTATCTTTTTCTTTATTTCAGAAGGATTTAGGCTAATCAATAAATCATAAATGATCTTAGGTGCGACCTCTTCTGAATGAATATTAATGTGCAAAAGCACATTGTGATTCAATGATTCATTTTAGAAATCGAGGAGAATCATGAAATGATTTTGAAAGGATAAATGGTTTGAAAGGATGAGTGAATAACTGGTTTGTTGGTTGGATGAAAGAAATTCAACAGAGAATTAAGTTTGGAAATATAAATGTTTTGTCTCACACATTATTTTTTACATTTGTATCCAGACCTGGAAAACACTTCTATACACTTTGCCCTATACAGTCCTATAATATGTTATAGCTGGGAATGAATCGACCCCTTTAGTAAAACCTCAGGTATAATGAGACACTTCATTAGTTTGTACTTTAACCTTTTTTCCAACTGAGTAACATAACTCAACATGTTTAGATGCAATGGCGACAGATAAGCATCCCGGGACTAAAGTAAAAAAATAAATACCACAGTATTTCCATTAAAACAAAAGGCAGATAATGATAATCTTTTAACCTTCAAAACGTCAACATCACGTAGTTGGCACTGATAACTGACTGTACGGCCCGTGTTTAATAGTCTTAACACCTGCTCCATATTATAAAATAAAATACTTTGCACCTTATCCGTGGTTTCCTTTACATTATGATCTATTGTTTGATGTGCATAAATTTCATTACAAAACAAACAAAAAAACGTCGTTGGTTAGCATGCTAATATTAGCCTTCCATGGCTAGCTTCAACTGCAGAAACAGTTTGATTTAATCTTACCTTTACGGTCCGATTTTCGGTCTCCATTTTATTTAATCTTTACGTATCCTTACTATGTGTGCCTTAGTAGTTAGTTACAGATCATGTACCAGCGATTTAATCCAAACTCCGCATGTTTACACAACAGAAGCTACTGATGTACGACAAACCGAGGGTCAAATGTACTTCTTCTTCTTGAGTTTATTGGCGGTTGACAAATATCTTTTCAGTGAGCTTTACCGCCACTAACTGGTGAGGAGTGTGGGTCAGAATGGCTAATATATATATATATATATATATATATATATATATATATATATATATATATATATATATATATATATACCTAGGAGATTTATAAATACCAAATCTTCATAATTTGGCCTGTTATCAGATATTTTAATAAGGATTGGTAACATTAATTTTTTTTAATTCTTCTGCAGAATGCCCACCAGGTCAAATTTAACTTTGTCAGTAGTAAAGTTTCTAACCCATCACTACATTTTCTACTGGCTCTTGTCCACAATATTCACATCTACCTGAAATATGTTTTCCTATTTTCAATAGTGTGTCATTTAATGCAGTATGTCCAAATGTAAGTGTTGAAATAATGTTTTTCTCTCTTCTGCTCTCCTCATTTCTCCGACTTTCCGATGAATCGGGAGGGTCAAATCATTCGTAGTCGCATCATTTCTTCCAAACTGCCGATGGCGAGGACAGCTGCACGGACCCGGGCATGAGCCAGAAATGACAAAGATAAAACACCACACATGATTTTGTCAAAACGGTATTGTTTTAATCTTTCCGAACGAAAGACTGTTTTTTGTTTTTTTTCACAGTATCAAAAGTGAATTAAAAAAAGAAACAAGCCAACATACACTTGGCTGTTATTGGTATAGTATAAATCTACATTCGAAACATTAAGATAATGTTTTCTAGTTGAGTATAACCTCGAAAGCATCAGAGATATTACAATAAAAACAGAATTTCAGCACAGATTTAAAGAAAAAAAATAAAATAAAATCATCCATCTTCATCAAAGTCAACTGGCAAAGAAAAAAAAACAAAAAACAAACAAACATTGATACCGGTGTAAAACCTAAGGCTCGTGTCCTAAAGGTCTCTTCTCATGTTGTTGCCAAGAAAACAGGAGGAGGGTGTCAAGTTAACAGTACAGGTCAGAGCAGTGTGCTTAAAAAAAAAAAAAAAAATTAAACAAATAAAAAAATAAATGAAGCTCACACATTTACACAAACAACCCTCAGGAAGGTAAGACAAAGGGCTTGAAGGGGCCAAAAATATTCACTCAATATGTACAAGCATTTAAATTAACCGCGACAAACAAGGTGTTTCCGATGTGGGAGTGAACATTGAACAGTGCGCTGCCGAGCAGGAGCTGAAATAGCAGTTTAGAGAGTAAGCACTTCATGGCAAGGGGTTTCTTCAACACACAGTATCAGAGTGTATTAGATATCTCTGTAATTCTTCATAACCAACACCAAAGGGGGGGGGGGGGGGGGGGGGAACCGACACTGAAGAAGCGACACACAGACTTTCCCAGTACAAGATCGGAGCAGAATTCAGTTTCTTTCGTGTGTAACACACCATGCATAGGGATGCATCTGCAGGGGTGGGGGGGTCAGATAGAAATCACATTTACCATGCATCCATCCCATAGGCCAAATGTAAAAAAACTAAATTTTATGACAACATAAATAGTCATTAGTGTTGCTCCAATATGCATCGTTAAAAAAAAAACACATTAACAAAAATAAAAACCATGCCATGTTCTTTTCGATTTCCATAACGTCGTAAGAAAGTCAAGCAGGTAGGAAGCTTTTTGATTTGGGGGGAAAGTGTCCGATTCAGAGTGGGGACTGACTGCAGTCTAAGAGACTGAAATCAGTACATCTGCTATAACTGCATGATGATGATGATGGTGGTATCTCTTTATTAGTTCAGAATATTATTATTATTGTGCTCCGTTCTGCATTATTAGCGCGTGGGCCTGGTCTGTAGGAGTGCAGGTTGCGATGGATGATGAGCACCGGTGCCATTCCACTTGATTGGAGTTCATCAGTTTAACAACGTTAACATTTCTCAGATTTGTAATAAAACCATTTATTTCATATAATTGTTTACATACTACATACGTAAGCACATGGATGCAGTTGAATCAACAGACTTTTCTCCATTTCCGTGTCACTCATTCAGTTCGTGTTTCAATAATAGAAAAAAAAAAAAAAAAAAAAAAGAAAGGGCAGAGTTGGCCTTACGAACGCTAACTGGCTTCTTAGCCGCGAGTCTCAGTCTCTTTAGCGAAGAGGAGGATTCGGAAAGCGGGGTCCCTTGGCTTTGTCAGGAGAAGAAAACTGGGAATGAGAGAAGGCCTCAGGCCAAACCGGGCTCTGCTGAGAGAGTTTGTGATGTGAAGAAAGTTTTTCTCTTCCCCTCTGACTCTCATCCAAGTTATTGAGCTGCATTGGAAGGAACCTTTTTGAGGCTGAAGTTGGACCAGTTCACTGCTACTTTCTGTCGGGTTTGCTTCGCTGAATCGAGACAGAACCTGTGGGGAGCAAAGGGGAAAAAAAAAACGAGAAGAGGAGGAGGAAAAAAAAAAAAACAGGGTTAGTGGAGCACATGACACTCAATTAGATACGCAGAGAAATCAGCAGATGTTCAGCTCCGTCGGCCTCGCTGGGTCACCACACGGGTCCAAAACTGGGATATTTTTCTGATCAGTCATCACACAAGTAAAGCGCTCAACACAGTGCTTTTCCACATGGAAGTTGCTACTGAGGGAAAGAGACTTGAATGTAAAGCTTACCAAAAAGCAGGCAGTCTTATAAAAATAAGGCATAGATTTAAGACGGCATTTTTAAACACTTTTGTACGTTTTGGGTTCATTCGGTCTGGAAATGCGTGCGACAGAGCGACAACAGGAAGACTTGACAGAGTAAAACTCAGGTGTTGCTTTTTTTTTTTTTCTCCTTTGGGTTTTAACATATTTTCCATCATGGACAATGATGGATTTGGAAATGCAGCAACTTTACATCCCCTAAAGAATTCAGCTGTTTTATTTGTGCTAACCCTGCTATTTGCTAATAAAGATGATAAAGATAGTTTAAGATTTCTACAGCATTCTAAATTTTTATCTGCTTTAAATAGCAAAACACGGTTTTCCAGCAGCTGTGGGGAATCGTCTCTGCTGTCCTTATAAATAATCAATGTCAGAGCTGTTCTCACATCAGCTTATTTTAGAGTTTATACGGGAAAAAAAAAAAAATCAACAAAAAAAAAGCGTCGACGGTTTAGAGTTCAGCAAAGACACAAGATCAGAACATCTCAGTCTTGCCCTCGGTGAGATACGACCATGTTCTGATAGTGAAAGAGCCGCTTACGCCTAGGAGAACATCAGGACCTCCATCCCCTAAAGTTACAGCTTAACCCTTAGAGGACCTCTGGCGCTCTAGTTTTTATTATCGTAAATGTATGCCGCTAGCCACAGAAAATGATATTTGTCCCTGTCTTTCTTTTCACTACACTGGCCCCCCAACACTCTGCCGCAGCGTTTACCTTTTAAAGTATTCGACTTCCCGGTCGATCTCATCCATCTCTGTGGGATCCACGTCTTTGGGGAGAAAAACATCATCTGAGGAATTGACATAAAGACGCAAAGTTAGACAGGATGAGGCAAACTCGACACAGCGAGGTAAAGACGAAGACGCTGCCCCGTACCGATAGCGCTGCTGGACTTTTCCCCCTTGTTCTTGCTCTTCTTATTTTTCCCCCTGGCTTGTTGCTGCTGGGGTCCATTCGGAGGAGCGGAGGTGTGAGCTTTGCTCTCCGGTTCCGGCTCAGGCCGACCTCCTCGGCTCTCCGTGTCGGTTTTCCCCCTCTGAGCGCCCGGGAGCCCGTTCGCTCCATTTGATACGTGCTTGGACGCCCTGCCCTCCTCGGCTTTCTTCGGCCCGTTCCTCTGGCTGTCTGCAGGCGGCTGAGGCTGCTTGCTCCCGGACTTTGAGCCGTGAGACGCCCCTTCTTTAGTCTCATTGGTTTTCTGGGCTTCGCTCCCAGAGGCAGCTTTGGTTGGTTTGGTCGAATTCTGCTCCAATGCAGACTGCTCCTGCTTTAGCTGCTGCTTTTTATTCTTCTTGGACTTGGCGCCCCCGTTCCCAGCGCTCGTGTTCTTGGGTTCAGGGGCGTCCTCCTTTGGTTTTGCCGTAACTTGGCCTGGCGCCTGGGGCAAACTGTCACATCCGGAGGAACTGCATCTGTCTGGGGAGCGAACTCTAGCGGGCTTGGACAGACTGCTTGTAGTGTGCGACCGCTGGGCGTCCTTTGAAGCGCCGCTGACCCCCGTTGAAGGGCTGGCAGCGGCGCCCGGAGAAGGGGGGACGCTCGTGTCCTCCCAGCCGTTAGCCAGGTCCAGGTGGCTCTTAAAGTTCCCGAGCGAAAGAGGAGAAAGGTCCAGGTCTATCTGCTGCAAGTCAGAGGAACCGTTGAGATGGGACAGTAAGTGGTTGCCCTCCAATGTGGCCGCCTTCTTGGGAAAGTCGTTGACGTCCAGATTGAGGTCGTACATGCTGAACGAGGCCCGGATCGAGTCTTTGATGGTGTTCTTGATCTCTTCCAGTCGGCTTGTGAGGAAACTGTTGACTCGCTCTAGTTCCAGCTGAGGCCAGTCAAGGAGCCGGGTGCCGTCAGGACCGTCAGTGATGGGCTCGTCTACGGGCTCCTCAGGCGCACCGGACTGGGCGTCGCTGCCGGCAGCGCCCAGGTTAACCTGCTGAGCCTTTTCCTGGAAAGTTAGAAAAATCAGAAAAGCCAGGGAGCGTCAGAGTTAAGCTAGGAGACATTTCTATGCACTCATCTGCATGGACGATATAAACATGTTGGGTTTTTGGTTCATTTATTGGAACTGCGTTATGCTGCGGTGGCCAGATTAACACACCGATCATTTAAAAATCGACATTTGGGTGTACAGGTTTAAATCTGTTGCTGTTTTTTTCTAATCCACATAGCTTATTAATTAAACATGCACTAATATATAGTTAATATATGGTTACTTGTCCCTCAGCAAGATGAGAAACTACACTTTATGTAGCATCAGCAAACTTCTAGGCAAGGCTCATTTATTTGTATGGCACATTTCAGTACAAGGACAAAGTGCTTTACGTGATTATTCTAGAACATTTCTGGCTGATAATGGCATTTCTCATTTGAACTGGTGGATTTGCTGACTTGGACCTAGCTTCTAGGTGATAACCAGACATGTTTAACTGTGTTAAGGCCATTTAAGAAGCTTTATGCAAGCCTTTAAAAGGGGTTTGATGAAAACCGAGCTGTGCCTGAGATGCAACCATCTGACCCAGATTGTTCCCCTCAGATAAAACTACACTGGTTATGATGTTCAAACGCAACACAAGAGCCAATGAGGTTCCAAGTTTATCATAAACAAAAATGTCTACGGTCAGATAAGCAGACGATTGAGTTTTTTGGCCAAAAGGACAAGAAGTAATGGTTGGATGGATACCAGCGTGGTTGAAACCTGGACAGGACTGGGTTTTCCAGCAGGACATGACCTCAAACGCACAGCAGAACAAAACCAACATCAAAACTAGGTTTATACTCGCCGCATTGAACAGGGTGCAAGCTGCAAAAGTGACACAATCACGCTGTCCCCGCCCTCAAGCCCCGCGAGCTGCCGCAGTGCGAGGTCAATTTTTCTAACTTGGCGCAGACCGCGCGTTAAAGCCTCATTCAAAATGGGGAGATTCAAAGGAGCTCTCACTGACCCATACTTCACCCTATTAGATATTTATTAACTTTGCTAATAAATCAAGTCTGAGCCAAGAAGACAACCAGTTTAAACGAGCTCTACGTATCTGAGGCGACGAGTGAGCAAACATCACTTAAATTATATCAGGCCTTGCTGACGGCTACAGAACCACACAACTGCAAGAGATTTGACCAAATATTGGTCTAATGTATGTTCGTACTTGAGCCTGTTTGTAAAACCTTGGTTCAATGTGGAGTAAAGAAATATACCCTCAAACCTAAAGTCATTCTAGGTGACCCTGACAAAAAGTACACCTTGAATACATTTTTAGAAGCCCAAAACGAATTAGGCAGTCATGCCGTAGAGTGTATGTAAACTTCTGACATGAGCCGATTTATCAGTTCTTCCCATAATAAAATATCTAAAGTTACAAATGTGCTCACTATCTCTTTGACCTTTCATTGCTGGACTAACATTAGAGCTTTACGCTTTAAAAGAAAGCAGGTGAAGTGAATTGTGTTCCATTAAAACGTTTTCAGAGCTCAGCACACCTTCTTCTTCTGCTTGTGTCGGGCCCTTTTGGCAGCCTTGGCACTGTTGACAGGCTTGGGCTCCGAACTGTTGATGAAGTCCAGCAGCTCGTCGACGTCCCTGTTGTCGATGGCACCGACTGCCGTCAGTTCAGCATCCTGGCGCTGAGGCAGCTCCTCCTTACGGCGGGTTAAGCGTGAGCGAAGCTTCTCGCGGATCTCGGCGTAGTTCCTGCTGGTCGGCGCGGCGGGAGGCTGGAAGATGAGAAAACGGGTTCAAATGCTCCGTATCTTTAACGCTCCACGTCTAAAGACGGATCTGAGAAAGTACCGCGTTGTGTCCGAAGAACTCGCAGTAGCAGCAGTCGCAGTACTTCCCGTCCTTCTGATTGGTCGAAGAGGAGGCGCAGGAGCTCCTCTCGGAGCTGCTGTCTTCGTCCTCGCCTTCCTCCAGCTCTGACGACGGGTGGCACAACGTCCCGTTTGTCACTTTGTGCCCTTTACATGCCTGATCCCTGCAAAACACACAAACACCCAGAAATGGATTCCTACTTTCAACAAACAGAGAAACGGTCAACACGTCAGGTGAGTGGGGAAGCCGGTTCTGACCTGCAGGCTCCGGCTGTTAGATGGCCTGCGTTGGACGAGGCCACGGTTCCCGGGTTGTGTCCGTTACAAGAGTGGTTGCAGCCCATTAGAGACGTGCCCAGCTTGCTGTGCTGCGTGTTCACGGCGGGAATGTGGGAGTTTTTGCATGAACTGGGCTTGTGGACCGGCGTCGGGCTGTCGGGGCTCGGGGAGCTGAGTTTCGCCGTGGGGCTGTGGAGGTTTGGGACCAGCGGGGTGAAGGAGGCGTGGGCCGCCACGCCGCTACCACAGGACGAGGTGACGTGGCCGTGCTGCCCCGAGTTTGGCTTCGGGGGCAGGAGGGACGAATGCTGGGAGGAAAGACCCGTGGGACTGTTGGGCGGTACCGACAGGTCTGCGTGTTGATGGTGGTCGCTGGGATGAAAGGCCTCCCCTGGACAACAACAAACATGAAGAAAAAAAAAAAAATCAGCTCCAGCTTCCATTCAGGGAGTGATGACAATGGAGCGACGCTGGTATTCCTGAATGCAAAGAGCCTAGTAAAAATATTCACTTCTTCAGGTCGTTTGTTGCACTGGTTCTGTTTTTGCATTTCAGAAATATGTGGGTTAAGACGTCACAAATCATAAAGGCGTTACATTTGCCTGTGTGAGGCGTGAATGAGAGGCTCCAGACTCTGGGCCACAACTAAGCAAGAGAAGCCACCAGCTTCCTGATATGATGAACCGAGCTCATCATATCAGGAACAACATTATGGAGGAGATCAGATTTTAATAAAAAAAAAAGTTATTTACAATAAAAGAGGCATGAGGTAAGAATCCTTCTTATATTGCTGTACTTGGCTCCTCCAATGTCTTGTAAAACAGAACAGGGTTAAGTCCGATGAAAACAGCGTGAAGTCAATTGATTGCATCTTTAGAAAAATCTAAATAGTTAGAAATGCTTTTGTATGTTGCAACAAATGCTATGACTTTTTTCCCCCCTGAAACAGTTTTTAAATTAAATGATTCCTTAAAAAATTACAATTGAAAGAAAGTTAAAAGACCTTTTGGATAAGAAAAAAAAGAAAGAAAATAATTTAATTAGTGTTAATCAAAGTGCAATTATTTAGATAAATTCTGCTTTACGTCTCTGTCATCATTTTTGTATTTTTCTCTTTATTTTATGTCAAAAGATTTGATCTAAACAGCGATTCTTTCTTCAAGACAAAGAAAAAAACGTCAGTGACGGGTGGCAGTCATCGCCACCGGGGTGAGACCCAACACACGGGACGCGATGGTGACGGCAGCGATGCGAATCGCGCTCTCGGGTCGCTTGTCACCAGGAAATTTGACTTGTCATGAAACTGGAGGGATTTTGATATTTTCAAAGCAGCCCAGAGACAGACAACACATCAAGGATAAAGAGTCAAACTATTTTGGTGGAATGTCATTAAATCTTGCTGTTAAATATCTACTCTAAGTTGGAATATAGGAAAGTCGGAAACAACTAAAATGATGTTTTCCTCCGTGTTGAAAGTGGTTGCAGGATGCAGGGCGTGGCATACTCTCTTCTCATTGGTCAGCCAATAAAACCTCCATTATTGGTTGTAGTGCCATGCCACGGCGACAAAAGTTAAAAACTGTTCAAATTGTCGCACGTGCGCACGTCTCCGTGTACGAGCGTGAAATTTCAACAGCTGGGGGAAGGAAAGTGGCCTCGTCGCCCAAGTTCCCGCTGTCGCCTGCCGTGTGTGGAACCCTTTAGCCATCAGCAGACGACACAAAGCTCAATGTTTTTGGGCCTAAACAGGATAAAGTTGTTTGGTTCTATCACTTTGCAGAGTTCAACTCTCTGTCATGGAATATGCTGGATTGGAAAAGAAAGTCTTTTTGTCGGTCAAGGTAGGGATCAGCGAGAGCAGAACGTCTGTAAATAGTTTTGTTTGGGTTTTAAAATAATAAATACAGTTTAAAAGCACAGACGTGTAACTGTGACTGCGCTCTCGCTCACAAACACGAGTACAGAAGAAAATGTGATCAGCTAAAAAAGAAAAAAAGAAAAACATTGGCAGGTCAGAGCTTTACAGGGTTTTCTTGATGACTCTTCCTTTGTTTTCCTATAATTAGCCTTTTGCATGAATAAACCTGCATTTAGAATAATCAGAAACCGGCGGCACAAATGCTCGCCTGATGCGTCTCTACTTTCATCAAAGCACCAGCGCCGCTGAAGTGAAGCCAACAAAGCTACCTGGTGGCGTTGGTCGACGGCACATGGTCTTGAAGTGCTTGGGGGCGGTCTTACAGAGGTCTGCTGAGGTAGACTGGGCGTTCCCCGCAGAGGATCCGCTGGAACTCTGGGACGACGGGTGACTGTAGGGACAGACTTTGGGACTCGATGCTTTCGCGGATTTTCCGGGAGCTTCGTGAAGCCCCCGCTTCTCGTGACAGGCCGTTAGCCCTGTTAGGAAGAAATGTTTAAAATTACTGATCTGCATCTCCGTAGGTAACACTGATAAACACATATGGATACAAACATAGTAATAATGGCAGTCCTTTACCCATCTACATCAGAAAGAAGCATGTAGAGGTGTCTCGCATTTATGGAGCTGGCTTGGGCGAATCCTCTCTTTTCATGTTTAACCGTTTATTATTGCTGCCATTAGAAGCTGAGATGATTTGTTGTTCTTTTCTTATTCATGGTAGATAATTGTTCCATCGGCGACGTAGTCAATGCTCTGCACCCTTTGTTTCCTAATCGCTAAATCTATTAAAAGCAAATATTTCCTTCCTTGTCTCGCTTCATTCAGGAATGACACACGCCTTCGTGATGCACGCAGGCGTCATTTGACTGCTTTCACCTTTCAGCTGCGACATTACCAATTCAAATCTCTTCCAGAGCAGAGCTCCGAGTGCCCTGGCCTGGTGTTTCAGCTGAACTCTACTAGGAAGACTCAATAAAGCTTGAAAAAAAAAAAATCAAAAGGAAAGTCATTATCGCTCTCAGCTACGCTTCACACACTGACAACACCTGAGAGAGGCACACAAACACGTCTTACTTTCACTTCTCCTTAAATGAAACATCTCCAGGTTGCTGTGTTTAGAAGAGGCTGCAGCAGACCTGGGTTACTGCGGTCCAGTAAAAACAGACTGAGGAGACACTGTCTGGAGACCGTTTAACTCCACTTCTAGAAGGGTTAAGAAACATTTCCTACAATAAAAGGCATTCTGTCATCAGGACTCAACCTTCCTTCTGCTTTGGTGGAGGAGCGACGCGCTGTTTCACATCAGATCCATTTCCAAACCTATGATGCTTACATTTCTGAAATGGGGACTATTGAATTTAAAGGAAAGTTTATGAAAATATACCTTTATTATGTTTGTTAAAAAAGAACGCACCACCTTTGAACCTGCTCTGTTAAAAAGCACAGCTTCAGTTTACAAATCCTGATTTAAAGTGGGCTAGAGATAAAAGAAAAATCCTTGAAATTATACTTTTGTGATTTTGAATAGGTGCAAAATCATAAAGGATGGCTAAAATGTTAAAGTGAAGCTGTAATTTGGCGAATCGAGCATAATAGATGTGATTTAAATATAAAGATGGTCGGTCGTAATGGTTTAAGAGAGCCAGCGCTCACCCCTAAGGGCTTGAATTAAGAATTCCTGCTAAATTGCTTACTCTGAATAATACATTCACTCAGTTATATGTATTCATTCCTTATCTTTTACCATTTGGTAGATTATAGATTATATATCAATATAGATTATAGGATGATTATATATATACTTGAAAATTGTATATATTTGAAGATGAATGGGGTCTTAGTGTTGTTTTGAAGTTTTCTTCTTCTGCTGATTATATTCTAAAGCTTTTAAGTTGACTGACTGTCCTACTCTTAATTAAACTTTAAATCTGTCCCAACTTTCAAATAAAGGAACATCGGTGCATTACTAGGGCTAAAATTAAAGAGCGTGCTTTAACAAAATAGAACTGAACCTTGATTTGCATCCTTATGTAAAAATCAGATAATCACTATGAAGAGCTGATAGCAGTGCAGCTAGACTACTACCAGACGATCTGCAGCTGTTTTTCAGTCAACTGTATAGTGCAGCGTATGAATCAAGGAGACACACCAGAAGTTTAGTCCTCTGTAGATGCTTGGGTTTATTTATTTTTAACTTCAACGTATCAACGTATCTGGTCCTTTTAAACGGTTTTCAATTGTTCTACAAGTTCAAGACAGAACTGCTTCTGCATCTTGAGCTGATCGCACTTTCACTGGTGTTCTTTAAGGTCCGACCTGACAATGAACTAGTTTTAATTCAGCAATTTAACACAAACACATTGACCATAACAGAAAGAAGGCCGCTTCCCTTTTATCGGTGTTGGTTTTGAATCCAACACAAAGCGTGGGAATTACAAAATGATCACCATTTCTAAGTCAATCCACAGGATCTGAACCTTTATCTGACTTTTCTTTACTGAAAACAAAGAAAACATCCAAAACCACACTGTTGTTAATGTCCTACTAGACTGGAAAAACTATGAATTGATGCATTCAATGAACAAGGACAAGAAAATGTATTTTTTCAGTATCTAACCTGGGCCTCACCTGTTGGATCAGGGCTGGCTCGTTTCCTCCAGCAGCTGAATAATCAGTGCGTCGCTACTTCACCGCATTTATCATCTTTAGTTGACACTGTTGTTTACTCATGATTTACATTACCGCACACACCAGCCTACAGATACAATAACTCTATAGTGAGCTCAGTTTAAATACACTTTTTGGTCTGACTAACCTGTATGCTTTATTTCATCTGCAACAACGCTGAGCCAGCACTTTTCTTCCTCTCAGATTTAGTAGATCAAACGCAGAGAATAGTTGCCAGCCGACACAAATACTAACAAAATCAGCGTCCAATGAACGGCGAAAAACACAAACAATCCCCTCGTTGGCCCGGGGAAACCTTCAGCCATCGCTCTGTGTGTGTGTGTGTGTGTGTGTGTGTGTGTCTCACTGCCTGCTCGGTGCCTCACCTTGTGACGACAGACCTTGTTGCGAGTGTGAAGAAGTGGTGTGGTTGCAGTGTTCACCTCCATTGGAGTGGGCCGAGTTCCAGAGACCTGACAGCTTGTGGGCTGACAGGAAGGAACTCGGGTCCCAGTCTACAGTACTTTGCTCCGGGTAACCATTCCCACAGCTTTGGGACTTACAGGAGGAAGAGTGTGACAATGGTACCTGGTTTAAAAGAAACAAACAAAACGCTAATTAGTCGCTCGTCTGGCCTTCGTTATGGACCTGAATTCTGGTGGTAAAACTACCCAACAGGAGAGAAAGACTTCAAGGGGAAACGGTTGAGAAAAGGCGTCCGAGTGTTTTAATGAGGAAAAACAAATAGTGAAAGACGGCTTGTTGTGTTCCTAATGTTTAAAACGATTACATTTTGAACCGATCAGACCTTTTCTGACAGATATCGATATCGGCTTTTCTTCAAGGTCTGCAATGCCTATTAGGATTTTTGACCAAGGCCAACCATGACAAATAAACAACAAAACTGTGCTGCCCATGATGAGACGTAGCAGTTTTACATCCAGCAGAAAACACAGAAATTATCTGATTATCCCCGTTTACGCCACACAGTCCCTAACCTAACCTGGAACCTTTTTTTTATTAAATTCTAAAAACAGCATCTAAGAACATGCGGGTGGCTGATGCATTTATGGACAAAAAAGATGCAAATTCTTAGTTTTGATGAATTCGACAAGATCGGGGGGAAAAAAAGGAAAAAAAAATCTTCTTTCTTTTAGTATTTTACCTGTTAATGAACAATCGGAGTTGAACAAACAACTGATTCAAGTGACCAACGTGACTGAGTGAGCGACCCATCCCCAAATGAAACAAATTTAAATAAAAGCTTCCGCCAAACACAGAAAAAGAGCAGAGGAAAAGATCCTCTGACCCGAACTGGGGAGCAGGGCGGGTTTACACGTTACCGATGAAGGCTGCTCCTGCATGCTCCTTCTCTCCTCCTCCTCCACGCTCTTGCAGCAGCTCTGACAGATCCACAGAGGCACCTCTCCGAGCAGCGACTGAGACAGCGAGGGCACCGCGTCGGCCAGCTTCCGCCCCGGCGCCTCCCGCAGTAAGGCCTGGGAGAGCGCAGGCACCGCGTCGGCCAGCTTGGTCCCGTGGCCGGCGGGAAGCCCGTTGACGGATCCTGCTCCCCAGTCCTTAAACTCTCGATGGCACAGCAGGCAGCAGGTGTGCATGGGCTAGGTGGGCGCAGAGAGAAAGAGCATGATTACAGGGAAGGAGTTGATGCACCGTAGCATTAAAACCTGCCTCCCCGCAGCTCCATAATAAACTTGCAATAGTTAGGAGAAACGAATGGAAACCGTCCCTGCTTCAGATTGGTGATTTGCTTTTTGTCCGGCCTCACAGCCACCATACAATGTATAACAGGGTTAGTTTTGTTTCTATTAAACTTCCCTCTGATCTATTCTTATCTCTCGGCTCATGATGCTAAATGAACACATTTGCACGAGCCCTTACATGTTCTGGTGTCATTATTTAGATTTTTTTTTTAAAGCTCCCAGGAACAGCATGATGAAAGATTTTTTTTTTTATTTATAGCGCAAAAAAACCCAGTTTGCTGTGAAAACCTTTAAAAGATACGCAGTATAATTTATGAAGGCTGTATCGAGCGTCACACCATAGAGCGCATACCTTAACCGGCTTCGTTATTAAACGCAAAGGTAAATGAGCCAAACTTTTTCCCTACACCGTTACACACCTGCCACGTTTATTTTAATCATATTGCTTATTATCACAAGTTAGCCTTGAGCAGTGTGTACGGTTTTATAATCTAAACTCGCCGGAAATTATGTTAAATTATATAAGGAAAGAGAGCTTCTAGTAAGAAGCAATTTCCTTTTTTTATTTGCAAATATTGGAAGGAAGAATGAACATATACATAAAGAATGAAAATAAAAACGAATGGCTTTTTAAGGATGGGATGACAATATTCAACAAGTTAAATGAAATACTGGAAAACCTTTTAAGAGATCGTTATGATTTAAATTTAAGACGTACGCGAACTATGAAGAGCAACATACTTAAAGCATTTATATTTGACTTATTGAACAACTTGGACGTGTCGGTGTTGCCTCAGATATCGGAGCTGGGAATCAGACCTGTGTTGGGAGCGTTCTGGTTGCAGGTAGGGGGAAACTACGGGATTTGCTATTTGTTTTGGTGCCGACTGGGAAAAACCAGTCCGTTTCTTTCCATTTCCTGTGTTCAAACACTACAGGAACAGGATCACAATCAGATATGCTCCAGCGCCGTGTGTGCCACTGATTTAATGAAAGACAAGCAGTCAGAAGTGCAGGTAAATGGTTACTATACTCTGTATGTGCTCGGGTTTATCGGATGCTCAGCCTGTGAGCTCCAGCTTTCCCAGTCGGATATCCGACTTCGTGGAGCATTCTGGGTGTTTTTTTCCCCCCCGACTTGTTGCTCAGAAAATACGACAGAACATGAACGCAACAACGTTGACGTAAACTGTTGTCTGTCAGTAAGCGAGCTGAGTGCTTTTACACCCAGATTTTCTTAACCGCGGCGCACACACTGTGCCATGCAGCAAAGCGTTTAACATCTCAGTTCACTGCTTCCCTGCAACGTGAGGCTTGCAGTTTAGTGGCACAGCTTGACAGATAACTTCACAAGCAACAACACCCAAATTCGTCAGCCAGCGCTGCTAGTCACTGAACAAATTAATCCAACGAGCTAATCTCTAACAAACAAACAACACAACAGCAGCTCATGAAAAAATATTAACACAAACGTAAAAGTTACCTAAACATCGTTTTTAAGACTTGTAATGCCTAAAATCTTTCAGAAGCACTCCATGAACAATTTGGATCATGATTGCCATTTGCAACTTCATTACGCTTAAGAAAAATATCACTGTTTGGTGAAAACCTGTTTAAATGATCATAAAGGCTTGAGTTGTTGCACTAAAAGGTGCATTTGACCCCCAGGAGCCTTTTCCGGGGGCAACAGTATAGTTTTCTGGAGCTGTCCTTTATTCGCCACTACATAGACCAGGGTAAGACAGATTATTGGGTCACAATTCTAGCTCAGAGAAAGGCCCTTACAGGGTATTTGGTAGAGAAAGACAACTCTAAGCATTTTAGACTTGTTGAATTTTTGGAGGATCATATTTCCCTGTGATACGTTCGCTGACTCAATGAAAAGCTGGACTTTTCATCATCTCGATCATCGATCATCAGCTGGAGCTTTAACAATTACTTCATTTAATCCTTGAGTCTTTCAAAGCATGTCAGTCATTTTTTTTTACAGAGAACGGGCATGTTAACAGCAGACAGACCTGAGATGACAGAATACCGGGGTCCTCTGTCAACTACCAAGGGTCAACAGCAGTCAGCAAGTCAAACCTGTGTACATATGAACCCTGGGTGACGTGACTTTAAAGCCTACACAGCTGTAAGTCACATTTAGAGCAACGCACGGCCCCTTTGCCACACATCCAGTGATCAAAGCTATGTTTAATGAAGATTTATTTGGAAGACAATAAACAAAAGCTATTCGCTACGCTGTTATTTATTTTTTAAGATCAGAGTAAAAACAAGGAAAACGTACGGATCACAATTAAATCTGCCAAGTCGTTAAGCTCCTTTAATTTATTTCTTTTTTTTTTTAACTCCACTGGGTATCAACATAACAGACTCATAGCAGCAGGACTATTTCCAGCCATCCAATTTAAAGAGAAACTACAACAGAATTTAGTTAAATCCCGTACGTTTTAAAACGCCTTCATCTCATCCAGGCATTAGAAAATGAGGTGTCTACAGTTTAACTTTCGATATCAGTTTATATATACATTTACATCTCCACAGAACAAACAAAAATAATAATTACATCATAAATACCGAGTCAAATCCTCGTTTAGATTTAGCCTAATATAATGTGTAAGCCGTCCTCTGCTGCAGCTGCACGGTGGGCTGCTAGGCTGCTAGCCTGAGCCTGCAGAGCGCCCCTGTACATGGGGATGAAGCACGTTTGCAGCACACCGACTAGCCTACAGGCTAACGCTAGCTGGGCGGATGAAGAGTTGTAAAGGCTGGAAATGGGACGACCTGTCCGAGGGGGGGGGCACAATGTCACCTGTCCGACACAACAACAGGCGGGCTGCACAGCTCGTGGGCTCTGCTCCCCAAATGCGGCTCGTTTGCTGGAGCTGCACGTCCGACGCGACGGAGCTCCTCCACATCCCCGACAAGTACATCAAGTGTGAAATAGCTTTCAAGTATCAAGCGAATGCATTTAATTTTTACACCTCGGCGAGGATTTTTTTTTTTTTTTTTTTGGTAGATAAATTAAAAAGACGGGTGAGGAGAGCGAAGACGGAACATAGGCCGACTAGTGTGTGTTGACGGGCTGTGCTGTTCTAGCTACCTGGTTCGCCCTGGTGTTGGCCAGCCTATCCAGCCCAGCATCTCCTCCGCCGCCGCCACCGCCAGCTGCATCGCCGGGAGAGACAGCGCTCTTCGGTGCGCTCTGCTGTCCAGGCGCAAGCTCCTTCTGGCCGACCCCCTGTTGCTTGCTTTTCTTCCTCGCCATTACGGTGGTGTTTACGGAAGGCTTTGGCCAAGTTTGCACCAGTTTCGATGGCTTTTACGAGGGCACTTTCGTTTCTTCTCGGACCTCAAAATGTTCTCTATCTCCTCCAGTCAAGACAACAGTCAATATGGCGGAGGACTGGCACACTCGGGGGTTCAGAGGTTAAAGATACTACTGGCAGGGAGGCTTCACTTCTAAAGCGGGACCAAGGTTACAGCAGCATTCAGTCGGTGAAGCCGGGCACCGCCATCTTTGGTGAGGGCAAATTTCGCTTTTACGGAAATTTGGAAAATACAGCTCTTATTCCGACCGCTTCTTTTGTTAGAACACTTCGTTAATATTTACGATGATAGAAGAATTTCCGTAAGCATGTATGATGCCAAAGTATATAAAATCACATAATCAAAAAAAGATAACGAGTGTGATTATGTGATTTATTCTGAAATAATAATAATAATAATAATAATAATAATAATAATAATAATAATAATAATAATAATAATAATAATAATACATAGAAATAAACACGTTGTTTTAGATTATTCTTATCGCGATTAATAAAGTGCTTTTGATTTTAATATTATATTGTTTTCATATAACAGAAACTTTGGGGGAAAAATCACTAAAACTTCTATTATTATTATCATATATACATATAAAAAGCTTATTGTTATGCTTTGAGCAAATTACAAAAGACTGCACGTACACGTATCTCACGGAGGGGAGTAGCGAAGGCTTGACCATGACGTTTTACGATGCGTTGCGACCCATTCAATGCTGTTGGAAATTGTAAAGTTAAAGTCATAATACTTTAAGTCGTGAATCAAAACACAATTATAAATAAATATAGATAATTTTTACGTTGCTTAGAAATCAAGAGCAGACTGTTATCATATCCATATTCGGCAGCGCAGACTATTATGTTGTTAGAGTTTGAACCAGCTGCCCGAAAGCAGTAAATTTCCGATTTTACGTCCAGTGCCTGAACGCGCAATTGTTGGCTCTCCCCCTGCGCCGTGTGGACGTAGCCAGCACACAGTCCTCCGCTCTGTGAGCTGCAGATGCTTGTCCGCCTCTAGTTTGTTTACCTCCGCTCGTCTCCACTATTCGCGAACGCAACAATGGAAGGGAATGTGTGCAGCATCCAGGTGCTCCTCTGGGCAGCCGAGTTCGTGGAGAGGAAAGGCCGAGGTTGGTAAATTGCGCGTCTGCAGTCAGCCTAGGGGTAGGAGTTATTGTTATTGAGGGGGAGGGAGGAGAAAGAGGGAAAAAAACAACAGTCTGCACCGAGAAGGCGCTATAAATACACGCGTGATTTATAATATAGTGATCAAACGGGTTGCATTAGTTTTGATGTTGCACGGATACTCCCGGGGTAGAGGTTACGGCGGTCGGTCGGTGGCGTTTGACTCTGTGACCTACATATCGGTCGCATCTTTGTATCCGAAGGCGCCAAGCTCGCCGAGTTTGAAAATGAATGCGGGGCGGCGCTCTGCGCTCCTGCCACTGGCGGTGGATGGAAGCTGGTCAGCAAAGGCGCATTTACGGCTTCGTCTATAAACAGAGGCGACGCTCGTTGATATGAACCAGTTAGGTTGGTCTAAATGTAAAAAATAAAATAAAACAATTAAAAACTCTCTCTCTGTTTGAATGTACCGGATAGGAAATGCATGGATGGCGCCAAAGCTAAGAAAGCAAACGTTCAGCTGATGACATCTCGGGCTGTTTCCCTCGTTTCAATCAGCGCTCATAGCGGGAGTTGGGTTAATATTACATAGATTAATAGATTAATATTAGGTTAATATTAAATAGATGAATGCCCATATTTGAACTCGTTCACACCGGGAAGCTTGGGGTTTTGGAACGTTGCAGGAGTAATTTTAGCGCAGATTTGGACCCTGATGGGTTTGCTTCCCTGTGCGCAGAGGCCGAGCACGGATACGCGTCACCCCCGCCTCTCAGTCCAGGGGACTCCGACAAAAGGAGCAAACAGAAGAGCAAGAAGAGCTCCGCGGCTGGTGGTGGCAAAAGGTAAACACGTTATGCAACAGATCAGGCACTGACAGGAGGGCGAGCCTTTCGCTCCTGATAAACAACCTTGAACCTCGCCCACAGACCGTCGAAGTCATGATTTATTATGCATGTTTACAGCATCAATAAAACTGCTTTTTTTTTTTCTTCTAATTGCAGGACAGTTCACAACGAGCTGGAGAAAAACAGGTAAAGCTGTTGTTGTTGTTTTTTTTAGATTTAACAGTACATTGCCTTGCAAAAGTATATCCTTTAAACGTTTCCACATTTTGTCACATTGCATCCACAAAGTTTTCTGTGTGTTTTCATCTGGGTTTGCATGTGATAGTCTGACCGAAAACGACCCTTTCTTCATTGCAACATGCAGTAGCTCAAGCTTACATTGGATAGAGTATCTGAAACGCAATGTTCAAGGAGTTGATCCTAGACCTGGACTTTGACTGGGCCATTAAAGAAAATCCCCACAGCATGATGCTGCCAACGATGGGGCCCCTGATGGGGCTGGCCCTTTAAGATGCTGTTCACCAGTGAGGTCTGAAAACCTCCGGGGGGTGGGGGGGGCTTCACAGAACACCTGTATTCATGTTCAGACCACGCACAGACAGGCGACTCCTGAAGGTAGGGCTGGGCGATATGGCTTAAAGATAAAATACCCCATTTTATTATACCAAATCCGATGTATTGATTTCTTTCTTTTTTATGTTTTTTCCTCCTTTTCGTTTCACAAAAAAAGAAATGATGTTAAATCATTTGCTTTTGTGTCAAGCATTTCATCTGGGAGTTGGCCTGAATTCAAAGGGCAACTAAATCCAAGCTGTGTAACATGCTTATAAAACAAGATGGCGGCCCCGCCATTATAAACAATGAAAACATAAATGTTTACTGCTAGTGGTGTTACGCGATGAGCTGAGAACAGGCTCCACTTCACTTGTGTAACTTCAAACTATTTAAGAAACGAGCAAATTAAAGTGCCTCGTATTATTCAGAAAAAAAGGGTTCCTCTTAACAATATATTTTCCTAAACATATACAGCATTGCTTGCTGTTCTCTTCATGGAAGCCCATGAATGCATTGGGCAAATAAAATCCTGATTTTCCAAAAATTCAATCTAAAAAAAAAAGGTATATTTATTTAAATCGATTTTATCGCTCAGCCCTACCCGAAGGCAAGGCAAGGCAAGGCAAGGCAAATTTATGTATATAGCACAAAATTCAGTACAAGACAATACAAAGTGCTTTACATGATTAAGATATAGCAAAATAATAAAATGTAGATAGAAAATAGAATAAAAGCAAGTAGGGATAGAATGTAGTAACAAAAAAGAACATTAAAAACAGTAAAACTGTTTAACTAGAACAGTCAAAGGCAATTTTAAACAGATGTGTTTTTAATCTTGATTTAAAAGAACTCAGGCTTTCCACACTTTTACAGTTTTCTGGAAGTTTGTTCCAGATAAGTGGAGCATAGGAACTAAATGCTGCTTCTCCATGTTTAGTTCTGGTTCTAGGTATGCAGAAGGCAATCGTTTGTCCTGAATTAGGAGTGTCAGAGTAAAGGGGACTGTATACAAATGCACGCAACACTTCAGAGTATTTGTAAAAGAAAAGAAAAAAATAAATAAACTTCACAGTTCCTTTGTGTTGGTCTAAAATCAGTAGAGGCTCCACTGAAAGCTGCGGCTGCACCGTGACAAACCGTGAAAAGCTCAGCAGTGTGAATATTGTCCAGCGCGCCTATAACTGTGCCTGTCGTTGTGACCTGCAGACGGGCTCAGCTCAGGCACTGCTTGGAGCAGCTGAAGAAGCAGGTTCCTCTCTCTTCAGACTCCGTGAAGAACACCACCCTGAACCTGCTGAGGCAAGCTCAGCTCCACATAAAGGTACGTTGGGGGAGCCTCGCCTCTCTAACCCAATCACCATTCCTCTACTTCTTTCTTTCTTAAGTTTTATTCATAATGCGCCTCCCTCCCTTCACTTGTCCGGGTCTTTGCAGAAGCTGCAGGAGCAGGACGAGCGCGCGGAGCAGCTGAAGGACCGCCTTCGCTGGGAGCAGAGGGAGCTGCGGGTTCGGCTGGAGCAGCTGCAGAGGGGGACGGAGAGGATGCGGAACAACAGCCAGGGGTCCACCATGTCCTCGGAGCGGTCGGACTCAGACAGAGGTGCGTGGACGAAGGGCTCTCGGCTCAAATCTGGGCAACGATCTCAGTGTTGTTGCTTTTTTTTTTTTTTTGTTGGTTGGGTGTCAAAAGGGTTGAACTTGAATATGACGATACCACGCTGTCCTCCATCAACGGGTCGGATCTTTGCTGCTGTGATTACAGAGGACGTGGAGGTGGACGTGGAGAGCATCGTGTTCGACTGCGTGGACTCGGACGGGCTGAGCATGGCGCACATGGACGCGGACCACAGCTACTCCAGCCTGGACCGGTCCTGGCTATGACGGCCGTGAGCGCCGCCGGTTTGCCAGAGGGAGCGGGCGGGGAGGGGGGGGGGGGAGGAGAGGAAAAAAAAAACATTCCAAAAACAAGACAACAGAGAATGAGGGGGAAGAGGTTACTCCACACAATCGAACACTTTAGTTTTTACAGCTTTTTTTTTTTTTCTTGTCTCGTTTCAAAGCAATTACAAGTTAATAATGTATCCAATTGCACTAAACTGGGATGGATGTTACGGCGTGCATAAGCATTCCTCCGATCAAGCAATGATGTTTTTATTTTATTTTGTTTGTTTTTTTAACGAAAGCCATGAGGTGTTAACCTTCCTGTGAATCAAGCATCCGGTTCTAATCTAATCAAATTAAGGGCTTTAATACGAATCTGCTTCATGTCTACGCTGAATTCTGCCTTAAACCCAGATTTAGATCATGGTTCTCCACGGCTTCTCCTTAGCACGAAGTTTGTATCGCAGCAATGTCGCATTTAGGGAGCACTTCTGTTTTTTATTTTATATTGATTTTGTCTTATGTACATTCACTTCATGTATTTATAGCTCTTTGTTTTCTTCTGTTGGACGTGGCGTCCAGCCGTTGCACTTGTTTTTGTCAGAAAGAGTCGGGGTACGGCCAAAGAGAGGAGAAAAAAAACAACAACCAGGAAATGGGGAGGAGAGAAGAAGAAGGAGGAAAAAAAAAAAAAACCTCAGTCACATTTGCACGTTGAGGTTTCGTACCGGCACACATTTGCATCTCTATTTAAAACAAAAGGAGCTCCGACGCTTTGTGCGATCGGTCAAATTGTGAGAGCGTTCCAGTTACTGTAGCGTGTCGGCCGTCTGAAAAGTTTCCACTCGGGCTTCTGAAGTACAACCAGCTCAGCAGTCAGCGCGGCTCTACTTGTGACGATTATGCAATTGATGCTGATTGCAAGTATGTGACGCGGACTTAATAACTAAAGGTGCTTTCTTTCTCACTTTTTTGTATATGCAAGAGGCCTTATTACTTTTAGTTTGTCTCTCCACCCACCCAGTAATATTATGTAGCATTTTCATACTGGTGTAAGCTTTTTTTTTCCATTTTTTTCATTTTTTTTTTTTTTTAACAAATAAATATTTTCTATATTTATTTCTGAGTCAATGGTTATCATTTCCAGGACTTATTAGTAACTTTACCTCCAAATAAAACGATTCTTTGTTCCTATAACCTGGGCTTTATAAGTAATGCCTGGAAAGCATTCATACTTGTTACTGTGAATGCAGTAGGCATTCACAGTTATTGAGATCCTCTTCCGCCTTTTTACTGTTTAAACTTTGCTTCGCTTCTCCTCCTACAGTTTTTCTCCGATTTCAACCATTCAACTTTTAAACTATTCAGCTTCTTCTGGAATGGATGGCTATGTCTTTTTGTACTTTTAACTCTTCAACTTTTTAAAATATTCAGCTTTTTCTGCACATTTTCAGCTTTTTTTTCTCCCATAGGAATTGAATGTAATTCACTAAAATTCCGCTCATTTCAGCTGCTTTTTGACAGCTTACTGCTTCAGCCTACTTTCAGCTAGAAACGCCATTCAACTTTTAAAATGTTGTGATATCTTTCAGCTATTATGGTCTATTTCAGCTTTTTCATATCTTTTACCATTTTCATATAGTACCTCCTTAAAATAATTTTGGCTTTTCAAGAAATTCAGCAAATAACATGCGTTGCTATGGTCGTCAAGGAGGCAGTTATAGAGTGCGCACTCTAGAAATTCAACAAATTCTTCTTCTCCGAACAACTTCTTCTCACTCGCTCAATTTTCAACCTATCCACATGAATTATACATCAAAACGTAGGAATTTTTGTCTGGATTCAGGAAATTTAACCGTCATTGGTGTAGCATTTATAGATTTTTCGCAAATCACCTCAGAGCGACACAAACCCGAAACCTCCCCCATTCATTTCCTATGGAGCGGTTTTGAAAAATGACGTCTGAAAATCCAAAACATCACACGTTTTCGCATCGTCGCTACTCCTAAACCGTTTGATGTACAGGCATGAGACTTTCACATATGAATGTCCCAACCCTTCTGGCACTCACAAAAAAGGAATTTTGTGGATACCTGTTACGGTTTTTCCGCAGGAACAATTTGTTCGGGAGTAGCGAATTTGCAAAATCCTGAAGACGCTTTGGACCTCCATCACCCCAAATGATCCACTTTTTTACATCGTCGCTGTGCCTACACCGATTTTTGGACAAACATAAAAATGAGCAACATAGTCCTCAAAAGCCTGCTGATACTCACAGTGAAATAATTGTTTTGATATCTCTTATACTTTTTCAGCTAGAGCGATTTGTTCGGGACTGTTTTTAGAGGATTTTGGAAATTCCTTAAAAACCACCTTTAGATCATAATTTTTTACGCCTTTATTAAACTTTTTCCAGCAAAAAACGTTTGCTTTTCTTCTTCCCCTATCCGTTACGAACTAAACGCAGAAAAAATTACGTCTCTACCATTTAGGGATCAGGAGATATGAAGCGTTGTTCGGGGCAAAGTTCTCCATTATAACCCAATGGGACTTATTGTGCACAAAGTGTCTGCACTTGAGTAGACTCGCGCACTGCAGGTGTGTCAGTGAGTTTCCATGACGACGGAACTCTGAGGGCCAGAGGGAGAGGATCAATTGAGATAGAATGGCAACTTTCGACGCTCACCGCAGTTGCTGTGATTAATGTAGGAATCTGAAATTCGCACAGTCACTTCCTCTTGACATTTTAAAATTTTTACGTGACTTTCAGCTATGTGTCATTTTTCTCTCCCATTTTGGATTTTACATGCTTTCCTATTGGGTCTTTGCTTCCAACAGGACCTGGCATGATGCCCAGACACGACCCAATTGGCCAATACAGCACCACCCACCTGTGGGAAATGGCGCTACACGCCATTTTGGTCAAATATTGAGTTCTGGGCCCAGATGTGGTGAGGCTGAGTTGCTAAAGGAGGCAAATCTGACCCATGATCTTTGGTGACGTTTGGCGACATTAAGTATTGGCACCCCTATTTGAGGCACTTCCCAGTACAGGATTTGGACCAAACTGACAGAGTACAATCACCCGGTGATCCTGAGCACAACCATGTTAGCGGCTAATGGTTAGCATGTTGCTAATTGGAAGTAGCTCTAGGAAGCTCGGACAAACTTCTGCTTTACAGAGTCTGTACCTCCTTTATACAGAATGCTCCACAATAAGTTTGGGCCTCGTCACGTAAAGCATCTCCACGTTAGGAGGTGTCAAACATCCAATGCTTTTCAATGGGGGCGAAACCCCTTATACTCCCTAGAAATGCAGGCCCACATATGGCAACAGTATATTCAAGTTTGAAATTCTACTTATGCTTTGTTAAACGATTCAGTGTGTAGAATGAGTTAGGAAATGTTTGGTGCCTTTCCCTCAGTTTTTTCTTCTTCTAATAATTCAGCTATTGTTCTTTCATGTTCAAATTCTTCAACTCTTTCAAATTCTTCAACTTTTTCAACTTCTTCAATGCTTTTCAGCTATTTTTTCTCTTCTTCAAAGATCTTCTGCATCTTTTGCTCAATCATTCAGCTATCTGCATTCACAGTGCATTTTCGCAGGAAATGCAAATTTTTCTAGTTGACATTTTCACATTTCTCAGCCTCCTGAACTCTGATACCAATAAAATCCAGGAAGACCAATCAGCAGATTAGTAAACTGTCATCCTGTCGAACTTGTTCTGCTCCGATCTCAGAGGTTTGTTAAAGGAGAACTGGTGAATAAGCAGCATCCTGAGGACCAAGGAGCCCAGCGGACGGGTCAGGGAGGAGTAATAAGAGCTTTCCCAAACTGTTCACATCTTACCACGCACTACTCAAAAATGGAGAAGTGTCGGCACGACTGCTAACCTACCAAGACAAAAGAGCTTTAATCATGAGGTTCATGGTAACTGAAGGAGCTGCTGCTTGGGTTATATGCTCCACACAATATCTGAAATACTGGGTCTTTCATCCTAGCCAGTCTTTTCTTACCCACTTCTGCTTCCACTCGTCTCTATTTCTACTTCTGTTTCTTGTCTGTAGTGTTTACACTGTATGATTGTGAAATTTACCCAGGGTTACAATCAAACGTCTTAATGTGTTACAACGGTCTGGTCAAAATCTAAGACAAGCGGTGAACTTGAAAAATCTCTAAATCACAAACACTTTTCATTGCTGTTCGGTAAACAACGTAAATAAGATTTTTTTTATTTTTCTAAACAGTTGAAAATCATGTTTCCGCTTCACAGTTGTGCTCTACATTATGTTGGGTTACCACTAAATCCTTGAAAAACACACACACGGCTCCGGTGTTCCGGTGCTTTACGTAACACAGAAAGTCATTATGATTAAGAAATGTTCATTTATTGAGCAGCTGATACTCACAAGGACTGAATGAACGTACACAGCCAGCTATGAGGACACGGCTCTTACGCAGCAGCAGCAGCAAAGATGCCAGGTGAGGATGTGTAGCATGACATAAGATGGGAGCGGGTGAGCTGAACCTACATTACACGATTGTATGACCTTCACACACATAAATGGATGACAGAACTGATCTGACATTTAACACAATGCTGCAACTTAACAGTAAGGAACAGGGAAACAAAAGAGAACCAGATGGTCAGCCAACCGGAGTAGAAAAAGGCAGATACTGGCGGGTACAGAGGTTGAGCAAAGGCTTCGGGAACACTTCCAGTGTACGGTCACTTTATGGCACCCAGGGCCATAATCAACCGCTCGTTTCCAAGATTTCTATCTGCGGTAAATGCTGTACTGACGTGGCATGAGAGGTGCAATAAACGCAATCAGGGAGGCTGAAACAGGCTCTTGAACCCAGCTCAGGCCTTTTTAATGGTCCACCGACCACTCTCAGCAGGATGTGTCCTCGCAGAGGTGTTTTTAAACCGAGTCTGGGGTCCTGTGCAGAATGCCCAGGAACTGAGTGAACTACGAGAGCGGCTGGGTGTAAATACGTCCCGCTTTAAGAGGCTGCAGCTGCGGCGTCAGACGTATTGTTTCTTCTGAGCGTGTGAGGCGAGGTCCTTGGCTTTCTCTTTAGCTGCCAGCGCCGTCTCCCGCGCCCGCTCCGTGGCGGTCTCCGCTAAGGTTCTCGATGGAGTCTCACCTACGGACGACACGAAATATCGCTTTAGATGAAGCAGATCCAGCGTTTTCACATTTTTGAAGTTTTTTTTTTTTTAACCACCGTGGAGATGAAACTCAGATGTTTAAAAAAACATAAAAAAAATAAACATGCAGAGAGAGAAATGCCACCCCTGACTAGGGCTGGACGATAATTCAATAACAATATATATCAATCGAGAGACGTGTGGGTTGATAAAAGTTAGATAGAGACAGTTTTCCTTCCTTCCTTTCAGCCTATCATATGAGTTGATGCTACAGTCACTACTTTCTCTCGACCAATCGTAATTGCGGACCCACAAAGCACCGCCCTCTCAAACCACAACACAGAGCACGTGAATATGTCGCAGCAAGGAGAGACGGGAGGAAACGGTTCCAAAACGGGGTTTTACTAGTTCGCCAGCCTGACAGAAATAAACCACAGTGATTTGTAAAACTTGCAAGGAACCAGTAATAACTAAGTCTGGTAATGCAACCAACTTCTTACATTACATAAGCCGCTCACTACCGCAGCAGCGCGAGCTATTTTAGCCCCGCGCCGCTCCGCGTCATCTTCGGAGAAATCTTACGGAGCTTCTTCCAAAACAAAGCAGGTATAGCAGCTAAACTGGGCTCCCTTCTTTGTGATAAAATGGTACTGGTAGATTTATTTTGGTCATTTTACTGGTCACTTTAGTTTATTCTTCATCAGTATTTAATAACATAACTTTTCTTTAAAGAAATTCTGTTATGGTTAAAAAAGTTGGTTAAATAAAGATTTAATTAGAATTCTGTGTTTGTGTTCTTTATTAAAATTAAATCATTTAGCAATATCATAAAATGTCCAGGCAGAGCTGCACATAAAATATGGTTTTAAATATTTTCAATAATTATCGATATCGATCATTATACATTTTTTTTAAATCTATAAACTTTTTTTCTATATCGTCCAGCCCTACCCCTGACATCTACATCTAGGGAGGGACGTTCAATCAGCAAACTATTTTCCTCTTCCTCGTCGATACTGAAATCGAATCACTGTTACTGAGTTTTGAAACGCTGTTTATTGCAATTGAACAACAAATATTACTCTTTTTAGATTTTACCCAAGATCACGTTTTTAATTGTTTATCCTATCAACTCATGTTTAATAGGAGCCTACTTCATGTTGTCAGAGGGGAACAATTGCCTTTTTCTCACAGGACCAGGTTGCTGTGGAGAGCTTATTTCCCCCTCAGTAAATAAAGTCATTATCTGGCACCACTGTATGTATTTACTCTGGTTATCTTTATCTGATATTTAGTTTTATGATCTGAAACATGCAACTGTGACGACAAAAAAATAAAAAATAAACTAGTTTCTTTTTGTCTTATTTCAACACTTTAATATCAAAATAACACAAAAAGCATAAATACCAATTTTATGATTTGACCATAAAAACAGCACAAACCTTTCGGTACAACTGGACGGTTGAGTTTTTTGTTGTTGTGTGTTTGACATGCGCTCGTCAGCGTTTTGCCTCTGTTGGTGACCTCTGCACACAGCAGGAAGGAGTCGCTGAGTCGGCAGACTACCTGCTTCCTCTTTGTGTTCTTATGACTCAGGAGATTTGAGATAATTTGTGCGTCATATTTTCTGGGTAATAACCGCATTTTCATCATTTCAGTCGAAAAAGGTCCTGAAACATTTCGCCTAAACTGCTGCGCAACATGACTTTTTATGCCTAACTATTTGGTCTCTACAGACACGAGAACTCTGTCAATGAAGGTGTTTTCTGTCCACTGGGTGCCTCTTGGAGCTGCACTCCTCAAAAAAAAAAAAAAATCTAATTTCTATCAAGAATTTCAACTTTTTCTTTTTCTGCCATTCACGATTAACAAAAAGAAAAACTATAAAAGATGAACTATACTTGCAAACATGCACAAACCCCAGGGTTAACTAGAACTCCAGGGAAATATGGGAAATGTGGGAAATGTGGGAAAAAAAAGACAACTTTTAAAGACAACCTACCTTGCATTCTGGCGAGCACAAACTCAAAGCCTTTCATAGTCTTTGTGACACTTTTCTTGAACCCTGCCAGACCAAATTCCTGAAAGGTGAACAAACACAATCAGTCAAGGTAGAAGACAACGTGACAGAACTGGCAATATTACCTGCGTGCCTTTATATAAACCTGGCAACAATGCGGCACTCCTCTGATTTATTTTAAGGCTGCCGTATTATGTTGCTGTTGTCACAGAACAGGAGACAGGTGGGGAGGTCTCCCCGTCAGGCGCAGCTCCGTAGTAGCTGCCTTTTCTCTTTACTCTACTGACCTGAATAGCTCTAGAAAGCCCATAGAGGCTGGAAGAGATCCAGGCTTCCCGTTTAATCTCCGTCCAGGAGGCGTTCTCAGGGTTGATTTGGTATAGACACCGCTCCTCCACAGACTGCAGGGGTGAAAAAAAACAACAACAAACAAACATGAGATCTGACTGTGAGCAAAGTCAAGCTGTGACCGGTGAGAAGCGGAGCGTACCATGAGGCGAGCGTGGGTGATGTTCCATGTTAGAGTGGTCATGGTCCGTTTCTGAGGGTCCACGATGGAGTCCTCAATGATGTACGCCGAGCTGGCCATGTGCTTTGGGAGGTACCGCTCCATCCAGCGAGGCGCGCGTCTGGTTTTGGTCAACAGACGCCTGGAAATGAGGCAGTTGGACGGAGTGACCTCTCTGAAGATGATGTCCTCGGTCAACACGTGGTTACTGGAAAAAAACGTGGAAAATCTCTGTCAGTTTTATGGGGAAAAGATTTATTTTTGAACTCTGAACTGTTTTAAAAAAAGGTCACTAATGAGAAGAAAAGGTCCTAACATTTTTTCATTGTACTTTAGTTTTAAAGGACTCCCGTTTAAATCTAATTCCTGCGTTGACCAGTTAAGGTGATCCTTAAATACCAGATCGATGCATCTAACGAGGGTGGGTGGGACGTGAGAAGACACAAACAGCGCAATAATGGAGGTGATGGTTAGGGTTGAAAAGCCCTGACCTTAAAACCTAGCAGCTGTCACACACAGATCAAGAGGTATGTTCTGTAACTGATGGCAGTAAAGTGTTTTCACGGATCACGGAAGCAGACTTCTCCAGGCGTGTCCATGTCCCTTAAAAAGGCTCCACTCGAACACCCTTAATAACAGCAGCAATAATGTTAAGAACTCTATCGTGGGGAGGAGAGGAACTTCGGACGGCTGTGCTAAATCCGGACAGTCTGTAACTCCGACGTCATTACGTGACGGAAACGCTCATGGGCGATGCGAATCAAATCTGGAACTACAGAGTGCTCGCTCTCTTCTCTCCAGACATTTTCACTAATTTCCGTGAGGCGGGCTGTGCTTATACGTCACGTCACGCAAAGGATTGTGGGACACCTCAAGCTGGAAAGGGATGTCACGAGGCTCCTAGGCTAAACTGGTAAAAGGTGATTAAATTTTTCTTAAAATGAGTCTTTTTGCCCTTAATTTGAGCAGATAAATCAGATGATCTGCCAATGGAATGAGTATTTTTACCCATAAAGTACTTGTTGATTCTGAGATCATACAAGTTGCTAAATGTTAGAAAGTTCACATATTATTATGATCTGAGGAAAAAACAAAAAATTCAATGCAAAAGTGGATTTTTAAGGCTTTTTAGCTCAAGGCTCATAAAAAAAATGTTGCATGACCGATGACGTAATACGTAGGTAGGCGTTGATCTGTTGACATGGTAACAAGATACTTCCTGGTTGCAAACTCGCTTTCTCAAAGACAAATAGACGGATTAAACATGGCTAAAAAGTGTGTGGCTTATGGTTGGTCCAATACCAACAAGGATAGTGTCTCTTTACACACATTTCCGAACCCAAAAATTCCCGGTGTGCGAAATTCAGTTCCCCTGTTAAAATCTGTTCCCCTCTGAGTCGGGAGCGCTGCAGCCAGAGAGGCGGGGTTTCACGGCGTTCTGATCGGTTTCTCGGTAAAAACAACTCATATAATCATGTCAAGATTGTATGATTCAGTTTAATCGGCAGCTGTTGTTTACAAAATTGTAAAATGAAAATAAATAAACACTGTCTTCAGGCAGCTCATCGCGCAGTGAAGCGGAGAAATCTCGCCGTCATCACAGCAGCCTGCTGAGAAGCGACATGCTACACTACCTCTCTTCACGGCGCTGCTGTGCTGAGAGGTAGTGAGCGGCACAGGGGTTCCGAACCGAATGGGCTATGGGTCGATCCCCACAGCCCATTTCGTTTATTCTCCTAAGATGTTTTTCTCAGACTTACCCGAGTCGTAACAGACGCTCGCGCTGTCTTTTGTGATAAAATCATCACTTTGTGAATCGCCACCCGAACTTCTCGTGGTGTACTTTATTGTATTGGGCTACGCCTACAAACTACGTCATCGTACCACGTCACCCAAATTGTGGATTTTCAGCCTAGCGGTCCCCGAGGGACAATTTTAAGTCCTTAAAAAAAACTTTTAACGCCGCAATCACGATCTTAATGCCACATTTTTTGAAAATATGGTCACTAATGCATGTATTTCCGAGTTGGTCGGTCTCAGAATCAAGCAGTACTTTAAGATGATTAGATGTACTGCACTTGAAATAAGATGATGGAGTTGTTCCCATTATACGTGCAGAAATCTTATTCCATCGGCAGACAGAAGTCGGACAGAAGTCTGTTAGTTTGTTGTGTAATAACACCAGCAGCAAACATTTTGTTATATTTTCCTCGTTTAAAATGGCAGGGCCGCCATCTTGTTTTACAAACATGTCACACAGCTTGGATTTAGCTGTATTTCATCAGGTCAACTCCCAGATGGAATGACTGAAACAAAAGCGTGTTTTATTTTCATTTCTGTTTGTGAAACCTAAAGGACAAAATAAAAATAAATAATAAATTAAAAAAAAAATCGATTAATCAGATCTGGTATAATAAAATGAATTTTTTGTAAGCCATATTGACCAGTCCATCCATATCAGTACATCCCTGGTTATCAAGCCCTCTTGCATTGCCTCATCGTGTGGCTGGTGTATAATACGTGCTTGTTCTATTTTTTTAGTATACATAATATTATACAACATTACAGGGATCATATCAAAGTGCATGTGCAATCAGCAAAACTCCCACCTTGCATTTTTTCCGTTGACGTGATATTCAAAACCACTTCAAGTGGCAGATAACTGATGTTTTATAACAAAGCCACACTGCAGTTAGGCAAATGCTATTAAACGTGCGTACAGCAAGAGGAATATTTATCTACGGTGTTTAAACGTGAAGACCCCATTCCACCTGCTTGGATAGAAGTTTCCTGAGGTGGGATCAACAAATGCCACCCTATTACACAGATGTGTTTATTATTATAATAATAATTATTATTATTATTCTCACCTGTAAGGGTTGGGATAACGTTGCCAGAAAGCGATGCAAACTTGGTCCCAGGTGCTTTTCAGCAAACCTGTGCAGTGGAAATATTTCCCCATTGTTCCCCTTGGTTTACTCTGACCAGCACCCTGCAGAGCTGCAGCACAAAGATAAAATCCCGTTATAGCAGGAGTACAGTATGGCTGACAGTAAACACATCCGCGGCTCATTCTCAGGCATTCTCGGGGGAGGGGAGAGAGGGTACGCAGAGGATTTAGGCAGGTTTGCTACTGGAAGGACAACTTTCATTCAGACTTTCTAGGCTAACGGTACAAAATGGCTAAAACGCACCAAAAGTAAACTCAGTGTCATACAGCAAACGCTATGCGTGCTGTTGCTACGGGCGGGTTTCTACTGTGTTTGCATTTTTAAAATAAAGGCCTAACGTAATCTAACAAACTGAGGTCAGAAAGTGTGAAAAGTCGTCGCTGTCACATTCGTCACGTACGCTCCACGCCTCTTAGCTTCCTGGTTAGCATCAGCTAGCCTAGCGTGTGGCTAACCTCATGACTGGATGGCAGCTTCGGAATACGCTTTTTCTTAAAAAAAAAAAAAAATCCCCCATCAGCACATTGGTGGAAGGGCTCGACGAACACAGCGGTGAACACTAACCTGCGCATTGAGAGCATTCAAAAGTTCAGGACAGTCATGGTTCTGGCGGACCAAAGTCCATTCTCGTGGCCCCCTAACAGGAGAGGATGCCAAACGTCCCCCGGACCAAGAGCGGTAAGGTCAGACGCCGAGCGCTGACGGAATATCCGGCCGGAGGAGGAGCGGGTGTGTTGCTTGTTTTGACCGCTAGATGGCGGCAGAGGGCCTGTTAAAATGCGTTACACCGGTTTTAGGAGTTTCTTCGGGGGGTACCCAGAAAAATGTCATAGCAAACCGCCCATTAAATCAAACTTGTATTTCCAGCAATGCTGTTTGTGATTGGGCATCCTGGACAAAGTGTTTTTTTTTTTTTAGATTATTATTTTGCAGCTTGGAGTGTAGGGCTACTACCTTTAGGTAGCAGAGTGTTTTTTGTGTGTGTTTGCAACTGCAGACAGACAATAACTTAGATTATATAATGACTTGTTCATCAGGTTTAACGTTGATCACAGCTCGTTTTCTACAATTATCTGATCCATTAACCATTTCTAAGCTAGGTAAGTATAAAAAAAAAGAAAAAAGAAGATAAGATGGTGGGTTACTTCAAAACAGAGCGCCCGCTTATATATATATATATATATATATATATATATATATATATATATATATATATATAGTTTTCTTAATCTTGATCTTGATTTTCTATTTCAGTCACCTTGCATATCAATCCTTCCAGCACATTTGCTAGTCTTTTGTAACATAACATTTGTTTTAAGGCACTCCAGGTACCATGAGAAATGGTTGGCTACCCCACTGTAGGAGCGCATGGCTTTCATTTTCACAAATATTGGAATATATGAGATAATATTGTAATTTTAAGGGAGAAATTTTTATGCGCTGGTGGTTTTCTTCTGAAAGGCTTGGAGTCCAAAATACATAAAACAATATTTCAGCCAGGAAATCCACAATGTGGGAGTCGGGAACCAGTATTGCTATTCTCTTTGCTGTACAATGAATGGAGATGCGTGGGAAACACTTGTAATTTTGAATGCTTTACTGGATTTACTTAATCCCTCGCGTGCACACACACACACAAACACACACACATACATATATATACATATATATATATATATATATATATATATATATATGTATATATATATATATATATATCGGGCACATAGTCTGTGGGTTATCATTTCCAGTATCCTAATGCAACATGCTACCAATCCTAGGATTTATATAACCACTAACTTTAAATCAGTGTTCGGTTTAAAACACTGCTCCACATGTCATATTTTTGCTTTAATCAGTAGTTACTGGGACTCCAGATGTATTTTACGTCCACACATACATAAGCCAAGACCTCTTTATTCAACACAGAGGCACAAACAATGATTTCTTTTAATAGACACACCAGCTGTGATGTCGGCGTGTCTGGTCCAGACTGGATACTTGTGCCCAGGGGCCTCGTGGTCGATTCATGTCCCCACGTTTATTAAAAACCATCAACAAATAGGACACTTTAGCAGCAGCGTAATGAATACAGAATTGGATGTTCTTTTTTACATCCCCTCGGACGAGCATCTGGAATGAAGACATCAACGGCGTGCCGTCCTGGCGTCACACAGGTCACTGGTTTCCAGTCCCATTCCTCTGGACACAGAGTCCCGCAGCTCCATCTAATCAGGAACAGCTGGTGTCCAGGTGAAGACAATTAACTTCCTGTTTGTACAGAATATTAGTGACAGCGCCCTACAGACTTCTTGGAAGAGGATTGCATGATACTGCACTGTAACACTTTTATTTTTCCAGATTAGAGGATTTGGACGAATGAGAAGACAATTATCCAATTATTCTAAGCGGTCTACATCAACAGTCACATTAATCTCTGTCTTCTCTCTCGAGAAAATACACCATAAAGTTGGACATTATTAAGCAACATTATTAAGCAACAAGAAATCTTCTTTTTACAGTAAAACATATTTACATGAGATGTTTTGTCTACATATTTGAATAAATTAGAAATCTGTTCTTTCCCAGTACCACTCTCTTATTGTCCCCTCACATAATTTCAGCTGCAGTAACCAGGGCATGGAGGTAGGTGCTTTGGAGATTACCCTGAACTTTCAGGGTAGAGCTTTGTGGTGGGATGGTTGTTGAACATTTTTAAATGATTATATTTTCCAGTATTTATCAGAACCAATATAGTTTGCAACATATGCACTAGGCACTAATAGCTTTGTTTTTTTGGTTTTGCTTTTTTTTTAACGTCTTTTTCACATTTAACACTGCAGGATGGTTAATACATATACTGTATATTAACCAGAAGCCCGACTAGAGATATACATTTTAAATTAGCCAAGGCTGACAATGTTGAAGTGTTCAGAACTTGCTGACACTGAAAATTTGACCTTATATAAATAAACCAATGAAGGAAAAATAATACATTTTAAAAATATTCTTTCACCACCTATGTCAGTCTGCTACATATTTTTCGGATTTGTAGAATTGCACAGCATAAGTGCCATCCCTTAAATATTACACCAATTACCATTTACTAATATCATGTTTATGTAACTATGCAAGCACTCTGTGCTGATGAAGATCCACTTGGATGCTTAATTTTCCTCCGATGGCATTACCTACTTACTGCGTATAGGCTTACTTATCTGACCACTTGGGTTATTCAAAAAGCATTGACAGTTTCATTTTAAGACATTCAACTGAGAATATGATAAATATGGAGGAAAAATAGATTATGTCATGGCAAAAGCAATGTAGCTCATTTTGAAACACTTTGACATGATGAATACCACACCCCAAATCCAAAAACACGTGCGTTATTCAAACTGGGAGTGTATCAAAAGTGACGAGCATATTTCCAAAATGTTATGTGAATTGATTTTCATTACAAAAAAATATATTTTTTTAACATTTTTAGATTCATGTAAGACATTTTAAGCTCCTGTACACATGGCAATATATATAGTAAATAGGAGAGCAGCTTCAATATCTTCACATTGTTTAGAGAGATTCTACTACAGTTTTAGACGATAACCACTGTTAAAGAATCAAAGATTTCTGCCTTATTATTGGTCTGATATGGAAATCTCTGCATCACACTGAAGCTGTGCAAATAACCAAGCCTAAATGTTATGTTTACCAACAATAACCCCATTTTCCACTGCACAGCTGGAATTCAAACAGCAGGAAACAGATTCACTTGAAGCAACAGAGGACATATAGTCTTGACTTTGTTCATTTTAAGAGGCTGACAGCAGTAGCAACACCTCAGCAGCTCAGTATTGAAGTGACATACATAATGAGTTAACGTACCTAAAGTATATGTACCTTGGACCTTTATGGATGGACAATTTTCAAGGATCTTGAAATAAAGTGAGGGTGTGAAAGCTTCAGAGTAGATACAGCTGAAACACACCTAATATTGAAACCATTCAAGTGTTCCTCTGAACCACACATCCCTTGAAGCAGAGGTCTGCTTAATATGTTCAAAATTTTCCATACACCCAATACAAATCTCATACAGCGGTGGGAGGGTGTCTGCCGGAACGACTGTTCACAGTCGGCCCTCTTGTGGAGCGTGTCCTGAACGAGCCCTCTGGGTGGAAAGAATCTGCCTTGTCCTCGCAGCGGAACACCATCAGGAAGCCGTTCCTGTAGTTTTTATTCATCCATCCGTAGAGGAGAGGGTTGGTGAAGGTAGGGCACATAGCCACGATGTGAAACACTGTGAATATGAGCTTATACTCCTCGACCTGGAGCACCAGGTCCAGATCAGTGGCCAGCTGCAGCACGTGCAAAGGCAGCCAGCTGGTTGCAAACACCACCACCACCAGCGCCAACATCTTTGTGGTCTTCTTGCGTCGGCTGATGCTGTCATTACGGTTGGACGGACTGATGTGGTTCTTCAGTTTGACCCAGATGCATATGTAGGCATAACTGATGATGGCTAAAGGAAGAATGTACAGTAGTAGTATCATTGAGAGGCTGTAGATGACTCCGTCCCTGTTGAGGCCGTGGGGCCACTTCTCAGAGCAGACAGGCATGCGTAGGTTGATAGAGGGAATTTCTTCGAAGCGGTACTCCCTGAAGATGGCAAGCGGGGCTGCTAAGACAGAGGAAATCGTCCAGGTGAAGGCCATAATGATGAGGCTGGAACGCCAGGTCAAGCGCCGACCAAGGTGGAAGACGATGCAGCGGTAACGCTCCAGCGCTATCACAGTCAGGGTCAGGATGGACACATGGACACTCAGCGCTTGGGCGAAAGGCACCATGTGGCACAGCACGGCACCAAACTTCCACTCATCTAGAAGAGTGTAAACCAGAGTGAAGGGCAGACAAAGCGTGACCATCAGAAGGTCTGCCAAGGCCAGGTTAGCTATGAAGTAGTTGGTCACTGTCCGCATGTTCCTGTAGCGAATAATCATGTAGATGACGAGGGAATTGCCCAGCAGCCCCAGCAGGATTATTAAGGAATAAGCCATGATTAATGTGATTTGGACACCAAGGTGCTTGGTGATATCAGAGTTGAAACCAGGTTGGTATGAACCACTGCTGTTGCTGGACGCTTCTGTTGTGCCGTTGTATGTGTCTAGTGGGCTCATTTTTCCTGGAAGGTCCAAGACACTGAGGCTGCACTGACACCTGAGCAGAGAAAACACAAAACAGAACAGCTTTACACAAACTTAATAGAACCACACTGTCAGAAAGAATATTCAATGAGAGATATTCTGGAGGACCTTCTTTGTACTCCTTTTCAAAGTGAATATGATGGCTTTATATGGCGTTGCTCATGGGCGCAGCAACTCGGCGCGCTCTCCTTTCTTGCAATGACATTGTTTACTTTATGTTGGACATTTTCTTTTAGTGAACCTGAGGCTGATATGTGTTATTAATGAGCCTAACTCCTTAAGTAAAGGGATGCTAATTTTAGGTCAAATGACAAACTGGCTTAAACGGTCACCCTGTTGGAAACAGGGATGGAAAGAATGGGTTGAAGAACATTTCATGAATTTAAAGCCCAGCAGCACGTGAGGAGGAATTTAAACCCTGACTATTTACAAAGTTAATGACACACAGGTCAGGAGGAACAAAGATCTTCCTGATACCCTGAATGGTTTTGATAAATCATATGGCAGTGCAAGTACCAGAGGAGTCCAGATAGAGGACAAGTATCCTCCAGCAGCACCAGGTGAGGTCAGTTCTGGGGAGGATTGACATCACCAAGACGTCTAGACCTTATGCAATCCCCAGATGTTTGCTTAACATGTGTGCTGACCAGCTGATAGGGATGGGTAACTCATTTGACTTTAATTAGCAAAAATCAGGTTTTGCCTTTATAAATACATATTCTGGAAAAGTCGAATAACATCACATCAAAACTGAAAGTGTTCTCATTACTTGGAATTAGTTGTTTATGAATAAATCAGTATCGGTGCACTCACTGGGAGAAACCATGTTGCGCTGCTATTTCTGATTTTAGTAGCCGTAAGTGGAAAAACTTGTAAATCTACGTGTTTTCACTTGTATATCAGGATGTGCTCTCAGTGTAGGACGAGTATAAACAAGCAAAGACGACCATAGATCATTCTATTTGACGTTTTCTGTTGAAATGGAGGACCATCCACACTCTTTGCCCAGCTAGAGGGAAGAGAAAGTAACCAATAAAAGAAAAAGAAGTAATAAGCGGGAGAAAACAACAGTCTATATCGCCATAGCTATTATTACCAGGTGGAGAGGAAACAATTCAAGAGGGAAAAAGGATTCAAACCGATTTCGGAAGTGGCAAGCCTTCTGCTGGACAAGTCAGTTAATTCAAGATCACAATGAAGTTTATTTTTGCCGTTATATTACAAACAGGACCGTGTTGTCCAGCAACTACTCTGTCCCCCCGGCAGAGACGGCTAGTTTGTTCATCTTGTTGTCTCCCTCTCCCTCTCAGGGAGTATGTGTGTGTACACGGAGGGCTGGAGTGATATCACCAGGCCGGATTCATGGTGTCCATAACGTAGCAGTGCAAGTGGGTGTCTTTACTCGTATTTATAGTCGATTATTTTAGAGCCTAAATAAGCAACTGCATGTTCAGATATGAACCCAAAAAAATGCAACTGACGTAATTTACAAGTGCCTTTAGAAAAAAAAACATGTGGACATGGCAACATGGCCCAAAACCATTTCACATGATGACCATAGCTGTAAGCTATTAGCTTGGCACCAAATACACAGAGGAAATATTGACATTGTCTCATTTATGACACTCCATAGCTTCTATAATAGTTATTACCCGCTTAATAGCACGGTCGTTTGTCATTCATCTTGCGCACCACTAGATGGTGTGTCTGTGTAAATCTTATACTGAGTCTTTAAAGATACAACATTCAGCCCTGTCCCACCTGGAGCACCCATGCACAAAAGGACACTCACGGTGGACATCAATTTTGTCTCTGATTCTTTATTTCAAAAGGCACATTCCATATCAATGAACGTTAACATGTAAATATGCAAGACTATAGCCATGGCTAATCTCTATTTTTAGTCCCTTGACCAACACAAATGCCAGTTCTGACTTTAACACTGTTATCCCTCACAAACTGGTTAATAAACTCACCAGCCTTGGACTGCCTGGCTACACTCTGTGTGTGGATTATAGACTTCCTCACTCACAGACCACAAAATGTCAGAATGGAAACCATCAAATAAAGACCTGAACACAGGTGTGCCACAGGGCTGTGCAGTGAATCTAGCCCATTTCACCCCTGCTACATATGACCTCCTACACTCTTCCAACACCGCAGTCATCTTTGCCATTAACACCATCTCATCTCAGATAATAATGTGTCCAGGCAGGAGGTCCAACATTAAGTCAAATGGTGTACAGACAACACCACCTAAACACCACTAAATATTAAGAGGTTATTGTAGTCTGACCATCAAGGGAGAGGAGGCGGAAAGGGTTCACTCCATTAAGTTCCTCTGTGTTCACATCAGTGAAGATCTGAGATCAAATGGAGACCTCTAGCCTTGTGAAGGAAGCTCAGAAAATATATTTTGTCCTGAGAATGCTAAAAAAAAAAAAAGGCTGATCTGCCACCCTCAGCTGCCCAGGAACTTTGACTGGTGCACAACAGAAACCATTCTCTGCCACTGCTGTAATGCATAGCATTGGAGAGCCTCGGAGGAAAACTGGTAGGGACTTTATTTGGGTAATGAAGACAGTGCAAAGGGTCAGTGAGGCTACACTGGCATCCCTGGACACTGTACATGCTGACCAGCCACAGTAGAAGCCAAAAAGGACTTTCAGCACTGATGTCACTCGCCTGGGGTAATCACTGTTTTCCGAACTTTAAGACCACACACTAAACGGTTGAAGAACAGCTTCTTTCCCAGAGCAGTATCTTCAATCAGCCACCCCCACACAGACAAACAGATTGACAAACAATGTCTGATTAGTGCAATATGACAATACATGGGTATCTGTGCAATAACACCATGCATGTTTTTATTATTATTTTATTGTTGTATTTCAAATAACATACTTGATCTTGTGAAGATGGAAACCATTTAGTTGTGCGTAACTGCAATGACACTACTAATCATATTGCCTTGTCTTTACTCTCTGTTTAATTGTTATGAGAATTTGAAGTAAGGAGGAATGAACACCTCCTAGAGTCCCATCAAATCATAATTGTCAAGAAGTCAGATGTGTATTTCTTGTCAGTACAAGCACCGTGGGATCTACACCAGCCATTTGCTTCTGCAGAGTTGGGCAACATGTACCAACCTTCACATACACTCCCAAGCATTCCCAGTGGGGGTACTGAGTGCAGCTAGGAGGACTTGACTGTCAAATCCTGCCAACTATCCCCTCCAAAGCCTCTCAGCTGGGAGTCTGATTTTAGTTGGCTGTGAGCTGGCTCTTTGACCCCTTTTTTGTGCATCACCTTTCATTTTTCCCCTCATTCAGTTCTGTCACAAAATGCTCACAAATGAAGGCAAAGTTACAGCATTTGTGATGTATATTAAAATCCTGTTAACTGGTCCCAGCGTCAATTCCTCCTCAATACAAGAGCTTCTTATGACATAAAAATGTAAATAATTTGCAATTTATTTTTAACCAGGCTTGAGGTTCCAAATGTCACAGCCATAATAAGATCTTGTATTTACAGGTGAAGAATAAGAACTGAGTGCAATTTTGTAGATAAGATGATGCTCTAGTGTGCAGCCTCATCATTAGCACAAACATTCCTGATTGCAATGAGAAAGGTGGATGTTGTTAAAAGCTGAGGAAAGGAAGCACACACAGCAGAGAAAATGGAATAGAAAATCAGCTTTCCTTTAAACAGACAACGTCAAAACTCTTCCTAAAATGCATCAAATAATCACCATGATCTAGACTTTTAAATCATCTTTCCTCATGCTGTACATGTTGCTTATCTGCTTATTGACAGCATGCATTTTTCTTTTATTTTTGGACGGGATGCTGCTGACGCTGAAGAAAACGATGAACGAAGCAACGAGGGTTAGTCAGTGAGTTCAAAGCTCAATCATTAGAGCTGCAAAATGTGTGCCTACCGCTTGCAGTTCATAACAAAAGGGGGGAAAAAATGTGTGTCTAATATTAAGCAAAAAGAAATTTGATTCACCCTCTTGTTTTTTTTTCTCTTTCCATAAATTTACATATGCAGGCAAAGAGCTGTTGCTGCATACTGATATATGTTCAATTACTGCCGCTGGTGGGTTAGATTGTCAGCTAATGGTTCGGCAGATGAATCCTAATGTTGTTATTTGTCATTTAACATAAGAAGAAGCTTTTAACTAATCAACACTGGAACTCCGTTTTAAACATAAACTGTTGTGCTTTTATTAATGCAGGTGTTTTGGAGACCTTTTGCAGCCTCTGCTTGAAGCTACTAGCCACACTTTTCTATAAAATCACACACTTTAGATATAGTTTGTCACTGGAAGAAGAACATGTTTATGTGTTTTGCTATTTTGATGTCAACTGTTAATCAAGATGAGATTGATTCCAATGAAAAGAAGCTTCCTCATGCACCACTGGTGGCGTCACATTAGACAAAAGGCAACTTATCAGATTTAATTTGGGAGTATTCATGTATTATTTTTTTTGTGCTTTCATTCTCTTTGTTTTGTCTTTGAAATTCCTCCGTCAAATATTTAACATTTTATGGCTGCAGTAAAATTTCTGGAAAATTTGGCAGTGATCAAACAAACAGAAAGGGTTTGTGAAGTCTCAGGCGAGGTTCTATTAGGATGATCATCAAGCCCCAAAGAGGTTTCCAGGACTGCTGAATCACGCCCTTCTCACATCATGCATGCACCTGCAGTGAAGCCAATACCAGCTCCATCATTCATGTTAACACCAAAGGGAAGATATGAGAAAAGAATCCCATCACTTGGCGGTGCAAAATACAGAAGTTGTTCAGGTCAACTGAAGTCAGACTGCAGGTAGTTTTGCTATACCGATAAATCATGACAAATCATTTAACGTTGTGTCTCCTGTCATGTTATTGACCTGAACACACACACACAAGCACTGACGCACTTTTTAAGGAAAAATCTGTATTTATGCGTATTTTCTAAAATTTTGTTGAGGAAATTAATATTCCTCTACTCGGCTGTGTTTTCAATGTGTAAATAGGTTAGAGAACAACCACACCACCGTTCTTGGGGGGGGGAAAAACTGAGAAAAATCTGACATAATTTATTGAGACCTTCTGGCATTCTCTTTCATTGCATCTGTTCAAGCCTCCAGGAGGACCGTGTTTGCTGAATATCTTTCTCATATTCAACTTCAAAAGCTGATATACAATATTTACAACACAGATCAGAAATATGATTGACTCGTTCCCAGCTGACTTCATAAAGGCTTAGACAACAAGGGTTGCCACACACCATGCGTCCTGAGTTGAAACATCATTAAACGATTTCATTCACAATCTTTTGGCCCCTGTATTCTCAAAATAGTTATGTACTCAACATATGAAGGGAAAGGACTTGCAGATTAACTGAAACCCCATAAAGCAAACCAGAAAATGTGGCTGTCGCCAACCTGCGCATCCCGCAAGGGAATAAAAGCGCACATATGCACAGGAGCCGCAGGGTGTGATTTATCTGCTTTCGGGCGACGTTTTCGGGTACTTTTACAATAATTTTCAAAACACACACACGCGCGCACACTGGGGATCTATAACGCCTAATGCCAAGAGTTTTTTTTTGTAGCGATGCACCTGCTGGAGCAAGGATCCGGCTCACATCAATGACGAGTCACCGGCAAGTTTTAATAACCCGGTTCAATCAATTATGCATTGATGCGTAATTTGTGACCATTTGTTCCACTTTCTCACTCTTTATCCAGCAGAGCTCTCAAAGCTCATTTAACCAACCAAAAAGATGCAAATTGCTTCAATAGTCTGACATCATTTGGACTCTTCATCATCCTGCTTTGAAAAGGTTTCCTCATATCCAAATTACGCACACGTAACATATCCAGTTACAGGTTGCGCCGCGCATCACAATAATAGAAAAAAAAAAACAATACATATTTAGCGCCTCCCGGGTGCGCATGGACATAAACCGAGCCTCTCACTATGAAATTACAGTCTACACTAACGCCAGCCGCACAGTAATGGACTCACCTTCCGCCGCGATACCTACTTTGGAAAACGAGTCTTCACTCAAGAGTGGCGTGAAAGAAGTGGTGTAAAAATCCAGAAGCTCCTCCCTGCCAGGAGTGCGCATCTTGTGGCTCCGCCGAGCGCTCCCGAGTCGGATCCAGCAAAATCAGAGTGAGAGTGAAGGCGGCCACATGTGTGCCAGGAACGGTCCGCTGGAGATCTGCGCAATGGCCTCGCTCTGTGGGCTACTGCACATCACAATTTTTCCTGGGGCTTCTCTGGCGTCTTCATTTTTACTATAAAGACGAGCATCTCAAAGTTTATTGCATTCGATGTTTTATTTCTAATTTACCCTTCGTGTGCACAGTGTGAAATCAAGGCGCCAAAGCGAGCATCTCGCCATCATTTCATTTCAGTTTATGGTCTCCTCGTCAATCTGGTCTGATCTCAGATGAGCAGTGTTCACGTCGATCTGACCATTTATGTTTGGAATGAAGGTCATTTAAATTAACAGCTTGAAATCAAAGCCAGAACAGCGTGATTGCCCCCAGGAAATAATCAAACGCGCCTTTTTGTGAGCTCCATGACAACGTGGAAAAAAAGATGAAAGTTGTTGGAGAATGTATCGTTATTTTTAGTTTGAACTGCAGACACATACAGTACATGTTGGTGCCTTTCAAAGAAAATTGATCTATGATGCGGAGGTACAGTCATAATCTGAAGGAGTGTCAAGTTTGAACAAGACGTTTTTTTCCCCCAGTGTTTTGAGTTTATGTCATTCAGGTGTGACAACAGGAGAATCATGCATACCTTTATCAGGGCATTTTTTTATTAATTTACTTGAACCTATTTACTGACTGCTCCAAGTTAAACTGAGGTAAAGTGGATTTAATAATGTGCTGCTTTTGAATTTAGTACTATATACAGTGTCTTCCAAAACTCTTCGTACTTCATACAGTTTCACATTTTGTCCAATTACCACTGGAAATTTCATATTATAATGGGAATTTATGTAGTAGAGGTACAGAGAATTGACAATCAGTGCAAAGTTAAGGGAAGAACCTTTACTTTTATTTTGTGCCAAATAATACTAGGAAAAGTGTGGCATTTGTTTGTGTTCAGTCCCTTTTACCCTGATTCTGTAAATATAATGTATTGTAAACCATTTTAGAAGTCACCCAATTAGCAGGTTGCAGTTTGTAATATGTTTGTAGAGACAGATACGTCCTATCTGACTGACAAATTTCCTTCTCCAGTTTTGCAAAGGCGGAGACAACCCATTCAAGACTTACGGCTGTAATTGCAGTGACTGTAGAAATGTTGACTCAACGGGCCTGAATCCAAAAGCCCTGCACACTTTTCAGACTTTAATCTACAAAAAGTATTCAAAACCAACTAGGATTCTCCTTCCACTTCACTATTGTGATCTGTTTTGTGTGGCTCCATCACATAAAATCCATCCGACTTTGTAATATGAATACTCATTGCAAGGTTTGACTAGTGGTCACATGATTACGTCACAGCTGTTGTTGTTATTTTTTCAGGACCACGGAGAAAACAAATGGCTAAGGGCTAAAGTACATTTTGGTTGACTACAAAAGGATGTTTTGCACAGTTTGTCTCTTGAGATTAATTATCCCTATCCCCAAAGCTGTTTAGGAGCCACCCGAAAAACTGCTTGGGTTCTGTTGTTTCCCTTTCTTTGTATTAAGAGTGTTATTGATCTGGGAAGGCAGCCACTTGGCCTTGGTTTGTTGTTTTATTGAGGAGAGCCACCCACAACCTCCACATGCAGATGGAGTGCACACAGAGACTCGAACAGGAGGGACTGCAGCGTGCCACTGAGGACATTTCTGGTTATCTTTAGGTCCTAGGGATCTTCCACGTGTGATTGTAGCGATCTTGTGAATTCAAACTGGTTTTATGCCAAAAAAAAAATTGACAAAATTTAATCATTAGAAATGAGAAAACTCTAGAAATTAAAAATCAACCCCCTTAAGCAGGCCATAAATTATGATTTATATATTTATGGATCTATTTTTAGTGTCTCGTGTGTGATGTTGTATTTTTTTTTTTTGTCCTCTGGTGAACAGCTCGCTCACGGGTCCATCAACATTTACAGATAAAGGTCAGCACTTTTACTCAGTCATTCCAGATCGATAATTTTATTCTACTTTACCAACCTTTTTTGTATAAGGCTTCTGTATCGAAGTTTTTTTTTTTTTTTTTTTTGCTGAAAACGGACAGTTTCTCCGATAGTTTAGTTCGGAGACAGATGTCCTGACATTTTCTTTTGTCACAAAGTGATACTTTACAATGTAAACCAATTTTTTCCACCGGCCATCTTGCTTGTTTACGTAATCTGCAGCATTCTGCTCAAAGGCAAATATCCAGTGAGACCGAGGCCTTTTGTTGCTGTGTTTACTTGTGTTATGTTTTTTTTTTTGTTTTTTTTTTTACCTTGAAGTTTTAACAAGCTTTTGCTGTGAGAATTGCTGACCTCTCCCGGGGAGGGGGACAATGGTCTTAAATGTCTGGCACATTCAATCATTTTTGTAACCTTTCTAAGCCTGATGATTACCACCTTCTTTTTTACTGAGGTCCTCAGAAAGCTTTATTGCTGCTACAATAAACTTCCACAAAGCATTATGAAGGCCAGACATTACAAAGTGTCCTGCTCTTTAATGTGACCATCCAGAGGGTTCTATCACCTTCACCTGGACACATTTCACTTTGGTTTCACTTTCAAATAATCTCTCAATCCCAAATGTTGCCTATCTTATCATGCAGAATAGCTGCTAAATTTCCCTTTTAAGTAAACGCCCAACACAATGCTTTGTTACCGCCATTTTCAGTGACTTGTTAACGCATTCACACCTCTTGAGCCTATCTACATTTGTTTTAGTGACAGTCACAGACCGTATTTTCTTAGGATTTCTGGTTTGGATCAAGGCGAGGGTGTGTATCATAGGCTTACAAAAACTTTAAATTGTGGTATGCATTTGTATTCAGTCCCTCTAAAATGTAAATGATTTGAGCTTATTATAAATACATCTGTACTCTAACAACAGTTAGAGAACGTTAAAGGGAACACATGATGCACGTAAGTTCTTCCTTTTCCCATTTAAATCATTCAGTTGTGGTCTAAATAAAGTGGAACTGCAATGCTTTGGTCTGAATTCCTTGTTATTGTTGTCCAACAGCCTCTCTTTTGTCCATGTTCTGAGGTGCATCTGAGAGCAACACGCTATAGTGCGGTCTACTTAAATGCAAGGGAGGCACTTCACACCCCGTCCCCCTCCAGGTCGCAGAGCGTTCCATTCCACCTTGTTCAGGCATTTTTATAGTATGCTGGGGGACGGTGTAATGAGTACTGTGGGTTAATACACCCAACAACAGAACAATTCCACTTACTGCATTTTTTGTACTGTAAATCAATCTGGAATATGAATCGCATCAGTGAAAAAATGTGTCATAAAGAGGAAACAAACATATATAAGTCGCACAGGAATATACGCATTTATTTCGAAATCTATTTCACATAATCCAAAACCAAACACTGACATTTATTCTGGTAAGCAAACCTATTCAATTACACAGCTGCACCGAAAACCAGCTGAATAATATGGAAAGTACCTGGGAGGTTGAAAGGATTGAATTAGAATAACAAGTCAGGATGACACGGATGTATCGGAGGAACATAAAGCTCATGTGCATCAGTGAAGTTGTAAACCGCCAAGACAACAGACAACAGACCAGTAAGCTAGCGCTAGTTGTTATTAGCTTTACAGTCAGCCCAATAACAGGGTTCTGTCGCGGTCTGGGCCCTTCGAGCTGCACAGCGCAAGGCTCCGCTGCGTGAACGCTGACTGAAACAGCAATACAACATACAAACGTGTTCAGTCTTTGCAATTCATCCTGCTGCTACAAATACTTGCTCATCTCATATTATCTTAGACATAATGTATTTTCTTTTGGTTTGCTACTACATTCCTGACAAATGTCAAATACTTATATTTATAAAGTTTCTCTTTTGTCCTCTGTTTTTTTACCCGGAGCTTTGCAACAAACTTTTGCTCAAATTTACATTGCGAATGTGCAGTTAAATGTCAGTAAAGTCTGTCTATGTCCATGTATGTCTGCACAGCTTCTTAAATAAAGCTCTGTATAGGTGGACCTCTCTGTCCAGCTGTATTTATATTACACACAGGTCAACTCTATTTACTAATCAGGGGACTCCTGAAGATAATTGATTGCGGTAGGTTTTATTAAGGGGTTTCTGAGTAAATAATGGAGAATACAAAAGCATGCAGCACTTTCAGATTTTTTGTTGAAAAAAATTAAAATCATGTTTAACATTCCCATTTACAATGGTGCACGATGCTATGCCGGTCCGTCACATAAACAAAACCCAAAAAAAACATTGCGGTTCTGCTTATAAGTTAACAGAATGTGAAAAGGTTCAGTTATCATTAACATTTTTACAAGCTAAACAGTAAATATTGGTGGAGTGAGGAGTGATGGCCTAATGGCTAATTAGAGAGCGGGGTGCTTGTGGTTCTGGATTCATATCCCACAGACTGCCACTCTGGGTCCCTGATCAAGACCCCTTTTAGGCCCAGAATGCTCTGCACAGTGGCACCCCACTGCTCCGTGAGGGAAGGCTTAAATGCATGTATGCTGCAATGACAAATAAAGATTATTATTATTATTATTATTATTAGAAATAGGTCGTCTTCATATGTATTCTGCACTGGAAAATCTGATTATGTTTATAGTCAATAGGTAAATTCTCCATGTTTCTTGAAGCTAATTGACAGATTTATAATTCTCCTTCTACTACGCGGAAACCTCTTCTTTCCCCTTTTAGCTGTTTTTTCTCCATGAAAGGTTACACCGACAGCTAAACACTTTCTAATGCAAACAGATGAAAGTCTTCACAGGTGATTGGACATATTGATTCAGAAGGAATGATAGTCTGTGAAGTTTGCAAATTGGATTCCTGAGGTAAATGTTTGTGTGGGAAGTCCCAGTTATGCCCCGAGACTCGTTTCGAGAAGTAAAACTGATCTCGTGTCTATTTTTTCCTCTCTTCTGTCTTAGTCCAATTGAATTTCCCTTTTTAATGGCCACATCCTTGCAGAGCCGCCTGTAGCTTCATGGAGAACCCCAGGGTCATCTCATTTTCAGTGAATTTACTGGTTTCACAGGGAGAAAGGCTAAATTATATTACTGGATATAAGAAACATTGTTTATCAAATGTGCATTACAGACTTTGTATGTTGAGTTGACTTTTAAAATTCTATTCAATTTTATTTGTATAACGCCAATTCACGACACATGTCATCTCAAGGCACTTTACAAATTCAGTCACATCATCCAGACAGATTGGTCAAAGGTTTCATATCTAAGGAAACCCAGTAGATTGCATCAAGTCTTGACAAGCAGCATTCACTCCTCATGAAAGAGCGTAGAGCCACAGTGGACAGTCGTCTGCATTGTTGATGTCTTTGCAGCAATCCCTCATACTGAGCATGCATGAGGCAATGGTGGAGAGGAAAACTCCCCTTTAACAGGGAGGAAAACCTCCAGCAGAACCAGGCTCAGTGTGAACGGTCATCTGCCTCGACCGACTGGGGTTAGAGAAGACGGAGCTGAGACACGGAAGCATTGATCCAGGAATTTGTTCTACGTTACAAAGGGTAATGGCAGATGATCTGAAAATCACTTGCATTGTGAACTTTTGGGTTTCTAGTGGACCTTTCACAAGACTGCAAAATCACACCAAATAGAGATTTTTCTGAGCTTGAACATGGGAAGGAGTTGCAAAAAAAAGAAAACCTCTGTTCCAGTCTGTATATCCTTCTAATGGAGACAGCATTCTCGGTTAACAGGAATGAACAAGCTAACTGACTTGCAACATTGGCAATGGGCTCCGAGCTATGGGGGTTTCAAGTTAAGACCAGGAGATTGGGAATCAATAAAAAAAATCTCCTGCAATCATAAACTGCTGGAGAAGATATCTTATTTACACATTCAAAGAATGAAAAAGGGTTTCATTGTTTTTCCGGTAGACTTCATCCTTGCAAACATGTAATTGTAAGATGAGCAACATAACTTTATTCAGTCACTGTAACATTTAGCCAGGTATGTTACACGTATACAGCTAAGCAGATGTTTATTACTAATCTCCAAGTTTAACTTTTTTGGTTCAGTTTTTTTAACGAAATCTTTTTTTTCCCCCATGCTACACTATAGCCAGTTGTTCTGTTTGATCTGAGTTACCCAGGCACACTGACACTTTAGCAAGCTGACCTCACTGGACAAGACAAGTTCAACACCTTATCTGGAGATAAGAGGAAGCTTTTGGTACCAAATTTAATTTGAAAGCTACAGTGAGGTTCAATTTAGCCGAGACTCTCTACCACATGGCAAACCATAGCAGTGATTTGGGTTTTGTTTTGTTTTATTCGATCGAGTGAGAAGCAACGACTCTGTTAGAATTCCACAATAAATAAATAAAAGCCCAAATTATCCAGCCATTGCCCATGCCTGCTTATCTGTGCTTCTCTCCAGCAGTCGAGCCCAAACTGTCCTTACCACACAATGCTTTTACAGTAAAGCTTTATTAAGCCAGTTATTTTCCTCGCGGTAAAATGGCGTAAACATGTAACAAGCAGAGATAGGAAATTGTGTTAAACACTGAAATTAAACATGTCTAACAGTGTACTTTGGAGATCATTCGCACTGCCTGCACATCCTGTTTGCTTTAAATGGTGGCAAAAATAAAAAAGGTTCCTTGTCGGGCCCTGTTTTTCACATAGGGGCAGTTGTTTTAAATGTTTTAATTCTGTCTGTAGATACGGGTAGGTATCGGCAGGAAGCTATTTCCTTGGAGCCGTTTCCTTATTTCAATCAATCCATTTTCTTCCTGAGATTTTCTTTCTGAGATTTGGTCTGAAGGGCAAAGTCCAGGAAAGAAACCCAGACATGAGACATCCCTCTCCCCAGAGACATCCTCCAGCTCTTCCTGGGGTATCCCAAGGCGTTCCCAGGCCAGATGGGATATATGGTCCCTCCAGTGACTTCTGGGTCTTTCTGTTATGTCACTGTTATGTTATTAAAATTACAGTTAAAAATTATTACTTAAACAACAACAACACATTCTTAGTAAACCATTTTCTCTCTTTTTGACGCTTTGTTTGAAATAAATGAATACATATTTGGCCAGGTCCTTATTTTTTCTTTTAATTAATTTTAATTAATTTGCATCTAGATTGAAACCCTCATAATCTAGGCAAAGCTTTTACATTCTGGTTTATCCCTCGACTTTTTATCCGGCCACTGGCTTTCATGAAAACCCCGGACAGAAAGGGAAACTATAACAGCTGTAAGCGTACGGCGCATTTTTACTCTTACTTCTAATTATCGATTGACAAAGAAGCGAATAAAGAAGTAAAAATAAGCAAAGTCCAGATAAAACGTCTCTGCGCACCGAGTCAAAGGGGGGAGTGGGGGGGGGGGGGGGTTCTCAAACGCACCAATCAAAGCGTCAAGCCTACACCGTGCGCATGCTCAGTTACGACCTCTGCGGTTCCAAAACAGAACGAGCAGCAGCAGCAGGAAGAGCCCGTGAAAGAAAGTGTTGCAAAGAGGGAGGGACTTTGAAGTGTTTTGGACACACATTTCACGTAAGAGCGGACAGCGTAAGTACATTAAAGTGTTAAATAAGCGCCTATGTCGTTGCTGTGTGGACGTTTTGCTAAGCTTGTTGGTCCTTTGAGGCGTTTGCGTGCGGCCGTGTTAACATTCTCCGGGCAAACTGAACGAACCCGTCTGAAAGCGAGTCATGTGGTCTATCCTTTGATATCCAGCTGTAATCGCCCTGATTAGGGCTTCCGTTTGACATATTTGTTTTCCACCTAAGCTAATGGACTTTTGATAATATATAACCTTTCACTGTAGTCGGACCTGTTTAAAATCAATGCATGGCTGCTTAAATGTTTGATTTCCCAGTTTTTTCTGCTGACGGAGCAAAAGCCAGATCACCACCCCGAGTTCCCCCTTTCTTTCTAATCTTTCTCTTTCACTTCCTCAGTTTGGCGAGGGAAGAAGCCCTCAACATGGCTGCAGCCCCCGGCGCTCCTCCTCCCTCCGCCAAAGGCAGCCTGAGGGAGGACCTGACCTGCGCCATATGCTGCGACCTGTTCCGGGAGCCCGTCATGCTGTCCTGCATGCACCACTTCTGCAAGGCGTGCATCTCCAGGTACTGGAGGGGGGTGCAGGGTCCCGTAACCTGCCCGCAGTGCCGCAAGGAGTTCAGGTCCAAGCAGTTTCAGACCAACTACCTGGTGGCAGCCATGGTGGAGAAGGTTCGGTCCTCCACCTCAGACTCCCATGTCAGGAATCTGGAGGTGACTTCATTGCTTTAACTTTCTCCTCCTCCTTGTGTGGTTCAGCGTCAGTCACCTGGCTTGCATTGCTTTCAGATGGAACCGTTGCAGCGTGTGGCGTCTTATAAGATTAATAAAACGGTCCAGAGTAGAGCAATCGCTCATTAATGATCAGCGTTTTATCATTTGAGTTGTAAAAGTTTAATGCAGCCGTGCTCCCCTGGTTCAGTCCACATCTGTGTTTTATTGACATGACGTGCTTGATTTGTCCAAGTCAAGGTCCACTTTCCACTCCCTTTTTTTTATGACTTTGTAACGTAACCCTGGCATAATGATTAGGGATAGATAAAGCCACACCAAAAGAACCAACTTTGGTTCCTTGCGAACATATTCATGATTTATAGCCCCGTTTACACTACCCTTTTTTAACCGTGCCAAGAACAGTCCGAGCTCGGTGACCGAGATAACTATCGAGTGTAAATGGAACGCAAATAGAACTGAACCATGCCAGACAAAACCGATCCGCGCTAAATCTAGACCAGTTCTGTGATAAAGAGCGCATGAGCAGACTGTGTCATCTCCTTACAGTCAGCTGACTAGTTTTGTGATTTCAGACATTCATAAAAATACTAGCTTCCCTACCGTGCCACACGGTTTCCAGTGATGATTCTGCTTAGCAGTACGATGAACCTCGACATCTGTCATTGTTTCCTGCATCTATAAGCCCTGATTAGACGTTCGTTTGTCTTATCCACTTCCCAAAAGCCAACTCTGTCAAGTAAATTTACCAAAGGTTGCCTTCTTCACCTGACTCTCCGCAAAACGACGAAACATCACAATTATAACCAAACATAACCTCCTGAATGTTACAGGCACCGCCATTTTTATTTGCTTGAGTCCCTCCTTCAATTCTAGAGAGCAGTAGTACCGTAGATCGTCACTAGGAGGCGAGGAACCGTGCTAGCATGATGTGTAAACAGTCGTAAGAACCAAGCTCGGCACAGTTAACTGATCCAAGCTCGGACCGAGCTCGGCTTGGATCGGTTAAAAAAGGGATGCATAAATGGGGCTATCGTCTGTTGCCTAACAACATGGGGAGGCAAAGTTCACAGGTTTTAAAACTTTTCCTAATTATTTTTACTTAAAGCAGCACCATGTAACCTTTGGCCATTAGGAGTGCTAGTCCTGTAATTTCCAGGTTTAGCGCCTCTGAAGGCCACTGGCAACACTGCACTGTTGCAAAATTAAACAGCCTCCTTCCGTGTTTTGGAATCTGATAGCAGACCACTTTGGACCAGCCGAGTGGGAAGTCATGGAGTTAGTTGTAAAGCCAAGGCCACATTCACCTCTCTAGACTAAATCCTACAACAGAGAACCAAAAATATGTCTGATCTGGTAAATGTCATATCTGTGCTGTTTTGTTTTAACTCAGTATGTTGTAAGCCAGAACAGGTCATGTGACCTTGAGCGGCGCTCTAAGTCACATGACCCATTCAGCGACTAATCCGACCCTCTCAAGTTACACAGTCGAGATTTTGAGAAAATGCTGTATACTGACCTGTAAAATAATTTAATAACTCTCAAACTAAGCTAATACTTGGGTCAAAACTTACACGGTGCTGCTTTAAACTAAAATCCTTGATTTTCCATACTGTAACAGTGGGGTGTTGTGTGTATGCACACAGTTGGTACACCCTAATCTTGCTAATATCACGGCGGTTACAGGCTTACTAGTAGTTCGGGCCACTGCTGAACTGGATTACACTAAAATATACATTCTTAGGAGAATTTAATAGACAGCAGCAGGTGTTCTCGTTGCTCTGGCTTTCTGCATTGCACAGTTTTCCGTAATATAATGAGCATCCCCCCATGCTGACATTGTTTGTATATGGCTGTGCAGAAAAAGCTGAGCGAGAGCTTGGCGAGCCACAACTCAATGAAGGAGGACCTCATCAGCAGCATTCACAAAGACAAAGACAAGATGGATACCATAAAGGTAGGCTCGGCCAACGTTTCCCTTTAGCATGTTTTGGGGTGTTTTTCAGCTGCGTTCACGGTCTCTGGTGGCGTTCCTCGGGTATCTGAACACGACCATGCTTCTCAGATTGAGCTGAAGATAAGATGTGAATAAGATGGTGCACGACAAGCCTGTGTGTGCTCAGAGTAGATGAAAAGGAAACCAGCATCGGCACAAACATCCTGTGGCTGTAGGGCACGCCTCCTTTTTAATGTTTCACCGTAATTGAACGGGTCTTCATCTGAACGTGTTGGAGCCCATCGGTTAGACTCTCGCGTTAGAGCCTTGATAGCTTTCTGATGGCCTTTTCTACAGCAGTCCAACAAGGTCGGCCTAATCAGAGACTTTTAATTCAGCGACAGGCAGCTAAATCAGTGTGTGGGCAGTCATTCAGAGAATTTATGGATTAATAGTATGAATTATCACAGGTCGCTTTCCAAACATTCTTCTCCCAAGTTGCTGCTGCAACATTTAGTTGCCGGATTTACTCTTGTGAAAATATTCTGGTATGCCGTCTGACTAGATATCAGTTCTTTCAACTGTTTTTTTTTCGTTGCCTATGGGTGTAATAAAAACAAACCACATCCACTTATTTTACAGGTAAACCACGCTCGTGATGAGCTAATCAGTCTTGTTGGCTAAGCTCTCTGAGTGATGTAACAAAGTGGGCTTTGTCCACAGTACCTGCGGTCCTAGTGGACCTGCGCATCACGGAGACGTATGCGCGATTATGTTTCTGCGTGAACTAGAATGATGGAGAGAAGAGCTCTATGAACGAACACAGGGATTATTATTATAATTTTTTTATTTTTATTTTTATTTTTTTTAATTCAGAATCGCATTGGGTTTGTGTGATTGTAGTTAATTGCCTGTATGTCGCACACAATATGACAGATACATGAGACTCATGATAACATAATAAATAGGCCACCACATCACACACTTTTCAACAATTTCAACAACTTACTCACAATAACAACCAATCAACACATAAATATGTACATGTAAGTTGAGGGAACTTGCCTCTTGGCAGCTGCGTGGCTGCATGGCCGGGGTCCAGCTGTACAGGTGCAGCCGGCAGTCTCCGCCTCTCCATCCTCCATAACCACCCAAGCGTTATGGCAATATTCATTCATACACTGGCTTGGTTGAACATCCGCCTTCATGTCCACCAAAGTCCCGTGTTGGTGTACCAGCACACATCCGACTTTGTCGCTATCTCAGTACTGATAAGCTTCTGACCTTTTCAGGTTGTTCACAGTGTTTCCCGTTTACAGACTCAACAAAGTACGAAAATATTTTGCTTGTGGTACCATTTCATCATATTGTCCTCCCAGCTCTTTAGAGTAGCAGGTCGAGGAATTGATAAACCACCTTTTATGAGAACTAAATGAGAATGCACCCATTTTAAAGCCATCGCCATCCAACGTAAATAAACGCTCAACCGGAAATGACTAGCAGAATTAACTTAATTGTGGAAATAACCCGTAAATGCCCGTGAAACTTGTCTATATCTTTACTACCTTTTGCTTGTAGCTGCTCTGATATATGGCTTTGAAAAGGTGTTCATACCACTTGAGCGTTTGGAACTGAAAGGATGCATGGTTATTTGCAATCTGATAAAAACCAGTGCAGCAACTTGCCTCCAGAAATTAGTAATTATAATTCACATTTAGGCAGCACGATATACCCTAAATGTGTTCATCGCAATATCAGTGTTTCCAATATTCATATCGCAAAGGACTGTTTGGCGGGAAATAATCGTTGGCTAATATGATCCAAGTGTCATGAAGTTGGATTTTTCATGCTAGTGTAATATTTTAGCAAGGTGGACAGAGTCTCGCGGCAGCAGATGCTCACACCGGATGTAGGACTTCCAAAATGCGGAAGGTCACAGAGTGATGGAAGCATAAAAAAGGAGAGAAGAAGGAGAAAATGGTCACATATCAGAACCAATTTTTGCTAACATTATTGCTGTTTTGAGATTTTCTCATTGTGCAGCCCTAATCCACACAGGTGTAATTTAATCTCAGCGCCTGTCAAGCCGTCATTGGAAAAAATACGGAAAGATATTTCACCGCCATAAAACCTACCCAAGCATGGCCGTTCCTCTTAACCCAGGTCTCCCTTGAGAAAGAGATTGTTAATCTCAGTGCTGACTTTCCTGGTTAAATAAGATGGTGGCAACTGGAGGAGCTGCATAGATCCACAACTCGGGTGCAAAAAAAACAACAACCCAGAAGTAGTCCGATTTGCAGTTTGCCACTAAAAATGTTAGAAGCTGTGTGGTAGAGAAGCCTGGACATCACCCTGAACACACCGTCCCCGCTGTCACACACAGCGGAGGTGACATAATGTCATGGGCATGATTTTCAGCTTCTCATTAATGTGCTGCTTTGTGTTGGTTTATCACATGAAACCTGAATAACATGCGTTCAAGACTCCGCATTTTGATCAACGTCTCTTGGCAATGTGAAAAGCTTCTTAGATGCGAATCTTCTTCTCACTTCTCCAGAGGGTTGGAGCAGATCTGCAGGTGCGTGTCAAGGGTGATTTCAGAGCTCTGCATCAGATCCTGGAGGAGGAGGAGACCCACATGCTGGATCAGCTGAGGAGGGAGGAGGAGGAGGAACTGGAGAAGGTGCAGCGCCACCTGGAGGCCACAGAGTTGGCCATACGGGAACTAGAAAGCAACATAAAACTGCTACAGCAGTCCACCGTGGCACTGACTGAGGTGAGGAATCTATTGATTTCATTACGCTTTTCTTTGCACATAAGTCATTTTGAACATATAATATCAACATTGTATAAAAGCTTGAATTTCATCTAATTTACCTATTTTTAGCAGGTGTAAAATATGCAGTTAAAGTGATTTCTCTTTGTTTCCTTCCCGACAGTTCCCCCAGTTAAGGTAAGCATTTATTGCTGTAGAGTGACACAGTAATTGCTTCAGGCCTTTTAACTCCAGCCGTGTACTTATTTGACTGTGACATCTAATTAATGTTATGTTATATTTGATGTACCCTAATGAAATGTGCTCAATCAGCAGACCCTGTGTGGAGGTGAGCACAGCAGCGGATTTTGATGTCAGCGCCTTCAGCAGCAAATACTTGGCTCCATTACAGTACGTCACATGGAGAAGGATGTTCAAGTCTCTGAAGCCAGGTAACTCTCAAGCTAAGGAGCTTAATTAAACCCTGACTACAGCAACGTTGGCAGTAAAGTAGGAGAAATGACTGGAGGGTTACAACACCTCGCAGAAGTGTTCATACCTAAGGAAAATTTTATATATATATATATATATATATATATATATATATATATATATAGATATAGATATAGATATATATATATATAGATATATATATATATATATATATATATATATAGATAATATATATATATATATATATATATATATATATATATATATATATAATAAATAAAAAAAATAAATAAATTAAAAAATCTGAAAAGTTTAGCTTGCCTATGTCTTCAGACTCATATGCTCTGGTATCCGAAAATAAAATCGAGTTCAACCTATTGCATTTAGATGTCACCTAATTGGCAAGATGGAATAAGATGTTATATTTTGCAGCAGACGGAAGAGTAAAGAGATGCACATCTAGCAGGATAACTTAAATAAAAGCATCATAAATAAAATATGTTACACAAATTTGAACCCTGGATGACACATAAACAACAGATATAAATCAGACGAAGAGTATGTATTGGCAGGTTTCTACATATATTGTTTTTTATTGTAGAATCCAGAGGGTAGGCCACATCTGAACTAGTCCTCCTGACCAGCTTGTCCAGCGTACTGTCACTCCCACAGCAGACCACAGCGTAGAACACTGCGGAGGCTGTAAATGGGGTCCACATTTGTCTAAATCAATCACTTTAAATCAAGCTGTTCTGTGAAGGCGTTAGAGAACATTAGTGAATACGCAGGCATCATGAGGAACAAGGCGCCCGGCAGACACCGTCTCAGTCTTTGAACATTTCACGGCGTGTCAGAAAGTGGACACGGCGTGGTAGCAAATGTACAAAACATGGCTGTCCGCTTAAACTCAGTCCAGACTAGAAAAGTATGAATAAAAACAGCCAAACAGCAAATGTTGACTCTGAAGGGACCTAGTCCTGGTTTTGCTTTCCACAAATCTAACTTTGATGGACCAGAAGAAAGCAATACGTTCTGTTTGAAGCATATTGGTGTGTTTTGAAGTCCAGACCTGAATCTAATTGTAAATCTCTGGCAAAACTTAAACTGATCACCGGCGCTCTCAGTCCAACCTGACTGACCCAGAGATTTTAGTCTCGGGCTCGACAAAGCTAGTAGAGACATGCTCTAAAAGATCTTCAGCTGTGACCGCAGATTGTGGTTTTACAAAGCGTCGACTAAAGGGGGCTGAAATATTGCAGCATTTGAAACTTTTAAGGTTTTTATCTCTTAAATGAAAACCTGTGCCCGTATTCACAAAAATTCTCAGCGTCCTCTCATAGAGCTCCTATTTTACCCTAAAAATTCCTACCTAGGAGTCTGAGTGATGAAAGGAGAGGAATTAACTGATTAGACTGGATTAAGAAATCTGTGTTATGATTGTGAAATTTAGAAAAATCAAATTGTCACAGCATCAAAATGTTTGAATGTACTCCATTTACATTCTCATCATTATTGAGTGTGTATTTATGGGTAGATTTTTCTGTGACCTTTTCCAATTCTTCTAAAATGTTTATTATTAAGAGCGTTTTCTGCACATAAATGTCCTTTATACTATATTTGTACATTTCTCAAAATTAAAAAAAGTCAATATTTTTACTATTGTTTGTTTATCCTCAATAAATTTACATTAGAGGCGTGTCTTCAACGAGTCGGGCTGCTAAGACAAATTAATTTCCCTCTATTGGGTTGATAAAGTTTATCTTATGTCCATATTAATAACTATGACTGTTTATGTGCTCATTTCCTCCACTGTTGAGGTGATGGATCAGCCAATCAGCTCTCTCTGTTTCTATATCTTACCTGCTAAAGACACTCTTGAGCTCGCTGGAAGTCCTCACTTCTTTTTTTTTTTTTTTTCTCTTCTTTTTTTTTTCTTTTCTTTTTTTCTTTCCTTTTTTGTGCAAAGAGAAGAAAAGGAGAAAAAAGGAAAAAAAAAGAAGGAAAAAGAGGGGAAAAAAAGAGGGGAAAAAAAGAAGTCCTCACTTCTAATGTTTTTTTCACTTTAGGAGCTCTCTTAAGCCCTAAGATGCTTTGTGAATAACTTGCCCAAGTAAAAATCTAAAAAAAATTTTTTTTAGAATTCTGGAAATTCAAAGTTTTTTCCTAAAATTACGTCACTTTTAATCTGAGGATTCTGTGTGAATACTGGCCCTGGTAACTATCTAGCGAGTCACAATTTTTTTTGTTCTTGCTTTGGTCTGTCATAAGATTTCCCAAAAGTACATTGAATGTTGCAGCTGTAATGTGACCAAATCTGTAGTTGACAATGAAGAGGTGTGAATACATGTTAAAATGTTTTTTTTAAATGACTAAAACAATATTAATGCTAACACCTAATGAATGGTGTCATCCCAAAGGTCCTGCTGCCCTAACGTTTGACGTAGACACTGCCCATCCCAGCATTCACGTCTCCCGGGACAAAACCGTGGCGGTGGAGTGTGACGTCATGACCCAGCACGCGGACGACAGCAAGCGCTTCCTCCAGTGCGTCAACATCCTGGCTGCCCAGGGCTTCCAGTCGGGGCGACACTACTGGGAAGTCGAGGTGGGCTCCAGCCCCAAGTGGGACCTGGGCGTGGCCTCCGAGACGGTGGACAGGCACGGCCGGATCAAGCTGAGCCCCGAGAACGGCTACTGGACCATGCGGCTGCGCAACGGGAGCGAGTACTGGGGCGGGACGCAGCCGTGGACCAGACTGCAGCTGGGGTCGTCCCCGCAGCGGATCGGCGTGTACCTGGACTGCGACGAGAGGAAGGTGGCCTTCTACGACGCCGACGACATGAGCCTGCTCTGCCTGTTCAGCAAGGGGCCCAGGGGCAAAGTGTTCCCCTTCTTCAGCCCGTGCATCAGCGAGAACAGACAGAAACCTCATCTTCTGAAGCTCCTCCATTACCCTGCAGTGGCTCTGTCAGGCTAGCTGAAGCCGGTTTATTCCCCCACTGACCAAAGAGCTGCCAATCAGCGCTACTGCCATCACATGCATTACTACATCATAGGAAAAGTTTAATTTGAGCTTTACTCAAAATGTATAAGCACCAATCATGATAGATTTACATTATATGGACATTGGTACAGCCTTTTCTCACCAAGATGAGGGTGATTGTCTTGAGCGTTCAGAGGAAGAGGGTTTTGGTCACTTTTGTTTTTAATCAGTATGAATGAATCGCGCACTTTACTTTGAAATGTTACAGTTGATTAAGTTCTTTCCGCGTGTTTCATGCAGGAGCTGGAAATGAGACGGTTGGGCCTGTGAGCTTTTCGGTTCGACCGATTTGCGCTCCTGCAGACGTTTGTTTGCCGTCATTGTATGTGCCTGGTTTCAAACACGCGTTTCTTTATTTCATTGTTGCGTACGTGGATGTGTCTTCTGTTTCACTGTTGTTGCAAAGCTGCTGATGCAGATAATAAACCAAGTCAAGCTTTCTTTATAAGCCGACCGCCTTTTGATTCTTTGCACACAATTCATCACCTCTGAGGGTTTAAAGTCAACACTGTTTGGACTTATCGAGGATGTTATTGGGCACCATCAAAGGAGGCTGCACAGTTGCGCTCTCTCCGCGGTTGATGGCAGTCCAAAACCGTTCAAAAGGCGAGGCGACGAGGGCTTGTTGACTCGGCTGCACCTGGGCTGGAATCTCCGAACGCGCGAGCACATCTCTGACAGCGGAGCAGCGAGAGCAGGCGGCCTTTGGGTTATCTACGCAAACACACCAGAGCACCGGCGTCCTGTTTCCTCCCGTCAGGTGAAAGGTCAGGCAAACAGTAACCGTGGGGCCGTCGCTCAGGTTTTTTTTTTTTTTTGACAGCTCTCAAGGGCACGAGAAGCAGGATGCTGCTGCCTGCTTTTCTGATTGGAGGAGTGGCACAATGGACCACACCAAACGGGAGATTTGTGCTTTTCCTGTAAAAAAATGTTTTGTGAAGAAGCGAAAGGACAAACAGAATTGGGACTTTTTTCTCCTGTGCGTCTCGACGGCCTGAGGGGGGGCACGTACGAGCCGCCCAGGAACAGAAACGGCACCTCAATGACAATCTGTGTGATAACTGATCACACATAGATTACGATAAAGTAAAAGCCAATTTCATTGTTTTATTATTAGTCGCATACCCTTACACTTGAGTTTTTAGATTTACTTGCTTCTTTAGAGTTGGACAATTGATATTTTACTGCTTTTATATGAGCAAAAACCTGTACGTCCTGTGAAAATACTTAAGTTTAGCTTTATCATAATGTAAACTGTAGTGTGTGCTTCGACAGTATAATTTTAGTCAGATTGCCACCATTAAATAGTAATACATTTAATATATGTCACAACAAATTTAAGGTCACTTTAGCACCTCGGACCACTTCAAAAATAAAATTTCAAGAGCACAACATTGAATGCAAACAATCTAAAACATGCCTAGAGTTTAGAGTATCTACAATTAAAAAAAAGACCAGTGCCTGTATTCACAAAGAATTTTAAAACTAAAAGAAAATGATGACTAACTTCTTTACCAATCATAGAATTATTCAAATAAGATAAACTTTATCATCCCCATAGGGGGAAATTAATTAGTTTCAGCGCCCAGACGGGTCGCAGGCATGGCTCTAGTGACGTAATTTTACTGAGGATAAAAAAAATATTAGGGAACATTTTGAATAATTAATGAAAAATAAAGTATTGTACAAATAAAATAGTGAGGAATTTTTATATTTTTTTCAAAAAATGCTCACAATAAGAAACATTTTAGAAAAATTGGAAATCGTTGCAGAAAAATCTATGCATAAATAGCTACACTAGTCAAGATAAAAGAGGTGAGAAAGTATTAAAATGCTGACTTGTGATATCAAATAGATGAAGTAGTATAATTACCGGTTTGATGCTTAAACATAAGACTAAGTAAATGAAAACAATTATGAAAATGTAAATAAGGTACATTCAAACATTAAACGTTATTTAATTTTGCTAAGTTGATGTCACACATTTCTTAATCAAGTCTAATCGGTAAATTTCTCTCCATTGATTACTAGGAGTGTGTTTTATTTCCCTTTTTGTTTGTTTGCTTCTTATACTCTTAGCCAATCAGAGCTCTTAAAAGTCACACTTAGCAAGGGGGGGGTGAACCACACCTCCTCACTATGATAAAAATGTCTGCCGTCTCCTTATGAAGAGTTGCTCTCAGCAATTGTTTGAATCCCTTTCAAGCCAAAACTCCTAGGAATGTTTTTTTAGGCTAAGACAGGAGCTCTCTGGGAGGACTCTGAAAAACTCTGTGAAAACGAGCACATGCTCCTTAATTTTGCGTATAGCTTTCAAAAACAATGCATTCACAGCAAGACAACATGAAAGATGTTTTTAAAGGAAAGAAATTAGAAAACTAAAACAAATGTAAAGCATGGTGGTGTACTCGCTTTGGTTTGGGGTTCATTAGCTGTTTCTTGTGCAGAGTGCAGTCCAAAATAAAAACTAGAAGGCATTTGCTCAAAGGTTACAGCCAAACTACAAGTAAGACCCTTAGCACCACTTTGATGAAGCAATTATGGAATATAACCCAGTTAGTTGACATTTTAGATCTACTAGCGATTTTAGAGTTTGACAACTGATTAATGACTTTGTTATTTTATTTTACAGCACATTAGAGATCTGAGGGCATTAATCAGAGAGGCAGCACAGAGACCAAAGGTAGCCCTGAAAGAGCTGCAGAGACTGGAGGCTCTGTCCTTAGGACCACAATAAGCTGCACACTCCCATAGAGCTGGACTTTATGGAAGAGCAGCCAGAAAAAAAGAAGGCAGGTTCTGAGTTTGCCAAAAGGCACGCGGGCGACTCCTCAAATGTATGGAGGAAGGTGCTTAGGTCAGATGAGACTAAAATTGAACTTTTTGGCTACCAAGGAAAACGCTGTCTAGTGCAAACCCATCACCCCAAGACCATCCCATCCCTTTTCAGCTGCAGGGACTAGGAAACAGTGCTGGGGCAAGGAAAAGATGGGTCAGTCTCTGTGATTAGAGACTTGGCTGACAATGACCCTGCTAAAGCAAAACTTCAGTAGTTTAAGGAGAAACGTTTAAATGTGTTGGAATGGCCTAGTCAAAGTCCAGAGCTCAATCCAACAATCTGTGGCTGGATTTAAACATTGCTTTTCACAAGCTGGAGCAGTTTTGCTTTGAGGAATGGGCAAAAGTCCTGGAGGCAAGATGTTGCAAGCTCATAGGGACTGATTCAATCGCTGCAGAAGGTGGCTTGGTAAAGTACTGACCTTTGCTAGGGGAGGTGGGTGGGGGTGGGGGGCATGGGGGTGAACCATTTTGGACATTGAAGTTTTGTGTTATTTTGCCCTATTTGTTATTTGCTTCACACTGAAAAAAAAAACATCCTCAAAGTTGTCGGGACATTCCGTAAATGAAACGGTGCTCTTTTGTGGCTTCAGTGTTTTTTTATATATCAGTTGCAAGACAAGAAAGGGGGAGGGGAGGGGAGGGGGGTGTGCACATTGGCACAGTTTAGCTGTGTTGCCTTGCAACAATGTCCTGGGTTTGAATAATTGGTTATTTCAGCATGGACTTTGCATGTTCCCCCTGTGTATCCGTGGGTTCTCTCCAGGTACTCGGGGTACCACCCTACAGTTCAAAAACATGATTATTAAATTGCTAATTGGTCTCTCTAAATTGGCTTTAGGGGTGTGAGTGTGTGCACGCATGGTTGTCTGCCTTGTGTTTCCCTGTGATGGTGACCTGACCATTGAGTACTGTGCTTCTCTCTCAATGACCGTCTCCGTCGTGAGCCTGCATGGATAAGCAGGTATAGACAACGGATAGATGGAAGCACAGGAAATGGATGCAGAGAGAAAAGGACTGACATGCGGCAAAGACTCGGGATTCAACTTCATCGAAGGGTTAGTGCTCTGTATACGGGTCACCTTTTTCTCCCCCTGCATCAGGACTGCAACAAAAGGCAGCAAAACATAAAATTACAGCCTGTGGGGTGAACCAAAAGGTGCAGTAATTATTGTTAGAAGAGCTAAAATATTGTTTTTGACATGGTATAGGAGGAGACATCTGTAAATGGAAAAGTTCAAGATTACGCCATGTTTCTAACTTGAAACATTCAATGATGTGGTGAACATTTTGCCTGGAATTCTGCTTTATTTCAGACTCAAAAAATTTTTTGTTAGACTGAATTTTTTTAATTGTTGCAACGTAAACACCGAATTGTAAGTGAATTTATTCTCACAATTACTGATCTACCCGTAGCATTGACTTTATGGCTGCTGATTTTGTGAATGAATAACTTCGATCCGGCAGGCTGCCCGAGCTACTGAATTCCAAACATGAACTACTGTACGGCTGATGAGAAAGTTTGTCTGACGCTATCAAAACAAAGCCGTCGCTGAGCGCCGTGTACCACTTCAAAGCAGCCCTACACAGTGGAGCTTGGCCCGAAGGCCCATGGATGTGAACTCCGCTGAGCTAGATAGCGTTTTACTTGCACCACATCCTTCCTATGATAGCTGCTATGTAGAGCTGCGGTCTGTTTCCTGACCTGCGGATGGGCCGGATGGAGTGCTGGCACTTCAAGGACGGGTCCTTGAGTTCTTGGATGTCTCTCCAGAGCCGGCGGGATTATTTAACTTCGACCTTTTCATCTGACACTGCAGAGCCGTCCTTCACGAGGGCCGCTGTGGCCATTGTCCGGAGGTAAGCAGCGTCTTATTAATGTGACCATTCGACAGTTCTCCTTCGAGAACATTATCTGTTTTACATCCATAATGAGATTTGGTAAGTCCCTGGCCAAAGCTTGGCTCCAATATCAACACGATTAAGGATGTTTATTTACCTCTGAAGCCAAGGGGCGCTCCAGGGCTGAAACCAGGAGAAACATCTTAATTACAACCATTCAATCACAACATTGTGTTTTATGAACAGAGGGGCGGATTGCCTCAGGGGTCTGGAGGGAAACGCATGACCACAACAACACGCCGTGATCCCGCGGACTCTGTATTATTCCACACGCTCCGGGTTCTTCATAACCGAGAATGACAACACATCCACGTCCCTGAAAAATATTTTGTTCTCCTTTCGTCTCATCGCCAGCTGCAGCTTGATGGGTGTCCGAGGGCAGAGTTAGGAAAGAATCCGGGTTCAGCCGTAGCTTTATTTTTGTTGTAACCGTCTCCAAATCTTTACGCGGAGATTGAGCACATCATTGATTTGCAGCGCACTCCCGGCGCTGGGCAGCAAAGATGTGTGGGATGGATTACAGTGGCTTGAACTGGCATCCCGCTTCTGCCCCTCGTAGCTAAAGAGCAAGCTCACGCAGCTGCACCTGACTCTCCAGCTCCAAAGTGCACAGCCCAAATACCCTGCTTGACTTTTTCGTATTCTCGAGTGTACACAGGTTTTCAATTTGCAAAGATCGCTGCCCGTGAAATAAAACAGAGCTGACAGCCTCTCGACTGCGAGGCCCGTTTGTTGGGCTCTCGGCTGAAGATAACTCTTCACACTCTGAAGACTCCCCCGGGGTGATGGATGTGTGGGTGGAGCGGGATTTGGATAAGCCTGGAAGATTGCGCAGTTCATCGGAGGCACCTTTATATCTCACTCTCTGAGTGAATAATGACTGGCTCTTAATTGCACTAAAAAAAAGGAAGAACACTCCTAAAACCCAGGAAGAATTTGTGTTCGTCTTTTTTGAACATTAAATTAATGGCTGAAATCTGACCTGAACTGATAAGTAGTTTTTGGGAATGTTATTTGATAGACCAACACAAAGCAGTACACAGTTATGAAGTGGAAGGAAAGTGATAAATCATTTTCACTTATTATTTTTTACAATAAAAGTAGTTTTGTGCTCCTACAGTCCTCAGCCCATTAGTTCTCACTACAACTGACACCCCTAAATATAAACCAGTGCAACTAATCTGCTTAAAGAAGTCTCAGAGGTAGGCTGTTTACGGTCTTCCTTTAATTTAATGCCAGAATACATACACCTTTTCTTTAAAGATCTCAGAGGTTGGTTGTGGAACGCCTTAGTGAAGCATCAGCACCATGAAATCAAGGAACACAGTTGACTTGGCTATAAAACGATAATGGTTAGGCTTGGTTGGGGTGTCGAAAATATCACAGAGCAATGCTCAGTCCATTACCTGAAACTTTACAGTATAGTGTAGCTAAAAATCTACTAAGCCATGACACTTAAAGTCAGAGGCCATGCAAAGAGAGCATTAATCACAGGAGCATTCAGGAGGCCCATGGTAATCCAGAAAGAGCTGCAGAGATCTACTGCGGAAGTAGGAGAATCTGTGCACAGGTAGGAGCTGTAGGAGGTAGGAGACACAGCAAAAAATGTGGAAGAAGGTGTTCGGTCCAAAACTGGTCAGTTTATTGTAAGAAGCTGAATACAAAAAAATTAAAAAAATAAAAAAAAATGTTAGAGGCTGCAAAATATCCTTTCTGCAGGACACGACCCTAAACATACAACCAAAGGTACAATGGGATGATTTGGATCAAAGCATAGCCATGCTAGAGTGGTCTAGTCAAAGTCAACACCAACAGCCAGCATAGAACTGGCAGAACTTGAAAAAAGATTTTTCATTTATGCTCTGTTTGCACCCAGTCTGGTTGAGCTTAAGCTGTTTTAAGACGAACTCACAAAACAATTTAGTCTCTAGATAAGAAAAAGTAGTAGATACACACCCTTAATAACTGCAGCCGTAACTGCACTGAAAGGTAGTTCTACAATATTCTGTCCATTGGGTCGGTCAATCAAATATGTTGCCGCTTGTGATTGTAAAGTGACAAAATATGAAGAGATGGGTACGACTGCTTCTGCAAGGTGCTGGATCGACTTCCACGGAGTAAGGACCTGTATAGGAGAGAATTTTACACATCCCAGGGAAGTGGTGTCTTCTGCTTCTATCTACGTTTGGTGGCACTTCCTGTGGTGGCTTTGCCTGAAACATCCCCAGCATCAGGATTAGCCTGTCTGCCTGCTGAGCGAGTAAGATATCAGGGCTCCTGCACATGCCTTAAACCTAAAAGAAGAAGAAGAAGACAAATCAAGACCAGCTTTTCTGAACAGAGGGAAAATCAGCAGCTCCATTCAGCTCTGAATGGACATTAATGAGAGCTTTACTTTCGTCACGGCGTGCGTAACTGCTGCAGGTCTTTAACACGGAGGATGAGACGGATGGGACATCTCAGGAAGGAAATGTGTCATGGATGTTAGTGTGAAACAGCCCCCCTCAAACTCCCCCAGTCTCTCTCTCTCTCTCTACACACCTCCTCCCTCCCACCACTCCTCCAAATCAGCTTGTTTTATGAACTGAGTGGGTGGGTGCGCTCCAGTCACGAGCAAAGGAAAGGGAAATCGTTGTAAATCCCATTCAGCGCCTTGTGCATCCTTTTGACAAAAGGAGGGGAAAAAAAGTTTTTTAATGTTTTTTTTTTTCCATGTCATTTTGTTTTCCTCAGCACTTCGGGTTTTCTGACACAAACCCAGTCCGCTCACACGCGTCGACTGAGCGAGGTTCACCTGAGCGCGCGCTCCCTCCCCCCCTCCGCCTCCCTCCTCTCACAATCAAGGATTTGTAATTTGGTGAACCGAAAGAAAAAGGGGAAAAAACAAAAACGACGACTCACTTTTACACACTTTTCCAGCAGCATAGTCGGCAAACAATCCTCTCAAGCCTGTGCAGTTCTGGGACCGGAGATCTGGAAATGAAGACATATTTCACGCTTTTCTGCCGGACTTGGATTGGAATAGCGTACGCCTCAGGTGAGAGACTTCATCAGTGAGACGGAAAGTTTGGGCTCTCTGAGCTGGTCGTGTTCGACAGTTTCCCTCATGATATCGGGAGGACTTAACTTTTAAAGCTCTCCACGTTTTGCTTTTTAATTAATAGTTGAAAATAATAATAATAATCTATACAGCCCCCCCCCCCAAAAATAAATAAATAAATAAATAAAAATAGGTCAGTCTGCACTGTAAAAAGGAATTTTGGGAAACATTAAAATTGCTGATTTAAATAGACTAAAGCATATTGTTATGTAAATTTCATCCTCAATAATGATCAAATTAAACTCTATTAGCAAAATAAATCACCCCAAAATATTTTTCAGGCGACCCTTTTTTGTCATTTGTTTAGAGCAGGTTCTTGAAAAGTAGGCTACTACAAGGTGGACATGTTTTACAAGTTTGTTTACATTTTTTTTAAAATAAATTGTGAATAAATGTATCAACTTAGTTAAAGTCAATAGTTGCTGTGAGAGCAGAATTGCTTCCGTGTTAGTGCAAGAATTCAAGTTTTTACCCAACTTTAGCTAGATATAAAACTGCGCTAACATTAAAGTCAATCTTGTTAGCAAGCTTTTAGCGTCAAAACCTTAAGTTATTTCCTGTAAATAATGCATCTTAGCTGTGTTTGTCATAGAAACTGTTTACATTCCACATTTAAAAAGTTTAATTGCTGTTTCTGTAACATTTTGCTTTTCCTTAACTAGTTCAGCAACAACGCTAACGCTAAAATCAAAAGGAACTCGTTCACCGTACGGCAGGCATAGCTAAAAAACAGGATTTACATGCCTCCTTTAAAGGATCCATGTTAAGAGTTTACTACTATTTCAGTAACGTTTGCATTTTTTATTTCTTTGTTACATGGGTCTGCAAACCACATGAGGAAAAAAAAGCTTTAACAGATTTAAATGGAGTTGGTGTATTTTGAAAGTTGGATGCAAATCATCTCATTTAAAGTGTCTTTTAAAAGATAAACTTACCTAATACAAATTCATAGTTAGACCAGTTTGTCATTACATTAAATTCTAACAGCTTTTTTGAACTGTGTAATTTCTAAGCTAGTGTAATACATTTAGATAAAAAGTCATTTAAATTTTTTTTGCACTGCAATGAGCACTACTCTTCTTCGAGAGCAACCACGACAACTTTTATAGGCCATGTATGAAGTTCCTCTCAGAATGAGAGTCAGTCGATAAGCATACGTGACCAACCTGCAAGCAGACAGGCACTAAGGGGAGGCAAGCCGTAGTTGTGTTTGACAGAAACGAGGCTGACAGTGATTGATGCTACTAAAAGTTCTGAAGGGTAAATGATAGCAGGGTTTGCTGTGCGACTTTTAAGAGATCATATATGTTTTGTATGTAGGTCACGTTTTTGGAGGCTCGTTGGGTGGGAGGAGAGCCCACTGATCTGGACCATACCCAGTTGGGGGAGTGGGTGGTGGGTTGAGGGTTCAGATCTGTTCATATCCTCTAGAAGCAGCAGTTTGATCTGCATTCATGTGTGCATTGTTGTGCTCCAGTGGAAAATGCATGTAAGGCTGTTTAATGTAAAACACATTCCTTCTCCTTACCCCTTCGACTCGCGTCCCTGCTTTACATTACGGCTGTCTGCAGTTTTTGCTGAATGGCTTTGTTGACTTGTACGTTTGTGATTGCTGTTTAACAGCTGTTCATAAAGAGCTGGAGACAGCTCTCTGAGGGGGCAGTCGCCATATGGCGGCTAGGATCATAACTCCCACTCCTTTCATTAATATCTAGGAGCTGCTGCGCTTTTTGGGATGTATACGTTCAGAACAGAAACAAATCGTTGCTCTTGCTACATGTCTTGGGGGTTTTGTCCTGCTGGAAGGTGATCCTCCACCCCAATCTCAAGTCATTTTTTTCCGGTCCTTGAGAAGTTTTCTTCCAGGTCTGTATATAGCTCTACTCATCTTCCAGTCAACTCTGACTAGCTTCCCGGCCCCTGGTAAAGAAAAAACAACATCTCACCAACATCATGCTGCCTCCACTATGTTTCACCACGAGGATTAGCTCAGGGTGATGTGCAATGTCAGGTTTTCCACCACATATTGTGTTTTGTGTGTAAGACAAAAAGTTCAACTTTGGTCTCATCTGACCAGAATATGCTGTACTAGCTGTTACATTTGCACCCTAGGGTGAGTTGTTATAGCCTCGTGAGACCATCCTGATCTCGCGAGCTTTCAAGGTTTCACTCGCAGATCAGTCTGGCTACTCTCCGTTAAAGAAAATTTGGAGCCGTTCACCAAACGAACGTCCAATCAGCGTTGGCTTTGAGGCGGGTTGGGGTGTGACGCAACGAGAAGCGCGTCAGTTCAGTCTAAACAACATGGCGGCTTCAGCCGATGAAACTAGCGTTAGCGTGGCTATCGAGCAAGTTTTATCGGAATTACAGAGTATTTCTTTGCTGAGCTAACGAGCCTTTACCTGCAGCAGCAACAGTAGCTTGGCTTGTGGTTGTGTTTTCGTCGTCACTCGTAACAGAGCGACGACAAAGCATGTTGAAGAGTACGTCATATGCTTCGTTGATCTGATTGGTTTATTTGGCCCGTCTATCACCAACATAGGCCAATCAGCTAACCAGTATTTTCGCCCCTTCCCAAAATTACTTCAACGGAAGGTTTCCAGATGGATATGCGGAGCAAATCTATCTGGCGGCGTCAGGTTAGAGTTGTTAGGGCAAAGTGCGAAACGGACATGTTGTTAAATTTTTTGACTCCCTCCTTACTAATGTTTGACAAAGACCAGCATTTTACAGAGCACAACGGATGGTTGTTCTGTTTCTCCCACCTGAGCTGTGGGTCTCTGCAGCTCCTCCAGAGTTACCATGGGCCTCTCGGCTGCTTCTCCGACTAATGTTCTTCTTGTCTGGCTTTGTATGTTAGTCTAGTTGATTGGCCAAGTCTTGATAGTTTAATGGTTGTGAAATACTCTTTCCACATTGGAATGAAACAAATCTCTATGGGGTAAGATAACTGTCAATAAGAACATATGCGTAGATGTCTGAATTTGTAAATGTCAATAAAAGTGAATAAATTGAAGAGTTTTATGTGTTCCTTGCTGTCAACTAATACATACGTGTGACATCGGATGTTTCGTCTGTGACAATACAAGTTTAGAAGTTACAAATATAATTTTCAAAGTTACAACTTTGCTAATGTACAAGTACAAATCACAAAGTTACGAGTATGAATTTAAAAAACCTGATGAAACTGTTACACTCCTTACCAGTTGGTGGCGGTAATGACACGACATTAGATGTTTCATCTGTGAGAATACAAGTTCTGTTGTCTTCTTCCTCTTCTTGTTTGAAGGTGGTTGGTGAACAACTTTCAGGTGCATTACTGCCATCAACTGGAAGGTGTGTAACAGCACCATCAGGTGTTCTAGATTTGTACTCGTAAATCTGTGATTTGTACTCGTATGTACTGTTGCAAAGTTATAACTTTGTTGCGTGTATTCGTAACTTCTAAACTGGTATTCTCACAGATGAACCATCTGAGTTTACAACAAGGAACAAATAAAAATCTTATGTTTTTTCATGTATATTGGCTCACATTTACAAATTCAGACACCTACGCATGCATTTATATTGACAGTTATCTTACCCCATAGATCTCTTTAATCTTTAAACTTTACAACAACATTGTCCCTTACCCGTCTGGTTTTCATGATGCTGTCTGTTTACTTACATCCTCTGAAGCCTTCCCAAAACAGCTGTATTTATACTGAGATTAAATCCTGCAACGGTGGACTCGTATATACCAATTAGGATACTTCTGAAAACATTTGGTTGCTCTGTTTTTATCAAAAAGAAAGCATACAGAACACACTTTTTTAGATTGTTTCAAAATCTTGAAAAATAAGTATCATGTTCCTTCTAATTAGGCACAAGACGGTACTTTGGTGTGGTTTATCAAATAAAATCCCAATACAGTGCATTGCATGTGTGGATGTAAAGTGACAAAATGGGCCACTGTATGCTGGAGGCAAAGCCCTCTCTATAAGAGAGGAACATTTTTCTAATGTAGCCTCACAGGAAGACACAGAGGAGATTAAATGCCTCACCCGAGGTTACAGAAATAGGATATGTTTTTTTTTATATATCAGACATCATTGTGATTTAAAGTGCAGATGAGATATCATTTACACAACAGCTATAATGTTTTAAGCTTCAAGATGCAACCAAAGGGCATTTCTGCCATTTTGCTAGCAAACTAAGTCTCTTCTTTAAATAATGTGGCGAAATTAGGAGCAGATGGAGCAACCTGTAGCCGGAAATTGGTTGTTGTATCCCGTTATAAATTTAACACAGCCAAATTAGCCACTTAAAAGACACGCAGTAAAAAAAGAGACGAATAAAAAGGATGAGCTTATTTGAAACTGAGATGAAGAACCAGACAATGTTTAGCTCACACTTTGCTTCCTACTGTTGACTTTTTCTCCGTTGGAGAGGAGTGTTTTCTGTACGCATACCACCGCCTGATCAGATCATCCCAGAAATCTGACTCTCAGCTCTGAGTGTTATTGGAGCTGTCCACTCGTGGAGGTTGAGTTTTTACTGGCCAGCGACAGCCCCCTATATTCTCAGTGCTGATCTCAGAATTCAACCTCGGGACACAGAGGAGCACACTCATGATGTCTGACCTCCAATATTTTCTTCTATCAGCTGGAGAGCAGCTCCGATGGGCTAGGAATGCTGCTGCTGCACCCTGTGGGAAGGTTTCTGCAGGAAAGCCCAAATAAACAGGGGCTCTGGTGCTTCCATTATCACTACCAGAGTGTTTTGAGGGCCCTTGGGCCGTTGGATGCTTGGTCATCGTGTTAAAACACCAGCAACAGCAAATATGACTGGGGAATGGTGATAAGCTCTCTCAGCACCAGGAATCTGCAGGGAAAAGCCAAAAATGTGTCTAAGTAGGTGTTGGATAGTAGATGAATACCATCTGTGGTGTTTTTAACTTTATATTTCTGAATTCAGCGTCGCAAACGAATGGCTCTGAGTAGGGTACGGCCAATGAGTAAGTCCTGGTTAAAATGAAAATATCCACACAGCTGTGTTTCTGCAAATGGAGCAAAGCCGTTTTACTTTGAGAAATGAACATAATGAGTTTGAATATTACAACTGGCCGCTTTCAGAGTTAGAAAAGCGCTGCGATAATTGAGATGACCAAAAAGCTCGAAAATGAATGAGAGATGGGGAACGGGAAGGCTGTGTGCAGACCAATCTAAAGGCCGGAGCGAAATAACAACAGAGCTATTCAAAAGACATAACTAGAGGCTCACTGGCTGAACAGCTCTGGCAAAATATTATTGTATGAGAGGAATTAAAGATGTAATTTTTTTGACAGTGAGGGAAAGCAGAAGTCAAGAACAAAGTAGACCTACGAGCCAAAACTATGATTGGTGAAACGGATAGCTACATGACACATTTTTCATACTAAACTCACTGTGAATATTAATAAAGAAGTGCTTTTGACTTGAAACATTTGATTAAACAATTGGATAAGTTCAAACTAACAATTTTGCTTAAGAATGATTTCACTGTTTTCACACATATAGGGACTTTGTCCTTCGTAATGTAAAATTCTCAAATGACTACATTTGATTCTTCAAACCTTAAACCAGAATGTCAAATTGTACTCAAGCATTTTAGCGTTCATTTAGGGTTCACATTTTCAAAAATAGGTTGTGCTCAGGTGTGGTTTTTGCAAGAATGAGTGCCTGAGCAACCTTCTCTCACAAACTGTAAGTAACTTTTTATTATTAAATTAAAAAATAAATCAAATGTAATGATTAAGTGCAAATTTTTTTATTTAAGTAGTTAGATTTAGAATGTTAAGTTGTATTTTTAATAATTACTGGTGTAGTTAAATGTATTTAAAACTTGAACTTGAAGGACAGATTCCTTTTAAAGAACAAACAACACAAAGAAATATCCCTTTAATCCATGATAAATATGAAGCTGCAAACCAATTTTCCTCTTCATCAGCCCCCTGATCCTAGTTTAAAGTATAATTTTAATGCAGTGTTTATACCTTGCACAACACACTCTATCTCATATTGAACTGATTTTTTTCCCTTATGTGCAGTGTTGTTTTGCGTGAAGGTCAAAAAGTTCAGCTTGGATGTCATCTGACCAGATCACCACCGTGCTTGCTGTGTCGTCTTCATGGTTTGTGGCAAACTTAAAAAAGGACTCCTACAGCTACCTTTTAACAATAGATGTCTTCTTGCCAATCTTTTGCGGTGCAGGACAATGAGTTAGATGACCTTTGAAGGCATTTGGTTGTTTATAAGTTTTAATTAGCGGTATCAGTGTGTAAAGTTGGCTAAATACAAAAGCATTTAACAATTTGAACGTTTTTCCACTTCACAATTATTGCTATTTTCTCAATTACGTGAGTAGTTTTGGAGCAACTCAGTGCATTTGTCCAAAAATAATCAATTTGTGTCATTTTTATGCTCATATTTCAGACAAGTAGGGTTGTTAAAATCCCATCTCATCTGCTTAGGATTTTTCCAGTTCCCAAAATAAGCCAACATGTGTCCATTTAGTCTAAATCGTTTTAGCTATGTTCTAAAACACAACGTTTTGGCTTTGTTCAAGTAGATTAGGGCAATCCGACTGCAGTCAGACTGCGGATGGTTTTAGGCTGATCGTGACCAGTGCCTTCCAGACGTTTTTTTTCTCCACTCTACACGAATTGTTTACCTGTATTCAATCAAGCCGCTTTCAACATGATTTGTCAGTACAACTTGAATTAGTACCAGACCTCGAATGCCAAAAGAGAAAGCTTCCAGCAGCCGAATAACCCCATTTACAGTGTTCGAAACCTGTCGGAAGAAGTGCGTTTGGTCTTTGCAATGTGAGAGATGACCTCACATCGCTTCCTGTTGAATGCTTTCAGTAAAGTCATGCAAACACATATTGTGGATATAAATTGGTTGATGCTGTCATTTTGTGTCCTGACTCTGAAGCTTGCAGGGCAACTTTTGTACAAAACTGGCCGGGCTACAATGGAACCCCATACTAAGTATATTGCTTAAGTATAATACTTGTATTTACTGAATTTTTGAATTGTTGCTAATTTCTTCTCCAGTTTCATGATACAAGATGCAAAACACAAGAAAACTCACCAACAGTATTACAAAGAAAAAACAAAATTGTTTTATCATAGTTCTTAATTCTACATTATGCAGCAAAATAATTACATGGCCAGGCTTCTACGTGTTTCCGTGTCTCTCATCCCTTCTAAGCCAGACATTTCAGCACCCCATGTCTGTCTTGTGATCTGAAGATGATCCTATCCCCATCAGGAAGGTGCCGAGCTGCAGCAGGATGGATGTAGGATTACAGACGAGGAGGAGTTTATGTTTGTGCAATGCTCCAAAACACTTAGTGCATGAGGAGCTGCAGACTAAAGGTGGAATAACAGCCAGACTTCCCAGAAGTGGTCTGTTCAACCTGTTTGGCCTGACCGTGCTGGGAATTAAAACCTAGCCGGTAATCTAAGACAGCCGGGGGACGTTGACAGAAAAGGATGACTTCTTACACCTGCGCGTGTGATAACGTGGGTGTTGGATTCTCGTTGTCCGTAGAATAATGCTACCTAACCAAGCAATTTGAAAGCACATACTTTTCAGAATCGACAATGATGTCGTCACCTTCTGTTTATATCTGTCAGTCTATGTTAAATACGATTTACACAGATTATGTATGCCCTGTTCAATGGAGCCATTTCTTTATTGGCAGACAGAGCCACTCAGATGCAAACAAAATGCCCTTTTGTAGGTCTCTGTCTTGCATTCTCTTCTTTATATTCTAAAAATCCCCCTTCAAGGCGCTTGGAGTAATTACCATGCAGGAGACGTTTAACCTATTGATTCTCTTCCCTCTGACTCCTGCTCTTTCAGTCCTTTTAAATCATTCTGGAGTTTCACATTGCAGTGGTTTTCACTGCTGGGTCCCTAAAACCCTCCCATTTATGGGAAAGATGATATATCTTCTGTATGTCGAGGCTTAATGAGACATAGTCAATCTGATTGACTGCACAGACTGTAATCCGAAGCTGCAAATATGTTACGCGAATTTATTTTTCTTTATTGAATTCAGTTTTTCAACACTTTCCGATATGAGCCAATAAAAGGACGTTTATGGCAATTGGTGGTTAAACTCTTGAGGAAAGTTTTTATGGAGGACTGATCTCTCTGCTCATGATCTGAAACTGAATCCTGAGACACATGCGCCGTAATATATTCAATACGGCACTCTAAAGTGACTTTGTTGCTTGGAAACTGGAATCATTTAGAGTATTTATTACCAGACCTAGCCTCAAAAGCACTTTTAAATTCCAGCTCAGTTGGAGAACGTTGCATGTGCTGGGTGTATACAGCTGATCTGTACCTGTTGCTGGGGTTTGGAGGTCGGTTCAGATGCATGGGAAAAAGTTTATTGGCAAAGCCTGAGGAAATTGCCAGCTTTCCTCCCTTCAGGCATTCAGTTCTATAATAGTTGACCCTGTACTCCCTAGTTTGCCTTGTTTTCTTCAGCATTTTAAGCTTCCGCAGTCAATTACCTCACCAGGAGATCTGGCATGGCAGCAGAGGCTTACTTTATAGCTCCTGATTCCCCAGGAGTTAACAAACACGGTGATTTAGCCTCTAAGGCTGTACAGCTAGAAGGGAGGGACTACCAAGGCTATTTTTCATGGGCTGAGATAGAAACAAAATAGTTATCTATTTGAAAGGTGTCATATCATCAAAATCCACTTTTTTAGCCCATAAATACATTTTGTTGTGTGCATGGAGTCTCTAGGAGTTAAAAAAAGTTTAATGTAGGCTATCCAGGAGCTTCAAAGATAACTTTCTATTCGTTTTGGGTCATATTTTTCAAACCATTTAGTTTTCTACTACGTTTGTCGAACAAACCAGTCACAGGATTTGCTGTGGAGCTGCTAAACAAGGTCATGGACTTCCAGCTTACCAGTCTCGCAAATCCGCCATGTTTATTTCTCCGAGCAAAGTTGTAGTCCAGGCTGAAGGATGCTGATTGGATAAGTCAAAATGTTTGGCTGTTCATTACACCAAAATGGACCAACGGGGTGGAGTGGATTTAAAGAGACAGCAACAAAACGAGCTTCTCTCAGACACACCTCAGAGCAGGGTAGAAGAGGGAGAAATCAGTGATAAATTAACAAGGAATTTAGACCAAAGCATTGCAGTTCCGCTTTATACAGACCACAACTGAATGGTTTCAGTGTGAAAAGGAAGAACTGATAAATGTGATATGTCCCCTTTAAATAAACGGATTAAAATAAAGAATAAAAGCTGAAATGGAATCCCCACTTTTTATCAAAGTTTTTATACAACCGAGCTACAGCTCTGCAGCACGGCGACCTGATGCAGGAATCCAGGAGGAAGAGCTACCCAGCGGCATGGCACCAGGGGTGGGTGAGGGTCGGCCCCTGATACTGAAGTCTCTGAAAGCTCTTGAGCTGTTGTGGTGTCTCCAATATTGTCTCCAATATTGCACGGACAACTGGAATAACACCTGTGGATTAGCAGACTGTGAAGGGATCACACTTCAGTCTATTTTAGGACGTTGAAAAGAAGCGCCAGCTAATTTGGAAACCTCAGATTTAAGCGGAGCATCATAGCTTTCAGTCTAGCAGTAAAACCACCAGGTCTTCACCCTTTGCAGAACGGCCGACAAGGTCAAGGGAGTAGTTGTGGAGACAGGGTGTCTGGTCTGGGAAACATCAGAGTAGTCACTTTTGATTTTGCAAATGATGCAGTTCTGTTGGCGTCTTCATGAATTGACCTTTGGTGTACAACTGTAGTAGTTCATGGTGTAGTGTAAAGCAACGGGGATGAGAGTCGGCTCCGCTACGTCTGAAGCTATTGGGGGTTTGTCTGCAGTAATGCTGGTGTTGCTCTGGTCACTTTTGGGAGAAAAGAGGAGCCAAAAAACAGTGTATTAGTCTGTCTACACATACCTATGGTCGTAATATTTGATCATGATCCAAATACTGGTGTTGCAGAGAAACTGTGGAAAGCTAAACACACTTAATGCGTAGGAAACTTTGCATTAAGCTAATCTTTTTGTGTTAAAACAGGAATCCCTAATATGCCCACAGCCCATTTTCGAAAAATGTGCCCTCCCATGCTCGCTCTGAAGAACTGAAGTAAGAGTTTTAGGAGCTATTCCAACAAGTTTAAAAAGCTGCAAATCTTTTTGCACTGTATTTTTAGAGTTCTGTAGATTTTTCTTTCCAACTGAAATGTCATAGTCAGGACAGTCGAGGCGAATTGTTTACCAGAATGTTCAGGGGAAGCAATTTCTCAGTTATGAAAATGATGACAAACCAAAATGTCCGGGCACAGAGGAAGCGACTGAGCTGTCCGGTGTGCCTGTGAGGAAGATACGGGAAGTTTTGGTCAGGGACACAGGTTCTAAAACATAGGAAGCCGGCCCAGATGGCTTGTTGCTGCATCCTTAATGTTACACCCCTCCTCTGGCAGGATGTTGGAGATGCCTGTCCCCCACACTACTAGTGGAGAGGACAGGGACAGGGTGGATGTCATTCACCGCTGTTGTAACAATGAAATCAAAGCTGGGTTGCCAGTCAGCCCGTCGCTTGGCTCCGGCTTGGCCTTGTGTTCAGCTGACAGCGGAAGCGGAGAGTTTTATTTATGGTTTCTTTGAGAAAGAGGGTGTGTTTTAGAGCCTGAGGCAAGCTGACCCGATGTCCAGAGCACTGCATCCCATTCCTCTGCAGATTCTCAGAGCTTATTCAAGAAGCTACAGCCTAAGATTTTTGTAGATATTGTGTGGCTCAAGTAAACATTTAGGCATGGCTTACTACATTCCCTGAATCCTTCGAGTATGTATAACTATCACAATTTATTGCACTGCTCTCTAATTTGATGCAGGTACATTTTTATAGATCTTACAACATCACAAAGACTTTTTACGACTGCTTGATGTAAAATTGTTACTTTATTCCCTTGTCGCATCTGCTTGTGCGTAAGACGCCTGATGTGTTTATCCAAGGTTCCTCTCTTCCCGTCGAATGATCAACCAGAAACAGAAGCTTCAAAAGAGCGAGAAGAACTCTGACGTCGTATCTTCGCTGTCCATGAAAAAAGGGATGTTTGGGAGAAGCATCCCTGTCATAAAGAAAACAGGAAATTTAGATGCGGATATTCTTTTAACACAAGATGTAATGTGCCCCGTGTCGCACCCACAGAGCAATGAGTCCCCTGCTTGGCGCTGCCTGTGCCTTCTGTACTTGCAGCCCTCGCCTGCTTTCAAACGGCGTGGCTGTCAGGGAAACTTTGCATTTTAAACTGGCTTAAATTCATTGGCACTGACGTTTCACTCTTTTCCCTTTTGTGTGCGCTGGATCTATCAAATCAGCAGGTGTTCTCCATAGGTTGGAAAGGCCCCCCTTCAGTGCTGTCTGAATGTGACAAAATGATGAGTGTGAGCCCACACGAGACCTCAGGAAAGACTGATCTGAATGCAGATGCATGAAAATTGAAAGGTTTAGATGTCTGACGAGTGTCATGAATTAATCCTGTTCCAATGCATCCGAATGCAAAGACGTTCAGTGGTTTCAGCAAACACATTCAATAGCTAATATACGTAATCGGTAAACAGGTTCAACAAATAGTTAAAGAAAAATAAACAAATCTATTATTTCAAAAGGTGATTACTATTTTCTGAGATGGTATGAACTTTATAGAGGAAAAAAAATTCTTCTCTGGTTCAGCACAGAATAGATCTAGTGTCCAAATCTTTATCTCATCCTAACTCTAACCTCACATCATAGCACATTTACTGCACCTTTGAAATTAGATCTAACTTTTAATAATAATAATAATAATAATAATAATAATAATAATAATAATAATAATAATAATTGGAAGTTGTCGGTTGTTAAAACTCTGCTTTCCTGTCATACTTAAAGCCACTTGAATGGTCCTTTACTGTGATTTAGGACAAAGGTCATGGAAAGTGATGGAGACACTGTGATAACAGAAAGATAGCAGTGAGAAAATTTTAATGATAAAATCATTATAATATTAAGTAATAATATCATAATGTCCAACCTCCTATGCCAAATCTGTGATGGGTATGCAATAAACGTTTTTGTTTAATGCGTCCTTCATGTTGGCATCTGTGTATTCGTTAAAACTGAGTCGGATCAGTCACGCTAAAGATGACCTTCCTTGTCTGTACCCGCTGCTGTGTTTAACTTGGTCCCTTAAATACAACCCTTTCATGCTATCTTCCACTGCTTAATTCATTTGTAACATTTTTCTGTTTTTCTACATTTTTATTTCAATTAAATAAAATTGTATTTATATGCCGTCAACTCACAACACATGTCGTCTCAGGGCACTCTACGGAGTCATATTCACTCAAATCATACAGATTGGTCAAAATGTTTCCTACGCAAGGAAACCCGGCAGATCGCATCTAGTCTTTACAAGCAGCATTCACTCTTCCTGACAGAGCGTAGAGCTCTTTGTCGATGGCTTTGCAGCAATCCCTCATACTGAGCATGCATGAAGCGACAGTGGAGAGGAAAACTCCCTTTTAACAGGAAGGAAAACCTCCAGCAGAACCAGGCTCAGTGTGAACGGTCATCTGCCTCGACCGACTGGGGGTTAGAGAAGACAGAGCAGAGAAACAAAAGCACAGAAGCACACATTGATCCAGGAAACCTTTTTATGTTAGAGGGTAATGGCATAAAATACCGGAGGGTATCACAGCTAACAGAAGGCCAGACCAGGTGTACCTATTGTGAAGTGAAAAAAGACAGAGCATAAAGTTGAAATAACAACAACAAATACAAAGTTGGAGAACAGTAGGAGAACTAGATTTTGATGTCCCCCAGCAACCTAAGCCTATAGCAGTATAACTACAGAGATAGCTCAGGGTAACCTAAGCCGCTCTAACTACAAGCTTAGTTAAAAACGTTTTAATCCCAGTTTTAAAAGTAGGCAGGGTGTCTGTTTTGGCTTCAATGTCTCACTTAAACATTTCAGGTTGTCAACATTTTTTAATATCAGACAAAGATAACCCGAGTAAACAAATAAACAAACAAACGAAAATGCTGCTTTCAAACCAGGATTTGACGTATACTGCAGGAAGAAGGCCCACATCCTGGCTTTGTGTGAAAACCCAAACCTAATTACAGATGTCGCCACCCTTGATGACCACAGTTGTCATTAAAGTTACAATAACTAGAGAGACTTGTTCATCACTGTGGAAAATATTTGTCTCACTCTTTCTTGTTTCAATTGTAATTGTTTTAAGGCGAGACTTGACTACACAACTCTGAAACCTTTCTTTCCTTTTCTTTTTTCAGCCACTTAGAGGTGATTGCTCGTGTGCTTTGGATCGTTGTCCTGCAGCAAAGTCCATGTGCACTTGAGTTTCAAGTCACAAACTGATTCCCAGATATTCTCCTTCAGGATTTCTTTTTTAGAGGGTAGAGTTCACGTTTGTGTGGACTATGGCAAGTCATCCTGGTCCTCATCCTGCTAACTAACACCACGTCTGATTGCCAGAGGGAAATTCTTCTGTTTCATAAGGCCACAGCACATTTTCCCAAAAGTCTCTTGGATCATAAAGTTGTTTTTTTGACAAATGTGAGACGGACCTTTGTGTTTGCTTTGGTCAGCTGGGATATTCACCCCTAGAGTGCTGCTACAGATGACATCCCCCCACCCCCTCTCTCTCTCTTGTTTTTGAATCATGAACACTGAGCCTAACAGTGCCTTAGATATTGCTCTGGGGTCTTCTGAGGCCTCCTGAAGGAGTCGTTAAGGCGCTCCTGGAGTAATTTTCGTAAGTTCACCCCTCCTGGGAAGGTTTACCGCTGTTCCGTGTTTTCTTTATTCATGGATCGTGGCTTTCACTGCGCTTCCCTGGAGTCCCAAAGTAAAGGCTGTGTTACCCATTACAGTCTGACACATGTCACCGACTTTGTCATTTGTTGTTGAATTTCTTTACAATGCAGCAAGATGTGTTATTTTTATTATTTTTTATCCTACTACGTGTCGCCAGCCAGGTTCTGTTTAAGCAATTTTCACACTTCTGGACACCGAGGACAATCTTAGACAAGATTTAAAACATTGAAATATTTACGATACATTCTCATCCGTCCCCGTTTCACGTTTTAAAATGTTAGCAAAAGGATAAACAGAAGGAATTTGAGGATTCAGTCCATCTCCTCATCAAATGGTTCTCAGTTGAGAAAAGTTTGAGCAAACATTTGCATACCAGCGTGTAAACCCTTTGCAACTCTGCAGAGCTACTTTTAGTTGGAGCTCAGGGTGTGCTGCACGCTTTGCAGCAGCTGCGGACGCAGCAGTGGCAACAAGGGATTGAGATCTGGATTTAAGGATTCCTGCTGCAATTTAGGAGACGTGGGCAGAGTAGATTGGGGAGTCTTCTCTTTCATGACTTTTGAGGAATTTGTGTGTGTGGTAGGAGAAAGCACGAAGCAGGCCGGCATAAGGAAAGACAGACAGATCGAATGTCATGCAGCAAAGGCTGGATTTTACAAGGGACACTGGCATGCACCCCGGAAGGTTAATGGTTCTGTGGTTGTTATCTGAACGAGGAGGACGATGAAAAACCGACACCATCCTGCATTGTAAAGCTGATGTATGACATATTTACGCTTTTCACAATCGTTCTTTCTTGCATAACACTTAGATATGATTTCACATGTCATACTTCTTGGTATTCTGACTTATTAAGCAGAAATTATAGAACAAAGACGTTCCTCTGGAGTGCGTTTTGCACCGGCCGGTCGCGCATTTTCTCTCTCTCTCTCTCTCTGTCGGCCCGGTATGGGAAGCTGACACATCAAAGTGCCGCCTGACGCACACGGTGAGCGAACAGGCCCAATTGTCCTTGTAATACAGGCTTCTGGCTCTCAGCTCACATTTGGCCCTTCCATCAGCGCAGAGGCATGCAGCCCAGCAAAGTGTGTCTAATGCAAGCGTCTCTATACGATCCCCTCCATGCCCTCTGCATGTTTGAGAACACCACCAAACAAACTATTTGCACCGCCTCCCCCTTATCTGTGAAACATTTTTCCTATCGAGGAGCACTTAATTTCCTCTCTCCATTAGCGCTGCTGCTGCTGCGGGCTAATGTTTTTTAATTTCTTTACATCTGATTGGCACAGCCAGCTGGACGGAGCGCGGGCTGCACACATCGCTGCCCCACAGTGAAAGACAGCTTTTCACAACAACAAAGAGAAATCACTTTTCCAGAGAGCAGCGTCAGGGATTTCTTTTTAAAATCACAAAGATGTTTTCAGCGAACCGTCATTCTGATGTGAGAAATGCTGTCAATGAAGAGGTTTCCTGTAATTGGGGATGTCAGAGCTGAGTTATCGTTGGCGCTCCCTTGCTGATCAGAGTGTCACATTCTGGGAGAGCGGCTACACAAAGTCAGTTAAGTCGCTGTCGTTTAAAAAGGTAAAGAAAATGACACTTCACATTTTGGTAGCAGAAATGTTACTGTGGCGTTTCTTCCTCACAAATTCGAGGGAAATTTGAACATCATTGCAGGTTAAAGTGTGCAGCTTGTTTGTATTTAGGACTAATCTCTCAAAGCTGGGGCTTATCTCTGCACCAACAGCTGGAATGCATGGGAAATGAGGGAAACCAAGCTCAAATAAGTTTTTGGCTCACAGACGTGTTCGCATTTGTAAGGTAGTTCTCAACAAGCCAATCACCATTCATTCGAGATACAGAGATACAGCACAAGGCTTCCCGAATCTTGAACTATTTCCATTTTGTCATGCTACAACCACAAGCTGTAGAGTGTATAGAGATTTTTTTTTTGTGAGACGCCAACCGAAAGAGAGGGATACTGTTTTTTTTTTTTGTTTTTTTGGCCAAATAAAACCCAGAAAAGCATGGAGTTCATGTGTAATCAGCCATTTTTTTTACTTTGATACCCCTAAATAAAAACCAGTGTAGCCCTCGACAGTCATCTTACATTTCAGGCAGAATATAAACAATACCCAAAGCATTGGCATCTCAAAGAGCCAAGTTCAGTCCAATGTTTGGAAAGAGCTTGGCACAGCTGCAAAGCTACCAAGAAATGGCCGTCCATGGAAACTGACGGGCTAGGAAAACGAGAGCATTAATCAGAGAAGTGGCGGAGGTCTGTGATAACTCTGGAGGAGCTACAGTGATTCACAGCTCATGTGGGTGAGTAGTGGAGACCAGGAACAAACCAGACCTGCCTATGTCACTGCGTTTGATGTCAATATGGAACTGCCATACATTGTTAGTGAAATAGGTTTATTCTGAATATAGGTCAACATGGCTAAATGTGACTGAATTTTGTCTTGAAAAATCAACAGTTACTCTTCAATCTGACCATCCAGTTAATCATTTTTCAGGAAAAAAAGGAGGCCAAAAAGATTTCATGTTCAAGATAATACCCTCATTTAACATTTTAGGGAAAGGGACCACTCTCAGGCTTTTGTAGTATCCAAGTTTCAACATTGTTTTTTAAATACGGTACCTTTTAATGGCTTGTTGTTGCTGCAGCTTGTTGATTACAATCTTTAGGAAAAGCAGGGTGCTTAAATCGTTCACCAGTCATTCCTAAGGGGAAGCCTAAGGGGAGAGTCGGAGCGTCTTAGTTAGAACGGTTATTCTTTGTTATTCATAAACCCATTATCCTTCTTTTGTTGCATTTCCAGCATGAAATTGTCATGAAAAACAGGCTTTCAAGAGAAATGGCACCATATTCTCAAAGTTGTGGTAAATATGGAAGGACACAAAGAGGGAAACTAATACAGCATCAGAACAAATATTAGCAAATACGAAGGTTCTATATATATGTTTTCTACCTGCTCCACAAAATCTGCGCATACGACGTTTTAATTAAACAAATTGATCAGATCCCGTGTTGGAGTTGGGGGCAGCATAAAATCAGTCCAAGGGCTGCAAATTGTCCCCGGGCCACACTTTGGATCTCTCGGCTCTGTAGCATGAAACCTATATTGGACAAGTTTTGACTGAAAGGTAAACCAAAGGCTTGACATTTCCAGAAAATCTAATCCTGTTTGCACAGTCGCTCTATAATGCAGAATGTTATGTCCGCTCTTCTGCTCTTTTCTCTTCGGTTTACATCACTGGTGTCATATTCTCTAGACCTATGTCTTATTTTTTCTATAGGTTTGAGGTCTGGGAAGTTCAGCATTTAGCCAAGCTCTTCAGAATCATACTAATTACCTAGCTTTTATCCAGTCGAGCTAAGAAAAATCTTAAAGATGTAGGTACTTGGCCCTCGAAGACTTGAGTTGGACGACTGTGCGTTATATCCCGGGTAGGCAAATCCTCTGCTGTGAACCAAAATAAGCCTGTTTGTGCTATCACAACCTATCTTTTTTTTTCTTTCTTGGATGTGCATACACTTATATAAACAAATAGTTCCTTTTATCTTTCATATTGTTTCCTCTAAGGTGTATATAATTATGCTTGCCCTGTGAGTGCTTGAACCCAAAGTCAGATTCCTTGTTTGTGCACGCAATCTTTTGCAAATAAAGCTATATTCTGATTCTCATAGTGTATTCATAGCTTTTAGACATAACTTACAACACCTGCTGAAAATGTCACAGAGTTCGAAGACTTTCAAGAAAAAGGCCAGTCAAAAAGAAATCAACGTTTTCAGTCTGCTAGAAACATTTTTTTTTTTTGTCCAAGCTCCGAAGCGAGTATCCAGGGGGCCATGATTTAAACACTTTTCCTCTTTTTTTCTTTCTTTTTTTTGCTGGCTGATGCTATAAAAGCATCCTCAAAACGGTTCAATTTGCTGTGTAAAAGTGTAATTTCTTTCAGGGGTCAGGTCATCCTTGCCTCTTCCTTGAATTCTTTGGTTCAGATTGTCCTCCAGCTGAAACTGATTTCCCGAAACAAAGCCTCCATTATGAATGTGGCCTGTGCGCCTCTCTCTGGTCTTTAGTTTAAAATAATACGCATATAAATGAGCAAAGTAAGCGATAGCAGTCCTAACCATCTGCCATCTCAGAGAAATGTGTTTATTGCCTCAGCCAGATATGGTATCAGCAGCGAGGCCTCGGCAGGTCGACGTGTTTGGTTTTCCTTGGCGTTCTCTTCCCAAATCTGTACGTTAAACTGTATATTTTTCTGAGTTTGACCCCGTGCCAACAATTACTAATGGGATCGTCATCATTATTATTATTTTCTCAGACCATTTACAGAGCTGACAGATGGACAGGCTGTGGTGTTGGGTGTCTCACAGTTTGGGAAACGTAACGTATACACTGTTCTGCACATGCAGACATCTGTCCCTGAAGCGGCAGAAGGAGAATGTGCCAATGCAGAAGCGTCACCTGCAAGGGGAAGAAAGCATTCCTCCCTCCTTCCATCAATTTAAAGAGCCCAAACAATAGAAAGGAGGCTGGCTTTTATCACAGCACAAGAAGTTTTTTTTTATTAAGCATTAATGAGTGAGCCACTTAGGATGACAAGTGATGCAAGAAACCGTGGCACACGTTGCCCTCAGACTACCGCTGGAAGCAGACCATCTTCAGAAGTGCTAAGAGTTCAGAGCCACACATATCAAGAGGTTATCAATGATCGTCACTCCTCTGAGCTTTTTCGCTCCACTCCACGTAGGTGCAATGCCCTCTTGGCTCTCTGTGATAAAATAGTCCTCTGCTGCTGTCTCGCGATAGACCCATCCACTCATCGTTGGAGCGCTTCCAGCAGCCGAAGTGGAGAGTTCTTCCCTCGTCTCTTCCCACTTCCTCGTCCCTCTAAACGCACCTCTACCATCTTGACAGATGATCTCTCAGGGCTTGCTGCTCAGTCCTGACATTTGCAGAGATTTACAGTCTGCATCCTGTCTGTCAGCGCGCAATCTTTCAACAGATTGTGAGGCAGGCATCCATCACCGAGAGCCAGCTACAATAGGTATTTGGCTTTCAGTTCATTGCTCACACCCTGAGGGCAAAAATCATGTCACTGCACATAATTTATTTCTTTAGATCATCCCTCCTCGGGCTATAAATCTGAAGTCTCGACGTGCAAATCATTAAATATAATTAAAACTATTCTCCCTTCCTCTCATAGTGTTTATTACAAACCCCTTTTAAAAATGCCACAACACATTATGCCAGATAGGGGCTGATGGGTGGTGAGTTTAGTGCTTTTGTCATCATCAAAGCAGGCTTTAGAGAGTATTTTAAGGGTTGTTACCAATAGCTTAGAGTTTCACAGAAATGTTGTTTCCCAAACTGTACACCATCCTGATATTTTTGTGAGCTCTTTCCATAATATGATGAAGTTCAAAGGTCAACCTGTCATAAGTTTCAAAGGTTCAAATGGAGAAATATATTCAGTTAATGCGACTTTTCAATGGGTTCCCGATAGGACTAAGATCTGGGGAGTTTCCTGGCCCTAGAGTCCAAATTTCAAAGTTTTCGATCCACCGGGCCCTTTATCACCAAATCGTACTTGAGGGATGTTTTAATCTCATTCTTTTTTTTTTTTTTTTTTTTTTTTTTCCCAGTGTCCTGTCTAGCAATGTGGCAATAAAAATTGATATCTTAATGCCAAATAGAGCTCGACAGATTTGCTCGACTTTCACAAGTGGAGCAAACAGCTTTCGCCTTAATGGTCCGCTTGATTTGTGTGTGTAAATAGCTTTATTGTGATTCCTGCAGGGAGAATTTCAAATTATATGGACACTACAATGGGAAAGTAGGAGAGTAAAAGAAAAACAAGAAGAGAAAAAAAAGAGAAAGAAGAGGTGAAAGAAAGAAGAGATAAAAGGAAGAGAATGATAAAACTTCCTCTGTCTGCTCCATCACCTGGAAAGAGACACAAAAAGAACAGCACAACCAACAGACATAAAGCAACAGATACAATCGTGTAACACCTTGATACCATTGCTAAATCATATGTATTATTATTTAAGCTGACATGTGTAATGTGATACCTAAAAAAAAAAAGAGTAAAAGAAAGTAAATAAATTATAGCCTTCCTGTATATAAGTGAACATTTAATACCTGGGACCCAGCACCTGTGGGAGATTGTGAGAGTGCACTAGTTTAGGTGAAAATTATCCAGAAGGAAATGGCTTGATAGTGATTGTGGAGAACCGAAGACCCACCTTCCCCGAGCACAGAGGCAGGGGTCAGGGGACCCATAACCCCGGACTCCCGAAGGGGCCCCCAAAGCAGTGCGCCCGAGAGGGGCCTTCACAGGAAATCTACAACCCCCCCCTGAGGAAAGAGGAGAGACGACCCCGAGGAAATCCCCCAGCCACCGCAATGCCGACGCCCTCAAGAGCCGCGGGGACGAGCCCGTGGGCTCCGCCGGCAGCCGGCCGCGCTGAAGTAGTCCTGGCCATGGGCCCTGGGGGCCAGAGGCCCCAGGGGCGCCCCGCCCCCGCGGCAGGGGCCCCGGCCGCCCCCCAGGGGCGCCCCGCCCCCGCGGCAGGGGCCCCGGCCGCCCCCCAGGGGCGCCCCGCCCCCGCGGCAGGGGCCCCGGCGCCCACCCGGGAACCCGCCCCAAACCCGAGGACCGTCAACGCGCCAGAGGGTCAAGGCGCCCGCCAACGCAGCGGAGGAGGGCAGGACGTGGGGGGATGGGCTCCGCACCTAGCGGAGACTTGAGATGATCTTGGGAGAGGGAGCGGACCGAACCAAACCTGGAGAAAAAAAAAAAAAAAAAAAAAAAGAAAACTCATTCACACCATCCCTCCCTTGTGCCCCACTCGCCACACACAGACACCAAAAAAAATAAAAAAATAAAAAATAAATAAAATAAATAAATAAAATAAAAAATAAATAAAAAAAGGACGCTTTACACACATTCCCACATAGCATTCACATCCAAAAATCCCAAGTGGGGGGGGTCACCACAATTCAACAATACGACTGCCTGTGCCCGACCCCCGGCCCCGCCCTCGGACCAGGCGCCCCCCGGACCAGGCCCCCCAAAGAGGGGGGGCCGACACGACCCGTACGGGCCATCCGACCAGAGCCCCCCATCACCCACTATATACCTAATAAACCCCCTCCCACCCCGACCTTACCCTAGCCACCCCTGCCCCCCATCCCTTCCTGGGGAGAGCAGAGGCATCAGCCCCAGATCCGGTAAGCCGCCGGCCAGCCGCAACAGCCCCCCGCCAAGACCCCGTACCCAGTGGCCCGCACCTCCTCCAGGCCCCAGACTCCGTGCCGCGATCGGAGATCGGGGGTGTGCAAAAGACCCCCGATCCTCCCTACGCCCGCTCAGATGTTGTGTTGTTGCATGTTGTTCTCAGGTGTGTTTAAAACTGGGAGCACCGAAGGGGGTGCACGGCACAGCCCACCCCCCCCTCCGGAAGGGAGCTGGTGCCAGCGCCCCCCCTCCAAGCAACTACCCAGAAGAACCCTCAATGTCTAAATGCGAGAGGGGGTGAAGGGAGCCGCCCGGGGCGAGGCTCACACAACATAAGCCCCCCCCAGACGTCTTCACCCCACCCCCCCCCCATATCGTGGCCTACATGGATGTGCGTTGTGAAAATGTTTGGAGTGAAAGTGTCTAAAATGCATGATAAAATTGGGGAGAGGGACGTCACCAAAAGGTGGCAACCTCCAGTAACGCCCTCTCCCCAAGGACCTACATGTGTGGCGGCGTGATGGAGCAGGCAGAGGGAGGAGTCCGGGGATGGGGAGCAAAGGACTGGGGAGCCAACCCAGGGAGCCAGCTCCCCTACTGACTCCAATAGGCACCCCCGCTCCCCGAAAGCCCCACCCGGAGAAAGGGGCCCCTCCAGCGGCACCACCATAGCCCGGGGGCCGGGGGGAGGCCGCAGGGCCCGCCAGCCAACCACCCACCAGGACCAACACCTCTACCTCCCCCAGCCCACCCCCCATGCCTACTGTATTTAACCCCCCCCCAAAAAAAAAAAAAAAATTAATAATAATAATAATTAATAATAATAATAATATATAATTAAATAAATAAATTAATAAGATGGGGGACCCTGGCCAGCCAGCCCGCACGAGCCATCCCAAACCCCACCCCCCAGGTGAGACCCGCACCGGGAGACTACACGGACCAGGACCGGGACAGGGGGCCGGACACAAGCCCACCAGAACGTCCACCAAACCCCCCCCACCCCCACACCACCCGTAGATTTAAACCCTCCCCAACACTAACATTCAAACATCTCACCATACATTCGACACTAGACATCCAGGCTGGGTAAGTCACTACTCCCCCTCCCTCCCCTCCCCCCACTAGCAGAATGCCAACCCAAAGGAGGGGAAGAGCATCTGCCCTGAGATGTTAGTGACCATGCCCCCCTACCAGCTCAACAGGCCCTGAGGACCCCCAGCGCATCATTCTTTATTTGAGGTACTCACTTCAACAAGATTCTGGTCTAATGATGCGGTCAGCATGCCAAAATAGTCTGAAGGGGGCTTTTTTCCCCCTTTGAAAATCTCATTCCTCTGCAGTCCAAACCTTATACTTTCACGGCAAAACTTCCTGTCTTTTTCTGAGAAAAGCTCCGCCCCTTGAAGGACGGAAGGCCTGTCTTCTGCTGCCGCTGAACAAGCTCTTCTCTGGTGACCTTCCTGCATTACATCCTATACAGGAGAAAGTTGCACACTTACCAGAAGTTCTTTGGCATCCTGAAGCATTTAATGATTTGATAAACATTTGATTTATGTCCAGTGTTAGTTGTCCATGGCAAATGTAGTTTAACGTAAAGTGGTGCTTGTGTTCCCTTGCAGGTTAATCATGGGTAAAAGAATCATGTTAAGGTCCTCTCCTTTCCAAAGGCTCCTCTAATTCCCTCGGTTTGACAGAGGGACAGCAGCTGCCCTGTCCTCTTTCACCCGATCACTCTTCCTGGCAACAAAGATCCGATGCAAATTGCCTCCATAAAAAAAGAAAGCATTGAAATTTGTGAGCTACTTACTATATACTTACTATATGTTTGCATCAGTTTAGCATTTAGCACATAACAGTATAAGCTTTCAAAGATCCAGTCTGACCTCTTTCCTGACACCACAACTTAATGTCTTTAAGGCTGCAGCTTAATCTTCACTAGTCGAGCCTCCAGCTCTTCAGCAGCGACATGGACTGACATTTTCACCTGCCATTTATAAACCATAAGCAGGTTGAATAGGTCTCTCATCTATTAAAGCTTTTATCACTAAAACAGTGTATTTGCCTTTGCTTTAAAACTGCAGACTGCTTATTAAACCCTGATGCTCAGTCTATTGTGTTTTAAAAAAACTCTGGGAATTTGTTGCTAATTCCAGAGGTGCAGAGTTGTTCCCCTTCTAATTTAACTGGTCGGCAGACTTGCAATCTACGTTTGACAGTTTCATTCTATTCCAGTGTGGCATTTCTATTCAATGATATATTGTTTCTTTAGACAGAAAGCACCCGAGGTTCAGGCAAATTCCTTTTTTATTTGTTTCCATATGAGCGTTTCTAAATATGAAAACTGGCTGGAAGCATCGGTTCTCCCTCTGCGACAGGGTTCTTCTTAAATTTGTCATAGTGGTGATGTTTCATCTCAAACCACAGTCACTGCAGTCACCTGCAGAGATCATTTGGCTGGATTTTATGGCTCATTTGTAACACTAATGGTCTCTTGCTCAGATCTATCTGACTATCCTTGGATGGTGGAAAATGATAGTGACGAGAGCCCGAGCAAGCAATCCAATATACTAAGTTAAGAGGGAAAAAGTGTATTATGAGATCAGCAGAACTGAATAAAATCAGTAAGTGTTCTCCTCTGGAGAACAACAACAAATATTTAGTAAACCTGTAATTCTCCTTGAGCCTAAAAGAAACACAGAGAAGTATTTCCTCAAAGCAGGAGTAAAGTCTCTTTGTGTGATCTTTTATATATATGTTTTCATTTGCCTCAGTGGCCAGCTGAATTATCTGCACAGGTAACCAGACGAAACGATTTCTTCTCTCACTGTGCTTCTAAGATCCTTTATCGATCAAATTGCTGTAAGTTGTGTGATTGTAGACTGAGACGTTCACTTGGAATCAAAGTTTGTTGTGCCTTGTGTTTAAAAGGAAACCGTCAGATCTGTGGAAGTGATGGTGTGGGAGGTCTAGAGCTTATTGGTCTGATGTTCTGAAAGACCAACCCAGGCCTCTCTTGAGAGCAAAAAAAAAAAACCTTTTCACTTTTTACTTTTCTGTCGCTCTATGTGCCAGTCTCATTGCGGTCCCGTGAGTATGTGTCTTTGAAATGGCTCCCTGTTTAGCCTTACAGCTTTCTGAGGTGTGAAGGAGAACCGAACTGTGTTGGATGAGGGTGGAGATGGGACTAAGGGCTGTGACAGGTTCACATCAGAGCAGAGACAATGTGTTGGGGAAACCGATTCTTCTTTTGAACCTGAGTTAAGGATCTCTGAGGGAAGTAGGAGAAGGAATACCCTGCTGGGCACCAAGCTGGGAATCATCCATGCACTGGCAGCATTTCCCGCTTTAACCCTCAGCAAGTTTATTTTAGTGAGCAATATTTGCTCCTCAAGTTGCCCTTTGGACTGCATCAGCACGCAGATGTAACTTTTACTTTAATTTGAAAATATGCTTCTTGGTAGTTTTGCTGTTAGTATTCAACTCATGTTTTCACATTTTTCATTGGTGTGGGGGGAAAAAAAATAAATCTGAAAAGATTTCAGTTTCCTTTCCAGACAAGAAAAATAAAACAGTTTTACTCTCTCGTATCTAAAATAATGAACCTTTTTTTATTTAATTTATTTTAGCATTAATTTAATGTAAAGAACAGAAGTTCAAACAACAGCAACCGGTTAAGTTTGCCGAGCTTGGCTCAGCTGCAAGTTAATCATCTATCTGTAACATCGTCAAATACTGAATCATTCAACAGTGCTGAGAGAAAGTATCTGATACCTTCTCTTTTGGCATTTTAGTACACTTAAATGTTTAAATCATCAAACAACTTTAATATTATAGATGTGAGTGAATCCTAATTGGAGTTTTCAAATGATTTATTAATTTCCATCCATCCATCCATCCATTTTCTGACCCTCTTAATCCCCCATGGGGTCACGGGGGTTGCTGGTGCCTATCTCCAGTGTTAATTAATTTAATAAAATAAATGAAAACATATAAACCAACCTTCCATGATGTGTAAGTGGTTCTGCCACCCTTGGTGGCAACAGCTATCAATTAGTGTTTACACTATCTGGTCTGGTGATGAGTCTTTTACTACAGTGAGAAGGAATTTTGTCCATCCTTTCTTTGCTGAATTGTTTTGATTCTCAACATTAATAAACGGTAAATGGACTGATACATATCTAGCACTTCTCTAGTCATACAGACCACTTAAAGCACTTTACACTAGATTTGAGTCGAATTCTCTGAGTGTGTGCGTGGGTGTGAAGTAGGATGTTCACCCTGCTACTTTGTTGAGTCTCTGCTGTAATTGATGCACTTGCGAGAGAACACAAGCTAACTTCAATATTTATTTCTTACCTCAGAAGACATTACGCCTCTAAAAAAGAAACCTACGCAGTCACAGAGGCAGATGCTTTTCCTCTTCTCCCAAGCACGTGCACAACGCTGGTGTCATTTCAACTTGTCGCCAGAGGGGGCAGACGTCTGCAAAAATCCTAGAACCTACGCTATGCTCCTTTAAGGTTGTGCTACTGCAAGTTCAGATTTAAATCTGAGCTTTGACTAGGCCACATCAAAGCCCTTCTTTTAGCATCTCAGAGGCAGGCTTGCTGGAATGCATGGCTAGATTATTGAATTAATGTTTTTATGTGAGTCTTTGTCCACATAAGGCGCACCAAATATTCTTCCCAAGTGTGTAATATACAGGGATCAGTTTTTCACATAGGGCCAAGTTGGTTTATGTAGGTTTTCTATCTTAATAAATTAAATCATCTTTTGAAAACTGCATTTTGTATTTATTTAGGTTATCTTTGTTGAAAATTCAACTTAGCTTGTTTAGTTGCTTTAGATAATCGGAAACGTTTAAGTGTGACAAAAAAGCAAAAATGTAAGAAAGCGGGAGAGGGAGCAAATACTTGTTTTATTTACAACACTGGAATTAAGAAGCACTGCGCCATTCAAACACCTGTTTACTTAGCTCTCGCTGTCATAAAGATCATGGGCTATATTAAATAGGAAAATTAGTATATTATTTAGAATAGTATGTGGACAGCTTAGAACATTGTTTTTCACACATTATTGTTGGGTAGCCACCTCACCAGTAACTAACTTTAACTTTCCATATTTTTTTTGATACATGGCGTAGAGTGTTGACAGCCAATGCTTTTACATTCAGTCGGGGTTCAGGACCAAATTTAGCAGAGGGGCCAGGGTGGGGCCAGTGTTTTTTCACAGGGGCACAGAACAAAAGATTGGGGGGGGGGGGGGGGAACTTAACAGGTCAACATTTCATCGTTTAATATATTAAGTAAGCCAAAGAGCCAATTGTGGCTCTGGAACTGCAGGTTGCAGACCCCTGATCTTTTCTCAATACAGCGGGAGCTTAACCTGAAACAGCTTAATTTTTAATTATTGTTATTTCTTTTATATATATATTTTTTTATTATTTTGTTATTTTATTATTGGGTAAAAACATAAACGAAAAAAATACAACTGATCCAAATGACCAGTCAGTCACGGTATCTTTGTCAGCATTTATCATCCTAAGAAATTTAATATCATGTTTTTAGTACAGGGGCCATGAACAGTTCTACAGGGGCACAGGCCCCTGTTGGCCCCTGTCTAGAACCGCCCCTGCACATCGTATTTTGTTCACATTTGAGACACGTTTCTCAAGATGTGCGCCTAAATTCCCAGCGTTGATGTAGACTTAGCACTCTGTTCGGTGGTGACCTCTCCAAGCTGAGGGGTATTTTTGAGCTTTTGTTGACTTGGAAGGACCCCAAGCTGATCAGTCTTCTTCCACTGGGATCAGCCGTCACTGTAAACATGTTTAGGAAAATATTTGCACAAGAATAGCTTTGCGCCATTGTGCTCCCCGACCAGCAGGATGTATTGGAGGATTAGGGTTTGTGTACAAGATAAGCAGCTATCCAGGTTTTGATTGGCACCATGTCATCACAGAGTGTTGAGCAACCATTCCTGCCTCTGCCGCTGCCTCGTCAGTTGTCTATGTTGCAGATATCTAAAGATAAATAGGTTATTTATGTAAAAATGTGCTAATGTTTTGACCTACCCTTGCACCCTAAGTATTGAGCTCGTGTTTGAAATGCATTAAACGTTGGCTTTTAGATGATTAGGATTCTGCTTTGACTGTCCTTTGAAAGTTGGATGAAGCTGGGAAAGAGCCAATGTACAGTACGCCAGCCTCTGCAGACATATCTCAACATTTTTCAAATAAACTGATTCGTATGTGAGGAAAAAATATCATCATTCTTTAAATAAAATCTCTCTCTGCTCAACCTTGGGTTCCCTCAATCCTTGTTATTGCTGTGTGTTTGTTTTCATCTCTAATGATATCCAGGTGAGGCATAAGTCATGGTGACACATTTATCCATGATAGACTTTAGGCACAGAGTCTGACTAAATGCTAATACAGCCCTGCAGGGCCTCTGGGATGGTAATGCCATTCAAGGGAGCCCATATTAACTGAGCACAAGCCAGGGAAGTGGATGTATCAGTAATGAATCAAGGCCAAATAGTCTTTGCGGCTGTTTAAGAGTCGAAGGCCACAGAGCTTGAGAGCAGCATTGCTTCATCATGAGTGAGTGGGTCATGATTTCTCTGTCTGGGCGTTATTCAGCATGAGGGACTGAATGACTTGCTGTAAATTGCCTCGCAGCTTGTAAATGTTGAGACAAGCGTGTCTGATTTCAGATTCCCAATGTGTTTTGGAGATTTGATGGTCTACCAGCAGCAGCTTTCCGTCAAAATGCCTCGGTCCTGACTGACCAGTGTAACACGACTCTAACGCAGCTGCTCTGTTTGCCCCCACAGGCCTGGCGATTGGCTTATCTATGACTCCGCCCACGCTTGATGGCTCCAAAGGCGATCGTGTAATTTCTGTCAACGAAACACTTTCTATTACATGCAGGTACGTTTGTGTTGGAATGCACATCAGCAACTGTTCTCTTACTAAAAGTAACTCCCAAGCACGACATGATACAAAATGGAGTTTAATCGAAGTTTTATTTATTTATTTATTTCAATTTCTTTGAGCAACAATGCAAGTAAGATTTACATTGAGATGTTAAGGCATTTTAATAGCACTCAAAAGGAGTAGGTAGAAGTTCAAGAACTTATAAGAACCTACCCCCAATCACAATATTTATGTCATGTAACATATGCAGTCTTTTGATAAAAGGAGGCATTACAAATCAATGCACAGTTACACGAATACAGTGTCTTATTTTGAAAGCAATTGTACAGAAAGACGATATCTAGTAGTACTTATTGAAAATGTTACAAATTATCACATTTAAATGTTTGGGTTACATGCATATTTTAGATTACATATTTATACCTGCTTTTAAATTGTCTTAGCATGGTACTCCTTTTTATTTCTATATCTAACCCATTCCACAACACAACTCCTGCTTGGCTGAGCCCCAGGCTTTTAAGTATGGTGTGAACGCCACAACTTCTCTCAAATTATAGTTCTCTTCTCTACTGTTGAATATTTTTTGTATATTGCCGGGAAGTAGATCACGGCTTGCCTTGTACACTACAGCAAGAGTTTTAAATTTGATTAAGTCTTCGATTTTCATTATGTGAGACTTTAAGAAAAGTGCATTAGTATGATCTCTGAATCCAACATTATAAATGATTCGTAAGGCTTTTTTCTGAAGTTTGGTAAGTGAATTTAGATTACTTTTCTACATATTACCCCAAACCTCTATGCAATAACTAATGTTTGGGTTGTTAGGGTTGTGGAGGTGGTTGCATGTTTAGCTTTCTGACGTTCAGGAAGCTAAGCAACTAACTACAGGGAGCAGGGCCAACACAAAAACCAAAGTTATTACCATCTAAAATGACTAAAAGTAAAAAGTTTCAATTGATACAATTAGTTTTTGAATCCTGACAGTTTGATATGGAACTATTCTCCATGTTTGTGTTGTGTTTGTACTCTGGCAGCTTAACTATACCAGGCATCACTTTTGGAGAACCATTGGTTCTGTATAATTAGGGTCATACTGAAAAAAGTAGTGGTAGTGGCCTTGAGATTATGTAAGAGAGAGATGGTAGATTCATGCAATATAATGCAAGTAGTAGCTATGCCTAGCAATAACCATTATATATTCTCCAGTTTAACAACAACATAAAAAAAATCTTGTGCAAAATTATTGAGATGTAAAATACCCAAAAAAGCATTATAGGTTTAGCTCAAACGATTTGGAAAGTTTTCATGCAGAGGATTTAAATTTGCTCTTTTAGCTTGACTCATCTTTTACCTCTATTTTACAAACGATCAAAACACTGTCTACTGTCTAGTCCAATGATCATAACTACTCCACTAAATTCGTTGTTAATGAACCACCAACCTAAAATGGTCTCTGTATATCAAAAATAATCCTAAAATGATATTAGATCACATTAGCATCTTATTGTTCTAAATCTATCATTTAGTAACAGTACACTACCATTCAGAAGCTTGATTCACTAATTGGTATGAATATATGAATTTTGAGCTTTTAATTATGCATTTGGATTGATTATTTTTTCCTCATGAAAAAATTACTTCAATTGATTGAAAAAAGAGAACAAGAATCTGGTGCACAAGTTTAAACTTACTGTGGACTTTCTATATTGATAAACAGGGTAATAATTATTCCTACATACAGGCTTCAAATTTATGCTGAAGTAATATTTGGTTAAATGTACAGCCAGAATTACCCTGTTAATAAACATTTAACCAAATATTCCATCATTTCTTCAAGACATTGACTTTAAATCATTTTAATATTTTGGTTTTCTGGACAGAGACTTAGCTTTGAGCATAGACCGTGATATTTTTAATTAGGTTTAGGTCAGAGCCTTTCCAGAAGCTTGATGTTAGCCAGCTTTATAAATATTCCGCTGTAAGAATTGTCCCTAAGAAACTGAAAATTTCTATTAACTTTGGAAGTATGGACTTTGAGGCAGGGGGTTCATTCTTGGTAAGGATTCTCTCAGCCCATGTGGGCGTCAAACTCGCTCTCCTGTGGATAGTGATACCGGTGTTCCACCATCTTTCAGTTCATGATAGAGATGAGCCTTGGTGGTTCCAGATTTGTTCCTAAACACCAAAAAAATAAAAAATAAAAATTATAATATAAGGTGACAGCTTGGATCAAAGCAGTTAAGTTTTAAGTTAATTAACAGCTTGGTGGTCCAACCAGACAATGACGCCAAATGTGCACCAGAACTAGAAAAGCAGGTTAACATTAAGTGTATGAAACGGCTTTGACCTCAACACTGCTTAAAGATTTATTGGCCATGCATAAACAACGAGTCTGCCAGGAAAATAACTTATTTATATGAGCTCTTCCTTTTCTAATAAATAGAGCCGTCAGATATCCAGTCATAATTATGACAGAACCTCGGAGATGGCCACAAAATGCTTATTGCCAAGGGCCCATTCAACCAAATTATAGTGAGAGTATATGTTAACCTACACAAGGTAACAGATTGCTTGTTCAGTTATTCGTTATTTAATAATGCTAATCATGCAAGCTGAAGTAATTTTTTTAAACAAAATTTAAATACACAAATTAAAAATAACTACTGTAACTGAAAGAAAAATAGTTAATGTTTCTTGAAAACATCTTGATTATGTAGTGATTTCTGAAGGTGCCGTGTCCGTGTTATTCAAGCCCATATTTTTGTTTTATAAATATACCTATATCTATGTATTTAGTGACGCTGATTATTTTGCTCTGATGTATGGATTTAAATTGCCTAATGTAAAATTTTCTCGTAATAACAGTCATTGATCCTCGCTTAATATCAAATTTGCTGTCTGCAGCCAAGCTGTCACTCCATTAAACCTTCTGTTTGAATGAAGAAGAAAATCTGCTGTCTTTGGAAAGCGGGTGATACTTTTGGACCTTTGCTAAAGCAGGCCTTAAATACTCATTTGCATGTAATGGCATTAACATTGAGATTTTTCTAAGACAGGGTATCGGCTTCAATTTTGACCATTTCTACTCCATGGAGTGCTGTTTTCTTGGCTTTAGATAGATAGGCGTTATTCACACGGGTCTAGAAAATTACCCTCTGGGTATTTTCGCAGAGCTCTATCATTTTCATGTTTTATCCAGTCATCACATTCCGGGCCTGTCTGCAGATTTTGGTCATTTGTGTTTGATGTGGGCAGGTGATGAGAGCAGCGCTATCAGTTTTCAGGCAGCCATTAAGATCCCATGCAGCCTGGCTCACAAAGCCTTCAGGTTAAGATAACTAAATTCATGTGACAGATGGCAAAACAAAAAGGGGTGCATAGATGTATGCAAGCATTTTTTTTGGAAAAACAAACAACGTGCACCTCACTCACTGGACACTGACTGTGAATATTACAAAAACATTCACTATACAGCAATATGTTTCTTTTTGTCTTAAAGTAATGATCATTTGCTCTGTTTAAAAATAATTGACATTCTCAGTCAGTGCTACGATTTGTTTTGATTGCTCTTTTCATCAGGGGACAGCGCATTCTGGCCTGGTCTTGGCCGGACAACACGCTGGTTGGAAAGGAAGAAACAAGCCGTCAGGACCAGCTTAAGACCACTGGGTCCCCCAGTGAGAGGACGGTCTCTGTCAGCGAATGTCCAGGGCAGAAGGGGTCGCAGTACTGCAAGAGGCTGATCCTGCATAATGCGCAGGGCCAAGACACAGGCTATTATCGCTGCTATTATAAGAATATTAAAGCCATCATTGACGGTACCACCGCTGTCAGCATTTATGCCTTTGTCAGAGGTGAGCCAAACTAACTCAGCACATGTTAATGAAATGTCATAATCTTTATGGTCAAAATGAAATCTGTCTCACAGAGCATTATCTAGTTGCTGTTTATTTCCAGGCTGTTAACATGAGCCCTGGATTGGAAGGTCAGTGCTTTAAGCTCGACTCCTGTATCTAGATTTGAGACTCTTATTTTGAAGTAAAAGAGGAAGTAGTCAATAAGTTGTTTATGGAGTCAGATAGTAATAGCTATTCGTGTTGCTGGCTGTTAACGGTACATGAGTATGAAAGAAGTTCCCAGCACTTTTAAATGTCTTTGTATGCCAGGATTTCGTAGCCTGGCTAGAAAAAAACACAAAAACAGTGAGTGTTGGTTTGGCAAAAGGAAGTACGATCTGACAGAGAATCATATTGTATGAAGTCGTAGCAATTACATCTGGATAAAGTGAATGGGGCCGGGCAGACTTGCTTGCAGTTCTATGTAACTGTGCCTGCGTAGTTCCCACCAAGGTAGACTCCTGGTCTATCTTGGTCGGAACTACGCAGCAATTTGACAGGAACATTATGAGTCAGACAGGAAGAGAGACATATTGGCAAAGTAAAACACATCCACTTTGGGGAAAATACAAAATAAAATCTCTGAACTGCAAGGTAAACTGCACACAATTTCTGGCCAAGAACAAACAGCTCAGTTAATTAATTAATAAATAATCAATAAATAATTTCAATAAACAGTGTACTTACCCATGGTAGGAGCTCAGAAGTACAGAAAACAGATAAGAAAGTGAAACAGCAATATTTTAGCTTGTCTGAGTAGCAACTGCAGCTTTATGTTTACTGCCCAGCTTGTTTATGCTGGTAGAATTGCTGTTACATGCTCTTGCGTGAATACTCAGTCTCGCAACTCCATTGGTCCATAGAGGGAAGCTCTACCAGTGGTGGGCACGCTAAACCATACACAGATAATTGCGGAGTTAACTCTTGCGTTATCATTTACGCTAAGTTTAGCAACTGTTTGCGAACCAGCTAGCTTCCACTTTATTGGGTTTCGATAGTGTATGTAAGTTGACTATGTTCACAAGTTACTCCTCTGCCATTTACATCACCATCCCTGCTCTTGAAACACATCCACACAGACTTCTCCACAAAAGTAGAAGTCACCGCTCCACCCATCGTTGATAGTTTTCTTCTTACCTTTCTTCTTCTTGTAATGATGTGGTCAACTCCTATTGTTGGCTTTCATTGCTCAAAAACAAAGACGCCGGTATCCACATCTGTAAAGATTGCGCTGCAGTGTGACCCCTATTTTGCCGACTCTCCAAACAAAACACCAGCCAGCTCTTAATACCTAGGGCCTACACTATGGCAATCCTCAAGGGACATTCAACCACCATGGGAAACATGTATCTACATAGCAATGATGAAACTGATTTTTATTTATACTTTTCAATTCAAAAACGGTGTACCTTAAATATAACAATTTTGATATAGCAATAAGTAACCCAAAAAGTCAAAATTTATTGCACATTTGTTAAATAGTCTGATGACAGAGGGGAAAAGGGACTTCTGGAAATGCTCAGCACTGTTTTCCGGGCTTCCAGCAGTGTTGCCAAGTCCGCTTATTCTCAGAGACTTTGGGCTTGTTCATTTATACTGTATACAAGGTAGAGGTAATAAAGCTAGTTGCTTGTTTCTTCCGCAAGAACTGGCAACACTGGCTTCCAACCCACTCTCTCATAGTAGCTGCCTGGGAAAAGAGGGATAAAACATTCTTTTCAATGCATCCATTGCCGTGCAAAAGTCAAAGTTTTAAAAAATTATTTATCCTGAACTAAAACTACTGTCCCCCTCAAACATGCAGCGCTGTGCACGTTAGTCATGCGCCATAGTGTGTGCATGCACAATCTTTTGTCTGAAGGTATATGACACAGACAGCCGTTTGTTAACGGTTAGCTGTTAGCTTGGCCCACTACTGCCATTTATGCAGCCAGTTTGTCAGAAAAAAAAAAACAACAGTTTGGAGTGTGCGGGTTCGGATGCAAGCAGTGTGTCTCAGCCTTTAGACACCCAAAAGTGGTGTGTGATGAAGGACAAATGACAGGCATAAATAAATTCAAAATGATAGAAAAGATCAAACAACTTTTTTTACAGGCCATTATTTCCTCTCCTACATCATACGCATACAAGGGTGTGTGGCTGAAGGATTTATCCCACACCCTTCTCCTTCAATGCTCCCCCCTTAGTAACACCACTGTACATAAGCTTAATAATGACTCCTACAGGCTGGAAATAAAAACAAGTACTTGATTTTCCAATATGGTTTACTCAGTTTCTTTCACATGTCATTTAAAGGTAATTGTCTGAGAAAAATGCAAGGTAATTATGAGGATTACATTTTCTGTTTTGACAGGACATCTCATTTTGAACAATCTTTTCTTTTTTTTCCTGAAGGATGCATTTTCCATTTCCCTCCATGCCTGCGCAAAACCTCCAGGTTTTATTTTTTTTGCCTCTGGTATCATTGGGTGGTCTGCAGCAGCAAAACCAGCGCTTTTTCATTGAAACAGATCCTCTGTGTGAATATTACTTCAATATCAAAGCCATTGCTGCATTATTAAAACTGGAAAATGTTGAGTTAGCCTTAGTAACACCCTGGAGGCTGGCAGCATTAAAGTTTCGGAAATTAGAGATTCAGAGCCTTTGATAAAAACAATAATAATCAGCCTATTCACTTCTTTTATTCTTTTTTCTTTTACAGTGGAACATCGTGTCTTATGAATTTCAAAGTAATCAAATTGATAACGACACCACTTTTATCCTGCCAACAGTTTTTTTTTTTTTTTTTTGTCGTTGCTATTCTCACATTGTGTCGCACAGAGGATTCAAAGCCAATGTTTAAGACTGCAAGCCTGGCTTTGGGGCTTATCTCTTTATTTTTGCCTCGCTGTTTGGGCTGTGGTAGATATGTGCAAAGTCCAGAAGAAAGAAAGACGGATGATTGTCATGTAAGGGAGCCCCGCTGCCCAGACCGCTCATGTGAAGCGCCTGTTTATCCCCCCCAACAAGGTGCCAAAACAGCTGCTACAGATCTAAGAAGCACGCTGATCAGAAACAGATGTAATAGCAGCCATAAATTAAACCCAGCGGGTGATGGGATGACAGGCTGTGCTCATGGATTCACTTAGACGGGCAGATGTCCACCATTCAAACTGTCTTCGCAGCCTGATGTCACCAAGCACACCACAGCAAATGCAGAAGGGAATAAATCCTTATCTAATAGAATCATTTTTATTTCACCTTAATGCTAGAAACTACTTAACAGGAGATAGGAGTTCTGGTGAGAACTAAACTTTTAAATCCAAATATTCAGGTTTACAATATCATGCTTTCAACTCAACTAAACAGTTTTTTTTTAAATTTACATGGTTGATTTAGAAATCTTAAATACATTTTCGGCCACTCTTTAAAACACCTACAGACGTCCAAAGGGATTATATTTGGTCGAAAGTCTTGGCCAGACCGTTTTTAATTCTTCCTCTTTTGAAAGTTGCATGTGATTTCAGCTATGTGCCTTAGAACATCACCGTGCTGAAATATTCATCATCTGTCAAGTTTCAAATCTGAGAGTGATCTCCTTAGTCGGTGTTTTGGTATACCTACAGGCATTTATAGTGGCATCAATAAAATGTCATCTTCCAATGTGCCTTAGCTCATGCAACTTGTTCTCTACTGTGGAGATGATGTTTGATGCAGTTTAGCCAGTTTAGCCAGGTTTCTGTCAAGCCTGGCGGAGCCCTTCAGACCCAAACAAAAACATTAATGTTAATATACAGTGTCTTGCAAAAATATTCAAAACCTTATTTTTTTCTCATTTTGTCATGTAACAACCAGAATCTCTGATGTATTTTATCAACATTTTATGTGAAAGACCACATATTTGTATTAAACCACCTTTAATTTGAAACCCCAAAATAAAAACACAATTGTTTTCCAATGAGTAAGCAGATTCCACTGGTGTGTTTTGGAAATGTTTTAAGCAAAAAGGAGGGTGACATGCAGAAAAGGTCCTGAGATCAAAAGTCAGACCTTGGGATGCTGCGTCGAGAACCAATAGCCTCTTTGTATGGGGCTACTTCTACACACACCTTCCTAGCTGTTTTTAAGAAGAACATCTGTAACAGTAATTGGTAATAGCCACAGATGCTCTCCGTTCAGACTGACTGAGCTTAAAATGTGTAAAGCTGGTTGAGACATACATACTCCCAACTGTATTCAAATTTTAAGGCTCTCCACACTTTTCAGAAAAAAAAGAAAAAAAAAGAAACACATTTTTTACACACCATGTATCTTTTCATTTCCCAGTTCTGTGCTACATTGTTTTTTAACCATCACATTAAATCACACACAAAAAATCTTGTGGTTACAAAATGTAAAAGAGTTTGAGACACATGAATACTTGCAAGGCACTATATTGTTTGCACATGTGTGCATATACCTCATGGTCCTCGTAATTGTCTCTGCTAACAGATGTAACGAGGTTAAAGCAGTTGTATTGAAAAATGGGTCACTGTAGGGCTGCTAAAGCCTTGATTAATTTTGGGATCACTTGTAGCTCACATCCTGATTACATCACCGACTGTGCTGATTGGAGTCTAATTCTTGGCAGTTCACTTATCGTTAAGTACCCTTCTTCTACTACTGAGAAATCTCACATTTTCTCCACTTTCTATGGTAATTCCTTTCCAATGATGACACAGACGTGAACCGCTTATGAGTCTGATAATTAGACTGTTTCTCGTGTTTTTACACTTTTTTTTCCAGATTTTGTCATGAAAGAGGGTGAACTAGAAATCACAGATGTGCTCAGATTTCTTAGAAATGGTATGCTCTCTAACCCAGTGGTTCCCAGTTATTGAGTGTCTGATCCCCAAAACAACAGAGGATAGTTCAATATTTCAAAGTACAAAAGCATTACTAGTAAGAGAAAATGCACCTGTCAGAGCTTACAAATGGCAAATGGCTCGTACTTCTGTGGCACTTTAACTAGTCCGAAGACCCCAAAGCGCTTTACTCTACAATCAGTCATTCACCCATTCACACACACATTCCCACCCTGACAGGGACAGAGGCGGGCCTGCCATACAAAGGTGCCACCGGGCTCTCTGACCACCGCCGGTTTATACGAACAAATTCCGGTCACTAATTTCATGAAGCTTCGTCCTGCCGATAAATCCTAATTCCAATCTTAGTTTAAAGTTTAAAAGCTATTAGTAACAATTGAATTTTCTTTTCTGTTTTCTGACACGTTTGACAATTGGACTTAATACCATATTTACAGCAAAGTAAAATTGTCTGATATCATTGGGCTGATATGAATAAATGGGCTGACTTTACAGTACATAGCATCTTTCTAATCACACCAACGTGCCTTGCTCAGGGCCTCATCAACATGGCAGGAAGAAGCTGGAATCAAACCCACAGCCTTCCAATTGCAGTACAATGTGATAAAATGGGATAAAATCAAGCTCTCAAAACTGCATAATGGGAGTTCCACAGGGTTCCATTTTGTCATGGTCACTTTTCTGTCTACATTAATGACTTCCCGGACATTTGTGAACATATCCAATGTCAAATGTACGCAGATAACGCCGTTGTAAGGTTTGCAGACAGAGGGGTTTCTGCCAGGCGTCATATTATGTATCTGCAAAGACTCCACAACAGGCAGCAGAGCTACTGAGCAGAGAGATGGTGGGAGTGTCTCAGTGGATTAAGAATCACTTTTTGACCATGATCTATGCCAGAACCTTGTCAATGTGTTTTACAGTTCGGCATAAAGTCTGTAATAACTTCTCTATTGTGACTGATCGGAGAGAAATCCAAAAGTGGATGAATTGAAATGACTGGGTGTGGTTTTGGATTCCTGTCTTTACTTTGAGGCTTTGAAGTGTCAAAAACTATTAATACTAACATCAACTGTTTTCATCTTATAAGATCATGTTTTTCCGTAAAGGCTGTCCAGTTGTATCTGCACACCACAATTCTGTCTAATCTATCATACTATGTCACTGTTTGGAGCCAAACAATTCAATCTGCTTTAAAACCTGTGACGCTGTTGAATAAAAAAGTACTGAAAGTTTTGACCAAAAAACACAACAAAATGGCACCATTATAAAATACGGGGGGGAAAATACTACTTAAGCTTTGATAATTTTTTTTACATTTCTCCCTTTTAAGCTTGACTTTTAAATGCATCTATGGCTTTGTCCCAGCGCTAGTGACCAGGGTGATTTTAAAAGCCAGCAGCACAGGAGTTGGAACAAGAGGAGCAGTTAATGGAGACTACAAACCACCAAAATACAAAACATCAATTGTTCAGGCCTCATTCTCACTCAGAGGTCCTCAGATTTGGAACAGTTTAGCATCAGGAATTAAAATGTTAATAGATTTTTTAGTTTTCAATTCCCAGGTTAAACAATGGTTGAAACAAAAACGAATCTGTGAATACTGATGTAAACCAGCCTACTTTGCTACGGCTTGGACAAACATTTCTAACTTGTATCTCCATGTATCTCCCGTCAGTAGTTTTAGTGACCCTTTGTATAATGCAACCATTGTACAAAACTGTGGTGCATTGTTTTACCATGAAACACTGTCATGTGCTGTCCTTGATTAAATGAATTTAACTAGCTAAAAAACAGTTTATATACTGAACTGCAGTTCTGTTGCATTACGGCCATTAACACGTTTTAGAATCTGTTTTAAAATCTCAAACCTCACTTTTGAAGATCTGTCATTCTTCCCCTGCTTTTACCGGAGACCTTCAGCTCGTTGGCTCAGATTTTCTGGTCAGAGATGATTAGTGGTACCAGACTTGAGGTGACAGAGCTGCATTATGTTGATTTCTGCTTAATCTTCGAAAAAAGCAGCTAAATACTTTTTATTTTGACAATTCGAGGGTACTCTTTATGAATGCTTTTTGATTCTTCCATCTAACTGGTATTGACCTTGATGGAAAGACTATTATACTTTGAAATGGAGGTCTTTTTTTTTTTTTTTAGCAATTTTGGTAATAGCTCCTTTTTTTTAATTGGGCAAATGCTTTACAGAAATATAATAGCAAAAGTTCAAAACTGAAAAAAAAAAAAAAGAATTGTGTGATATTGTGTGTCTCTTACTCCCATGACAAGAGCCATGGGAGTAAGAGATCTTGGTGTGATGTAAACTGGTGTAATGTTAGCCGTGATGTACTCCGAAACACTTTCAGTTGCTGTGAGTGAGACGGTAAAAAAACATTGCAAAATGGCAAAGCTATTTTCCTACAATAGACACCTTGGGGTGAAGCTGTAGCAGGAGGATTAAACCCATTGGTTGCCTGTCTCTCAGCTGGCATGTAATAGCGGTTCTTAATGCTATGTGCTGGATGGAGACAGACTGCGCCACTGGTTATTATGATAAGCTCCATATACAGCCCGACCGCAGGGTGGGACATTATCAGGCCCGGAGAGATCTGTGTGTTCGTTCACAAAGTTACCCCAATAATAGCTGCCATTACCCCAGCTGGTGTCAAGATTACCTTTAAACAGCTCCCTGTTTCTCTCTGCATCCAGACCCTACGCAGCCCTTCCTCATGAGAGGTGGAGCCAGTGAACCCCTGGAGACCATTTTTATCACGCGCTCCGCCACGCACGTCATAGTGCCGTGTCTGGTCACGGTTCCAGATCTGAACGTCACTCTTGACTCGGTTTGCACTCACGTTTTGTCACAGATTCAATTTGTCAAATTGTTTAAATTTTAGAGTTATCAAATCACTTTTTTTTTGCATGTTTTCATCCACAGTTATACCCTCTGGATACCAGTGGGATGAAGTGGGACAACAAGCGAGGCTGGTCCATTCCTAGATACGTCATTGACAGTGTGCCAACGGTCTTTGTAGTATGCAGGGCCACACTGGAAGGCATAAACTACTCCTCCAACAACTACTTAATCCATGCTACTGGTAAAAAACAACAACAACAGTGTTTTCATACCATGATGGGCTGGTATGGAATTCCAACAAATGTTTTAATTTTGTCCAGATGATATCACTAAAGAAATACACAAGAATATGGAAGAAACACTTTGTAAATTTATTAGTGTTGATTTTTTTAGAATCATATGCCGTTTTACCTACGTACCTCGTTTATTGGTCAGTCTATTTGTATCAGCAAGAATCACAATCAGCACAATCAGCTGCCAAACAAACATATTGTGTTTATATTGTCAACTATAGCTTCAATACACCGTTACCTTAAAATGCAAATATCAAAATTTAGAGCCTTAAGACCTATCAATTGCACTAAATACAAATAAATCACAATCTGCCAATGTTGATTCAAAGCAGAAAGCTGATTTTAAAATCTCCTTTTTACAAACTTTGTAACAATGCTAATGCCAAAACAGGAAGTGATTTCCATATATGAAGGATCACCTGGATCTGTTGTGTCTGATAGATTACTGTTGTGTATATATAGTACACAACTGTTCTGTTGATAAAACACCAACTTCCATCTGACATAACCAGGAAATGTGAAGTGGAAGTGTGGCCGTAGTTTGGTTGCTGTTTTTATTAGCATAAAATCCATAGTACAAAATTCTTTCATTCACAGTATTGTTTTGCTCATCACATGTCCTGTGCCAGTCATCTGATGCTTCAGTTTACATTTAGGGCCAAGCAAAAGGTGCTTTTAAATCTTTTCATGGGGTGCCAGTTTGTTGGATCCCTACAGTAGTATCACAGCAGCTCAGACATTATTTCTAATGACTTCCTCCTTACTGAAGAAATTATTTATATTCTTGTTTTATAAACTCGAATTCTCGCTGAACATTACTCCTGCTACTTTTTTAGACATATTGCTCAATTTAAAACATGGGAATAATGTGACTGTCATGAGCTGCAAGCCTTTTTACAGCTGTAATGTTGCATAGTTTTTATGCCAGGAAAGGTCATTTGTTGTGACTGGAGATACTTCCAAACAGCCTGATTTCTTAAATAAAACTGTAGGAGCCTTATTTCAGCCACCTAGCCAGCAGCGCTTAGCAACAGGTGGTGACGAGCAGTTTGCATCACTCTGTATAAATCCGGCACTGAAATAGCATAGGAAAATTTGAAGCCGCAACTTTTTAAAACCCCTGTCTAAAATAAGGCCAATAACCGCCCATGGTTCAACTGCTATATATTTATGATGACTCACGTTCAATCTAAGCTTCAACCTAATTTTTATGTTCTATTCTTGTTCAAAAAGAAATTAGATGGGAAATCAGAGGTGGTGCTAAACTTACTGTGAAGTTACACAATAACTCTGTGTGGCAATGAGTCACCCAATTATGTCATAATTCAGAAAATGTCAAGGCTTTTATTGAATCATACCATTTCCTCAAAAGCTACACCCTTCTCTAAGTGGGACACAAGCCATTACGGCAGCAGAATGTAAAGAAGAATGAGGAAAGAGATGTAATGATCGCATTTTAGACATCTGACTTGATGAACTTTTGCTGAAGTTTCCACTCGTTGTGAGTGAACTTCGAGGACCTTGGCCTGAGGCTCTGCTCCGTGATTGGAGATCATTCACCTCTCTCTTCAGAGGAGGAGAGGAAAGTCATACCCCACGGCTGCCAGCAAAACATAATAGCTGCATCAGTCAGAGGAGAAACCGAGTCTTCACTATGAGCACTAATGGGGTGTTTCAAACAATCAAGCAATCACAGTGTATTGCACAGACATCAGCGTCATTTCCACTGACTGCCAAAAGAGATGGCTTCTATATCAGGCTTTCTGGCCAACGTCCAAAGCTTTCTCAGCTTTCCTCTCTTCTTTTTTAATTTAGACTTCACTTTATTCTAGTTTGATCTCTCCCAGAAGCATTTTGATAGATGAATGGAAAAAGTGCAAAATTGTGACAGACTGTCCTGTTATAGTACGATGGCTTCTCGGGTCCAGAGGAAAGTCATTTCCTCGGGGGGCCTGCGAGGCGGAAGGAAAAAAAGATGCTGACGATGTCACAGTGACCTCTTTTTGCTGTTTCACTCCCACTTTTTTTTCTTTTTCCCGCACAGGAAGTAAGATTCTCGAAGTCAAGCTGTTTCCTGAGGAGCCGGTAGAGTTGATGGTGGGGGAGGCTCTCACCCTGAACTGCACGGCGCTAGTGGAGTTCAACACCGGGGTGGACATCCAGTGGTCCTTTCCTGGTAAACAGGTACCCAGCAGATTTCACGGTCAGGAGCTAAAGAGTTCAGCTGGTGCCTAATAATACCCACAGTGTGTTTTTGTCCTCACCAGACGAAGAGCTTGTTTGAGACTAAGCCCCAGCGAGAAGCTCTGTCTCATGCCACAGAGGCAGTTCAGGTCCTGACCATCCACCGTGTCAATGTCACAGACACTGGACCGTACATCTGCAATGTTACCACCATGGAAACAACAGAAATTATGCAGACCCAAGTTGTTGTCCATGGTGAGGAAAACAGAAGAATTTACTACAATAATATGGTATTGTTTTGAGGGCTTCCAAATTCTCACAGTAACCGTGGCAATCTGTAAAAAATACCTAAAGCTAGAGGCATGCTAGCAATTCTCAGAGGGTTTCTAAAGCTAAATAGCTAAATAGAAGCTAGTAGATAGCTACTTCTCTTTAAAAACAACATTCTGTCTTCCTATTACACTGTTGTATACCTATTGTTCACTTTAATGATGTATGAAGATATGTAGATTTAAGTATTGTTGTTGCAAACCTACTGTAGTATGCACAAACTGAGCTACAGGAAGCTGCTTTTTGAACGTGCTGAAATAAATTCAGTGGCATAACAATCATTTTGCTACAAGAAGCAGAGCACAGGCACTACTGCTCTGAATTTTACACGAGTGCTACTCAAATCTCATGGCCGTGATCCGATAATATCTTTACTTGATACACCATGCAGATGTTCTGTTTGCACTGATGAAGATGAGATTAATTCAGTTAATAATTATTTGTAACTTACTCCTTCCAGACTCAGCAGTAAACAGCTTTACTGGCTTTGTCAAAATATACTTAAAATAGATAGATAGATAGATAGATAGATAGATAGATAGATAGATAGATAGATAGATAGATAGATAGATAGATAGATAGATAGATAAACTTTATTGTCCCAAAGGAAATTTGATTTGGGTTACAGAATCTGGCTGCTACATAGTCCAAACTATGTGTCGCACTGCATTCACACATAACACTACTATAAAAAATTCCATTATAAGACAATAAATAGATACATAAAGGAGCATGTTACATTATATTCACAATAAAAATTTGAATAAAAATATACAAAACAGGGCTGCATCATAAGCGTCACGCATACACCAAAGACATAGCAGGTCTTAATGCTTGCAACGTGAGGTTAATTTCTTCACATTTGGAACCACTTGAAATACTTTTTTGAGATAAGCCAACATCTGTAGAAAGAAAAATAAAAGGATCTGTAAAAGTTCCTCAAAGCTATGTTCTTGGGCTGCACAAAATGATGGGAGCATGCAAAGCCAATGTTATTGTTGAAAATTATATAGTATCAGTTGCAATTTTCCCACATTATTTTGATTCATCAACACTCCACATGTCCTAGCAACTTGGCCTCTAGAGCAGCATGCTACAGTACAGTGTACCGTTTGTTTGTTCAGGATGCATTGAGTGAATGTGTGGCACATGGAATATAATAAGCTACTATATGTTGCTGTCCAAAGAGTGCTGTGCAAAATTAAAACAGCGCACACTGATATTGCAACCCTTTATCAGTCACATAACACCTGTCCTGCAGCAACTTCATTGGCTTCTCTTTAAATATCGCACAATTTCTAAAATTCTTCTCCTTACATTTAAAGCTATCAATAATCTTGCCCCCAAGTATTTCACCGAGCTCCTTCATATCAAGATACCCACTTGCTCTCTCAGGTCCTCTTCTTCCATTCAGCTCATCCTTCCACATGCTCGTCTTGTAACCATGGGGTGTAGAGCTTTCAGTCATTCAGCCCCATATCTTTCAACTCTCTGTCCCACTACGTTCAACACTCCATGTCCATAACTACTTTTAAAACTCACTTAAAACATATCTTTTAAGACAGGCATACTCTTTATGATTTTTAAATTTAATTTGATTTTATGGATCCCATCCTTTCTCTTGTTCTTTTTTTATTTTTGTTTTTTGTTGATTCAATGTTTATTGGATTGAGTGTTTTATTGTTGATTTTGTAAGGTGACCTTGAGTGTTGAGAAGCCTATAAATAAAATGCATTATTATTATTATTATTATTATTATTATTATTATTATTATTATTATTATTATTATTATTATTATTATTATTATTATTAACTCTGATCTAATGTATTGTGGATCTATTTTTCATTCATTCGGCCACTTATCTGTGCTTTCTACACGTCTGCAGATCACTTTATTTTGCTTTTCCATAAAAGCAAGTCTTCTTACTTGGGAATGAAAAAACAGAGAATGATAAATTAGGAAGCATAATTAAATTCTTATGTTTGTTCTTTTATTTAAATGCTAATTTATTTTTCATGTTATTGATGTGAGGCTGCATGCTTAAATCTTACATTTTATTTCATCACAGTATTCCAAATATTAAAATGAATTATGTAAAGGGCAAAGGAAACCTCTGAAATGTAAACATTGTGCATCATTTAACAAATTTGTGCCCACAACAAAATTGCACTGAAAGATGAGTTCAGTCAATACGGACAACAACAAAAACAGGGATCAGTCGTTAATCTCCCCGAAGCAAGCGGATATTTTTCACATAAATCTCCCAATTATTCACTTAAGCTGACCAAACACGTTGCTTCAAGCCATAAATGTGTTTAAAAAATGTTAAACCACTGCATATGAGAAAACATAAATAAAATAATTTGAAAACAAGTCCACCGAGGTGAATGTTGGGCACTGACGTGTAAAGCTTTTAAAGCAATAAGCGCTTTATGTAAAAACTAGATGTCTTCTATTCCAGAAAGGCCATTTATCAACCTTGACTACAGAGATGGACCTGTGGTGGAGGTAACTGCTGGCCAGAAGTCATTCAAATTACAACTAAACGTCTCTGCCTTCCCCACACCTGAAACGCAATGGTAAGATAAGCCACTCTGGTGTGTTTACCAAAAGCAATAGGATATTTTCAGAAGCATAATTGGGCCTGACACGGCTACAATTTAGAGATTAAGTGAGGAGGCAGAGCACCTGAGCATCAATGTGTTTTGTGCTGCAACAGCTGGGTGTGTGTGTGTATCTTGTTGCCAGGTATAAAGACGGCATGCTGATAAACCAGCGGCCAGAGTTCAAGAAGAAAAGGATAAAAATGCACTCTAACCACGCTTTGGAGATTAAAGATGTTTGTCAGGAGGACTCTGGGTTGTACACGGTGGTGCTGAAAAACAGTGCCGCTTTGCTGGAGAGGAGACTCAACATCACGCTCGTTGTTAATGGTACGTACATGGCACGGCATTCTGGGTGGCCAAGCAGATATATACCTTCTGCAAAATGTGTAGCAGAGGGCTGTATTCTTGGGACTAGGGTTAGAGTTTGGCTTCAGTGAGGACAGCATGATCACAAAATCCTTAAGAGACTGCAAACTGTACAAACATTGAAATTAGGTATTTATAACTTTAAAATAAGTAAATCTCATGTCAGTCCAATAAACATTTTGGGAAGAAAAGAGAAAACCTGTTACTTTTTTAATATGCCTTAAAGGGGACATGTCATGCTTTTAAATCCTTCCTTTTCACATTTAAATCATTCAATTATTGTCTATATAAAGTGGAACTATGATGCTTTCATCTGAATTCCTCATTAATTTAGCCCCACAGTCCTCCTTCTGCACCTGTTCTGAGGTACGTCTCAGAGCAACTCGTTTTGGTGCTGTCTCTTTAAAAGGAAAGGAGGCACTTCACACCCCGCCCCCCGCCAGGTTAGAGAGAATTACATTCCACCCTGTTCAGCCATTTTTGTAGTTTTATAGTAGATATACATTTATATATTGGCACAGAAACTTTTTGTGTGGGCTAATATACCCAACAACATAACATTGTGACTTATCCACTTGTTGCTTTGGCATCCTTGAGCTTGGACTACAAAATTGAAGCGAGGAATGAAAATGGAGTCAGGCATGTGGTTAGTCGGAATCCATGACCCTGTTTAGCAATTCTGCAGCAAATAGTGTGACATTATTATTCAAAATCATATAAGGGAATAGAAAAAACTGAATGGTTTTTGAAAAATATGATTCCAAACAGAATATAAACATATCTATGCAGGACTTGGAGAAACTACATTTTCTTCACTCTTAGAGTACACCACAAAATGTATTTAAGGGCTGAAAAGTGGATCTTGCATGATATGTACATTTACATTAAAAAAAATCTGAATTTAACACACAAATGTCTCCAGAAAGTTAGAACCAATGGGATAACCTTTCAAATTTAGGGTGAGCAACATTTAAAGGGGTATTGCTACATTTCTGAAGTAGCTTTCTGTGGAGACATTGGCCATGTTCACAATTGAGTATTGATATTCATATACACTGAATAAAAACACAAAACAACTGTTCTTACTGTGAGTAAGTTAGACTAAACCTTTCCAGATTTACCTCATTAATCAGGTTTTTTTTGTACATTTCTCCTGTTTTATCTCTTATACTTTTATAAGAAAAAAGATTCTAAGAATCAGTCAAAACTTAAATCGACAGGTCTGATAAAAGGAAAAAGAAAATTGGCATCGACCAGGAAAAGCCTTATTGGTGCAACTTGCTGATTAGCCATTTCAGGCCACTGTTTCTTGTTTCCTTCTACTGTGATTATACCCTATAGCTGGCCTGTTGGATTTATAGATCAGCTCTCCTGTTCTCCAGTTCCCCCAGAGATTTATGAGAAAAAAGCTGCCGCTCCTTCCAGTCCTTATCGCAGTGGCAGCAGCCAGACGCTAAAATGTACCGCCTATGGACTCCCTGCGCCCAACGTCAGCTGGCAGTGGAGAGCCTGGGGTCCCTGCGTCGTCAACAGCACAGAAAAGCGACCGTAAGAAATACTTTTGTCCTTAATAGATTAATACACATAATTGATTCATATTCTAAACAGTTTGGGAGGAGGAATGGTTGGAATTATGCAATGTAAAAATATATTGGGATTTACTTTTTCATGATGATATTATATATATATATATATTTACGCACACACACACACACACACACACATGCTTTTAGAGGCATATAAACACTGTGGCACATAAACACTTATCACTAAGCATTGCCCAGGGCTTTTTTCTCTCTCTGCTTCTATCTCCACTGAGGGGCACAGCATGATATAATGGATTTTCCAGACAGACCATATTTACTTTTGTTCCTATTTCTGTAAGCCTCCGTGTTATGCCTGCTTCTACCTTAAAGTCCTTCAGATAGTTGCACACCTCCACCCTCTTCCCCTGCAGGCTTAATTTCTGAAGTTATCACAGCTCTGACCTTTCTATGTGGGTCTGCAACATGAGCGCCGGATGATGATGATGGCAGTATAGATACAGAAAACACACAATAGTGGCATGTTTTGTAAAAATAGGCTTAAACGGCCCAGATTATGTTCTTTCTCATTCACGGTGCATTTAATGTGACATTTCATGGACAGTGACCGATATATATATCTTTTTCGACCTTTTCTGGTGTATCAGAATTGAATTTATTTTTGCAATCTAATGTGGAAAAAAAATACAAGCCTGTCTTGGGTCCCTACCGCTACACAGTGCAAACACTATGTTGTTTTGTATAAACATAAATCAAAAGGTTGAAACCTTTTAATTAAGGTTTTGGATAAAGTGATAGTTTGACCTTTAGTTTCTGAGTTAGACATAAGGTGTTCACTGCTCTGAGATTTGTATGATGAAAGTCAAGCTGTGCATTATACAGTTGAGGTGCTGAGCCTGGCATCAATACTGGATTTACCCATCAGTAAAGCAGGAATTAATTTGCAACCCCACACTATGAATTAAAAGGTGTCAAGCCATTTGCATGTCATTAAATGTTGCCATTTCAGCACGATGTGCTGCTGAGCTATTGAACATTTCTGGTAAAGAAAATCAATCAATCAATCAATCAATCAATCAATCAATCAATCAATCAATCAATCAATCTACCAATCAGTCTTCTGTATTTACACACCTCATGAATGGATAAAAAGCATAAAATAAAACAGTGTCATTTTACAAATTATTAGCCTTTAATCTAAATAAATTAATCTTCCGAAGAAGGGATTTTATTTTATGATGACCCAACAGCATCTCTTGTAGAAAACATCCTTATTATTTAAACTTAATTGTGCATTTGATTTGTCTTGGAGGTGAAAGCTTGGATCTGGGATAAATGTCACAGTTGTGTGTGTCCTAATTATGTGTTAGAAGACCAGTAAGATTGGCTATTTGTTTTCAGAACAATAGTTTTATGCCTTTAAATACTAAAGCACTTCTGAAATGTGCTACACAAATAAACTTGACTTTACTTAAGTTAACATGCTGACAAATAAAGGTTATACTGTGCTATTTGTGGTCCTAGTTTAAAGAGTCTTAAAAATACTTTCAAAGTGTTTTCTTATATGCAGCTGCCGTAGTGTATACCAAACTCGGTGTTGTAAAACTTCCTCCCGCTTGGATACTATGATAATGAAAAAGCAAAGTTTGTTTTTTTTTATCTTGAATTTACTTTGTTTACAAAGAGCTGCGCGTCATGAGACTGAATCAGTGCTGTTGAAAATAAATCGATATTACAACATAACTTGTGATGAATCCAGTTTTATCAGAAATATAAATCTCTTCTAGGAGCACAATGTTTCCAGCATCCTCTGTGTGGTTTATCCTCTCAGTTGATGGTGCTTTTTTTTTTTTTTAAAGAAAATTATTTTAGTTAATAGCCTATGCATGCTGACATATCTCTAGACCTACAGTCAAATCACTCTAATCAATGCAAAATCAATGTATGCCAAATCACAAATGACTGATTTGATGTAGCTTAATACTTGGTAGAGTATTATATTTTAGTGCATTCTCTTTCTTTATGCCAATAATATATCTGGTCAATTAGACAGATGTTGACCGCCTGCGGTGGCCACATCTGATACAGAATTTGGTGGCAGATGCTGAAGTGATGGGGAGACTGGATGACATAAACAAAAGAGGGGACAGGAAAATATGGGTTGATTGCAGACAATAGCATGTCAATAATATTGAAATATTAAATAATACTTCTACTTCTATAATGATTCAAGGCACTTCGTCACCCTTACATGCCAACTCGGACCCTACAGGAGTCACTTCAAAGCGTCAAAAACATGTCTTAGCTCAAGCTTGAATGTGTCTTTTAAAAGGATCTTAAGTAGGAGGTGGGTTAGGGTTAGTTATGCTGAGGGTGCCAATACTTTGTTAATGATTTGGACTATATACTTTATATATTGTGAAGCCCTAATACATACGAGAGTACTGATTTACTAAGTCATTAGACATTTTTAGATAGCCTTTGTATTTTTGCAGATTACTTAGGCAATAAAGTGAGAATTAATCCCATTACCTTCTCCCAATGTGTTAAAGTTGCCTTTGGGCAAACATGCTAAAGAAATTCCATTTCATGTTTCATTAGCTCTGCTATGATGTTCACACTGTGGATCACCATAATGCAAATGGTTGTTTCCATTAGTTGCTAGGATACCTGTGATAATTGATTTACAGGCTAATCTGAAAGTCCAACTTGAGTGACGGAGGGGGAAAAAAAAGTCCTATTTTGAAGCTCAGGATGTAGCTTGATGTTTGTGAATTCTTGCCAACTGGTCACTGGCGGATGCACACGTCAATGAGGGGAGGAGATGTCATGTGGCCTGTTTGTGCTTCCCTCCAGAGTCCAACGAGACAGGAAGAGCAGGAGCGACGGGATCGCAGACTGTCAGAACTGGCAGGACATTAACTCAGAAAACGCCGTGAATGAAGTTGAATCTGTTGAAACGTCTGTTGAAGTGGTGGATAACCAAGAGAAGGTTCATCCCAACTTTTTATATTTGCATAGTTTTCTAAGAAAAGACCTGCTTCCTCAGAAATATACGGCTACTGTGTTTGGCTTTCTCACTAAAACCTTAAAAAAATATTCCATTTTATTTCAGACGAATTGTTTCATATCATTATGAACAAAGTTCACCCTAAAATAACCATGGTTACTGGCATGGGTTTGGACCAGTCCTTAACTTGTGCTCTTTTTCAACATTTGTCCAGATTTTTTTAACTACAAAACCAAATTACTTGCCAGTCAAGAGCCATTTCCACTGTAGAAATATTTAGAACAGGCTTCCTCTGCAGACTTCCTGCAGGAATTGGTTATAAACACATCTAGACACGCGTGTGAGTGGCGCATACACACGCCTGCACATTTACGTACCTCTGCTATTAAAGGAAATGGCCACAATAATGCATGCTCATGCTCACATACAAACATCCTACTTTTTTGCTGTCACGCCAGATTGGGTTGATCTTTTTTTCTCGGCCACTCAGCAATAAACCTGGTTTAAATCCAGCCCACATGACAGCAGGCGGTGCTTCCTTTTTAAATTTGCCCTCTTCCTCCCTATGGATGCAACTCTTACTCACATTTTCTCTCCTAATAGATTGTGAGCAGGCTTCCAATACGCAACGCCAGTGTTTCAGTCATCTACAAGTGCTCTGCTGAAAACAAAGTGGGCAAAGACGAGTTTCCCATCTACTTTTACGTGACCAGTGAGTATGAAGGGTTTGGCGTCTCGCATACATGAGCACAAAACCAGTTGGCTTTGCACAAACCTGACCAGATAGTTGGGCTTTACTTGTCTGGGCAGTGAGGTATATCTTTCTTTGCGGTTTCTCTGGCCGAGTACAATACATTTCATTTTAATATTATAAAATATTATAAAAAAAATTGATCAAACGACGATCATTTCTCAAAGGATCAGAGTCTTATGAGATTAGAGGTGTTTGAAGAGAAATGTAGCTGCAAACTGGAAAGCTGCTGTATCGTTTTTAAAACTGGCTTTAATCTGCCTGTTTTTTCTTTCAATAGAAAAAAAAGATAATAGTGTAAGATTTCCAGGGAATATGACTATCATTTATAAATATTTCTCTATCAACAAAACTGAAGATACAACAAAAGCTTGATGCCTGAAATAAAAATAGTTTTGGCTGTGCCCTAATACTTGCTGTGAATCACTGCATGTCCTCCAGAGGTAACCAGCCTCTTGGCTGCGTCCATTGTTAACTTTCTCCTTGTGAGTTTAGGTGGGCAGGCATGTCTTGGTAGACATTTCAGAAGTTTTAGATGAACAGTGACCTCTGAGATTTGAAGCCTAGCCCTGCTTTAAATCGATGCTGTTGTTTCAAAACTGTTCTTTAACAAACTGCAGAGTTGTGAAAACAACGCATTTGTCCCTTCAACCTCACAACCGTGCAGTGCTTTGCGTTAATAAATTGATGTCGCTGTAAAATATGCTACACTGGAAGAGTTCAAAGAGAATGAGTACTTTTGGAATGCCCTGTTTATGTTATAACCTAAAGAAAAAGTCTCAATAAAACTTTCCGGGGTGAGTTGAGCCACCAGGTTATCCTCTTTGAACATCCCAAAGTAGATTTCTCTACACCGTTTTATTGAGATGCTTAAAACAAAGACCGTTGTATCTACATTCCTTGGCTACACATCATTGTAAAACCTTTCCTTTATCTTTTTTTTCATTTTGTCGTAATGCGAATGGATTGTTTATAAAAGCAGTGCTTGTCTCTCTGCTCCCTCTCTCTCAACCTTAAAGCCATCCCTGAAGGTTTTAGCGTGGATGTTCATCCCTCTGAGCATCCCACGGAGCAGGAGAAAGTGTCTCTGTCCTGCAGCGCCGACAACTACACCTACGATCAGCTGCACTGGTACCGGCTCAACCCCCAGGCTCTGCAGGACCAGCAGGGCAAGCCCCCGGGGCTGGACTGCAGCAGCGTTCACCACTATGCCGAGCCTCTGCAGGCCGAGCCCTCCTTCCAGCAGCACTCCAACAGCTGGGTCCTGGACCTCACCATGGAGTCCATACGGCTGCAGGATGAGGGACACTATGTGTGCAAAGCTCAGGGAAGACGCAGCGAGGAGAGACAGTGCCTGTTTCGGTACATCTCTGTCAAAGGTGAGCAATAAAAGCCCCAAACACAGAGCTGTACACAACACGGGAGATAATCATTCCAACGACAGCTTTTTAAAATTTCAACTCTGAGCACTGAGAATAGACAAGGGTGAGGAGCTGGGACTGGATGGAGGCGGACAGTTACACACACTCAGTGAAGCCCACGCACCTCACCACCCACGTCCAGGCACAGAAACACAGAGAGCACTTGGTGTTTGCAGAGAAATGTGCCGACAGAAAGCACAGCACAAAACCTCAAGACGGACATGCTTCATTTCTGTTTTTCTCCGTAGTCTTATGTCCATACTCTTAAACTGGACTGTTTTTTTTGTTTGTTTTTTTGATGTGTGGTTGGTATCGCGTTTCCTTTCACAGCCCTGGAAGCACCTCGGTACAAGCGCAGCCTCACCAACCAGACGGTGAACGTAACCGAGTCTCTGCGGATGGAGTGCGACGTGGAGGGCAGGCCTTTGCCCCATCTCTCCTGGTTCAAAGACAACCAGCCCCTCCACCAAATGTCAGGTGAACAGACACGCCCACACACAGGTGACGCACGCGTTTCCCCAACAGAGCCGCGGTGCCTCACCCGGCAGGCCCGTAACCGCACATGTACAAACTCACAAACAACTAAACCTCCCAGTGGTTTTGCCCTTGAGGACATTTTTTTAGATAGAACATGGATCTCTGCCTGAACCTTCTTACTACCTGATGTATAGTAGAGACGCAATATACCGGAAATAATAAATGTTGCTATTTTACTCAGTCGGAAACTTTTTATTAATGCAGCGTTGAAAGGGGTACACTGCCTTGCTTCCTATTTTGAGCTCGTCTCAAGCTCACATAAATGCAGAGGTCTGCTTCAGCAAGGGCATCCGGCTTAAAACATTTCCCAAATTTATCATGTGAGTCAAGACATGATATCCCTACCAGATCGATCGAGGCTCGGGTTAACAACACCCGTACTGGTGGAAACTAGGCTACTGTTGGTCAGGTACTAAAAAAAAGAGGAGGAAGATGTGTCTGCCGACAGAGAGAGAGGAGGAAAGGCATTAGTCTGGGACTGAGAGTAGTGTTGGGACTAAGAAATAAATAGATGGAGTTTCCTGACATGTTGCAGAGGAGGAAGGTGGACATAGTAGGTGGGTGCTGAAGAGACCAGGTGGAGCGGTAGCAAGGCTCGAGGCTTAGGAGCAGGGTTCAAGCTCTGTGGTGTGGATGGGAAGAGAAATGGTGTAGAGTTTACTTTGAAGAAGGCGTTTAGACTTTGCAAAGAGGGTGGAAATGGTTGTAGTGAATATTATTTTTCCAGAACAGGCAGGAACACAGAGTGACTTAGAAGAGCTGAGGTGGGAGCACACAGGTGGATTACAGCTTGTCTAGATAATGTAAAAAGGGCAGGCAGCCAAGAGAGGAGCTGTGGTATTGTATGAGGCAGTCTGGAGGACATGAGAAGTATGTTAGAGTGGTGCAGGACATGTATGACAGCTGTAATACAGTGGTGAGGCTGCACAGTTAATTACATTTGCAATATAATCACAATGGAAAAAAACAACGCAATTTCCAAATCGCAGAGGTCTGCAATTTTTGGCTATATATGGATAAGACGCGTCCTTTAGGTGTTGGTAATGTATTTAAAGTGGGTTTACCTCCACATAGAAAGGATGAGAGTTGCAGCAGTGAGATAATCTAATTTTATTATTTGTTTTAGAGTTTATATAATGGTACGTTTTTACCAGAAACCTTCAGAAATTCCACCATAGCATTAAGTAATGGTCAAACTGGTTAATACACAGACTTGCTTGTTGGTTGCACTTTATGTTCAACAAGGACTGATGTCCAACTCAATTAAAAGCTATTCTCTTGAATAATAATATTCTGATTAATAAAAAAAAATATTGTTTTAAATAGTCTTTCTTTACAAACATCTTTATTTACAGGCCATTTTTGTTGCCTGTTGTTAATGGAGAGAAAAGTCAAAATTAATTCGCAATCGCAATTAAGGTTGAAATATATCACAATTTCGATTTTTGGCAAAATCGTACAGCCCTAACCTCAAACATATGTGCAAGAGCTACAGTTGAAATTAAAATAATTTTTTTTTCTTAGAATGGCCCAATAAAGGTTTTGACTCTCAGAGGGCTCATTAATCATGAACGCCACACTTTTCAAATTTGCGTTAGAATTTTTTTTTTTCAAGCAAGTATCATATTCCTTCCACTTTAACAGTGTGAACTTTTTTATTTTATTTTTGTCTATCGCATAAAATCCCAATAAAATACAATTCAAAAAGTGGAGATGAGTGGGTCAGTACAGGTGTGAGTGACCACCAAGTCTGGGTTTGCTCTGACAAGCTCCTTAAACACATAGGTTGATAGAGTAATAAACAAGAGCTCCCATTTGAAGTCTGGTCCTCTGACAAGAATCTTTATAAATCAAGAAAATCCCACGAGGGGTGAAAGAGTTGCAGCAAAACAGGGTTTAACAGAACGTGCGAGCATGTGCCACTAATCATCCTTCACGTCCCCCCCCCTCAGGGATCCAGCTGCAGGATTCAAACCGCACGCTGAGTATCCAGCGGGTCACAGAGGAGGATGCTGGCCTCTACACCTGCACTGCCTGCAACCAGCGAGGCTGCGTCCACTCCTCAGCCGCCGTCAGGGTCATTGGTGAGACAGCTGCACACACACACACACACACACACACACACACACACACACACACACACACACATTGCACAGATAACTCTCGAGTGCACTCAGGCCTGAAATCACCGCTGCCCCTGAGCTCCAGCCTCACAAACAGAGCGGGCCTGTTTTTCAACTTTCAGACCTTTCACGTCCAAAGTTTTGTGCTTACTCCGATGCTCTGCTCTCCACAACCAAATTAAAGCCATTGACTTCTTGGACACTCTGTATGCAGAATGAATAATTGAACAGGGTTGCTGGAAGTGCTTCCAACACAAATACCTGAAAAGGCTCTGCTCAGCACACTGATTTCAGCACAAGATTTAATGTCAGAGAGACGGGGCAGATGCTTTGTGACACAGCACCCCCTGTAGGCAGCACAGGGGAAAGGACTCAGGCAGGATGTTTGTTAATGGAACTTTTTTTTCTTTCTTCTTTGAGGTTCCAGCGACAGGGCCAATGTGGAGATAGTCATCCTCATCGGGACAGGAGTCATCGCGGTGTTCTTCTGGGCTTTGCTGATCCTCATCTTCTGCAACGTGAAACGGGTCAGAGGCCTTAACTTTTCCCCCCGCTATTTTCAGAGTTTGTGAGAGAAACTAAAAGGCTGTGATGAAGGGGCCTCTTCTGCATGTCCGTTTGGTTTGAAGCCTGAAGTGTAAATATTTGTCACATCCTGCAAAACTTGCGGATCTGTTGGTCCTGGGTTAACTTCCTTATTATTATTATTATTATCATCATCATTATAGCTACTGACAACCTGGCCATGATGAACATCCTTATGAAGTTTATTTTTCCTCAGCGGGTGATTCTAGAGATTTAGGGTTCTCCTTTTTCATGCCACTCAGATATTCTTCTTTTCCTTCCTGTATATTGGCTCTCTGCCGGTTAGTCTCTTTTTCATTCTCCTTGACAACATTCTGTTCTTAATCAGTTTGTCATAATTCAAGAGGCCAAATATATTTTAGTGTGCTGGGTTTTATTTTTTTCTGGACACACACACAAAAATTGCCTGTCCTGTCCTAACAAGTGTTATCAGGAGTTATATTGTTATTTACAAACAGTTTTAAGTCCACCATACAAACAGAAAAGATTAATCACAAGGGGACCTCTGTCTTAGACTCTACAGGCCCCAGTTAGCAGTTTATTGTGACTGAAAGAGGAGTGCTTACTGTACATATTTCTTCTGCTTTTCCTCTTTTGTCAAACTTTTGTGTTTCAGATAATTAAACTACCGTATTTTTCGGACTATAAGGCACACTTAAAATGCTTAAATGTTCTCAAAAATGTATGGTGTGCCTTATAATCTGGTGCACCTTATATATGACACATTACAGAGGAAAACTCATTACAGCAGAATAGCAGCAGCAGAACAAGATATAAGACAAGCTGGCAAAAATGTAGTCCTCTGGGAAATTGTTCCAGATAAGTGGAGCATAGAAACTACATGCTGCGTCTCCATGTTTGTTCTGGTTCTAGGTATGCAGAGAAGGCTGGAGCCAGAAGACCTGAGTGGTCTGGATGGTTGATACACTGATAACAAGTCTGTGATGTATTTAGGTGCTAAGCCATTCAGGGATTTATAGACTAACAGGAGTATTTTAAAGTCTATTCTATTTTAAAGTCTATTCTCTAAGATACAGGGAGCCAGTGTAAGGACTTTAGAACTGGGGTGATGTGCTCTACTTTCTTAGTCTTAGTGAGGACACAGGCAGCAGCGTTCTGGATCAGCTGCAGCTGTATGGTCCACTTTTTAGGCAGACCTGTGAAAACACCGTTGCAGTAATCAATTCTACTAAATATAAACGCATGGATTAGTTTTTCCAGATCCTTTTGAGACATTAGTCCTTTAATCCTGGAAATGTTCCTCAGGTGATAAAAAGACGACTTTGTAATTGTCTTTAGATGCTTTTGAAGGTTCAGGTCTGAGTCCATCACTACTCCCAGATTTCGTGCCTGATCAGTGGTTACTAGCGGTAGCAGTTGAAGCTGTGTGCTAACTTTTGATTGCTCCTCTATAATTATTACTTCATTTTTGTTTTTATTCAATTGAAGGAAATGTTGGCACATCCAGGCATTGATTTCTTCTAGGCATTTACTCAGTGCCTGAACTGGTTCATAGTCACCTGGTGAAATGGTGATGTAAAGCTGTGTGTTGTCTGCATAGTTATGGCAACTTATATTGTTGTTGTTTATTGATCTGAGCTAGAGGGAGCATGTAGATATTGAACAAGAGGGGACCCAGGTTGTACCCTTGGGGGACCCCAACATGTAATTATTGTTGTCTCTGATGTAAAGTTACCTACTGACACAAAAAAGTTCCTGTTCTTTAAGTAGGTTTTAAACCAGTCGAGTGCTGTACCTGAAAGGCCGACCAAGTTTTCCAGGTGCTCTAACAGAATGGAGTGATCAACATTATCAAATGCTGCACTGAGGTCCAATAGTACCAGCTCTGTGGTTCTTCCACAGTCTGCATTTACAGGGTTGTCAAAGTAACAGACTTTGTTTTATCGCTAAATATCTTATCACCATTCAAACAAACTGATATACCATCATACCGTGATAAAGCAGGGGATTTACACCCCGAGATGGAAGTGGGTCAAACAGTGTATTGTCCTGGTGGGTGGAATGTATGGCAATGTGTCCTTTTCTGAACTCATGCAGCATAAACCATGTCCAGATCTTGTAGATCCCACAATCCCCTGTGCTATCCTCACCACCTGCGCTAAATCCTTCCTCTCCTGTACTGTGCAGCTCCCATACCACACTGTCACGCTGAGACATAAAACGCTTTCTATTGTAGCCTTGAGGAAGAAGAGCTGTTTTAGGCCTTAGCGACCCTCAGTTCCACCACCAGTTTGGTTGCAACAGGTTGTTTTTCTCACATGGTGGTAGTCATATTTTTATGTATACAATGGCAGTTTGGAATCTCTTTTCTTGAATAATCATTATTATTCTACTATAAAACCCAAAACTTGAAAGATGGTTCAGTTTTTCACATGTAAATTTGTTTGGCTGTTTTTTTTTTCTTACCACTACAGGCATGAAGTTTGTGTGGCAAAGCCTCATGGAGTAACTTTGACCAAACACAAGAGCAGGCACTGCACTAGATTAAGCTGCTGTGCAAAATGTCCTATTCTTAAATCGCATAGGATTAAATCATCATCTGATGTTTTCTTTTCCTTTCCCTGCCACAGTAGGTCAAAGACTTAAACAAACAGGTATTCCCTCTCTGAGCCGGTGAACCCAAACCATAATTACATAAAGGATCAACATAATCATCCACTGATGCTCTATAAACAGTCACAGTGACTAACAGCTCAACGTCCTGTAGAGCTTTCTCTGGGCAACAACCCACTATGTCCCTCTGAGGTTCTCCTCTTGTACATCCAGTGCCATGTTTTCTTTCTTGTTAAGCTTGGGAATAGATTTTACTTTCCATCATAATTCCCTCTACCTCAGTGGTTTCCAGGGACCCCTGCCCTGCATGTTTCAGGTGTTTTATAAGAGGCTTCTGTGGGACTGGATGGCATGGAGAGGAGGCCATGCAATCATTTAAACCAGGGGTGCTGGAACAGAGACACCTCTTAAACATGCAGGACAGGGGTCCCTGAGGACCAAGATTGGGAATCACTGTTCTACCTTACACATTGCCACTCTGTACTGGACTTATACGCTTGATGAAGATGCACCTGGTATGACGGTTTAGACCCCTTGTTACAAACGTGGTCATGTCTTGTCCTACACTACCATCAGTAATCCTTCAGACAAATATCCAGCGCTGCTGATAATGCTTGGGTTACTCTGTGGCGCAGCCAGGAGATTAATTTACTAAAGATGAAGTTTCTTTAGTAAGTTTAGATACAGAAACAGTCTCCTCTTTGAGACCACAGCTGACAACAGGCTGCCTGTCTGTTTATATACAGCCCAGGATGTCCTTCCCTCCTTTTGCTTTGCCTGAGCCCAGGCCCGTATTAAGACAATGTGGTGCCCCTGGGCACTATACCTCAAAGCCCCCCCCCCCCTTACCCATGCTGTCCTCTGGTCAGAAACATCCGACATAATCAAGGGGATTTCTGTAATGTAATTTACTATTTACTAACTTACACAACTACATGAAGGCATATGAGCAGTGAGCAATATTCCAATAACTCATTTTAAAATGTTGAAATCAAAAAAATCTTGATTTATTTATCATTTATCATTATTGTGACATCAGTGTTCACAAAACAAATAATGCATGGTCTTTCAACAATTTCAAGTAAATAATATAACAATTTATGAAAAATATATTTTCAAAGCATGTGTCATGTGGTGCCCCCCCCCCCATGGTTGGTGCCCCTGGGCATTGGCCCACTGGCCCCTATGGATAATCCGGCCCTGCCTGAGCCTGACTGATGCAGTCAAGCAAACGCAGACAGCTGCCCTCTGGCGAAACAACTTTCCCTTTGGTTTTGAAGCGACTACCTACAAAACGATGCACGTTTTGACATATAGGCTTCCCATCTGTCTTTTCCTGTTTTCTGTGTTTACACTGTGCACATTTTGTTCGCCTAATGCCTCCTTTCTATCCTGACCTCTTAACCCCTCCCCTTACATTAGTCCTTTCCCTCCGTGAACTACAGGTTAACCCAGTAGACATAAAGACGGGCTACCTGTCGATAATAATGGACCCGGCGGAGGTGCCGCTGGACGAGCAGTGCGAATACCTGCCCTATGACTCGTCACAGTGGGAGATCTCCAGAGACAGACTCCAACTGGGTAAGCAGCCTGGGAAAAGTCAACAGGATGGATGGATGGATGGATGGATGGATGGATGGATGGATGGATGGATGGATGGACGGATGGCTAACAAGGCACTTGAGAGGGAAGGGTGTGTGAGCGTAATAACATACCCAGGGATAGTTGAGCATTAATAGATGGGAGAAAGTGAATTCTTTTTCCATTTCCAGAATCTATAACAGCATGCATTTAAATCACAGCCAGCTGTGCTGAGAGCTGCCAAGTGGAGTGCTAATGTTAAAAATGTGCTCATTTCCACAAGAGCTTTTCAAAACGCCCCAAGGAAAAGCATGTTTCACAACAGGATCTCATGGCAAAACGTTCTTTTTCCCCCCTCCAAATGCTGCAATTCATATCATATTTCTCTTCCTTGTCTGTTTTGCAAACGTCCTACCACAACCATTTGCACAACTGTTGACATTTACACATATTTTCTCCCTACAGGAAAGGTTTTAGGCCATGGTGCCTTTGGAAAAGTAGTCGAGGCATCAATCTACGGCATCAGCAAGAGCAAAAGTTTAAACACGGTGGCTGTTAAGATGCTGAAAGGTGAGATTTTGAGTTTGGTATGTACCAGATATGCATTCTGTACGACAACGCAGCGTTGTAAGAAGCCTTTTATTCACACAATATGGAAGTCAATCTAAATTGCCATTTATTAATCATAAAACTGTTTTCATTAGATTTGGTGAAAGTTTTAGAGCAACTCACAGTGCAAAGACTGCTTTTTTTTTTCTTCAAATTTGATCATGTTGGTCAGGTTATCCTCTTCCATCATCTAAAGTCATGGGTTATTTGTTTCTGATTACTTTGCTTGTACTTCTAAAGTTATTTGTAGTTACTTTTCCCAATTTTATACCCTCAGTGGCTTAGTTACAGTGTACCTCAGGGCACCTTGTGTTCTCCATTTATATGGTTAACCACGGTAAACACTTCAGAAACACGACATTCCCAAATTGTCCCCAACTTTCATCCCTTAAGTTTGCACTTTTTCACAATAGTTGTGCCCGTTTCACTTTTCCCTCATCGACATGTGTGCAAACAGCAAAACAATTACCGCAACATTTACAACTAAAGTGTCTCCTTTCCTATGGTGATTTAATAACACCTATATTCTTTTACTAGTGCAACATTGATTCCTTTAATAAACAAGTAAAATACGTTTTGTGTTTGAAATTAATTTTTTAATACTATTAAGATTTTGCATGGTTGTTTAAATATTTTTTGTTTCTACGTGCAGACAGAATGGCAGTCTCTATGGCTCTGAAATATTCTGTTTCTTTGCTGATGATATTTTAGTCTCCGTGCCTTTGAAATGAATTATACAGTTTGACATTATGTCCCGGATGCCCTGTAAGTCTCAGTGTTTGTTCTACAAATTCTTTCCATGTTGTTAAGGTTAGTTTTTTTTCTTTTAGTCTATTAAGTTATATAACCGAGCAATACAAAGAAATCTTACATGACTCCTGTAAATGCTTAAAAGGTCTTGGCCCTAAATGCAGCAGTTATTTAATGGCTCTGACTAAAGTACTCTGCTTACAAAGTAGAACCATAGACAGAGCCCCAACTTCAAGGAACTAATTATCTACAGAAATATTTGTCTTTGTGGAAAGCCTTTGGTAATATCTTAGGTTTGTTGTTGCGGTTCAGAAGGCCAACCCTCAACTCGTCCTGTTTTGTCTTTTAACGATTTCCCCTAAAGCTGAAAGGTGTTTCACATAAAAAACAAGAATCATGGCTTGAAGAAAAATTGCTCTGTATGAATAATGGCTGATTACTCATAAAGTCTGCGCTTCCCTACAAATATTGGCCAGTCTGGATGAGAGCTTTTAAAGGACCCCAGGAGAAGCTTCAGAAAGATGTGTGAAGCAGTAAACAGCTTCAAAAGGACGTTCAGGGCTGGACGTTAATCAGCTGCACCTGCAGAAACTCTCGGCTAGCTTGTTAAAATAATTGTTCACGCTTCCACTGTGCGTGCACAGAGGGGGGTGTAAGTGGAAGTCCAGCACAAAGAGGAAAAACACGGCCGTCTGAAATAAGCAGCTGTATGTGTGTTGCAGAGGGAGCCACGGTCAGCGAGCACAAGGCATTGATGTCGGAGTTAAAGATCCTGATTCACATCGGTAACCATCTGAATGTGGTCAACCTGTTGGGAGCCTGCACCAAACCGAATGGTGAGTCCTGAGATTACCACAGATTTATAACCATCTATCCACACCCGCTGAACTTTTTTCACAATTTCATCAGGTTACCTCCACAGACTTTCCACATTTTACTGGAATTTCGTGTGATAGACCAAAACAAAGTGGTTCGCAGTTGTACAGTAAATTAGAAGGAGGGGTATGTAGGGATCTTAAAATATTTTAAAATGTGCAGATATTAGATTCGATTTTTAGATTAGATTAGATTCAACTTTATTGTCATTACACAGGTACAGGTACAAGGCAACGAAATGCAGTTTAGGTCTAACCAGAAGTGCAATAGCAGCAAGTGCAGGATAAACAATGGTTCCATAAGTACAGGACATGGGTTTTTACTGAATAAATCAGAATCAGAATCAGATATACTTTAATAATCCCAGAGGGAAATTGCTGAAATATAGATATAAATATAGAGATGGATACTATTATTAACAGAATTTTACTGATAAATTTGTCCTATGAGTATAATATATAGATAACTAGTATTGTGAACTAAATTTACAGCTGGATATGTACCGAATATAATATACAGGTGGATATTACTATAAATAGAGTTTTTACAGAGATGTACAATAGCATAATAATAAAAAAACATATAATTCTCCCCTGAGTCAATCTTTGCCAACCCGCCTTTGATGCAACTTCAGCTGCAGGTCTTTTGGGGTATTTCCAGACCAACTTCGCATGTCTAGGGACTAAACATTATGCCCATTCTTCTTAGCAAAATAGCTTACGCTCAGTCTGTCTGGACAGAGATCCTCTGTTGAAGTAAACTTTCAATTCTTGTCATGGATTCTCAATTTGACATGGATCTGGCCCTTCTAACACACGGATATGCTTTGTTCTACTGTATCTCTGGGTGGGCGTTTCAGGTCTTTCTCCAGCTGGAAGGTGAACTTCTTCCCCAGTCTCAAATATTTTGCAGTCTTGAACAGGTTTCCTACCAGGATCGCGCTGTATTTGGCTCCTATCAGCTTTGACCAGCGTCCGTTTCCCTGCTGAAGAAATGCATCCCCTCAGCATGACACTGCCACCACCATTGTTCACAAACAATGTTTCATTTAATGAGTCAACAACAGCATGCTCTGTCAAACCAAAGTGTTAATAAACCTTTCATAGGAGATTATTATCTCATTATCTTTTCCTGTGCACAATCGAGCGTTGTCCTGCATCTAAATCATGGTCTTCATTCTGAGGGAAGAAGACCAAATGCATCTTCAAACTAAACAAGTTTAGTGGTCTTAATACCAGCCCATACGAGTACCCCACCTTCACCTTGCTGGCGTCTGAGTCTGAGGGGAACCTGTAGCTGTTCCAGCCGGGCCCATCCAACCGGCCCTTCATAAGCCACTCTTATCTCATCTGTCCATAAATCCTTTGAAACATGTATTTTCAGATATTTCTTGGCTCAGTTTTGACATTTTAACTTATGCTGTCTTGTTCAGGGGAGGTTCAGGTTTCAGCCTCCCTTATCTTGGCCATCTTGGCACAGAACATCTTGTACTTCTGGGTTCCCCAGGTAGGTTGTAGTTCTGGAATATGTGGAGGAGAGCGGGTTCCTGGAAGCTTCACGTCTGATTCCTTTTCAATCTTAGGCAGTTAATTTGCACCTTAATCCTCATCACATTTCTATCGACCCTGCTGACCGTTTGTGACGTCAAGTGTTTCTGCGATGTGTTTTGGCAACTTTGAGAGTGATGCATCCCTCTGGAAGTGTCAGCTGAATCTCTAGTTTTTGCCAATGCTGCCTCAGGAATAGGAGATGCCTAATAATTATGCACAATGTGATCTACTGTAGGTTGTTGTTCTACTAAGACCACACTCTCCTTCCCTCATCACATAACTACACATCCCCTCATATGCTTAAACCCAGGTTTACACAGCTTGCAGTTGGTAAATATGCTTAAAATGAATGATATGGCCAAAACGTTCGCTTGCTTTGTAATTCTGCACACAGAAGTATTAGAGCAAAGTCTTTTCTGAAACTTCTGCATCAACAGGTCCATTGATGGTGGTAGTGGAATACTGCAAATATGGGAATCTGTCCCAATTCCTGCGAGCCAAGAGGGAGTTCTTCCTTCCCTACAGGGTATGTGACCGCAGCAACACCTGAAGCCTTCTCCGCTTTTTAAATCAACATTTTCACATTGCTTCTGCTGGACGCTCAGCCGCTTTTATGCTATATTCACTTGCGCAGTATTTCCATCCATGTAATTCCGGCTTGCGGTTTTAGTCTACTCCAACACGCGTGTCTCGTTTTGGATTCGATTCTGGAGATGATTCGCCAATCTGTGTCCTATTTAGGACCGCTCGCCCAAAACCCAGAGCCAGATGAGGCGGATGATCGAAGCCGGTCAGACGGATCAAAGAGCTCCTCCGCCGTCCTCCTCGCCCCTCAGCAGTCCTCAGATTACATCATCCAAGGCATCTAATGAGAACCCTGCAGCAGAGAAACGTGAGTAAGCTTCACGTGATCAGAGCCATGGGTTCTACCGCTCATAGATCCCAAATAAATGTAGCTTTGTGATCTTTACTTTCCGCCTCTGTGTTTCCTTCTCCAGTGGAGGACCTGTGGAAAACCCCGCTGACCATAGAGGACCTAATATGCTACAGCTTCCAGGTGGCTCGTGGGATGGAGTTCCTGGCCTCCAGAAAGGTTAATGTCACCGCTGCATTGTGAACGGAGCAAATTAGGCCGTGTGGAGCCGAGGTTTGCTTTAGAGGGAGCGGGTTGGAATCTGGATCGTTCATGTGAGGGCGGCTGTAGCTCCTCCCGTTAGCTTTACCAGTTTATTTGAGGCAAACACACACAATTTACCATTCACCTTATTTGTTCTGCTCGATAACCATCGATGGGGTTAACGGTTACAATTTTAACATATATTTAAAATGTCATAGTAAATTATTGGAATAAAAACAAATCAAAGAAAATAACCACACAAATGCACTAAGATAACAAACAATAATCAGACATTTGAAATAAACTTTAACCTCTATCCCTTGTAATAAGTGATGCGGCAGTTTATTTACCAATGGATCAGTTTTTTTCCCTGCTAAAGCCATCAGAACTGAAAGCTACCTCCATTTTTTTTCTTCTCAAAAGCATCAGCGAACAGCAGATTCTGTACAAACACCTTAGAGTTTAGCAAAACTCAGGTAAAAGTTAGGGACATGGGAACACTCCCGTAATCCCTGGATTCAAAACTCTGACCTTCATCAATGAACCTGCAGCATAAATCTTTGGGTCAATGCTCGTTGCTCTCTGTGTTGATTAAAACCGACCTCACGCGAGTTAGAGCGTAAATGTTATAGCCTCTATGGAAAAAAAGCTAGAAAGGTGAAAAGGAAGTGAAATCTGCCAGTAAATGTCTGATCAGCGCATCTCTTTTCTGGCTAAATCCAGTCAAAGTATGAACGTCTTCAGTGCACTTATCCAACAGCTGAAGTTGCCAATTATTTTCTACGTTTTGTACATAAAACGTTTGAAAAGATATTAACGTTTAATCTTAGGATGTTGTTAAAGTGGCAGTTACTGATTCAGCTCAATGCAGTGGATTTGTAAAGCGCCCGATCACAGCAGATGTCATCTCAATGCTTTTTAAAAGACAAACAGATCAGATTCAGTTCATTGACAGAAATTTCTGTAAACCAAGCAGCTGATCGCAGGAACAGTCAATTACTTCGAGTCGTTAAAAATAGCAGCGATTAAACTTAGTTTCTACAAATTCAGCTGAATTACTCATTGTACTACTCCTATTTCTATTCTGTAAAATAAAATAATGTATCCACCATTAAAATTCATTAATAATACAATGACATATTATGTCATTGTGTTATTGTATATACATTGTATATACAATTGTATATACATTGTATATACAATGACTATTTCTTCTAAATTCAAAAATAACTGGTTATTTCATCATTATAATCATAAATATCTATAATAAGAGGTTATACAAACGTTTGTGTGAAATATTTAAGTTAACTTTAAGTCAAATAATTCTTACAACAATAATAGTCAGGTTAGAATAAAATTGAGAGGTTATTTATGTAGAATGTGAAGATTTTTAGCTTAGTCACACTAAGCTAAAAATAAATACTACAAACTGTAACCTTCGGTGTTAATGGATCATTTCAGAACCCTGATCCCTTTTTCTCATTTTGCATTTCACACTGTCGCCTTTTCACAGTTTGTTGCCTTACAAACACAAACGGAAGAATTTTATCACTTTGACGACACCATCCGCACCGCAAAACATGCTGGTGGTGGCAGCGTCATGCTGTGGGGTCGCCTGTCTGCAGCCGGGACTGAGAAGATGGTCAGAGCTGGTGGGAAGGTGGATGAAAACCTGTATAAAAGAGTTTGTGCTTGCAACAATTGCAAATGCAAGGAGCGTGAATACTTTAGTGAGGCACTGTGCGAGAGCCAGTAACAGACGGCCATGTTCCCTGCAATGAACAGAGACAGGGTGATAATGAAATCAGTATTAGCTGTATCTGTTAATAAACATAACTAAGGAACTCAAATTGGGTAAATGGGCTTCAAATGGCACTCATCCAAGCACCCCGTGAACCCAAAGACAGCCAATAGTTTCCACAGGGGTGCTACTACCCCTGTGGAAACCAGAGCGAACTGTAACTGGGACTGGAGCAGGCCGCAGCCAGACCGAAAAGAACATTTCTGCTTGGTCGGGCCCGATAAAAATTCACACACTTCAGTGGAGAAACAAGGTGGGAAACATTGACTGAAACCCTTCCGTGCAGAGACACCTGTCTGCAGAATACCGATGACTGTGTTTGTGTGTCCGCAGTGCATCCACAGAGATCTGGCAGCCCGGAACATCCTCCTGTCAGAGAACAACGTGGTGAAGATCTGTGACTTCGGCTTGGCCAGAGACATTTACAAAGACCCCGATTATGTCAGGAAAGGCAACGTATGTCTGTCCTCGTCCGGCTCTCTTTACTGCATTTGGACAAGAAAACTCTCTGTGTTTGTTTAATAAACTGCCCTCCTAATGATTACCTTTGAGTGTTTATGCTTCTGTCTCGCTTCATGTGCTCTGATGCTGCCGCAGGCTCGTCTGCCTCTGAAGTGGATGGCTCCAGAGAGTATCTTTGACAAAGTGTACACCAGCCAGAGTGACGTGTGGTCTTTTGGAGTCCTCCTCTGGGAAATCTTTTCACTGGGTAATCTACGACTCAGACCACACTCGAGGCCCGTCGTTTGTATTCGTATCGGAAGAGACGCCAACTCCCGCAGGCTTGTTTCCCTCCTCCTGCCGTGTTAATTTATGCGCCGCCCTCGCTCTGTGTGCACGCAGGTGCATCTCCGTACCCAGGAGTGCAGATTGATGAAGAGTTCTGCAAACGGTTGAAAGACGGCGTCAGAATGAGAGCACCGGAGACAGCCTCTCCTGAAATGTAAATGTTTCTTCCTCATATAGGGGAGAAATGGGCTTTCTTTTCCTTTCAAGTAGGATTTATGAATCTAAAGCCCTCTAATTTATCAGGCCAGTTTCAGGAGCCAAGTGTCATTCAGCTGACAGCCACACGGAGGAAATCCATCAGGATCACCTTTGTGTGGCTAAATTAGACAGGGGGTGTGCTGTTGTTGTGACTCTGCTGCCCTCTCCTGGCAGATATGGCATCATGCTGGCCTGCTGGCATGGCGAGCCCAAAGAGAGGCCGACGTTTCCTGCTCTGGTCCAGATCCTGGGAGACCTACTGCAGGACAACAGTCTACCGGTGAGTTCTGCTGGAGCTGCTGCAACCACACAACGCTTACTTGTCTTCAGTTTATATTAGGATACGCAGAGTTCTTCTATGTTGAACATCCTCTTCTTCCTCTCAGGACGGGAAGGATTACATCCCCCTGAACCACTCGCAGAACTCAGAAGATGACGGTTTCTCACAGAATTCATCTCGTCCTGCATCAGAGGAGGAACTGAGACTGGCTTGCACCACTTTGCCCACGAGGTACCGACACGTCCTTTCAGACGCTGTGAATATTAAACAAGCTGGGCTACGAAAGGCTTCACATTCAACTGGGCAATAATACTGTTGTTATTATGAATATTATGACACGTAGTAATATTATTATTATCATTATTTACACGGGTACATCTTAGAGATGTTTTTAAGGTAGAAATGTTTTAAACAAGTATACAATAGAATGGAGACGATCAAGTGAAAAGTGTGATCCGCTAGCGATAAAACATCAAAAACAGGAACAAAAACTAGTGACACTCTGACAGCTGCCATCAATGCCTGTGACCAAAATAAACCAGCAAGTGACCAGTGGATTAAAAAGAGCTTACAGGAAAATACTTGGTGAACTTTGTGACATTTGCTGTTAATTTGTTGGATGAAATATTGATAAAAAAAATAGACTTTCTGTTTAAAAAACAGCACTGGATGATTATTTTATACCATTTATTTTATAATAATAATATTACTATGGTCCAGTGCGCACAACGTGACACATGCTCACAAACATATAGATGTGCCTACATAGCGTATTTCTAACGAATTAATAAAAAAGAAAAGCCTAGCCCTAACCTTTCACAAAAAGGCTAACTCCTAACCCTGAATCCTGTGGTCTTAAGTCTGCGTGTCTGTGACATCCAGAGGAGGAAGTGAAGCAACAACATTGGCTTCATTTCTTTTTGGCAAACTTTTCAACCAGATTTAACTGCTTAAAACTCCATGTTCTTATTCTCAGTTAGTTTCACTGCATCGTCACTGTAAGCTCATGGAAAAAGCGTCAGCCAGCAGATAAAGACTTGTAAACTTACCAAATAAATTTTTACTACGGACGTATGTAGGTTTTTACCACAAGACTATCTCTACTTTTAGTTTCTTCAGAGTTTTGGTCACAATAAAGGAAAACAATGAAAAGTCAAATAATTATGATTATTATTTTTTTTTATTAAATCAAAGCAACATCAGGCAGGCTACATGATCTGTAACATCCGTACAGCAGCAGGCGCCACTGAATAGTTTAATTTTCTCACCATCTCCCGTGTAAGAAGACGGGGTCACACCACAGCACCAAACCGTGTCCTTGCTGCAGTGTAGATTTTTAACTTTTGTCACAGCCAGTATTTATATAGCAGTTGCTTTTAATGATCATCATTCTTAATAAATGACCTGGATAACAATGACAGGTGACAGGTTGCATTTTCAGCACTGCCGATGTGTGAACAGCGACGATGAGAGAGCAACACAGAGAGAGAGAAGCCATTTTTTTTACTAATAAAACACCACTGATAAACAGAGAGAAATACCTTTCCGCTCTATTCTGTGGGGAAAACACCCTTCATACTCATCAACGCTGCACTTTGTTTCATAATTTCCATTTCAAATAAGATTATTTTTGTAAGTTACCCTTTGACTTACTTTGATGATAAAAAGGCTACACATGAACATTACTGTGTGACAACAATGAGCACGTGCCCCTTACAGTAAAGGTGTCTACTAATAGAGTCCAATCTGATAACCCCCCCCCCCTCCTCCACAAATAAATCTGGAGCTACTGCCTAGCTTTACTGAAGTGTTTTATAACAAACGTGAATACATACAACTCAGTTTCAATCCGTCTTCTTGATGGGATTGACCTGGCTTTATATTTCTGTAAATAAACTAGATCCATTTGCCTTTTAAAATGTCTTGAGACAACAGTTGCTGTGAATCAGCATATTATGTGTAAACTGATTTGAATTTTTATTTTTTTTAAATGTTGTACATACTATATAACCTTTTTGGGCTTTACTTGTGCTGACTCCTTTTTCCTATTTTCTGGGCATTTATTTTACTGTATTAAGCCAGAAAACCCCAAACTGGTGGCACCAGTCATGGCTTCTTTCCTACCCTGGCGTGAAACAAATAATCTTTCTGTCATAAAAGTGAAAGAGGACATTGTTTTTTGTCTGGTGGAAGCTATTTTACACAGTGGTATCTTTGTTAAAGCCTGACTGTTTGCACAAATCTGATAACCTATATTTTCTATTTTTGCTAAAGAGATTAAGTTATGAAAAAAAAAAGAAGAAACAGAAATGCATAATTTGCAGCCTGTGATTAAAGAAGCAATTTCTAAACCTTCCAGTAGGTGGCAGCAAACCCACATGAACTTAGTTAAATGTGAACCCGCCCTGCATCAAAATAAGCATAACTATTAGGATAACTAAAATAGATAGCTGATTAAAATGAACTCTGAATAATCACCATTAGCCATGGAAATGCATAAAGCCCCACAAGAAACTGTAACTACAGACACTTTTAAAAAGTGTCCTTTAATATCCAGTTGCAATAACATTTCATAAAAAAACACTTAGTGTTGGTTTATGCTCATCATTGCATATCCACTCTAATGTGAATACTTATTTATATATAAAAAACATGTCCACGAATATGAAATACGGACTTATTGAATAAATTAGATTTATAAAAAAAGTTTATTTATTTCTGTAGCTCAGTTCCCAAAGTGAAACACATTACATAGATTAGCTACACACAGATTGAGGTTTTCAAGCCTTTTATTTAAATTCATTATGATAATGCTCTGCTTATAACAAATCAAAAATATTTTAGACTCGAATATTACGTCAGACCAATAAAAACATCTTAATAAAGAAATTTGGGCTTTAAAAATGAATATTCAATACCTGCTTAAAGTTTGCCTTGATCTGAACACATATTCTAATTCTATCGAACATGACTATAAAGTGTAATTGGTTTAGATTAGCAGCAGCAGCTTGATCTTATGAGATTCTGCGAAGTAAGGAAGTTAGGAGGTGTGGAGACCTGAAGCCACATTCTGGTGGAAAAACTGTAGAAAATGTCATCTTTGGGCTGTGAGTCCTGGCTACAAGGATTGTTGGTGAAATAATAAATCCTTCACTGTTTTAACCCCGTAACCTTCTCTAGGCCTCCAGCATGAACTGTTTTCCTCTTGTTTGAACGATATCTCTTCTCCAAATCCCGGGCAGGTATTACAACTGCGTGCCCTTTGCCGGCTGGGTGTTTGTTGGGCCCTCTAAAACATGTCAGCCCAGTGTGAAGACGTTTGAAGACTTGCGCCAGGGGATGCAGTCACAGAAACCTCCACAAGTAGGCTCTTTGATTCTGTTTTTTTATTTATTTATTTTTTTACTTGTTGAAACCGACCGATGAGCTTTTTGTTTATTTCTTACTGACTTTGGGAGTTTTTCTCCTTGTATAATCACCACAAAGAGCTGCTGACGAGGCAGCACGGCTTCTCGAAACTCCCCAATTTACACGTTTTCAAACGGTGTCCTCTCCCAGGATAACCAGACCGACAGCGGCATGGTGCTGGCCTCGGAGGAATTCGAGCGGATCGAGCACAACCACCGGGGCGCCGTGTTGAAAAGGTTCGTCATGCCAGAACTATGCTCAGCATCACCGAAAACGGAAAGTGACACACAAGAGGCTCGCAGACGGTTACTTAGTGACGGAGCGTGGCATTTTCAGGCCTGATAAATGCCCGTTGCTCACGCAGATGACTCCATTTCAGAGCAATGAGCAAACAAATGATGCTCCACATGTTTCAGTCAACACGAGAATACGTTCTCTCTGGGCTGGAAGATGTGGAGGAGTCGCCTCACGCCGCTTCATGTGTAGCGAAACCAGCTTCGCAGAGGAAATATGCAAGAGCGGGCTCTCTACATGTGGAAGCAAACAACAGGATGACTCATTTGGAGTCAGGGCCCCATTTTTAGTCGGGGTTTTGAGAAGTGCATTCTCAGAAAAAGTTTGAGAAATGACATCAGCCAGTAGAAATGAGGACATATTTATCCCGCAACAGTACCAAGTATAGAAGAGGATCTTAAAGAAAGTACTACAACAGATTACTGTAAGCTGTACAGATGATGTGCTCGGTCTTACCGAAACTCTCCCCGAAGGCCGCGTTCTCACCTTCATTCACTCAGTTTTTTCAAGTGACGTTGGAAGGGTCTTCTAGAGTTCAAAGCATTAAAACAACATTTAGAATAATACGGATCCTTTCTATCTGAAGTCTGCAGGTAAAACCTGAAGATATGGATCTGTAAGTAACAAAGTGGTCTTTAAAACCCCCCAGAAAACACCTAATTTAGTTGTGGATGTAGAAATCCTGGCAAAGGGAGTCATTTCTCTAGAGTTTTTTTTAGAGTTTTTCAAAGCCACAAACTTCAGTGCGTTTCCTTTGGGATACTAGGTGGCAGACGTCATGCGTTTTTGTGATATGGAGGAAAATGATGCGTGGTTTCAAAAACCTTCCCTTTTACATATGGAAACTGAAAAGTGCGGCTTGTATTTGTATTCTGCCTCCCCAAGTCAATACCGTTTACAGCTGCTAAACTTTCTTGTTTTAGTTTAGATTGAGTGGAGAGTATCTATGGACATCAGTTTTCAAGTCTTGCCATAAGCCCCATTTACACTTCCCTTTTTTAACCGATCCATGCTGAGTCTGGACCCGAGCTTGGATCAGTTAAATACGTGCCACTTGGTTCTGCACCGTTACACGTCAAGCTAGCACTGTTTCCTCGCCTCCTAGTACGATTATGTGGTACTTACTGCTCTCTAGATTGAAGGAGGACTCAAGCAAATCAAATGCACCGCCCGTAACATTCAGGAAGTTAGGTTGTAATTGTGATATTTCTTTTTTGCGGAGAGTCAGGCGATAAAGGCACCTTTGTGTAAATTTGCTTGACAGAGTCCTGCTTTTGGGAATTGGATAAGAACAAACGAAATTGTCTAATCAGGGGCTTACGCGCAATCAAACGACAGACATTGAGGTTTCATTGTACTGCTTCAGCAGAATCATCACGGAAAACGGTTTTGGCACGGTAGAATCTATTATCGAACTGGTCTATATTTAGCGCGGATCAGTTGTGTCTGGCACGGTTCAGTTCAGTTTATGTTCCATTTACACTCGATAGTTATCCCAGTCACTGAGCTCGGACCGTTCTCGGCACAGTTAAAAAAAAGGGTAGTGTAAACGGGGCCAAGAGTCTCAGTCTGGGCTTTATATAGGCTAATGGGTGAGTTTGCCACCATAGATTTGCATGATTAGGTTGACCATTTTTTTGCAACCTCAAAGAGGTTTTCTTCCGGGATCGCCCATTATCCCCGCAGCATGGTGCTGCCACTACCATGCTCTGCAATGAAGCTTGTGTTCAAGGCATTTTGGTCTGATCTGAGCAGAGCATCTTTTTCTGCAGCTGGACCGTATAAGCGAATTCATAAAATCAAGTGGACTTCTAAGGCATTAGTTGACCATGACATTTATGTGTAGGCATCGAAGGAACGGAGGCTGAAAGGAAATGCATGCTAGCCTTTCGGCAGGTGCTTATTTGCTAAGTAACTCAAGCATGATGCCACCACCCTGGGAATGGTGTTATCTCAGTAACATCTCCATTTAATTCACTGAAGTTTGTGGCTGTAAGCACCAAGGTACTTGTGCAGTTCAAGGGTTGTGACCTTTGCATGGCCTTGAACTTATGTGGGATTGCCTTTATTGCAAAAGAGGAACTGAAATAGATTTTTTTTTTTCTTGACCTGTGAAATTTCAGTGTACAATTACATTCTTACAAGTGTCTTCAACAGCCCGCAGTCACCAGAGCTGTATTAAAGTGTCGCCCTCTCCTCAGCCGTATGAGCAGCACCAGCAGCACGGAGCCCCTGACAGCCCCCCACTGCTCCCTGGGTCAGAACGCCGGCAGCTCCGGACACCGTCCCAGCTTCTTCAGCCAGCTGAAGGGGCAGACCTTCTACAACAACGAGTACGGTCACCTGTCCGAGGAGGGCTTCTGTGACTTCTACTCATCGCCGGGGACCCCTTCCCTGGCCTCGTCGAACGTCTGATCTTCCCAAAGATGGCGACCCCCGGGAGCAGAGATGTTGGGAGCCTGATGGAGGATTGTGAAATTATAGCAACATCTCATCATCGACCTTGGATGAAGACCTGAGCAGAGCTGGCTTTTACTCCTCTCACCTTTCCTCCTCAGCAGTCGGACTTATTGATATGTGCCTGAAGTTCCTTTAACCAGCCACTGGGTGGCAGTATTATGACAAAAATGATGGAAAATCATTTTCTTTACATACGTTTATATTTTTATCTTTTATATAAGAGTTTTTTTTCCCCATTATTTTTACACGTTATGACTCATTTAGGAAGAAATAAGAAATAAAGACAATGTATCCTCTTTTTTTTTTTTTTCTTGGCTCTCATTACTGTGACATTTAAAGATCTGCTAATTGCGTTTTCATTCCCGTCTGCTGGAGCATATATAATTATGCCGCTTGTGTCGTTTGATGGAGGTGGCCACCGGTAAGAGGCGACGTGACGAAGGTAAACAGAGGGATGTAGGGCGACTGAAGGAGTGAGTCACTCAGAGCACCTCTCATCAGAGGTGGACGTAAGTGTGATGATAGCTGCGCGGGCTCAAAGAGGCCTTGCAGCCCGGCATCACCCGCTGACGAGCTGCAGGGTGGTGGCTGGGCCTGCCAGCTAAAGGGAAAATAAGGGCCGTCAGCGAGCAAAGTCCACCTCTGAGTCATATTTACACGATTACAGACAAAATAAAAACTGTATTCAAAGGTTCCATTTTCAGTTTCTATCAACAAGTGAAATGTTAATCAGAGGTAAAGCCTTCACAGGTATAGCTCGTTTCATTTGAATACCATCGTGATGATTTTACTAAATCAAAAACAGGGAAACTTGTTTTGGCTGGATTCATCAAACCATGGTGACGGTTCTGTTAAGTTTTTATTACAGTGTGTGAAGTTAAAATCCAGTTTGTCAACGTTAGGGTAGTTTTACTAAGACCAGTTCAACAGGATTTCTAATGAGTTGGCCTACCGCATCAATGTGGCTCGTGGCAGAAAGCCAATCAGCCCGTGGCTCTGCTGAGGTCTCAAGGAAAAGCTCAGGTTGCTTTAATAAAGGCCTTCAGCCTGTTAGGTCTGGAGTCTTCATATAAGCTGGTGTATTTTCCCAGGGATGACGCCTCTGAATTTGCCCCCCCTTTCAGGATCGGCTGAACCCAAGAAATGTGACATTTCTAGCCAACGTCCTGGATATGTTCACACGTTCTGTTATCTCCCCCCCAAACAGCAGGTTTTGCTTTTCAATCCCAAGGGCAGTGGTTACACCGGTTGCTTCTCTGCCTTTTTGACCAGATTTTTTCCTTCCAATAAACTTTCCTTTACTGTGCCTGGACCCAGCACTCTGAACAGCTAGCTACTTTAGCAAGGACTTCCCTCGTGGTTATCCCCCATGATAACCTTTATTAAATATTCCCATTTCCTGCTAAATTAAACTTTGAGCTTCCTGGTGCAGCAACAACTGTTTATAATATTTTACTGCCTTTTATTTGTCAACATAAGTTTTGACTTCTTGAATAACTCTTCAAACCCATTTTACTGAGCTGCGTCTGTGATCAACCTAATTAACGCACCACGTTCAGGTGTCGAATTATTCAGCAATCGAATAATCAGGTATGGTTCACTGTAAAAGAGAAGATGAATGAAAAAGAAACAGAACCTGGAGAATTAAACTATATGGTCCCTTTACTTGGAAACAGATGCCATTACAGAAGTCGTTAGAAATGAAAGGGAAAAAAAAAAATGGCTCTGAAAGCAGAAGAGCAGGATCTGACTGAGCTATCATGGTGCTGAATCACAGACAACAGTACGATGAAAGGGAATAATAAAACCAGCCATTTAAACAATTATGCTGTGCTTGCATAACTTCCAATCATTTAAGTCACCCAGACAGTCCAATCTAGTGTTATATAATGTGGCAGCTGATGACATGATTGGTTTAAAACGAAAAAAAAAAAGGTCCTGTTGAAAGATCCGCAGAGCAAGTCGGCACCGACACCGAAACCATCAATCAGAGTGAAACAATTAGCTGACGGCGATCATTCACGCAGGGAAAGGTGACCCCTAAGGCACAGACGGAAGATACTTTTACATTTCTGAGTGATTTCATTTATGGTGGACCGCGTTTTAGCACCAAAGTTTAAAACTTTTCACGTCAGAGCCAATCTTAGCCATTTTAAACGTCATATATATAAAATAAAAAACACAAACACAACAGAAGCGCACACTGGTAGGTTTCTGGCACATCTTTCCTCCAGATCAGTCGTAACAAGAGATTTCCTCTCCTGTCCTGACACCGGGGACGGCGTGAGAAGACATGTGATAGTCAGGACGCACGCGTCAGCGGCAGAGGAGACGGAGCAGGAGAGGACCTTCAGTAACGGAGACGCAGCCGGGTAGCCTGCTAGTTATATCGCATGCTTGGGGACTCCTCCTCATTGGTCGCTGGCTTGTTTTCAAACAGAAGCGGATTTAGCTAGCAGGCTAGCAACTCTGAGCTTATAAATAAAAGAAGAACTTGGTTGGGGAGGGGGGAGAGGCAGTCCTCATGACATTTTCCCGATCTGGATCTTCTTCCAGGCCTCAGAGGCGGTGAATATACACGAGTCGATGATCCCTGCCACGGTGAACGTCCCTCCGACGATGGCACAAATCTGCAGAAAAAACATCACTCTGTCAGGATCAATGGTTGAGTGATTCAAGGCTCTTCCCCCCCCTCAGCATAATGTGGCCCAGAGTCAGCTGGTCCTGATCACATTAGGTCAGGATGCATTACACTCGCTCCAAAGAATGAGCTGGAAACAGACCAAAAGGCCCTGGACTCTGCAGTCTTCAGCCATGACTAATGACAACACTGCCTGCACACTCATGTCTCAAACCTGCTGCATGAGAAACTAAAACGCAAAAGAAGGCGCGGGTCGTCAGATCAATCAATCAATCCATCCGCCGAGTCAGATTTGAACCCGCAGGAAACGGTTCCGATGGGCTGGAGGTGGCGAGGGAGGAGACGGAGCAGAGGCAGGTTGGTGACGCCAGAGGAACAAAGCTTCATATGTTTTGATAGTCAATAAGGTTCAGGGTGTTTACATTAAACAGGATTACTAGAAACTGCAACCCAGAACAGCAGATAAAAAAAAAAAAAACACCCTGAGTTTCAGAGGATGGAGCAGCCTGGAGCTAGCAGGGTGGACTGTTTCTAAGCATCAATGTACAGAACTAAGTTACTACAAGGGAGCCATGTTGGTTCCAGTAGTTGGATTAAGTGGTTTCCCCCTCTGGCAGGGCCGTCTTCTCAGCGGCCCCTCTTAGTGGCTGCAGTGGACCGGAGTTTTTGGGAATCTCCCGTGACAAACTGCAGGTAAAATACCCAGAATTGCATTTGTCACGTCTTACGTGTCCTTTGTGACACAGCTGCGGGAAAAGCTTTCATTTCTGGTCGGACTAAAGCATGCTTGACGCTCCTGAAGGTGCATTTAACAGGAATATCAGGAAGTTAACGTGTCGCAGAAATTCTCTCATTTGGTGCAAACCCTTCGGACTCCGAGTTAGAATGCCTCAGTAACACATGCCTATCGAAAAGCATTCAGCTATTTACAAAAGAAAATGACCTGATGAATATTCTAATAAATTAACATCTTTGCGTGGCGGTGCAGAGCATAAAAGAATGCAGCGCTGCCCCTCCCCAACCTGTTGCTAATCAGTGCCTGTCAGCTGACTGGAGGAAAGATATTAATGACAAATTTGACTCTGATGGAAATATTGCAGAAATGTTTTCTAGTCTCCATCATTATAACTATATTCATCCAAGTGGCTGTAGGAATAATTGTATTTTAAAACAAATGCTCTACTTTTAGAATAAACACAATTTGATCATGTTTCATGTTTTAATTTTTGAATTTTTTGTGTTAATACTGAGAGGTTGGGCTATTTTTTTCACTGTAGAAAAAAAATCTGTAGAAATTATGCCAATTTTTGTGATAAATGTTCCCAGCTCTCTTAGCCTTTCCTAAAAAACTACATTAAAGGATCTTGCCATCATTTATTTATTCTTCACTCTTTCATATGAAATCCGACTAACACACCTAGATAAACTCTGGAGACATGATTGTGAAAATAATTGTGTAGATAAAAACACATTTATTATGAAGGTTTTAAGAGATAGCAGCCTTTCAGCCCAGCGTTGGAAGCGCCACCCTGAAAAATAAACGTTCTCACTGAAGCCGCCACTGACCGTCGTGATGAAGCGGTAAAAAGGCTGCCTCCTCTCGGTGTACTTGACTGTGATTGGACTGAGGTCGTATCTGAACCAGATCGCAGGGATTATTCTGCCTGTGTGGCTGTAAGCCACATACTCCTGTGTAGAAAGAAAAAAAAAGAAGACCATTATATACAGATTTGTCGCAACATCGGAGAAAAACAAAGCAATTTAATTAGTGGTGACAGATAAAGGAAATGCAATTAGTTTGGGAATCATGTCAGAGGAATGTGTTGGATCTTTTTTCTCTGTGGGAGCGAAGGCGGTGCGTCGCCGTGCAACGCGTTATGGAGAAACTTGCTTAAAAGTCAGAAATGAGTCATTAAAACGGAACCTGGACTAATTAAAGTCGGAGGAGGTAAACTTGAGGAGGCAGCGATGCTTTCAGCGCTCCTGATGACACGGTTTTAATAAACTTGGATAAAAGTCCCCGTCTTCAGTCGCCCCCTCAGTAAAAGAGATCATATCAGCACATTTGGCATGACAGAGAATCCTCACGTCAGTGTTTACTCTCCACTCAAGCCTCCATTTCCACGTTCACAGTTGACCGCCACTGTTGTTACTCTATACTCTGAACCCGGTTTTCAGTCAACACAGTTCTAGGAAGTGTGTTTATGGGTTTGTTGACATCTTGGGTGAGTTTCCAGTCACTGCAGGTTCACCAACGGAGGTTTGAGGCATTTATGGACCTATTGTCCAACCGTGGCATGCTGCAACCCCACGCCTTCATGAAACACGGCGGTGACGGCGTCATGCTGTGGGGACGGCTTCCTTTAGCAAACATCGGTGAATTTTAATAGGTTTTTGTGCGACGTATGAACAAAAAGCAGCACATCGGTGATGGCTACATCTCTTCTTTTACAAATCATCTGTCCTCTAATCACTTTGCTGTCCCCGAAATAAAATCCCAGTGCCCCTGAAGTCACCTATTTTGAAAAGTGCGTGATTTCTAGTCTAAATACAGCCGTGCAGCGAAGGGCAGCAAATGTAAGAAAGCGGATACGAAACCTTGTTCGCTACTGTATACTGGTAGGAAAACCTCTGCCTGCCCGACAGGTCTTCATACACGGTCGGTACAATCTTCAGTATGTAGTCGTGTGAGGCCAGCGCTGCAACAGAAAAAGGTTATTTCAATAGAAGAAATGTAAAAAGCCTCTTTTCTTAAAGGTAAAGCATCTGGAAGAAGCTAGATATGGTGTTGGCTCTGTGACTCAAGCCTTCCTGCGCTAGGTGCTTTCTTTCCATTGCCTCATGGGATGTGAGCAGCCAGCAGGCTTGCATTGATGTTGCATAGTGGCGGCGGTGAGCGAGCGTACGGGCGGTCTGAGTACGTACGGTTAGACGACAGGCGGTTTGCCCCTCCTAAAGCGTTAAAGGCCCCCTGGACTTTTTGTACCTGAATGTCAAGAGAGAGAAGAGATCCCGTTAGTCTTAACTCCGTTAACCTGCCTAAACCTGCGGGGCGTCTTCGTCCCAACCTGCAGCTTTTCTCCAAAGGCCAGCTTGTGGATGGTGTGAGTCATGTCGGGGTTTTGGGGCTGCGCCGTAGCGCTGTGTGTTGACACATGGAAGTTCCCTGGTACCTGCAAACACACACACACACACACACACACACACAGAGCTGGTGAACTGATGTGTATTGCGCCACACGCAGCGCGTCTACATGCATGCAGGCGTGTTTGGAAACGGAATGTTCTCTTTGCCACTTCACTTTTTCTTTTTTTAATAGATTTTTAACTATTTTAAGCTAAAGAGCGTTAAACATGCAACTGCTGGGTTATTCATTTTAAAAGGTAATGGAAAAACTGACGCGGGGGATGTGGCGAGGCGGAGCAGACTGGGCTGCGCAGGTCGCAGGCAACGCGCTACACATGGATGTGACCAAATCCCAGGGATCATTTCTCAATTTAGACCGAGGAAGGAAGGACGAACGAGGGCAGGAACTCAACGTTTCACTCAAACCCAACAAGGACAAACAAATAGACCCAGACTTTTCTTTCCCTCTTATTTTTGCCTTCTCTTTTTCCATTTTAAATCATGTGTCCATGAATGGATATCATCCCTGGCTTTCGTTATCAGTTCATCCAAATCCCACATATTGGGAGTTCAACCCAGTTTGGCCCTAGTAGGTTTTTTTTCTACAAAGACTACAAAGTTTTGGTCTTTACACAAGATGTTTTTCCCCAACAATTTCAATAAACGTGTTCTGGAGTTTAGATGGTTTTAAAAAGGGTTTTCGCAGCCGTTTAGTCAGCTGCTAGAATCTACGATCTCATGACCACCGCTGAGGATCATGGATTAGAAAATAAGAGCTTCTCCTTATTGGCTCAAATAAAAAAAAAAAACAGTCTGGAGCAGTGCCTACATTACTGAAGGCAAAACTCAAATCTATCTATCCACCTGAGGCTCCCTTAAGCCATAATCATGAGAAAGAAAAAGCAGCAAAACTCTTTAGCTCCTCCGCTTCAGGCAGACAACGACCCATGACCCAGAGAGTGCAGCTCTTTTTCTGCCGAGAGCGACAGCCTCCACCTCCTGATTTTAATCCCGGCTGCTTCATTCTCTGCTGCGAACCGCTCTAAACGTTACGCCAGCAGAACCACGTTAATCAAAGATGAGAGCCCTGGACTCCTCTCTATGACTATCCTCTGAGGTCCTATCAGGGGCCCTGGTCCCTAAAGAGGAAGCAACATTGGTAAAAGGAGCGGCCCCCAGACTCTCGCCTGGTTTCTGGACCAGGTTCCTGCGACGGTAATCCACCTTAGGCTACGTTTGTATCTAGACCACGCATCAGGCTGCGGCCCGCGGTGCGATGAGGCCTTACTTTGTTAACGGTGAACTCCCCCTCGAAGCGGCAGCCCTCTCCCTGGTTCAGAGGAATCTTCATGGAGTTGTCTATGTGACCGACCTCATGGCGCCCCATTTCATCCTGGATGTCCAAACCCACCACTAAAAAAAAAAAAAAACAGCAAAACAAAAACAACAGACACGATTAACATGTAGTTCGGAATACGGTTACTTCACTTTAAAACTTTTAAACGTTTTGCTTGTTTCGGGCGAGGTGCTGGAACAGCACGAGGCAGAAATAATTGACCGGTTCGCTCCGTGATGACGAGCGCTTTGTTTTGGTCGTGGTGAAAACCAAAAACGACCGATCAAACCTTTCCGCCCGGCGCTGACACGGCCAGTTGTCAAAACAAACATTTTTATGTTGTCAACAAATTTAGACTTTTGGAGCAAAAACCAGAAACAAAAGGTGCCGTCACTATCTGGGAGGGGGGGGGGGGGGCAGTTTAATCAAGCTGAACTTGATTAAACTGATACCAGATCGGGTTTTATCTGCAGCTTTGAGCCTCATCGTCAAACGGGGAGGAATGGCACAGCGGCAGGTATCACAGTGACCCACAAAAAGTCAACACACAAAGTCCAAACGCCGTCACCGTTGTTGCTCCCTCTCTTTCTGTGATTTTCCATCCAGGCCTCCCCCTCCCCCCCCCAATGCGGGCTCCTGTGTGTTGGCACACTGGCAGTGGCCTAATTCTCTAGCTGGCCAGCAGCAAAGCCAGAGAGGTGTGCTGTATCTGGGATCTGCAAGCCGCCTGTCTGACCTCTGACATTCAAGACCATTTACACCCCCCCCCCACCCACCCACCCCCCTTTAATCTTCACTCTGTTTTTGTCCAGATCTCAAAATAATGCAGCGGACAAATATAAGCAGGCGAGGGAGACGCTGAGGTTCTCCCTTTTTAAGACATTCAGGCCTGGAAGGAGGCTGATTTAAAGCTGATCCGTCTTTAAATGGGGGGGGGGGGGCTATTCGTTTTTCCATGAAGTCATAGACGACGATGAACAAGAAGAAGAAAGTCAGTGTCGATCGAAGATGTTTAGCTAAGAAAGATGTTTTATTTTAAAAAAAAAAAGGGGGGGGGGGGAGCCTTCCATGACGAAATGGGTTCTCGCTCTGCGTAAATTAGCCACGGATGACAACCTGTTTGGAGGCCTGGAAAGCGGACTGATAAAGTATTAACTCGCAGCGAGCCAGACCCGACAGAGCGCTGCTGCTCTCTGCTCCGGCGTGGTGAAACACTAAACCCGGTGGAGCTGCTGTTTGAAGGCACAATCGGGTTTTAGGGGAGGGGGGGGAAGAAAAAAACCTGCTTTCAATCCTCAAAACACACAAAACGAGCAATCATGGAGGGGCTCAATTAGAAACAGCCGCCTTTGTTTGGGCATGCAGGCGGGTGGGCGGGGGACTGCGGACATCTAAAGTTATGGCCGACAGCCGAGGCGCCGTTAATCCAGAGCCTCCGTAAGGGAAAGCAGAGTTCCAGCGTTTATTAGACGCTGCCATTTTTGGGAGAAAAATCTTGAAGTGATTGGGAGTTTTGTGCGGCGCCTCGAGCCTCGCTGACATGCCGGCGTTTGATGATGGGCATAGTTTCTGAGGGGAGTCATGATGAGCGAATAAGAAGTCACTCCTCTGTATCCTGGCACGCTTCAGCCTGCTGCCGGCCCACTTCGCTGACACGAGGGAGTCAAAGACGGAGCGAAGCGGAGCGGCAGCAGAAGCAGGACGCTCTGAGCTGAAACCGAGCTCGGGTCGCATGAGAACACAATGACGAATCTGGGTCAGCCAATGAAAACATACAGACGGGAGCCGGTGAAAAGTTTGCAAACACTCGTCTGATCATCTTTCACTTTTGGGCCTGAAACGGTGCCTTTGATCTGCTTTTTTCCCCCCTCTGGAGTGAATGATCAAGTAACTAGTATTTTAAAACAAGATATTTTATTGTAGCTTTTCCATTTGACACAGGGTCCAAGTCTACATACATACATAATATAAATATAGACATACACCCCCACTAATCTCTCAATAATCTGTCGGGCAGTCTCACTTTTTCCGCCATTAACAAGCCTGTGGTGCATGGTGGACGGCGATGGATCTCCAGCAGTGAAACGGACCCCCAGCATGATGCTACCAACACCGTGGTTCACAGTTGGTTAGGTTTCCTTCACCTAAACTGCTCTTTTCTCTCCAGGCAGTATTAAGTTGTGTCTATGAGGGTGGCAGCAGCTTTCAGTGGAGTTAGAGGATGTTGATTTTGGTGCGGGGGCTGACCGACGGCTAACCCTGCTTTGCAAAAAGTCCCACTGGCATTGGACCAGGTTCCGGTTTTATAAGAGATTTCAGGTTCCTTCGTTCCTGGGATGTTCTTGGGAGGGACGGTTGGAAGTTGGGACACGATGGGGTTCGAAAGGACGACAATCTCAAATGCGCGTCAAATATGGCTTTGGGATGGAAGAATCCCCGCTTTCCCCTCCTAACACCCCAAACCATTGATTACTTGAATTGATTACCAAAAAATTTGAATCGCTGGTAAAAAAAAAAAAAGGGTCAAAGATCAGGCCAGAAGGAGACCAAAGCTTGTTGATGGCAGGTTTCTGAAGCGCAGGCATCCAATTATTAGTAGAGCTGTGGGATATATTTGTGCATGTGTGCGTAATCTTCACCATCAGAGAAAGTTACCTCCTAGAAAAACAAGAACTTTAATGCACCCTAAAAATAACCCATGCTTGTGTTGAGTACATGTAAGCTTTAAGCCAACAAAAGCCAGGCAGGGCATTCCTAAAGGGAACGCCTCGAACAATGCGAGAGAAAACATCGTACCACAGCAGAGAGGACAGAGCAGAGGAATAGAGATTATGCAGAGGTGTGTGTTCGTAAATACTCACAATCACAGTGTAAGTTTGGCAAACTGATGTTTAAACTCACATCTATCTTCCCACCACTGTCTTTATCAGGGTCATCCACATACAATTCATTTACACTGGAGGGGAAAGAGACAAAAAGGGTCAGGCACACATCAAGAGTCAAAATTGTCCAAAAAAAAAAAAAAAAACAACAACTGATTTGCACAACGTTTTCAATAAAGACTCATCTTCTGTCAGACAGAGTATTTATGAACCCGTGTCTGTAATTTCCTTTTTGTCACACCTTCTCCATGTCATCCCATCATTACACACGGCTGACGCATGCACAAAGTCAATTTCCTGAGAGGAACATTGTCTCCGCTGCCTGGCCGCAGCGCCGCTTGGGCATCGGCCTTCATTAGCAACTCCCTTCGCCTTTCTCAGACGCCGGACGTTACGGTCTTACGTACATTTCGGTGGCTATGAATCCCGTCAGCTCGGACAGGAAGAGGAAGAGTATGAAGACGCAGCAGAGGATGGATACTGTGGGAACAGAGACAAGGAAAGCCTTCTTAAAACGTTGTTTTTCTCCACATTCACCTCAAGTTACACCCGCTTGTAAAAAGGAATGATGCAAACCACCAACGAGCCGGACTAATCCGGCCGTATTTAGAAATGGCTGACCTCAGCTATTGACATAAATGAAATCACACAAGTCATGATTCCCCCCCCTCCCTACCTCCCCCTTAAACAGCGGTTTTACTGCCAGTTTTACAGCTGCCATTACGCAGGTTTTTAAAGACCATCCTACACTCATTACCCGTTGAATACCAGCACACCAGGCAGCCATTACAGCATCCTTTCTCGGAGAGAGGTGAGCTCACGCCATTCTTTGAGAGAGCCACCAAACAGCTAGTTTTCCCATAAACAAACTCATCCTAAATGCGGCTCCTCCAAAAGGCCTAAATAAGGAATAGTCTGTGTTAAATCAAAGAGCTCGTACACTGAGTTAATAATTAAAAAAAAAGTTTCAAGGGGAAAAAGCAGCAACTTTATGTGTCAAACTAATGAGCCTAAAAAAAAAAAAAAAAGCATCATGTGTTTGCTGAAGGAATGGATCCCTGTCAGCGCTGCTGCGGTCTGTCCGGTCTGGCGAGATTCTCCGTCAGCAGGTGAGGCGCGTTTACGTGGCAACCGTTTCCTAGGATCCCACGAGCACATGACCCTTGCGGCTGACAGGGCGTTGCAGCCAAGCCCGCCGGCGATGGAGGAGACTTTACAAAAGGTAATGTTTAACCAACAAGCAGCAGGGAGTGTCACCATGACACACAGGTTACCAATCCAGGTTCATCAAAACACTTGAAGTCTCTCCCCCCCCCCCCCCCCCTCCTCACCCCGGCATCAAAGGAAGGCAGCGCGTTATCAGAGTTATTAAAGCCCAGAGTGAGGAGTGACAACTGCTTTTTAACCAGACAGCAGTGGAAACACTGACAGTGATTTACAAAGACTTACCATGACTGGCCTTTGTTCAAAGGTCAGATCACACATTTTTCCTCTGGCTGCGACACCAAGAGGCAGATAAATAACCAGCCCAGCACTTCTCAAACCACACATCCCTGTATGAAACTTACACTGTACAACAACACTGACTAAATATACCACAGCAGTACTGTATCACAGTATCCCTGTACGCTCTCGACAGCTCGCTGAAACTACAATCACTCTGGCACTTTTCTCTGGTTTTCAGGCAATGACTGTGAGTGGCCTTTTTTTTTGGGACTGGACATATTCCTAAACGGCCAATTTATTTTCTCTTGTAAGCGCAGGAAGGGTGTCCAAGCCAGCTGACCAACACTTTGCAGCAACCGGTGGGGGAGGGGCACTCCATCACTTTACCATCGACACTAGGGCTGGGCAATAAATTGATTTTATCGATTCATTCGAATTTGCAACACCAGAAGATTTGATTTTGGGGAACCTGCCTATGTACTCTCCTGGGCTTTCATGAAACTTTGCACTATTTCAGTCCCGAAAGAGGAAATTGTTTTGGTATTAACATGCAATGTTGAATATGTTTAGGAAAATATATTGTCTAAATACTCCAAAGAGGAAACATTTTACCCTTAGGTAAGGTACTTAATTTATTCATTTACTTTTTTTTAAGCTGGTGTGAAGCTACACAAGTGAAGTCTGTTCCTACATGTGTAATACAACTAGCAGCAAACGTGTTATATTTTCATTATTTACTATGGCGAGGCCCGCCACGTTGTTTTATAAGCAGGTGTTAAACCTCTTAATAAGTTGCACTTTGAATTCAGGTCGACTCCCAGATGAGATTAGTGCAATAAAAGTAGGTTATAAAAAAATAAATGAAACAAAAGTGAAGAAAATCGAATAATCGGATTTGGTGAAAATATTTTTTTTTAAATTTCTAAGCCATGTCGCCCAGCCCCAGTCGATACACTTGGAGAAAACATTGGCCATTCCATCCCTTCTCTCTAGTATCTCATTAAAACCAAAATAACATTATAAAGGAAGGTTTTCACTGTTTTAAAACTTTAACTCCTTCAAAACTTATACCTCAATATTGGTACCCAACCCATGCCTCGTCCCATTTATTCTCAAACTACTAGGCTAGCCTGGCTTATTTCCCCCTTTTTTGCAGAGACAAGCCGAGGGAAAGCAAAGACAATGCACGGAAAAGCAAACTACTGAGGCAAACGCGGGTCTATTGTTGTAAGGCTCATAGCTTACAACGTTAAAAACGTATTCCCAAACAGAATGTGGGCCTCTGTTGAAGACAAACAGAGGCTTCAAACATTTAGCTTTTTTTTTTATCTTAAGTCAAAGTGTGAGCTGCCCTGCCTTGAATGAAACAATAACAGCTGTCTAATATGGGAATGAGTAAAGAACCCACACCCTTAGACAGTGGATGGCGACAGGAAGGGAGTCCACTGTCTACAGGAAGGACTTCCTCACACTTCCCTTCTCTCTGGTGGATGTTGGTACATAACTAGTTAATTTCCTCTCTCCTCCGTCATGTGCTACAGCCAGTCCTCAGTTTGCAACGGCAACTCAGTTTTAACTGCTCTGTTGTAATTTTTTATTGGGGGTGGGCGATACTTTCTGCTCTCATCAGCTGACTGGCAAAACAAGAAAACGACCGAGGCGCCAAGAATGTGTCATTGGGTCTATTGTAACCTACCGGGCGGTGAATAACCAATGTAATCCGTGATGATGATGAGTTACTGACGATGAGTTACTGATGACAAGCAGGGAAAAGAAAAAAAAACATGACCCGACAAGAAAACGTCCCTATCCTTCCACTGATTGCTTCTCATGTGCTTGAGGCAATGGAAGTCCAGGATCATTAGCATTCCCAACATACTTAGTTGTCCTAAAACGTGTGTTGTGCCACGTTTACGCAGTTCCGAGGGTGGGTAAACCTCGGTGCTGAACAGACAGGTACCAGCTGGCGGGCCCTCCCCCTAAACTCTTCCACAGCAGCCTTGTTTTTCCAGGTGAACTAAGGTTACCTCGTCATTTATTAAAATGGCCCGCTAACCAAAGTCCAAAGGTGCTCTGGATACTTCCTCCATCGTCCGCCTAGGATTACGCCTGCTATCAAACAAAAGGCTCTATGTGGAGGCAGGAAATGAAGTGGATCATTTTAGGACAAAATGCCTTTTAAAACTTGAAATGAAGGTCAGAGTTGCAACATTTAAAATGTTTTAAATAATTTATCTAAATATGTTGTTGCAGCCCAAGGCATTTCCTCCTGACTTTTCCCTATGTGTGTGTGTTCGCATTCGAGTGCTCCGGGTAATTTGGTGTTTACTGAGCTGGAGGCAGCTGGCTAGTGCCTCCACTGAAGATCATAAGACCCACCACTTCCTGGGAGTCTCTCTCCCTCTCCTGCTCTAGCCAGTCATGTTTTCTTTATCTCTGCTTTGTGTTTGTTGAACAAACCCAATTTTAAGCCATTCCCTTTATTTGCCATGGTCCTTGAACGAGGTTATAACGATGTTGCTGTTATCAGCCAGATATTATTGGGATCTTATGAAAACGCTATTTCTGGATGTGTTTCGGTCTTTCTTTTGACTTCCTCTACTTCTTTTACTCACTTTTGCATTCAAGTCCACACACTTTACCATGGCAGATGGTGCAGCATATTTAAAAAAAAACAAAAAAAAAAAAAACAGGAAATTGAACATCTGGAGGACAAAAAAAGGTTTAAATGGGCCCTCTGTAAGACAAGTATCTGAAAGTCATGCCTTCAGGGAAAAGAAAAGATTAAATCCAGCAACAGCCTGACCTGAGGGATGCGTCATCCTTATGACCTACCATATGCCAAGTGTTCATCAAACACTCCTTGTGAATAATCTTCTTGGTGTTTGTTTTGTGTGGCAAACTGTATCGCCTTTGGTATTTTTTTTTATCGATTAAACTAAATGGGAACCAGCCGGGACTTTTTAACAGGCTTGTTAGGAACATTGAACATTGACGACCATCTAGATAACATCTATTAAAACACTTCCAGGAGGTCTGACAAAGTATTGCCCTGGATCGCTCTACGTAAAGTGTGGCTGCTTTGAGGGAAACAAAATAGAAAAAATAAATAAAAAAAGACGTGGATGATTGAAGGAGGGAGGGTAGGGAGAGGGGGCTGCAGGTTGAACGTCATAGAAGAGGAATGCTGAAATTTGAAAGCATGAGTTTCTTCAGATGGCTCCTATTTACCTTAATAAGGAACAGCAGCACACAGTCTGTCTAAAAACAGTTCAGATGAGTATGAAATCATTTTGTGTTTGAAAACTACAATAATAAAAGTGACAGACTGTCAATATCTACAGTAGCACAATTACTACGTAATTGTTTAAATAGTGTATAACTGAATTTGTTTCTTTATTTTTTTTTTATTAAATGTAGGAAAATCTGCAGCTACAATCCTTAAAATGCCTTTTTAAATATCTCATGGAAAGCGTTTCACTCAGAGTAAAGTTTGCCCCTAATGTTGTTCGCAGAACATTTCGAGTTTGACCAAACCAAAGTACTCAGTATTAAAATTCAGCCACAGCTGAAAGGGCTACCAAACGTGGGTTATTTGCGTGTAAAAAAAAAAAAAAAAAAAAAAAAAAAAAAAAAAAAAAAAACTAACCAATATTCCGAGTTTTCCCTCTTAACCCATTATGGCTTATGTAAGCTGGACTGGATTCACCAGAGGGGAGATTTATTGCTGCATTAAAGGTTGTACATAACTACCATATTTGTGCTGATATCATCATAAAAAAATGCAAGTTGCCGTCATTTGGTGGACCAAGTCCACAATTGGTCATGCACGCCCCAAATCTGGTGTAGAGGGACAAGAAAAAAAAGCTGTGTTGAAAAAAAGCTGCATATTGGACACGGCAAAGGGATAAAGGGCTCTAGTCAGATGAGACAAGAATTAACGTTTTTGACCAGCCCAAAACACTGGGCGTCAGAAAACCAATACAGCACATCCCCTTGAACACACCATAACCAGGATGAAACATGGTGGTGGCAGCATCATGCTGTGGGGACGCTGGTCAGAGCTGATGTGAGGATGGAGATAATTACAGGGAAATAATGAAAGAAAACCTTTTAGACGCTTCAAAAGACTTGGGACTGGAGTGGAGGCTGAACCTCTAGCTGCTCGAGGTTATAAAGTGTCATAAAATGTCATAAAGTGAATAATAATCTGGTCGAGTTGTTATAAAGCATGGATTATTATCTCCAGGCTATGTTTTGACATCAACTGTTTTTGTTTGTGCAACCTGCCGTAACCGAAAGCAACTTTTCTGCAAAACAGTGCCGACCTGCTTGTTGAACTTGAAACCTGAATCCAGGCTTACACCGAGGTTTGTGACCTGCTGCTTAACATGTGGTTCGAGTTCACCGAGGTATGGAAGAGATGGGCTGCCTATCATTGTTAGGACTGAATAAAATCACCTCCTCATTTCTCTTATTGAAACTCAGAAAATCCGCGACCATCCTGCCTAGATGCCGTCAAGACACGGGTACGAATACCAGTAATCTTTATGTCACTGGGCTGGAAATGAAAGCTGCTTTTTTTGTGTTTGTTTGTTCTAATACATAATTTTCCCTTAAAAGAAAATCTATTAATCTTTTTGCACAAATTCTGCTTTTCTTCATTTCAAAATCTGAAAATGTAAAATAAACAAATAAATGATGGCCCCTTAAATTTTTTTTTACAATAACCCACCTACAGTGGATATTCATCAAAAATTACAAGTATTCTTTTTTCAGAAGGTCAAGCTTTATTAAACTGGACTGAGTGTACAAATGGCTTTTTGGATTGCAAAAATTACAGACCCCTGCTCTAGCAGAAGGCTTGCCCCATAGCCAGAGCTGAAATTATTTAGATCAAAGCATATTAATGTGTTAGAGTGGCCCAGTCAAAGTCCAGACCAAAACCCCAGAGAATATTTGCTGCTATTGGAAAATTAAGAGTCACGTGCTTCATCATGTCAAAAAAAAAAAAAGTATATATATATATATATATATATATATATATATATATATATATATATATATATATATATATATATATATATATATATATATATATATAAAATGAAGATAGGGGTTGTAGTGTGGCAAATTGTAAATACATTTCAAGGAGGTGCGAATACTTTCGTAACAGGTGTGTTCTCTACAAGAGTACACGGGTACATGGTTTTATATAAACATCAACATAATCTAAAAGACAAATAGGTTCTTCTGCATGTGCGTGGAGGCCTACTCACTGAAAGCTCCCGTGTAGGTTGGCTGGGTGAGATCTTTTGGCACTTTCCTGTAGATATCGAATCTAAGAGGAGAAAGAAAAAAAAAGGGAAACAAAGCAAAGAAAGGGGGTGTGAGAAAAAAAAAAGAAAGGGAAAAACGCAGCCAAAGTAAACAGTACGGGGTGAGCAAAAGCAGCACTTTCTGTACCCATGGCGGCGTGCAATATTACAGAGGAGAGGTGGAATGTTAGCTCTGGACGGACGCCATCACACGCAACAGACTCAGGCCGCAAGCTGAGGCTGGAAAAACATAAACCTTTTTACAGGGTACACCTCTTCCTCTGTAAGGAGGAGGGGAGGGGGGGGGCTGCCCTTTTATTATGATCTGTGCCACTGAAAGCCAAAACCAAACATGTAAACCAGCATTCTGTAAATAAAATCATAGCTGCGAGGGCTTGGAGCTGCTCTGAGAGTCGGCTTGGGGTTTATTGCGTCACCCTTTCATAAAAATAGAAAATACAAGCAGGTTTTGGTTAAAATCGTTTCCACCCGGTACTTCTGTGTAATAATACTGCTCCCTATTTGGGTGAATTCAAGGAAAAAAAAAACATCTAAAACACAACCCAGAAACTATTTCCATCCAGGAGTTCTTGCACATGTCCTTTTTGGGCAGTGAAACACTTTCGGTCCCGAACGCCATCCCTGGCTGCACACACCCCACCCACGTACCCACCCTCCCTTCTCACCCTCACTCTCCTTCCTTTCCTTCCAAAACAGACACATCTGTCCACATTTCTTCCAGTGTCAGCAGCCAGAAATGTGATCACAGTTGATGCAATGCAGGGCGGAGGAGGAAGTATGAGAGGCAGGGCTTCCTGTCCGCCCGGGACTGGCCTTTTGCTCTCATTTTGCCTCAGCCTCTGCCTTCACTTCCCTTTTTTTTAAGCCAGGAGATATTAAATCATGGCTCTGTGACCTTAGCCTGCCCCCTTGCACGCCGATAGGCAGCTAATCAGGATACAGGAGCCAGACGGTTTAGACAGGAGTTTGCAGGGAGCTGAGGGAGTCGCTGTTACATGTCAGGATTGAGAAAACTTCTTCAATGTCGAGCGTTCACGTGTTAAAGGGGAGTGTCTGTCATCTTATTGTCTCCTGAGACCACCTGTCTCAGGAGACAGGTGGTCTCACCGAAATGCTTTTAGGTGTAATGAAGCTGATTTTTACTCATCTGGTTTTATGTCTGGGATCGCACACATTCCTCAGTGCAATTGACCCGAGCTGTTGAGAAAACTTGTGGACAAAATTTTCACCAAAGGAACTAGAAGTTTGGCTCTTGCAAACATGGCGTGTTTGCTCGGCGCACCGTTCGAGAAACTGGGGAAACAGAAACGCGGGGAGATTTGACTTGTGCACATCAGGGCCTGCTTCATAAAAAACATAAAAAGGTACTTTTAAACAAAAGTATATGTTCTTTTCACTGCTGTGCAAATATTTAGCCAAAACCTCTGTTCTTGTATGACTACTACTAAAAATCGAACCGGTTTCCAAAGTTTATACATTTACATACCGGTCATTAACCATTTATCTTTTATATCACAACAATGAAACATTGAAAAAGGAAAATGAAAGAATAAAATAAAGGCAAAAGGTGTGGCACTCTGATTGGTGAATGGCACTATGATTCAAATATGCACATGAACGCAGAATATTTCCATTTGTGGTGGGATGGTTTCCTTGAGACTGTCTTAGAAAAAAACAAAACAAAATCCTAACTATGGAAAATGTAAAAAATAAATAAAAATTTTACTTTTTACTCAAGTGATTTTTCCATGATGTTCACTTTAGGTCCAAAATAATTGAATTAATCCACTCAAATGCAAGTCCCTGAGTAAATTCTATTCCAAATCCTCGCTATTCCTACAAAAATCTGATTTTGTGTTAGCATTAATCACAATGCGAGCAAGGGAGTCATGGTGTTGCAGCACATTTCTTTAAGAAACAACTTTTTGAGTGTATTTTAAAACTCTATCAAGGCCATGCATGTTACTTTGATAAAATAATGAATTTTCATGACCCATTTTACTGTTTACAAGGATGTTGTGCTCAGAGTGGTCGGTGTGCGGTCTGCAGGGCAAGAGAGCGGCTGAAGCTGTTGTCAATAAATGTGCTGTTTAAAGCAAAGTGCAGAGTTTCCAAAATAAGAGAAGGCTTTTCCTGAGGTTTTGTCCAAATTGGATTAACTGGAACATCACTGAAACATTTTACTAGCCAAATGAATTAAGTCATAACAAAGCAGAGAGGAAGCATGCCAACTTTAGCCTAGCCTACCACTTTAGCAAACTACATGAAAACCTCCTCACAATCGAGAGAAACATGGATTACAACTGCATTTGCTCATGTTAAGTCAAATAAAGCTTGACGCTGTGATGAAGAACAGATAGAGGTGATGCCGGTATTAAATCATGACATGGTTTTGGTTACTTCCTAATCTTGAACCAGTTGAATCACTATTGGGAGAAACAAAGTGTGAGACATCCTTTAGTTGTTTCAAAGTCAAATGAGCAAAATGATCATACTTCCGTCCAGTAATTGGGTGCACATCTGAACAGAGCTTTCGGGATTTTCCACACATCAACCTAACCTTTTCTTTTCCTGTTTTACGCCGATTCCAAATTATGAGCAAATGCTAAACTGAAAACAGTTCACTTTTCTTTTCTGTTACCTAAATTTTTCTCAGTCGGGCAGCTGCCTCGATGACCTTTTAGAGGTTTGATGACCGAGACAATGTCGTCAAACTTCAAATCGGCATCACCTGACATTTAACCAGTGAATATTGCTTTATTGAAATTGAATTTCTCAAAAACATTTTTTAAACAGATGATTTGTAGCGGATCAAATAAACAGCTTCTGTTGCCGTGTTTTGCTTCATTCCTGGTTAAGCACCGGTGAGACACTAAAATCAAGGTATACCAGGGTTTTAAAAGTCACAAAACGTAAAAACCAATAAACAATGAGATTAATAAGATGGCAGAGTAAGGCTGAAGTCTGCTCCAGTCATATGTAGAATACAGTAACAGAATCCTGCCCTTCCCCCACATGTTGCTGTGCACTGCCGGTCAGCGGAAAGAGAGCTTTTACATTGTTCGCTTGCTTACTGATGACAAATGTGGCTGCTTGGAAACATTTCTTGTGCAGAGACTGAAGCGAGTGGTGGCGTTCACGCTTAGGTAATGCTGCTCTGCAACTACAGCTGACAAGCTAGGGAAAATATGTAGAGGTTGTATGGGCCTACTTCTCTTTAAATATACTGATATTGTGCAACCGTGGTGTTTTTACTTGTGGTTTTCATACCGTGCCATTTTCTTAGCGGTCCAATGCTTGCTCCTTTTTTTTTTTTTTTATAAACTTATAACTACAGCAGCTAGGTTTTAAGGGTCTGACCCGGAGCACTGACAGCATTGCACCAAACAAATGGGTAAATACTGCTGAGTTGCTGGTGCACATGTAAAGGTCTTCTTCCTTCTGCTGTAACAGCATCTGCGGGCAGACACGAGTATCTTTAGCCGGCAGCGTCTCGCGGCTAAATTAAAACCTCGGCGAGGAAACAAAATCTCACTCATCCGGTCACTCGATACCCGGGGTAGAATCTCAACGCTAAATGCGAGCTGTAAATAGCCTCGGACAGATGCATGGTGGGAAGCTCTGGCCATATTTACAAACAAGATACACTTAAAAGGTAGCAGCTGGAAATGTGGACCAATTTCATCTTAGGGCGTTAAAGAGTCTGTGCGATTTTAGCAGGTAGAGCATCATAATCTAAAATTACACAGGAATGAAGCGTCCTACTTTATAAAATTAAAGAAAGCAACTAGATTACTTATTGGTCAAGAAGGGTCAAAACAAATACACTGAAACTTTCATTACACAACGGCAGCAGTCTTGGAGAAATATTACTACACAAAGGCAAACAAGCGTCACAGCTTTATTGTTGCAAAAACATCCCACCTCTCCATTACAATGTTGCATTGAGAAGTAAAAGATTTAGAAATCCAAATGTTGCCGACGCGGAGCTCAGACAACGCATCCGGCTATCTCTGAAAGAGACAGCTGTGCCGAGTTAAAATGTAACACTCAACCAGAAAGCCTTGAGTCTGAAAGGGCACCGGTGAAAGGCCAGGAAGCTGCGCATGTTCCCTGAGAACAGACACAAAATGCGGTTTTGACTGTGTGTCGATGTAGCAGTTGAACAAAGGACACATTTAGAGACAAATATGACCTCAACAGAAACCCGTGACCTTAATACTTAGTTAACTTCTATGATTTAAAAGCCTTTTAATAAGATGCCAGAGAAAAGGTTGGCGTGACCTGAGTGTTGTGTTGATTTGAACACAGCACTGCACCTCCCCCACCCGCTGCTGCACTGCTAGGCAGCTAGCAAAAAAAGGCTAATACTATCGTTTCCACTCAAAAGAAATGTGTATGTATTACATTTGAGGGGAAAAAATCCAGTTGCAAAAACACCCTGACTGTCAAGCCAGGAGATAATAAATCATGGCTCTGTGACCTTAGCCTGCCCCCTTGCATGCCGACAGGCAGCTCTTCAGGATACAGGAGCCAGGCGGTTCAGACAGGAGTTTGCAGGGAGCTGAGGGAGTCGCTGTTACACGCCAGGATTGAGAAAACTTCTTGAATGTCGAGCCTTCGCGTGTTAAAGGGGGAGTGTCTGTCATCTCATTGTCTCCTGAGACCACCTGACAGGTGGAAAGAGATGATTTGTCTCACCGAAATGCTTTCAGGTGTAATGAAGCTGATTTTTACTCATCTGGTTTTCGCACACATTCCTCTGGGTTTGATCCCATTTGAGAAGACTTGTGGACACAACTTTCACCAAAGGAACTAGAAGTTTGGCTCGTGCAAACACGCCGTGTTTGCTCGGCGCACTGTTTGAGAAACTGGGGAAACGGAAACGTGGGGAGATTTGACTTATCAGGGCCAGCCTCATAAAAACATTTTTAAAAGAGTGCCTTTAACAAAAATGTTATGTTTTATTCACGGCTGTGCAAATATTTAGCACACTTTTACACACCTGTAATTAAACTTTGATCTTTAATCAAAAAAACGAAACATTAACAAAGGAAAATAAAAGATTAAACGACAAGCAAAAGGTGTGGCACTCTGAATGGTTTGTTCCTGACGATGATTCAAGCATGCACAAACAACATCCACTTAAAAAGGCAGCAGCTGACAAGGGGGACCAATTTCATCTCAGGGCATTAAAGAATCTGTGATTTTAGCAAATAGAGCATCATAATCTAAAATTACACAGAAATGAAGCGTCCTACATAATAAAATTTAATAAAGTAACTAGATTACTTATTGGCTTCAGGATAGGAGTCAAATACACTGATTTTTTACTGTCTTAGAGCCCAAATGAGCCTAAACTACAACACAAAGGCAAATAAGAGTCACGGCTTTATTGTTGCGAAACATTTCATCTCTCCATTACCATGTAGACTGTCAATGTGTGAAAAATAAAAAAAGCGCCACCCACCACTCCTCTCAACACTACAATTAGCAAGCTATGAGATACATGTCCTACGGAGCCGACATCAGGCTCCCCCAGAGCTAATGGGCTGACCAATTAACGCGCTAATATTAGCTTGATATGCTTGCTTTACTCTATAAAGAGCTGAACGGCAGAAGGGTGTAAAATACTGCAAGTAACACAGTAATTTCTGTAAATGTAAATCCTAAACACCAAAAAATAAAAGTTATATGTTACAGTATCCGTAACATACATAATTGTTGGTATTCTGAAGCAATAAAATCATGTTGCCCATTTTTTGTTATTTCGTGTTAAGTGATTATCGCGAACTAATCTCCACCGACAACGCTTCAGTCACAGGGTAACATGAATTCTCTTTATATTTAGCACCAAATCGGTCGGCAACCAGCGTCTGAAAAGCCTTGTCCAACTACAAACAGAGCAGGGACCTACAGCCAACATACTTTATATCCTCAACTGTACATTTTTCCAGTGATCGAGGTTTTCTATTTATTTATTTTTTTGTCTCTCTGTCCCACATGTATGAGCTTGTTTTTGGTAAAGAGAGCAATTGGGAAACACCTCTAACTGGCCAAAGACCCTTGAACATACAATAAGGTTCCTGTAAAACAGGGCTTCCCAAACTCTTCGCCCCGTGACCGCCAAAATAACAGCACAAGAGACTGGTGACCGCCTTTTGGTGGGGCGGGGGAAGGTTATTTTCTTTATGGAAAGTACGAGAATAAAGTCATAAAACCACGAGAATAAAGTAATCATTTTATGAAAACTCATCAAAAACCGCTGTCCTCCCTCTCTTAAAATGAGGAATTACGTATATGGTGAACTTATACTTTGGTATCAATTTTACTAATAAGGACAAACAAAATCTTTTTAGCAAGTCAGCATAAAATATTATTAGTATCAGGATTTTGAAAAGATTGTGCAAACAACTGAGTGACTATTCCTGTAATGTACAACTCTATTCTTGTACACAACTTCTACTTCAAATATTGTTTATTATTGTACATAACATTATTATCGTAATTTACAAAATAATTGTATTATGGCCATTGTAGATTAAATAACATTTTAAAATGGCCACAGATGACTACATTTCTGCAAAAGAAACTCACAAATGTTTAGATTAACACATTGACAAGAAAAAACTGGAATGTTTTCTGATGTCAAATTGTCATGATTTAAGGAGAAAAAAATTATTTTCCACAATTAAAAGCATAAAATTAAATTTGCTATATGAAACCAAGTATATCTCTGACATTGTAAAATCAGGAATTTGGATCATTATTTGGATGATCTTGCGACCCCCAATTTGTGAACCCATGATCTAAAACATTACACTAACATGAATATAAATACGATGAAGTAATAATTGTAAAGTTCCCATCACGCAGTGCAGCTGAGTCACAGTCTTCTGACGTTCTCGTTTGAGCACAGAATTTCTTTATCTAAAATCAATTACTTAATCGTTCTCGGTAAAGAGAATGTACACAGCGTACATTCAAGAACATTTACGGTAAGCTTCGGCTCCACTGACAGCATTATTGAAACGAGGTTTAAAAAGCTGCAGTGACATATCTTCAGCGGTTTACATGTGGGTGAAATCTAGGGCAGGACTATATAGAAAAAAATATTGATTATTATCAACAAATTCAAACCATATTTTAAGTGCAGCCCTGGCAGTTTTATGCTGTTGCTTAGCAACCTATTTTATGATACAGAACACACAAACAATGAATTCAAACTCAACTCTTTACTCAACCAATTTTTTACCAAAACTGCAAGTTTTTAAAAAATGAAAATGAACGCTTGCTCTCTGAACTCTTTGAAGGGGGCGGAGCTTGGAGATGGAGCGTTCCTGGGTCTGCGTTTGTGATTGGTTGGCAGGATGTAATGACTGTAATATTAACCTACATGATAGACTAGAATGCAAAAGAAAGGAAAACTGCTCTATTGAACTTTTTATTGACCCTTTTTTTATATCATCGATATACGTCTATCGATCAATATATATATTGTTATTGAATTATCGTTCAGCCCTAGTGAAATCTATGTAATATTCTGCCGTAACATTAACCTCTGGCTGATGTTTGACATGTCATGGCCAAATCTTCTCTGAAGAGACTGACGTGTTTTGTCAGTGGTAAGGACACGGCGTACCAGCAGTGCTTTGTTAAAGTGCTGAAATGAAAGCACGGGGCTGCTTTTCACGGAAAAACGTACTAAATAAACCCTGTCTTGAGAATGAGTCACTGTTAGTCACTAGTTCATCCTCTCCTTAAAGTACACATAATGGACACTTAAGGTTATCACATACTATGACGGCTTTACTGCACGGTGTGCTTACACCTACTGTGTATGGGCTTTTCACTTATCTGCTAAAGGTGGACATCAAGGATGAGACAGCTGTCACAGTTTAAGATAAGAGGATTAATTAAATATAAAGGAGAAGAAAAAAACTTCATGTTGTTACGGCAGCTCTAGACAAAATGATCTAATCATCACGTTAACACATAACATCAGCGGAGCTCAAACCAAACATCCCTTATGTCAATAGATGACACAAGTTTAATGGACACAAAGGTCCATTAAACTTTAAAGGATGAGTCCTCAGGTCATCAACATGTTGAGCTCTTCCGTCATGTGGAATAAGGTTACCGTTATATGTCTCAAGTAGGCATGAGCTGGGATGAGATTCTCCCTGAGAGATAACCTTTGAGGAAATCATTACAGTTTCACATTACATAGAAAAGGAAATTTAAATGTATAATATAAATGTTTTGATTCGATTTTGATTCTCAAGTTTAGAATTGCTTCTTTTCTATCTGATCTCAACTTGAATTGCTGGTATCAAACATTTTTTTAGCGGTTACCTGAATTACATGACTGTGTAGTTACACAACATATTTATACTAGAGTTATATTAACTTTCAACAGCAAATTAATAAAGTAATGGCAGTTAATGGCAGCTGTAAGGACCAAACCCTCTCCCTGGATGTTGGGATGATTGCTTTCACAGACATGCTGTGGGGCAGAATACCCAAACAGATCCAGGGTAGAAAACAGAGACGCCACAGATATCTACAGCGGCTGTTTGGTCACTAACCTGGTGCATTATTAAAAATGTGACATTAAATCTGACTCACGCTCCCTCCCAGAGTGGAGCGTGAGTCAGAAATGCCAACGGAAGGTCACAATGGAAAATGATTTTATTTTTATTTTTTTTAGTCGATCTTTGATTTTATCTTTAGAAATTAACATGAGAATCAATTCCGAATTGAAAAATCTTTTTTTTTTTTTTAACACAGCCCTAACATTATTTATGTCTTATATACAAAAACTAATTTGTGTGCCAGTTCTTTATCAAACCTTCTGATCACAAAAAAATATATTTTATAATATATAGCATATTATTTTCTTTTTTTTAAGAATAAAACATATAGAACAAGCTTATACTTGTTAGTTAAAAACCATGGTGTAACTTCCAGAGTTTTTGCAGACGTCTTCCCCCTCTGGTGACAAGTTGAAATGACACCAGTGATTTTGCAGATAAAAACCCCACTATCACTATCGCCGTCACATCACTAAACAAATATCACATGGCCAACACCCTCCCTTCATTTGAAACAGAAACAAGATGGAAATAATCAGCCAACCTTAATATTGGGCCGGTTTTGGACCAATACCAATGAGCTAAAGATTTAGATACAGATTTTAATGCCGATATATCGTGCATCCCTATCAAAATATTGTCATTTAAGGAATATATATATATATATATATATATATATATATATATATATATATAGCTGTGCTGATTAGCAAACCCAAAAACTAATATGGAGATTAATCTAGACAACACAGTGGAGTTTGTGCCAACCGAGATGTTTTTACGAGCTCTAAAGTAGGACTGCATGATTCAATATTGTTGCATATTGCAACGATAATATATTGATGTGATTGAGCAGCGTTTTTCCCCACACCGTTCACCTTCGTTAGTAAGCTCCGCGTAGAAGCCAGTGAAAGTCTATCCAAGTGGCCAGATTTTGAATGCAATAGAGATGTTGCATCAAAACCTTCCTTTATGTAATGTGCAGCTCTGCTAGTAAGCTGTGCCACGCTGCTTTTCCGTACAACACATGAAAGACAGAGATGCCCTACTGCCTTGTGCAAAAGCCCAAAACCTAGCAGTGGAAATAAAGGGCAAAGGTTGAAATGTCGTATATCATTGTCTCTTTTTATTCAATTTGAATACCTGAAAGTTTGCCTTTCCAAGAAGGGATTTTATTTTAAAGTTACTATTTAACAGGTATTACTTTACTCATTCACTGTAAAGGTTAGTCATGACTTTGTCTAGGATGGATGTAATAAAGCGCACGATTTCTTGGGGAAAAAAAAAAATAATTTTTTTTTGGATTACACATTCTTTTTGGTGTATGAAGGATTAAGGATTGTAGCCGTTCTCACATAACGCTCACCTTTGCTTGAGAAAAGTGACCAGATGGCGGCATATCGGCACATGTTACCCAGCATGCCAGCGTCACATAATCAGCCTCACGAGGGCTGAACTGTTGATCAGAGAGAGTCAAACGTGCCTGCTTGACGCTGTACACCAAATCAGCATTCTAGCTTCCCCTAATTAGCCTCAACGTGATCACGCCTTGCACGACTTGATGATGTTCATGAGCCCTTGACACCTGCTTATTTTTAACACTCTGGTAATAATTTAGGGCCGATAACTAAAACTGGAGGACAGCTGCTTCCTGGTAGCTTTGTTTTCAGTTTTTTGTAAATGCTGCTGAATTTACCTAGCATCTTTTCTGGGATTCTCTCTCTCTCTCTTTTTTTGACCTTCTCCGCTTGCAAAAGTATAAGTCATGTTATTAGTCATGCTTAACGCCATGCTTAATCAGCATTAGGCATGCCTAACAGAGCATTTTTAATGTGTATTTATTCTTTATTCTGAAATCTACATATTGTTCAGCATTTCATCTTTTTTATGTCAGGAACCTTTAACTCCTCTTTACCTCGCATAGTAATTATGCATAGTAATTATGTTTTTTTTAAACATGAACAGGGACCAGTCAGTTTTACTTTTAAAGGATGAAAGCTTAAGTTCTCTGACTGAACCAAATAAAAGTACTAGGAATGGCATTGTTCAAAAGGACACGTAGAACTGTAAAAGCTTTCCTTTTAGGGATGCCAGCGGTCAGTCAGAAACGAACTTAGAACAACATCCACCCGTACGTTTGACTGTCCCTCTGGTGTGGTTAAGCAAAACACAATGTGGGTTTCTGGGAACACACGCTACCCTGTTGCATGGTGCAATAACGCAGCAATGAAACGTGTTACACACTCTCGCACTGATGACTAACACCGCATGAGTGCGCAGCATGCAACACCCCCGAAACAGGGATCCTTGTTGGTCTATCGAGTTATCTCCAGTTGTTGCAATGCAGCTCTTGGTCCGAACAATGGCACCAAGACTGAACAGACCATGGCCACCCCCCCAAAAAAAAAAAAAAAAAAAAAACACCTCACACCGAACGCGGTCCTTTCACGACGTGATGTCCGGCAAATGAATCCTGTCATCACAATGAAACTGTAAAGTGGGAGAAAAACCGAGAACAAATGTCACCCATTATGGGAACAGACTGCTTGTGAGCCTAAAAACAGCAAACGCTGACCGGTTTAGCTAATTATTCAGAGAAAATGAACACTGAGACTGTTAGCATACCTGCTTATCTAGTTAGTTCTTGACAAAAAAAAAATAAAGGTAATAGAAACGTATATCAGCCTTAAGCTTTTTGTTTCATTTGATTTTTATGGGGCCAATTCTCGAAGCCAATAGATGTATTTTCTTCCTCTATGGGCATGTTAAAAATAGCACAATGATAACAAATGTTACACAAGTCTCAAAACTTGCGTTTAAACCAGCTAATCGTAACAAAATCCTTCAGACCGCAGTTTGAAGGGTACAGCGGAAAAAAACACGTGCGTCACGTTACGGCAGCTCTTTGCTCGCAATTAATGAAGAGGGCTTGTTTAGTTCAGTGGGACGGATGAGGAGAGTAACAACGGATCCCCTGCTGCAGTGTATGGACATTTTACGTAAAGCTAGATGCCTTATGCATGGTGATTTGTAATTGTTTTCATGCACGTACATGATTCTCCATGGAAACGAACACACGCACAGTGGTGGCCACCAGTTAGCTGGAGATCAGATGTGGGTTTTTAGACACACCGCTGTTTCCTTCCGCTCACAGTGAGACAGAGACAGACTCTCAAAAGGCAATATACAGCTAAATTAAACTACTTTAAAAAGTTCAAAACATACCCTTGCTGTTGTTGACACCGAGCCTTAAAACATTATCAGCTGCTCTCTGCCAAGGAGGGAGCAGCAATGTATGATGCGCTTCGTGTGATTGACGGCATGGCTGCTCGGTGTGTTAATGGATCGGCGAACACATGCGCACGTATCGGCTAAAATCGATACAAGGGGGGAAAAAAATGCAAATATCGGCACAAAATGTCAGCCGGCCAATGTACCGGTCGACCTCTAAAGCTAAGAACCAGTATCAAAATTTATCAAGGTTTTAAAAAGTTAGTTTCAAAACTTTTAACACTTCCTCTCATGATCCTGCTGCATTTTAGAGTCCCTTTAATGAGTTGCCAGATAAAGTGCTGGACCGGGAAGAGTTTGTTTTTTGGCGTATCAAACACATTAATGGTGGTTGTAGCCCTCTGAAAACATCTACGTCACCAAAACACACCAATTATAGTCTGAAAACTAAAGAGCACCTCCCATTACTTTTATATATATATATATATATACACACACACACAGAGATAAGTAAAGCAGCATGCCAGTTCAGATACTTTCCTGACAACCAGAGCAGATGGTCTGACCAACCAACTATCTGCTTAGTATTTTATTATATGTTATTATAAAGTGCCTTATAAATAAAGGCGGTATGGTATCCAATTAGTAATATATTAATCAAGCTAGATAGATAGATAGATAGATATACATGTGAAGACTTTGATATTTAAATTGCCATTGTGTGAGCATTGATTTGAGTTTTATTTACACATTTTTTGCCATTTACAATGCATCTAAAATGTTTCTTTATCTTTATCTTCTTTATCTATCTTTTTAGATCAAATAGGGGGGGGGATAATTGATAGATTAACCAATTACTAAAACAATAAATAGCTGCAGCCCTACTCTGCACAATAATTTTTTTTTTTTTTTTTTTTTGGAAACTACCACTGAATGCAGTGGGTGTTTGTTTCATATGTATGCATCAAAATAACAATAAATGTTATTGATAACATACCAAATAGATCAAATAATCAATCTGTTATATTATTTTAACACCAGATGGAATAATTCTAGAAGAATCATCTAAAATAAAATTAAATCTAAATGGATCAAGTTATACACTTGGTTTCTTGGTTGGTTTTAGGTGGGCGGGGGTGTGTGAGATAAATATAGTGATGATGTGAGTTTGAGGTGGTTTAACCATGACTCCATGCTGGAGCTCCTAATGTGCTGAAACAATAAGATCAACAACAACAAAAAAGAAGAGCTGAGTAAGGTATCTATTGCTGAGTTTGTAAAGGGTGGCAGGGAGCAAACATCACGAGTTTCAACTAGGATGTTGACAGCTCCCACCGAACCTACTCTGGGCGTGACTATTTGCTGTTCCCCATTTATCCCACGATTAGCTGGAGGAAGTGTTTATTGATCGTCGGTGTTTAGGAACAAGAACAGCAGAGATAAAGGCATGTCTTTGTTGTCACTGGTGTTGACTACTTTGTGGTTGTTCAAACCAGTTTCATGTCCTCGAGCTGGATGAAGAAATCTGCACATGCGCGCGGGTAGCAACCCGTAGGAAACAAAAAAAGAAAAAAAGAAAAGAAAAGAAAAACCCCTCTTGCAGCATACCTGAGCATCACACCTTTTGACTCAAAAGCAAACAACAGGGGTCACAATTATTTAACTCCCTCACAAACGCAGACAGCCCAGCTGATATTGGGCTTTTCTGTGTGTGCGGGGCTGTATCCAACAGTTGATTCATTATCCGGGACCCTCACAATGCAAACATCCTCACAGTCCCTTTAATCCTAACCCCAGGCGAGCAGAAACCCCCTACTCACCTCCTAACATCGAAAGGCATGATGTTTGGGCGTTTGACGGGAAAATTAGCGGACACAGAGAAACAACGGGCGGGTTTTTCAGTCTTTCTCCAGTGCTACCGGTTGTTCATCCGAACCGGTGGAACGTCAGCTTAGGACGCTTTGCAAAAGCTGATTGGCTGAGAGCTACTTCCGGTGGACTGTGATTCTGTTTCCTCCGCGAGCGCGTCATCGGCGTGTGATACTTGCTGATTGCTTCGACTCAAACGTTAGAAAAATTACATTCATAAAGTGAATAAGGAGCTTATCATACAGCTATCAGCTTTTGGAATGCTTATAACAATGATGTGAAATAGAAAAGGTTTTGGTCTCTTCTAAATAAATTATTTAAATCAAAATCTCATTCAATTTATACACAGATATCCAACAAAGAACAACAATTAGAGCACATTGCAGTATAACTATGCGCTTTTCGTGGCGTGCATTCAAAATATTTGCATACATTTGTTGTGGAAATGTGCATACTTGCATCTCAGTAAATGTAAATGTTATCCAAAAAAAGATATTAGCCTACAAGGTGTTGATATTTTGACCAATTAACCCACTGATAAATGCACATTCATTCAAAATTAAAAGCTATTTATGTTGACTGGTGATCCCTAAAAAGTGGCAGTGTAGATGTCAAACACAGCTCTTATTTTATGAACATTTACACACAGAATAAATACATCAAACATCACACTGTGGTCTTTAAAGTATCTGTTTTTGTAAGGGGGGTATTTGAGTCCTGATTTAACAACTTTGAGAGTTTTATAGATTTGTAAATACAACTGACCTAAGCTGTTTAAGACGCCAAAAACAGTTCAATAGCCCTTTACCGACCCGTCGTATCAGTACAGCAGCTTTAGCACTTTGTTGTTTTAGGATTTGTTGAAAATAAATAAATAAATCTCATTACAAAACCCAACTAGACAAATGTTTTGGATGTGTCCATTATTCTATAAAACCGGTTTAAAGGATATCAAGAAGTATAAGAAAGACATTAGGCTCTCTAAATAGAAAATTGTCTAATAGTAAAACTTAAACACAATATAAAAAACAACCAACTGTTGAACACATAGTGTGCTTGTGTGGAAATGCCACTGGAAAACTGATATCTTGTCAACATTAAAAAGGATAAAATAAAAATACTTTCAACTAACTATAAGTAAAACTTGAAACAATTCTCATACATATTTTTTTCAACTTAAAGGTTTATTATTATTATTATTATTATTATTTATTATTATTATTGTTGTTGTTGTTATTATGATGGTGATGATGATGATGATGATGACGATGATGATGAAGATGATGAAAATACTTGTTATCCCACAGTGTGTTGCACAGTAACTCACAGTAAAAAAGCTTTTTTATTTCAGTTCCCCTTTTTTCAAGAGGTTGTTTCAGGTTTCAGAAGGAAATCATTTGTTGTGGCTGCACTTCATGTTTTTTTCTCAGTTTCCATGGCATTCCACTAAATTTTGCATCATTTCAGTTGTGATTTCTGTGGTTTCAGTAAAATTTCCTCATTGGTCTTGGCTAGACAGCAAATATATTCAAACCCACTGTTTGCAGGCATGTAGAAACTGTGATTAACAGCAAAGACAGCTAATTTGATTATAGTTTCTTCACAGTGAATGCCAAATTTCCAAAAGTGTTTGTGTGCTGCTGCAACTTTTGCTAAATTTAGCCATTCAAAATGTGTAGAATGGGAGACAAGTTATAAAAATGCCCTGAAGTCACCCACAAACAAGGTACGAGTGACGCTACATCTTTAACCAATCTAAGGTAGCAACACTATGTGATATATGACCCATTCCAAATATCATTAGTCACAAAATCCACTTAAACCCCCTTTTTATACAAGCCATCTTTTCTCATATATGCAGGACACATTAAGCATTGCCATTATAAGTAGTTTGTTCATACTTCTGCAGTTTAGGTATTTGGGACATGTAGAACGGTGTAGCATGAAAACCGTTGTCCTACTTGCATAATGTTCTTTAAAAAACTAACAAAATTAAACACTCTACTATTCTGAATTATTCTTAAACGTCTGATAGCCCATCACACTAGCTCATATCTTCCATTTGTTTCAGTAGTGGGAAGATAAAGTGGTGCCAGCTGCCTCACTACTCAACTGGTACTAGCATAGATATTTAATCATCCGATTTCTATCCAACCAGACTGTAGCAGGTTTTTCAAGCGTGTTGAAAAGCTCCACTACACCAGTACCACATCTCTCACACATTTTTTGCTACACATTGATGCAATTGCAACTGAAATACCTCAGCACAGATCCATTAAGAACACAATATATCCTCATAAGCCATGCTTCCTGCGCTGATACAGAGTAACTCACTTTGACAAGTGGGATACCAAAAGTTCAAAGTGAAACTGACGACATGACCTGCTTTCTGATTATTTTGGCTAAAAATGGTTCAGACACTTACTAGCACTGGTAGAGCATTTGAATTTCCTTGTCAGACGGTGAGTCAACTCTTAAATATGAAAAACAAAAAACAAAAGATACCAGGCTCAGGACAAAAGTAGGTTACCCCATCCTCCCATTGCAGACACTGTGTGAACTCCACACCCTTAATCCCAATAAACATGCTTAACACATGCTTCAGGTTTAGAATAAGCTCTAGTTGCCATGTTTGTGCAAACAAACATGTGTGATTTGACTGTGATTCCACCTTGCGCTTAGTTAAGACATTTTGAATATATATTTATAAAGATAGAGATTTTTTTTAAATATACATGTATGTACATGTATAATGTATACAGAGTTTTTACAAAAGAGGAAGAGAAATACGTGACAAAACCTTTACAAAATGTTATTTTATTTGCTGAAGTTCATCTTTTCATAAAAAAATGTGTTTAGTTTTTTTTATCACACCAGTGTAGATGCGAAGATAGGAAACAACAACCTCTACAATACTAGGGATCACAAGGTTTGGTGTGCACAATTATGAGTATGAGTATGTTGTTTTATCTTTTTGGCACTTAATTTTTGTGGTTATTAAGTATAGTTATAAACTTTACTTGTAAAAACATAACGTTAAATTCCCTAAACCTGGGCTATAAGGAAATTTCAGGGACTCCTTGTTGGTTTTGGGGCCCTGTGCAGCTACTGAGTTTGCGTGTGACTCAGGTCAGCTCTGCCAAGATAGTAATCTTTATTTAACCAGATAAAAACCCATTGAGAACAAAACCTCTTTCGCAAGGGTGACCTGGCCAAAAATGCAGCAGCAAATATAAGTCCAGCTTTGCAGCATAGCAAAAATAAACACAATCAAAGCTACAAAAAAATATAAAAAAACAAAAGCAAACAAACAACAATAAAAATTGAGAAAAAAAACATGGCTAGTGTTTTATTAATAGAGATTGTACCCTAAACAAATGTACCTTTCCGTTTCTTGTTTTGATGATGAATGTTTTAGTTTAAAAAAAAATTATATGCCACGTTTGAAAAATGCATATGTCAGAGCAGAAAATCCACAAACTCAGCAGAGAGTGAGATTTCGGCCACAACCAGGAAACAAATAATATATCTGTCCCATATTACAAGTCCACAATAAAAACTTAGCAGACAGTACATACCCTGTGTTTTCCCAGTGATGGCTCAACTGTTGCCCCTAGTGACACTGACAGTAAACAGGCTGGGATGACAGCAAGTGACAGCTAGGCTTGACCACAGGAAATGCCTCTCCGTCATCCGCTTTTTCACTTCTCTTTCTGATCTGGTGTGGGTTACAAGCCATGGTTGTCGGAATCAAAAGCACAGTGACAACACAGGCTCTTTCAGAGGAGCTCGGGTTCAGAAGTCAGACACAGTGTACACTCATGCAATGCCTTGGGAATTTTAAAAGATCACATTAGAGAACAATAATCTGACGGATGTGTTTGGGTTGGTAAACTTGTTGTAATAAAGAACAAAAATATTGCGTTCCGCAGGTCACTAAAAAGATACAATACTGACACGGGTTTGTTTTGATGTGAAGTTTCACCCCGGGTCTGTAGTTTTTCTCTTAACCGTAACACTTCCTGATTCTGGGGGGAAATCGCGTTTGCTGCTAGAACAAAATGTTTGGGTACAGAGTGTTTTCAGGAGATTCTGGGCCCTCCCCCATATATCGTGTGTAACATTCTTGCTTTGTAGCATGTGCCTCACAGTTGACTCATCTCACGGGAGTGTGAGGTTAAACCTGCCGGAGAGTTTTTACACTCAGCTGTGGTTGGTTAGCTTTCTGTTCAGTGGGCCTTGGCTCCCCCTCTTCCTCTGCACCATAACACTTCCATTTTTCTTTCACTTAGAAAAACAAACCAGTAGACGTGTGGATTCCACACCTTTTCAGGTTGCAGTAAAACATGAATGACACGATGGCCCGCTCAGTAAACACAACAGAAGTTCATCTTTGTGGGAACCACACAGGTTAACACTTTTAAGATTTGACATTTTGCATTGACTGAAAGGCATAATCTTTGGTGTCTGCCAGACCGTCTGTTACTACCTCTTCGTTAGCAAACTTTTGTTTTCAACACACACCCCTTGCAGGTCAATAATAATCATCCTGCTTCCGTAATTTGAACCAGGAGTGTTGCCTAGTCTGAGTCAGCAAACCACACCAACAAATGAAAAGGGTTTCCCATGGAGACTGCAATCGTGTTTTTTTTCCTTTTGAAATATGTATTCTCTCATCTCTCTGGGAAAAAAAAAGGGAAACACCCTATTTATCTGTAATATGAAACAAAACTAAGAGGTCAAGAGATCTTCATCTGCTGCAGCCTTCCTGGTACAACAGTGTTTTGTTTCTCTGCGCCTGGAAATTTACTGGACTTCAGATTTCTATACCGTGATTAACTTTTATGGTTAGCCTTCACTCTCGCCACATTGAACACTATGTACCACAGACTAATAAAAACAAAGAATAAACTTTTATGGCATCCATGCCAGATATTTACTTATTATCTTATTTGTCAACTCTCTTCTGAAGAGGCAGAATAGGAATCCAATTAAATACTAAACATCATGGAAATTTTGGCAAATTCTTGACTTACCAACATATCATCAATTTAAATTAATGTTTAAAATTAGATGTCAGAAGTATGTCTGTAAATATATTCTAAACAGTTGACATTTCAGATTATAATATTTACCCAAACAAGCATAGCTGATTATTGTCTGTTTATATCTGAAATAAAACCTGGTTAATAATTAAAGCGCGATGAATCATTGCTATATAATATAATATAATATAATATAATATAATATAATATAATATAATATAATATAATATAATATAATATAATATAATATAATATAATATAATATAATATAATGCTGCATTTTTTTAAGTTTTGAAAAAAAGTTATGTTGTATTGCATATAAGATACATAAAATAACAAAGAAAAAAATATATATATCTTGCAGTTTATATATCTGACTGATCATTAATCTAAAAAACAAACAGATGATGTCTCAAAGGGCAGGTTTATAGTTCTGAGTATCACTATAATTGGTTTTGCTATTAATATTAAAAGTCGCTGCAACAACTTTTTCTTCAAAACGATGAATTTTTCAAAAATATTACGTGGATATTAATAAAATATTAATATCCACATAACGTCTAGAGTAGTGCAGCGTAACAATGTTAATGTTACTGAAAAAAATATAGCTGTTTTTTTTTTTATTTAGATGGGTCCAAAATATATAGATATTTACTTTTGGATAAGATGGCAACTTCGACACAAAAGGATTCTGCACCAATAGGAATAGTAGGTTGAAGTCACATGAGATGGAGCTCAGCGGTTGCCAGATTGTAGTAGCTCCGTGATAGTGTTGAGAAATGGCGTCTTCTCTGCGCTACATTTCTCAGATTCAAGTGGACCAAAAAAGAAGCAAAACGAAGGGTAAAATTGGTCAAGCTTTTGAACATTGGTGCCGACTCAGAAGCCACATGGAGGTTGCCGCTTTCGTTCTGGACAGTTAAGTCAGATGTTGCTAGAGCTAACACAAGGACCTGGCAACTGGCTGGCAAGGATTACAACTGAAGGTCGGAACGAGCACGAGTACGCCCCTATTGGCCAGGAGGAGTTAAACTTGTAGCTATCTTAAGTCAAATTGTTATTTTAGAAGAAACATCATTCCTAAACGCTTATAAAAACAGCAGTGGTTTTTGATTTAGATGAAACACATATATATACAATCTAATTGTGAAAATCAGCAGAAATTATTTAAAATGGACACACTTGGAAGTTCAATGCAAAATTTGTATAAAAAAAAGAAAGAAAGACAATAAAATGTTGTATTTTAACTGTAATCAGTGTTCAATTTCAAACACTATTCGTTTGACATAAATATAATACATACAAAATAATTATATCGAAGTACTTGTGACAAGATACGTAATAGAATACTGAAAGACATAAAAAGCATAAAGACATAGGCAAGGCAAATTATTATTTGTATAGCACATTTCAGTAATGCAAAGTGCTTGCATTTTGCATTGCATAGGACATAAAACCGGGTAGGTATTATAATATGAGGTACATCGTGTTAACTGCGGTTTAGCATGTATACAGCTTGACGTGGAAAAGAACAGCAACCTTGTTTACAAAGCAGTGGTCCAACCACGTGTTTAACCAAAAATTGCCTCATGTACAGCAAAGCATATTAAATGCAAATTTATATTTTATGTCTTATTATTTGTTTTATACATGTGTCAGTTGCCACAGAAAGGATACACAAAAACAAGGAAACTAAAGACAGAGAAACAGAGGGAGAGAGAGAGAGAGAGAGAGCGAGAGAGCGCGAGAAAGAGCGTAGTCCCCGCGTGCCCGCGTACGTGCAGTTCGTTAATGCAGAAGTGTGCCGATGTGCGCGAGCCCTCGTTCTTGTGCCCTCCTGCACTTTAGACCGATCGCGATGACGTCCGTGAGGTTGGCGGCTCGCCAGGAGAGGCGGCGCTCTGACGTCAGTCCACGCTCATTCACAAGGAGGTGCGTATATAAAAGGCTCCCTTTACGGAGCGCAGGCAGAAGTTAGGCTTTGAAACGTTAAAACATTAAGATTATTTTCTAAAGGAACTAAACAACCCGGAACTCTACAAGGGAGATACGGAACACAAACCCCAGCCTTAAAACTTTTGTTTTGTTTTGTTTTTCTTTGCGCTTTACCGACTTTCTTTTATAAAAAGCTAACCGGAACAAAGGACTCACTCCAAAGATCGCCGCTTATTTTTGTTATAGCGTCGACCTTGAATATCCCTGTCGTCGAACCCTATATGTTTTTGGATTTAAAACTCATAGCCCGCTGTTCTACTATGGTCATTATGGAAGTTCCCACCATCGACTGCGCGTCCCTCCGAGCTCTTATGGCAGGCGACGCGCCGGACTGCCTGGTGCTGGACTGCCGCTCCTTCCTCTCCTTCAACGCCTCTCACATCTCCGGCTCCACCAACGTGCGTTTTAGCACCATCGTCCGGCGGAGGGCAAGGGGCGGCCTGGGTCTGGAGCACATCGTCCCCAACGAGGACACCAGGAACCGGCTCCTGTCCGGGGAGTACCAGTCCGTGGTGCTGCTGGACGACCGGAGCGCGGACCTCAGCCAGGCCAAGAAGGACGGGACGCTGACGCTGGCTGTTACCGCGCTCTGCCGCAGCCCCTGCGGGGTCAGCGTGTTCATCCTCCGAGGTAAGCAAAGCCATCCCCGACTCGGAGTTTGTTGTTGCGCGTCGCAGCTGTCACCGTGCCAGCCGGTCCTGTCCTTGGGCCTGAGCGAAGCTCGAAAATAGCCGCGCATGAACACTTGTCAGTCATAAATAAAAGCGCTTGCCTCTGTGTTGGCCCGCGATCATCAGTGATGCATTCGTTGCTTTTTTGTTGTTGTCAGGTGGATTTGAGCGTTTCTCCTCTGAGTATCCAGAGATGTGCACCAAAGCCTCCCCTCCCCAGGGGCTCAGTTTGCCCCTGAGCGCCAGAAACCCAGACCCAAACTGCAGTCCATGCAACACGCCTCTCTATGATCAGGTTTGTGCTTTTTTTTACTCCTCATCACCCCCCCCCCCCCCTCCACCTTCTCCCCTACTTCCCGTTTTGCTGCCAATGGAGGTGACTAACTGGTTTGTTTCCTTTCTCTGTCCTGATTCAGGGGGGTCCCGTGGAGATCCTGCCATTCCTGTACCTTGGCAGTGCCTACCACGCGTCCAGAAAGGACATGCTGGACATGCTGGGGATCACCGCCCTCATCAACGTCTCTTCCAACTGTCCCAACCACTTCGAGGACTCCTTCCTGTACAAGAGCATCCCCGTGGAGGACAACCACAAAGCCGACATCAGCTCCTGGTTCAACGAGGCCATCGAGTTTATCGGTGAGTGGACGGTGTTTTCAGAACTAGTTCCTCGACTGCTAGCAAAACAAACACCTCCTCCTACCCCCCCTCATCCTCTCTTCCCTCGCTTTTTTTTGTTGTTCTTCTTCTTCGACTCAGCTTGATTTGAAATTTAAAAAAAAAAAAAAAGTTCCCTCCAAAACCTAACCAGCTGGCTCCCTGCTGCAGCACAATGGTGGTTACATCATTGCCACCCCTGAGGCGTAGCAAGAGGGATGTCCTTTTTTTTTTTTTTTTTTTAAATAATGACTTGCGAAGCGGCAGCCCCATACAAGTTATGTAAAGGGGGAAGCTGGCTTTGGTTGAATAGACCCCCACCCCCCACCCCACCCCTTCATAGGGCTGAACAAAAGGGCAACTTCTTTTCACTCACTGTCAGCCTTCCTGCCACTTCAATACCCCCAGCAGGGGTCTGTTCCCCTCTTTTGTCCATTCATTACGCCTCCTTTGGGAGCAACCCCCACCGGCTCACGCCCTGCGCCGCCATTAGCCGTGTTCCTGTTTGCTAATGAGCGCATTTAAAGAGAAAGCGTGAGGCAAAAGCTGTCGTTTCCCCTCTCTCCTGTTAACGACGTCGTTTTAACCCTTCGCATGTCGTTTACAGCAGTCCTAATCTTCCTCTCCCCTTCTTTCTCTCCAGACTCGGTGAGAAACAACGGCGGCCGCGTGTTCGTGCACTGCCAGGCCGGCATCTCCCGCTCCGCCACCATCTGCCTCGCGTACCTCATGCGCACCAACCGCGTCAAGCTGGACGAGGCCTTCGAGTTCGTCAAGCAGCGGCGCAGCATCATCTCACCCAACTTCAGCTTCATGGGTCAGCTCCTCCAGTTCGAGTCCCAGGTGTTGGCCTCCTCCACCTGCTCCTCGGAGGCCGGGAGCCCGGCGATCAGCAAGAGCAGCACCGTGTTCAACTTCCCCGTCTCCATCCCCGTGCACGCCTCGTCCGCTCAGCTCGCCTTCCGCCACAGTCCCATCACCACCTCCCCCAGCTGCTGACCGAAAAAACAAACACAAAAAAGAAGCACCAAAACAAAACGGACTGCGTTTGTACTTGAAATACCAAGTGACTTTGCACGAAGCACTTCACAGAAAGTGGTTCTGATCCATTTGTCCATGTATGGTGATGCTGGTATCGCCACACACAATGGGTGCTGTAGCTTGGGGGGGGGGGGGGCAGTTCACTTGACTCTGCTGGGCCAGTCCACAGCTTGAACCTGACTATTTCAGAGGGAGATTTGACGACTACCATCAGGCAGTATTCACGCTTTGCTTCCTTAATGTGAAAGCCATCCCCGCTAGGGAGACGCTGAAGAAGAAAGTCTCGAGTGTTCTTTCTTTCAATGACAGATTTCTTATTTTTATGAAGGCGAGTGCTTTTGATAATCACAATCATGTTTAAACAAAACCGAGAGGGCTATCAGTTGTCTCAGGAATGTTTTTTTTTTTTTCTTTCTAACCTCTCAAACGCCTTCATTTGTTAAGGAAGCCGTGCGAAAACCTGGTGTCCAATATGGCATTTGAATAGAGACGAATGTATCCCAGGCTAGGACTAGATGTGTCATAGAATCTGTTCATTTGAAGAGTTGAACAGGTTGGCGATTAGGATCCAAAACGTTTGTTCCTTTTATTGTTATTTTTTTATTTTTTTTTGCCTTCCTAGATATCACTGACGATCATGACGTGTTGGGTTATTCCGACTTTGAAATACCTCATGTTTTTGTACTATGTACTGCAGCGCTGCGACGGGAACCCCAGAATTTACTAAAATGGGGGACCGGTGGGTCTGTTTGACTGTGTTCTGACATATTTATTGACTAAATTAATATATTTCTTTATAACAGCTATTTTTACAGATGTTCGTTAAAGAGTGTTTTTTTATACGTGTGAATAAATCTCATTGAGTTTTTCCTACTCAGTTAAAGATGCTCTCCTGTGTCTCTGCTTTGACAAATTGTATTTCCCATGTGATGATTTTTTTTTTAATACTCAAAAGCCCACAGCTTGTGTCAATGTGGGACATTTCGATTTAAAAACCATCTTAACATTTATTTAAAACCAAACCGTTGTCCCATCCCTTCTAGCTGAAGCGTAACTAGGGGACCCTGAGCCTTACCTTTCAGAAAGTTAAGCATTAAATATACTGATCATGTTTATACCATAAGGGAGCTGAAAGGGATGGAGTACTAGTTTATTACCTGAATGAGGTGTGAACTCGTCTTTCCCATTTTGAAGAGTGGCTAAGAGATAGGGCTTTTTTGCCCAGGAAATTATTGATAACCAGTCAAAGGTTTCTTGCTTGAAGGAAATCTTCTCTATTCTCCCACATTTTAAAGAGTGACAGAAAAAAGTTGCCCTCTGTGTTGCACGGCAAATAGAAACAATGAAATAACAAGTAAACGTTCCTAAACACTCCAATCAACTTCAGTATAAGAATTGAAATTTAATTAATTAAAGGCTACACTTATGCCCCCATTTTTTTTTTTTTTTTAGTTTGAGATCATGCTAAAGCAACATAACATGGATTGTATTTCATACTTAGCTTCTGTATTTAATTTGGTGTTTGTTGCCAGCGTTACAAAATTATGGCTACAACCAAACACAGGTTATTGAATCTTAATGTATTTATATATTTTTTTTTATTGAGACATAACACCGTCTAGGAATATTTACTTTAGTTTTTGATTATTAAAGGTAAAAAAAAATAATTCTAAATGGAAAAAAAAAATATTACACGTTGAAAAAAAAAGTTTTCTTCAATACCTCCAAGGAGGGAAAGCAAACCAGAAGTCATTTTTTGTACTTCTCCCTGATGTGTTTTGTGCGATGGAATCCCATCGTATATCTGCACGAGGATTTCACCATAACAAGAGCCATGATGTCATGGCGTCAGCCATTGTTTGGGCCACACTCCGTCTTTGTGAACCCATGTGAGACCGGGGCAACAGCAGGAGGCTCACAGATCAGCTAAGGAGCCTCCCACCCTCTCCCCCTCCCTGACGGGCCACAATGGAGGCAGCTGCAAGGCGTTTGGGAAAAGTGTGACAACCAAAGAGCATTCAGGGCTCAGTCAAGCACCGGCCTGTGTCCTCTGCCTCCACATGTTATGGTGGAGGTTGGGCTTAGTGAATGTGAAAGGGAGAGCGGTGTGCTTGGGTTACAAATTAGCTAAAAGATTGGCTGGGACCTGTCGCGTGGCGTCAGAGGAAGAAGTAAGATGAAGAATTCCTCTAAAACTTTGAAACAATACACATCTTTGTTATAAATGGGTAGTAAGGTTTAAGGAAGAAAACTCCCTAAAAAAATCAATTTCTACAGGAATCCATGATCAGATTATCAGAAACATGTGTCAAGGAACACCATAGATGCTCCTTGACAAAAGGCTTATTCATCTCTCCAAAGACAATCTGTAGTTTTGGTGACATATGTGTCCCCTCATCCTTCAACCTTCCTCCACCGACCCCCACTCCTTGACCACCCTCCTTCCACCCCTCCAGCTGTCTTTGTGTCTTTAGATTTCCTGTTTTAAGGAGCTGGCAGGAGTTTGTGTGAAAGTCATTAAGCACACTTTATGATCTGATGTTCACACCCTAAAAAGAAGAAGGTAGTGTTAGCATTTCTCTGGTATGTGACACAATCTGTGTGGGGGGTGAGACAATTTCAAGGAGCACAACATTTAAATCCTCTTTATATTTGTTTCTACCACACTGCTTGTTTAGTTGTTGGCCCGTCTGTATCTGTTTCCCACAACAGGGCAGAACACCAGCTGTCTCAAAGGCTACAAGATATAGGTTAAAACATACCCACACAACAGTATGATCCGTCAGACAGGACATCCATGACCCAGCTGAATACTGAACACGCAAGAGATGATAAACTGTAGTTTCAAGTCTCTGACTCAAAGGTCTATGGCATATTTCAAACCCACTCTGAGAAATCTATTTTGTATCTGACAAGAGTGCTGTTTAAAAATGCAGGCTGGAGAAACTCCCATCACTGAATGTCTTGTTTGTAACCGACAATTGAAGTCTCAGTGCTTCGCCTTTGGATATCATTGTCTGTGCAGTTGTCTTGCACAAGTATTCATTTCCCTCAAACCTTTTCACACGCTTAATTGTGAAGTGGAGGCAAAATGATACACGGTAAAACAGTATGTCACAAATGAACATCTGAAAATGTTCTGTTTAGCCACCTGAGTGGGTAGTTTGCAGAACTGATGCAATTACAACTTTAAGTGGAGCGTTGTGTACTACAGCACCGTGCAGCTCAAAGGGGAGCTCTGAATGACAGTACCCGGTCATTGGGCTAACTGGGTCCATCAAGCTAATAGCAGCTAGCATTAGCTAATGTTTGACAGGGAGGCTTTCTGCTACGCTGCTGCAGATACAGGAGCTTTACTGACCATTTTATGTTGCCCTTGAAAACCGAGGCATCCGTTATTTTGACAACTCTACTATATGCCATGTTTGGTATTAATGTTACTGGTATATAAAAAACTTACCTAAAATAAATAAAGGGTAGCAGTCCTCCTACATCATAGCAGGGGGAAACCCTGAACATACATTCCCATGAAGTTTGTCTGCAGCATTAGCTAATCTCTTAGAAAGCAGGGGGTTGTCAATGTGCAGCTAGGGATCCAAAGTGTCAGTTTCTGGGATTTGAACCACTAACCTTGCAGCCTTTCCAGGTTGAGAGTGGCATGATCTCACAAGGCCACCACTCCCTCGAAACAAATGCAAGCAAATGGTTGCTGTATTTAGCCAAATTTAATACATTAAATAAAAGCAGATTTTGGTGCACCAAATTCAGCTTTTGGGTAAAAGTCACTGGATTGGTGTGGTCCTATTTACTAAGAAGTTAACATGAATAACAAAAACATGGATACCCTGTGTTCTAACATTTTCCTTGAAGACGATTTTAATTTATCGGTAAAAGTTTTTTGCCGATTAAAAAGGAAATGTCGTAATCTGCGTCAACTTCCTATGCTGCGGGGCTAAGTTTGTGTAATTCTTGCTTTGGAGTTTTGGGCCGGAAAAAATCAGTTCATGGGCCGCAAATGGCCCCCAGGCCACACTTTTGACACCCCATATCTAAACCATCATCACACCTCTGGCTGTATGTTTAGTCTTTTTATGGAGGGACACAACAAACGAGGGAAACAGGGAAACGTTGTGGGGGAAGTATCATGGTGCGGAGGAGTCCTTTCTTCAGCAGGGGCAGGAAAGTTAGTCACTGAAGATAGAACGGAAGATGGAGATAAATACAGGGCAATCCTGAAAGAAAACCTGTTAGAGGCTGCAAAGGAGTTGAGGCTGGAGTAAGAAGTATCTTCCAACGAACCTACATCTACAGACCTACAGTTAGAATGGGGTAGGTAAAAGCATTTTTATGGGTTACAATGGTCTAGACAAAGTCCAGATCTAAATCCAGACTTAAAATCTGTGGCATCATTTACTCTCCATCTAATCTGAACCAATTTTAGTTATTTTACAGCAGAGACACTAGTAAAGACATACCCCAAAATATCTGAAGCTGTAATTGCCACCAATTCAATGCTATTAGAAGTTATCTTACAATCTGAAAGTTGTGGGTTCAATTCTAGCTTCTTCCTGCCACATTTTGATGTGTCTCTGGGCAAAGTACTTGATCCCAGGTTGCCTACCAATCTGCGTATTGGTGTGTGAATAAGTGTAATCAGGTGAATGTGGCTATAGTGTTAAGTGCCATCAGGGTGAGTAATACTACAAAAGATCCATATACTATAAATTCAGTTCATTTAACATTTATTTACAAAGTATTGACTCTGATGGATCTGAAATCAAACGCATGCCCTGCTTTTCAGGTTTTTCTTTGTAAATAGTATAAAGGCTGATTTATAAATGACTAAAATTAAAGATATATTGTAACAAAACATGCAAAAAGTTCGATCCATCCGTTATCTAACCTATCTATCCCTTGTGGGGTCGCGAGGGGTGCTGGTGCCTATCTCCAGCTATCAATGGGCGAGAGGCGGGGTACACCCTGGACAGGTCGCCAGTCTATCACTCTATGCAAAAAGTTAAGCTACTTGAATACATATGGAAGGCACTGCATATAATTGCCAATAGGTCTTTTTATCTATCTCATTGGCCCCCATAATAGGGCAGATCTCAGCTTTTTCCATGCTGATCACAACATACACCCACGTCTTAGAGCAAACAGAGGAAAGATACAAAGCAGCTCAAGTAAATCCGCTCTAGAATCTAAACTGCAGTCATTCTGCATTATTTTGATCAGCTAAAAGACACCTCATCCAAATGTCACACAGAACATCATTTGTAATAAATGTCATTTGGTTCCCTGTTGTGTTTGGCTCATCAGCCATCTTCGGTATTTCTGCTAGTCTTGTCTGTCACCACACCATAGTTACATAAAATGCTATTTGGCTACTTTCCAATTTACTTCTTGTAAGGGCTAGGTTAAGAAGCTGCATAAATACAATAATGCTGTCGTCAAATGACTGAAGAGAAGTCATCGAATGATGTGCAAAATTATTTGTTCTCATGCCCCCCAATTTATTTACTGCAGTATATTTTATCTGGATTTTATGTGATTAACCCATACTGATACATGATTTTCAAAAATCTTCACAAATTCAGTTTGAAAGCAGAAGTACTCTAGCCTGAGTAAACTTTATACAATCACCTTTAGGTGATGGTGGGTCAATTTTCTAGTCTTGCGTCAGCTGTTTGGTGGGTTTTTGATCGAAAACACCTTTAGTTCTGGCTGTATGTTTAGGCAAGGCAAGTTTATGTTGAATAGCACATTTCAGTAACAAGACAATTCAAAGTGCTGTACACGAACAAAACATAAGGAGAGAAAAACATACAGAGGAAAGCATGTTGCAGTGGAATGACAGCGGTAGGTCAAGGTAAGTCAGACAGCAAACCTAATCTAATGATTTATCAGTTGACAGCAATAAATTAAGTAGAACATTTACATTCAAAGAAAAGGCTAAACAAATAGGGTTTTAACCTTTGTTTAAAGGAGCTCAGGGTTTCAGCAATTTTACAGTCTTCTGGGACTTTGTTCCAGATAAGTGGAGCATAGTAACTAAATGCTGCTTCTCCTTGTTTAGTTCTGTTTCTAAGTATGCAGAGTAGGCTTGAGCCAGAGGACCTGAGTGGTCTGGAGGGTTGATACACTGACAGCAAGTCTGTGATATAATGTGCTGAGCCATTCAGTGATTTATAGACTAACAGGAGTATTTTAAAGTCTATTCTCTGAGATACAGGGAGCCAGTGTAAGGACTTTAGAACTGGGGTTATGTGCTCTACTTTCTTAGTCTTAGTGAGGACGTGGGATTTCTGGCTCAACTGCAGCTGCATGATCGACTTTTTTGGTAGACCTGTGAAAACACTGTTGCAGTAATCAGTTTGACTAAAGACAAGCACACATGGATTAGTTTTTTTAAGATCCTGCTGAGACATAAGTCCTTTAATCCTGGAAATGTTCTTCAGGTAATAGAAGGCCGACTTTCTTAATTGTTTCTGCCTCTCCATTTTCAGGTCTGAGTCCGTCACTACACCCAGATTTTGAGCCTGATCAGGTATTTAGGTTTGGGGTTGCTTCTCTGCTGAAATGTGAACTTACACCCTGGTTACAAGTCTTTTGCAGCCCCTTTTACTTCCAGAATTGCCCCACATTCGGCTCCATCCATCTTTCCATCAACTTTGACCAGCTTCCATGTCCCTGCAGAAAAGCAACCCAGCAGTCTGAATTAATCATCAACATTATTTCACAGTGCTGACGGTGAGGTCAGTGTGTTTGTATTGAGACGAAATGTGAAAAAAAAATGTCAAGGGGTGTCCATACTTTTGCTTAGCAGTGCATGATGATGAACATGACACATTCACTGACCTCTCACTGAGATCTGAGCCGTTTTGTTCGAATTTTACTGAGGGCGATGGATACTGTGTAATTACACCCCCGCACTACATTATTACCTTCAAACTGGATTAAGTCTAACACACATCCTGAGTGGGAAGAGTTAATCCCCAGATTGATGTCATGCAGGAGTGCGCGCGGGGAGCAGATCTGTAAGAGGATTGTGGCTGTGACGGTGGAAGGCGTCTGTAGACACCCAGAGCCAAGCAAGACTCTTAAACTCTGTGACGGCCTGCTGTCATCTCTAGATCTCTAGATCAACACCTGCAGGGCCGGCTTGTCGTTCCGCATCTAAAAAAGGCACAGTGGACTGTCCTGTAGAACTGCTTCAAGCTGCAAGCTGACAAATAAACATTCCTAAACTGCGCTGTCTTTGGCAGAAGAGAACGACAGAGGTTATGACTATAATAAGGAACCGTTTGGATCGCTAATATTCAGAACCCTGCTTTAAGAAGCCGGACAAGCTGCGGTTGCGTGACAGGAGCAGCGATAGGACCAGATCTGTGGGATGATAACCAAAGAATAGTTTCAGGAATGTTTGGAGATTACGTATAGCAGCAGTGAAGTGACCCATTCCTTTCTAGCCAGGGTCCCTTCCTTTAGCACTCTGGTCTGGAATGTGAGACAATGGTGGAAGAAAAAAAAAATACGTCCGCTCGAAGAGCAAGCGCTGTTCCAATCAGATCATCTGTGTTTGTGATAACCAGACCCGATAGATATAATTTGTCATGCCTTGTCATTAAAAGGAATGTACTTGTGCAGCAAAAAGGAATTTGCACCCCTTGTTAGCCTGATTATGTTGCAGATTATTGCATTTTAATATCAGATAAAGGTAACCTGAGTGCATGCAAAATAATTTTTTAAATGGAAAGAAACATCTCCAAACCAACCTGGCTCTGTATGAAAAAGCTCCAAGGTGAAAACCACAGCCAACCACCAAGGCCTTGTCTCACGTCTACAAAAAGATCCTGAAAGACCTTTAGGTAAATAATCTGAACTGACAAGAGAACAGTGGAATGTTTTTGAAGGTAGATCTCCTGTTACCGCAGGGTTGAAACTAACATAGCTATTCAGAAAAAGAATATTTTACACATATTTAAGCATGGTGGTGTTATTGTAATTGTCTGAATCTGCTCTGCTTTGTTGCTCCAGAGGACAGGCCCAACCTGGCATAAATTTAATTTTAAAAATTTCATTTTAAGACTAAAAGTCTTTTTTTTTATTTAATCTCTTTTCAAAGTCTAAATGTAATTACAAATTCATATTTTTATGGCTTGTTTTTACATAGCAAAATATTGAATTATAGCTTATTGATGCTGCTTCATTTTTTTTTTTGTTTAGTTTTTACATGCTTGGCTTGTGCAACAAGATAATCCTCCAAAACATTCCTGCAAGTCCAACAGGTGAATCAAAAGAAGGTTTTTTAGTGGCCTAGTCAAAGTTTCCTCTTAAATTTGACTGATATGCTTTGGTATGGCCTTGAATAAGTTCTTCATGGGTCAGAATCCTCCAGTGTAGCTAAATTAAACCAATTCTGGAAAGACAAGTGGGCAAAAATTCCTCCACAGTGATATAAATGACTGTCAGTCATTGCAAACACTTGATGAACCACTTATTAGGACTAGGGGAATACTTTTTCAGAATTAGGATAAGTTTTTCCCATTGATAAATGAAATCAGCAACTGAGAACTGCCTTTGCATTTACTGAGGTAACTTTTGTCTAAGGTTAAAATGTGTTTAATGATCTGAAACATTTAAGTATTCCAAAAAAAAAAATCAAAAACTGGGGGGGGGGGGACTGAAAAGAAGGAAATACTTGTAAATCTTATCAGAGTTACAAGTATTTGTAGGTATGGTTTGCAAGCAAATTCCAAAAACCTCAGCTTATGTTCAAGCAACAGCCAGGAGAAAACACATGTCAACCATTTCAGAGCTCCCTTCACTGCACACACTCTGAACAGAGCCTGTAATTTTCCATTTGCTGCAGGCACACAGTTGTGTTCACAGGCAGAGGTCAGATCCTGTATGGAGTATTCTAGGAATGCGTGGCATCCTGTCTTCGTATAGCGACTGAACTTTGACTAGATGATGTCATCCCTATGGAGTAAACATATGGGGAGACATAAATAACAAAGCTGGTGACAGATGTATTTGACTCGTCCATCAATACAGATGCATATTAGGGTTTCTGGTTCACCTGCAACTTCTTATTGGCTCTGAGGCTGTTTCAAGGGCTTACTCATTGGTCTTGACCTAGAAACAGCAGAGGGAAAAAAAAACATGGCATGCAAGGAAACCAAAGTCTCTGCTTATAACAGTTGCATAATATAGTTGACTAAATTCAGATTAATTAATACCAGGATAATATGTAGGGAGGAAAGTAATGGCTATCTCTTGTACTCTGGTGAATGTGGTGAAACTGCAGCATAAATCATGTCTTGAGAAAAGCCTTAAGGTTGAACACGGGGCCTCCTGCCCTAAAACACTGACAAAGGGTGGCCTATGAGCTGCAGAAATCCTCGTGACTAAAATATGATGGTGCTGTTGCTTCCCTTAGAGCGTCCCTTTATGTGTTTTTCCTCCTTATGAAAGCAAAAAAAGCTGCAAAAAATATTGTCATTGCATGAATAAAGTTATGGAAAGTTTTGCAGGAGCACCAGGCACATACATCTCTATAAATTATATAATCAAAATGTTTGTTTATTTCAGCAATTCTGTTTAAAAAGTTGAACTCCAACGCAAATGTTTTACATAAACGTTCCATATTTCACCATTCATTCAGTTAATTTGAATAATTATGGCTTTGTCGGGTTTCGTGTGTTCAGATTTGGACCAAACTGCAGATAGGCAGTTGGGATAAGCATCATGGCAGTTTCATGAACATTAAAACAGAAACACTCACAGATGGGGCAGCAAATGGAAACCAGGAAAGGCAGCTTGGAAAAGCATACAGACAAAGGAACGGAGGATCGGAAGAAACCAACCATGAGCATCGACAACCAGGGAGCTTATATGCAGAGGGAAGTGTGGAGCAAGGCATTGCAGAAACAGGTGAGAGCAATCAGGTGGAGATAGGACCAACCCATACTATTGAGGGGTGAGGGAGCTTGGGGAGGGAGAGAAATGAACTTGAGCTGAACATAGAGAAGCACAGGGAAGAAATGCATTTATTTGTCAAGGGACATTACACATTAATCGTCATACAAATGTAAATGTGCCCAAGTTTGCTACGTTAAGCTATGTTCCATCGCTATTCTCTGTGGCTGCCAGAAAATAACAGTTAGAATCACAGATTATTTTACAAATATGCAACAAAATCACAAAAAATAAATAATACAATACAATTCATGAAACAAGGAAGGGCAGAGCAAGTTTTGTCCTATATATTCTAATGGAGACATGATTATGAATATGGATATGGAACAGGATTTCTAGTGAATGTTTTTAATGCTCAGTCTTTTATTGATTCAGTTTTTCTGTCAAACTTGTCAGCCATACGCATTTTCTGTCTTCTAAGTGAAGACGTGCTGTTGGTGGAGGGGAGACAATTCATGAGGGAGCGGGATTCAAAATGGATGCATAGGTTGCAGGCTTTCTGCTGGACAGGTAAGTTAATTTAATATAACAGTGAAGTTTATTTTGGTGTTATGTTAGAAACAGGGCAGTGTAGTCCAATAATTACTCTGTCCTCTCTGCAGAGACTACTAGTTTGTTCGTCTTGTCTCCCTTTCAGGGAGTATGTGTGTTTGCACTTAATGGTGAGGTCATTTGTAATTTATTTACCATGTAAATCGTACACACTGGAGCTTTAAAATAAGTTTTATTTTTGAGATTTTGGACTTTTGACTGAGAATGCGGCCGGCTTCCTGTATATCTTTGCTGGAGTGTATATAACTGCATCATCTGCATGCATTTGTATATGGGTGTCTTCATACTTGGGGCAGGTTGTATGTAAATTGTGTTTCTCACAAAAAAGCAATATGACATAAGATCAACATTTCTTTTTTCGTTTTTTTACTTAATAAGTATGTTCAGTTTTTGTTCTTAATGTTTTCTCAATTATTATGCTTGAATTACAGCATTAATGCAGTGTGACTTGAAGACCAATCCCATATTATATTGTTTAAACATGAAAAATATGTTTTAATACCATGATATGATACCACCCACCCATCCATCCATCCATCCATCCATCCATCCATCCATCCATCCATCCATCCATCCATCCATCCATCCATCCATCCATCCATCCATCCATCCATCCATCCGTCCATCCATTGTCTACACCAGCTTACTAGCTTTACTAGTTTAAGGTAATGCTCAAATTTTCTAACAAATTGAATAATCCTCCAGATTAACATGATCAAACACTGGGAATATCTATCACTTTCTAAATGGAACTTTTCAGTCATCTTCCAATTTATTGAGAAGCGCCTGTTAGACATCTGGCTCTCAGTCAGTAGATGTCCCGACACACAGAACTGAGCATAGATGACATAAAGTTAAGTGCTGCAGATGTTTGAAACATGGTTCAGAAAAAAAATATTTTCGTCCTTAGGTGGTTTGAATTACACACCAAAAGATAGAAAACTGTTTAAAAAGGGACATGGTTCATGTCCCTTATTGCATTTCCTCTAGTTTTACTATCTCTTTTTCTATCTTTTCAAACATTATACTTATTCTGTCATCCTTTTCCCAGGTTTCTCAGTCACCCCATTCCACGTGGCATTTATGTGTTTCAAAAATGTTTGTTTCAACATGACTATTAGGAAGTGTAATGTAGTGATACCAGTTTTTACCTAATTCATGCTCTTATTCACTGGATGAGGCGGCAGTGAATCACTAGATCACATGTTGTTTATTGTAAAGTGAATCATCAAAGCCTCCTGTTAACCACAATGGATTCTTCAAGAGTGAGAATTTTTACGAAGTGATATAATATTTAAAATATGACACGATCCTCACTTATATGGAGCTTGTTCAACCCCAATTATTATTTTTTTTACAGTGTGCTCCATCATCTTATGTTCATCTCTTCACGTTGCTTTAATTATAAAAAGTGATAAAAAAGTAAAATTAAATGTTATGTTCATCTTAATAAAGTGTCTAATTTAAGGTATTAGACCATTTTCTAGTATGTTCCAGAGGGATCCTGTGTGGAATACATCATTAAAATATGTTCATATTCTTTTTCCCAAATACATTATATGTGAGCGCCATCTCCTGGAGGATGCTCTATATGTTTTTGTGCAGTCTACCTAGTGCAGAAAAAACATAAAAAGAAACAGTTGCATTTTTAAAAAGATTTCAACACAAGTGCAAATGTTTAGACTGTGTATTTTTATTTTATTTAATTCTTGGCTTCAAGTAATGCCAAACGATGATTCGTCTCAAGTCTCAAAGTGAGCTCCTGGCAGTAAAGAGGTTGTTTAACGATCAGAGCATGGCTGCCAAAACCCCCCACAAAAAAAAAAAAAAAACAAACAACAAAAAAAAAATCATTACTGCATCATCATCATCAATTTCAAACAGACATGGGTTGAACCAAGAGATTTACAAACTAATCCAATATCCAGTGGCACCACATCAACGTTTTTTTTTCTCAGTTAACTCTATTTTGTGTTTAAGGTTTAATTCAACAACTATACCCCCGCAAGTCTAGCTGACAAAAACTGCTGGAGCAAACTCAAACATTGCTTTTATTGTTAATAAGTAACAGCGCTTGTAGAGAAGAGCTCCAACAAGCCCGCTGCGGGAAATGTCACCATTTAATTCAGTCCATATTTGCTAAAGATAAGGATCAGCATGCTCAGCTTACAACAAGGCCAAAATGTATCCTCAAATGCTGTTTGCGATGTGAAATACAGAAAATTTCATTTTTCTGGCGCTTGATATCTACAGTCGTGGAAGAAAAAGAGCAGTTTATTAAACGTTTAGTTCTTTGTTAGGAAATGTTCACATATTAATGTGCAATCTATGGAAAATAACGTTTTTTTGTGTATGTGTGTTTGTTTCTTTCTATTTGTACAGCCCATTTCAGGTCACCTAACAAAATCTTTAGCGTAAGATAGGATTTGACTTGAAGCAGGACTTCTTGGTGGAATAACTTGCATGTTTTGGGTCAGAGTCATATTGCAGGGTCCAGTCCTGACTTGACATTTTTTCCAGCTTGACTTAAAAAAAAAAAAGCGAGATCTGGCAAGTCCATCATGAACTCTAACATGTATCAATTAGTGCCTGAGGAAAACGCAAGAATAAATAAACTAATTATAATTAAAAAAAGAAATATATATATATATATATATATATATATATATATATATATATATATAATTATTATTATTATTAGTTTATTTATTCTTGCATTTTCCTCAGGCACTAATTGATACATGTTAGAGTTCATGATGGATTCTTAAGTGATGGACTTGCCAGATCTCGCTGCAGCAAAGCATCCCCACATCATGATACTTTCAGCTCTAAACTTCAGAACTGGTATGAACTTCTTTGTTTGGTTTAGGCCAAACATCTTCCGTCATTCTTGTGTTAAAATTATTCCGTTCTAGACTCATCTTTCCACTGGACATTATTCCTGAACGTGTAAACTACTTTCCGTACAGTGAAATTAGTCTTTTTTAATTATTTTTTGAAATCTAGAAATCTCTTATCAGATTCATAAGCTGCTCTTTGGATACCCTCATGGTGTTCACTCCCACTTCAACAGCCTGGAGAACCTTGAACCAAATGTTTGCTGTTCAAACAGTGCAAACCTATTACAAAATGTAGTGAATTTCTTATCATGTGCACCCATGTGATTTCATCCATTTCAATTAGGAATAAATATGGGGATGCTCCGACTGACCAGAAATGTTGCTTTTACATTAATTAAACTTTACAGAAATTCTTACGGTCGTACTTGACTCCACATGAATTTACCAGCAAAATTGATAGTAACCGTTCATATGTAGAAACATGTTAGGAAAACATACAGGCTTGGTGAGAGTTCCTTTTTTCACATGAATGGATAATAATTATGTTGACATGTTACTGAGAGAAGTTAGAAGCAGATCCAACAGCATCGATTAATGATTTCGTCACTTATCCAGAACTTAAAGCTGTCCGCTATGGTGGACAAAGTGGGATGGATGGATAAACCTGTTCAGCTTATGTCCATATAAAATGTCTGACTCCTTACCTTGCTAAAAGCAGCAAAAAACCCTTGTAGGCAACTACAGGACAGGGACAAGGACAGGGTGGCTGTCGTTCACACCCACTCTTACTCCTTCTTAGAAACTGTGATGTGGGGCTGTAACACAGGTCAGCAGACTGCAGCCACGTGAACTTAACGGTTTTACCACACACACACACACACACACACACACACACACACACACACACACACACACACACACACACACACACACACACACACACACACCTTACCGAGGACTGTGCCTTGACTTCCATTCATCTTCAAGCCTTTCTATAACCTAACCCTAACATTTACCCTAACCCTAAACCCAAACCTAACTTTTACTAGTATATGCCTAACCCTCATTTGACACCTTAGCCCTAAACCCACCCTAGCCCAGAAAAAAGCCGAGGACCTTTTTACAGTCCTGACTTTACATCAAAATCCTCACTTTACTAGTAAAATGAGCAAAAAAGTGATCTCGCTCAGCTGCTATTACAAGTACACACACACACACACACACACACATACACACCCACGCACAAACATTTCCCCCACGTGTTAACGTCTGTTCATTCTGAGGTGGGATTTTATTGGTCGAGCCGAGCAGCCAAGCATGGCCACGTGCCCCTGTTTACATACCTTCAAATTTCAGGCGGGATCAGATACAGTAAGTAAAACAGGGCTGTTGTCGCAGAGCAGGCTCAGAAACCCGACACCTTGCAGAGAGACCACCAAAGAAACCCCTCGCTGTAGTAGCAATACCGTTTTTATAGAGGCCGACACGATGGGAAACGGCGAGTCGTCAAGTTCTAAGTTTCCATCTGGTTTCTGCAAACTCCCTTTCCCCAGCACACAAGAGAAACCTGGCAGCAGCACAGATGGTAAGAGGCCTTGTTTATCCCACTTCTTCTGTTTTTAAAATCATTTTGTCCGTTCACTACAGCCGTGTGTGTAGACTGTGTAATGAACAGAATAAAAAAGTAAATAAATTGTAGATGTGATTTAATCCTTTATGTAAATATCCTGTATGATAATATGAAGTGGTTTACATATGTAACTATACACCTTGAAGTCTTCCAACTTTTAAAACCAAAAACATCATGGGATTTTATTGTGATTTTATATGATAAACCAGCCAGCCCAAAGTGCTCTCCAACAGCTTTGCACGTGCACAGACGGAGATTTCTTGCTATCTCTTCTTTGCAAAATAACTCCAGCTCAGTCAGACAGGATGTAGAGCGCCAGTGAACAGCAATCATGCCCCAGACTGAACTACAACGCCTTTGTAACGCATGGCCGTGCTTTGAGGTTAACCAGTTCCCTGTTGCTGTGGTTGGACGTTTAGGGAACTGAACCTCTGCCACAGTCTCAGGTCTCCTGCGACCCTAACAGGTTGTCTTCAAGGATCAACTTCGTCTCCACACATCATGGAGCTGTAGAAACCGTACTGTGAGAATAGTGTAGTTCAGGGGGATGCACCCCCCATGCAGCGTTTATCATGTAGGCCAAAAAGGTTCAGTTTTGGTCTAGTCTGATTAGAGCACCTTCTTCCACATTTCTGATATGTTAAAATGCTTAGTTATGAGTACGGGAGCAAAATGGATGAATACAAATGGACCTAGCCTTTCAAAAAAAAAATTCAATTTCCATACACTGCACAAATGTACTACTTTGTGTTGGTCGACTGCATAACACCTCAATACGGTAAGCTGAAATTTGTGTTTGTAATGTGACAAAATGCACATTGCACTTTAGGATAAGAGCGTCAGAAATAATTATCAGCATTAAGTCGTTCCCATGTAAATGATCTTCTGCTATTGTAGCAGCTGTATGTGGATATCATTTGACAAATTGTGACTTTTCAAATTTGAAAATACAAGAGACATCTGTAGGAAGTCATAAGATACTTTGTTATACGGAGGCAAGAATGATTAAGAGTATTTTATACAGCCTCTATTGTAAAAACTAACATACATATTAACAGGCTTTAGACTTCTATAAAATCTTTTTATTTAATTTTTAACATTGCTACGAGGTACCAGGTGATAGGAACCTGATATGCTGTGAAACCATAAAGCCTGTTGGTGAATCTGTTAAAGATTGATCTTAAATGGATCTCTAAAGCACCCGAAGGAACAAAGTATTTCTTAATCATTTGCTTTTTTTTGCTTAATTTCACTTACAATTAGCATTTGTAACTGTTTATGCTGGTAGCTATTGAATATAAACAAAAGATTGTCATAGAGAAATAGTTATCTGTTGCAAAGAAAAAAATGTACTAAAAAGGATTAATGAGCCGTCTGAAGTTGAAGTTACTGATGAACTCAAGGTATGGATGGAGCAGATACGTATAGTTTTTAAACCGCCTGTTTGTGTTTCAGCGCAGCCGTTCTCACACCATGCTAAAATCCATTCTGCAGCTCCAATATTCAATCTTGATAGTGTCATCTAGCCTTTCTTTAACTGTGTTGTTTTGGCCTGAAGGCAGAGAGGAAATGCCTGTCGCTCATTTGCTGCTGGGCTGAGCAGCGGTTGCGTGGCCCAGGGTGGGTCGCAGAGGCCGTGGCATAACTTTCCCAGACCCCTGGAGACTGATGAGAAAAAGACAAAATGGTTGTGAGAATAGAAAAGGAACTCGCCGGTCAAGAACCAAAAATAATCCACGAGAAAATAAAACAAACCAGTGCAGTGTTGTTTCAAGACTTTTGGTGTTTTCTTTATGTTTCTGTTTCTCCCCCTTTCCTGTGTTTATGGTCTGATCTGTGCTGTTGTTGCTCTTGTATATACTTAACACAACACCCCAGTTTAAGAGCTTTACTGTAGTTTTAAGAAAGCTTTAATAGTGAATTTCTTAGTGATTTTCAATAACCCATGGCAACAAGATGATGTAATGTTTCAGACTAAGTTCACGTTTATATGCTGTTATTCTTTTTTCTTTTTTTAGCTGAAAGTAATCTCTGCGATCAGTTTAAGTGTTTTTTTTTTTTAATCACAGCTAAACTACAGTTTTACACTGAATCCTCTGGGACTGACATCTGATTTAAATGCAGTTTTCATGGCGTTGTGGAAAACTACAGTAGATGGCGCCCCAGTGACACAGTGGTGAGACGGCCACTAGAGGGCACTGCACCCCCTGGAGCAGACAGGGCAAGCACAGCAGATAGAGTCCACTGGGTGTTGCTGCCAAAGCTGAGCAGCTTCTTTCACCAGTTATTCTCCTGCATGAGGTCATGAAGCATCACCTTCGTTCAAACATCCTTTGTCCAAACTTTGCCCAAACGTAAACACGCAGAAGGCAGCATTATGAGGACATGTTCGCGTTGAGGTTTCACCCGTCACGTCTCGTTTCCTTCGAGCAGGTCGTCTGTGCTAATCTGACATTTGAAGGCTGGACGGTTCATTAAAAGCTCTCAGAGGAGATGCGCATGCACATTATGTTTGGGTCTGGTTAGTAAAGTTTGGCACCTATTTCTGAGCTGTGAGGTCGCACAGATGATGGAGTGGGGGAAGTGTTGCTTGCAGAAATTCGTCTGGACTCTTCTGATTACAGTTTAGATGGTTTCATTTGGATGACCTGTAACTGACAGGAAAATGTCATGTGGTTTTGAGAATAACTGAGGTCATATGTCAAGTAATAGGTCAAGTAAAATAGAGGAACTTGAACGTTCACTAAAATCATATTTATCTTAGACTCTTTGCGTGCATACACACTCTTTTAAGACAGGGGTATAAGAAGACACATTTTAACACGTACTGACCAAAATCAAGTCAGTCAGTTCCCATCCAGTGTTTTTTAAGGAGTGGAAGATCTCAATTACTGATAAAATTTGATCGGATTACATCCTAAAATGTTGATAACTGAGAGAGCCACATTAAATGTTTCATGACCCATGTCCTTAACATCTGCAGGAGCTAGTAAATTCGCCACTTCCCTTTTTGGCACACTTGCACATTTTGAACTGGATTTTTCCAGATGAAAACAGGAACTAGCTGTACTCAGCAGGCACCAATTTATACATAAAAGTATCTGTTATGGCACACAACGAGCCTTTAACTGATTCCCTTCACAGGATGAAGACACGATAAGATTGTGAAATTATACAGAGTAATAATGTTAATAATGTTAATGTCAGGCAATATTGCATGCAGTCTGACCGACTATATATTTAGTGTGCATTAGATGTGGGGCAGCAATGCATCAAATTCTCACTGCATGGTAAACTTGAGTAAAGACAAGTGTCATGGTAACACGATTTTAACCCTTAAAGTTGAAAAACAGTATGATATGAAGCAATCCTATTAAGTTTATTTGCTCCTACTCTGATTTTGATATCTAAACTTAAACCTTAGAAATGGTAAAAACACGCTGAATTTCATAGCCGCTGACAGATAAACATGTAGGATTTGGCATTCTGCTCTTAACAGACCAACACTGGTAGCTGATATTAGCTGCTTGATCAGTCAGGATATTGTCTCTGGTAGCCACCCCACAATCAGTTGACTAGTAGACTGAGTTTTAAAAGCAGTATTTCCTCAATAACAGTGACTCCAGTTTATTTCCAAACAAACAAGTGTATCCTTGCCCTAAGCAAAGTAAAGTAAAATAACCTTTAGCTCAGCTGACTGGCAGTGTGCAGCAACAGGTGTGGGAGGGGTAGTGCAGCTTTGTATTCCCTATACCTTTGGAGAACATTAACTCTGGTGCTGTATCTGGCAACCCTGAGAACATATATAATATCAAATATTTACTGTGGCAAAAGTTTTAATAACTTATGCGAGATTCCACTTCCCTTGCAAATACTCCTCCAGGTAAGATCTTTTCTAATACTGCCTCTGTAGTGATAGCCCGAGTGATAGCAGGATGGGCACAAACAGCAACAATGGGTTTGTCCTCAGTTGTCGACTTCCCAGCTCTTCATCGGAAAATGCTCACTACATCAGAAAGTGGAGTCTCTCTGATCGGTTGACACAAAAGTTCAAATTTTCCAATTCCATCACCTGACGCCAGAGTTGGACGCTTGAAATCTCAAAAAAACGTGCCGTACTCCATGGGTGAAACACGCCACAGGATCTCTCGACGCCTCTGTTCCTATTGGGTATAGAGCCTAATGGATCCAAATTTAGTTTGTTATAATGTGTTTAATCTGATAATTTTTGTTACAAGATGTAACAAATCATTAAAATCCAATTTATTTTTACTAAAAAAAAATCCAAAAATGACTTGTTTAATAATCAAAGTTATGGTTTATTCTTTTCCATCCATCCATTTGTAACTTCTTATGTAACTTCAATGGGTTTTGGGGACTTACCAGTACACTGTCTCTAACCAATGACCTAAATTGGGCTAAATCACTTATTTTTCTTTATTTTTAACAATTTTTATTACTATCGCAACATACTTTCCAATAAAAATATGTCCTCTACATGTAACCCATCCCTTGGGAAGCAGTGGGTTGCCACTATGCGGTGCCCAGGGAACAATCCGGGGCTGAGGGTCTTGCTCAGAGACATGGAGTGGCAGTCTGTCGGAGTCGAACCAGGAACCTTGCAGCCTCTCCAGGATGCAAACGCCTTGCTATCTAACGGCTAGGACAGCACTACCCCAGTGTTCTAAATTGGGAGAGAAAAGGAAGCTTTTCTAGAATTCACCAAACTCTTTTGTTTTTGCAGCTACTGCGTATTGCTCCGTCTTGTTGATAATCCTCTTGGATATCAGATATATGATAGGAAAGGAAGTTCTCATATTTACAAGTTCCCAAAATAGGCCCATCACCCAGCACTCTCAGTATATCAGTCTCCTGTCTGAAAGCAGGGGCCCCACAGAAGTTTCCCACAAGTCACAGGCCAATGTCATGACGAGAGAGCTGGGAGGGAAGACGAGGGTCAGGGAAAGAGGGTCTGGGGGGGTTTTAGAGATTAGCTTTAAAGAGGAGCGAAAACCAATAATAACTGAGCTTATGAAGTTCATGGCAGAAAGAGGCCGGGGGTTGCGCTAAAAGGCTGATGGCGACTGATCCAATGGCAGCGGAGGGAAAGGCAGAGCCGGAAAAGAGACACAGATGGACGGAAGTATTCAGCAGGGCGAATGCGGTAAAGGTGAACGGAGTGTCTGTGAAACTGACCTTAAGGTCTTCTCGGTTCAAATCACACAAAAAAGGTTCTGCAACACCCGCGCTTGTCTTTCATCTCCCGTTCCTACCTGTTTCAGGCTGTAGTTGTTTACCTGTTTGAAGCAGCATGCTGTGCATTTTAACATGTCACAGAGTCCTGAGCTCAGCTTACAGAGTGCACTCGCACAGGCCTTCCACGGCACTTGTCTTTGATGTCTGATATGCAGTCTGTGTCTGCAGAGAGTGTGCAGATAGTGGATAGCGCCCAACCCAACACGTTCCACATTTGTGTGATGGACAGTTTACCTTCACATGCTGGCGCTGTTCCTCAACCGATGGCGTGAGATTTATGGAAAGAACAAATACACCCTGCTCAAGACTCCGTAACATTGTTATGAAATCTACTCTACACATTATGAGTAGTTATCGTGTTGTACATATCAAGATGTCATCTTTTTCTCCAAATATTTTTATTAGAAAACCCAAGTTTACTCTGAATAAATTACATCTGCGCTGAGTGATTTTGGCCGCCTGGTTTGTAAACCTCATCCATCATCTGTTTCCGTCTGCAATCAGAGCGGGAACAAAGAATATAATTATGCACAGCGGAATTTTTTTTGACCCTAAAGATAATGCATAGAGTTTTGTTTGTTTTAGCACCGGTCCTGAGATGGTTGAACCAAAACAAAGGCAGCTTGGCTCTGTGGTGCGATTAAGCTGCTGCAAATCAGTCAAGAGGGAGAGGTCTTTCGACATGGCCTATGGTCAGATAGTAGACTGTAAACGTTCTTTGTTCAAAGCCTCTGTTTGTAGTTATAACAACCAAAAATGAAAGCGGCAGACAGTGCATGTAAACAAGGCACGTAACCCATATGAAGGTATGTCAGGGTTTGGGAGATTTTCAAATCTATTAAAATGTTCCCTCCTATCAGCCCTACAGTTTGAATTACTTTTGATAACATGACACAGAAAGTGGCAGAGGGTTTCTCCAGCTGTATGGCTTCTTGTCAGATGATTGAAACAGTGGTGTTACCCTTTTCCTCTGGTTGCACGAACAATGAGTTGATCCCCAGTCAATAAAAACATATACATCCGTGATGTAGAAACTAAAGCAGCACTTCCGGCCACTTTTCTTAAGTTAAAGGTGACCTATTATGAGAAATTAAGTTTTTACATATTTCTATGCTTCCATTTGGGCCTCTACTGCTTCTAGAAACAGTCCAAGTGCAAAAAAACCCACCAAAAAAAAAAAAAGCAAAATCATCCAGCTGTTTTTCTGGCAATAAGTAAATGTTTTGTTGATGTCTGGAAAACGAGCCATTTCAAAAACCTCCTGATTACAATCAGCTGACATTGCCCATCAACTAGCAACTAAAGCGAAGTACGTAACACTGTAACATACAAAAATTTAACAAAAGGCTTTTATTTCACATTGAAGTTATAATTGATATAGGAATAAATCACTTGCACAACCTAATGTTGGCATTAATACATGCAAAAGAAATTTGCATATAATTCCCTTACACTTAACTACAGCTGAAAAGACACGTAGAATTAACGGTTAGCATGATGCTAATTTGCAATGAAAATCTTGTAGGGCTGTTAGCATCTTATTTTTTTCTCAGATTCCTCCGACCTAAAACAACCAAAATACCTCCAAAAAGTAGGCCTATCTTACACAAACTTAATAAGAACATAGCACTCACGCACATATGTTTCTAGACAGTCGAGAAGATGTAACATGATAGTTTAGCACTGCAAAAATGTGGCTTTCACTGTAGCTCTGGAACTCTCTCTAAGGTAGCCCTGTAGTATTAGGGTATTACCATCCAGAAATTGTTGCTACATTCTTGCTGGTTGTGAATGAGGCTTCACTTCTTCAACTTCATAGATCTACTGTTGTATCATTGTACATCTGTTTGCAGTCATTTTCACATCTATAAAGTGCGAGTGTAAAGACTGAGTTGGGGGGCGTGGCCAGCTACAGCTAATTTTGAAAGGAGCTCAAAAGAAGTGGAACTCGTGAGATAAAATCTCATTATCTTAGTATGATTTTGTGAAACAACTGTAATGAACATGTTTTGCATAGCCCTCAGACCTATCCTAGATGTTTAAAAGGAAACATTATAGGTCACCTTTAACTCATACCTCTCAACTTTTGACGACTGTTGTGAGTGAGATTGTTGTCGGGGTGGGGAGGGGGGTGGTGGGCGGCTGGTGCTATCGGTGGATTGAAGACGGTCCAACGGAGGGGGGGGGGGGCTATCGGTGGATTGAAGACGGTCCAACGGGGGGGGGGGGGGGGGGGTGCTGTTGTTCGATTCAAGACGTTCACTATTTTAAACGGACTTTGCTTTCATGTTACAGTTTCTGATAACACATGACGACTTACAAGTGTGTACAAGTGTTTCACTTTGGATGAGGGAAACTTGTTTGCGCGGCGGCGGTCCTTGCAGCTGTGTTACCTCTACTACTGGACGTGCGGAAACCATTGTACCGCAAATTGGTTCCGCCATGACGCGAAGCGCCCGTACGCTTGCGTTTCAAGAGTGAGATTTTCATTGTAAGATTGAGATTTGCAAAGTAATGCGTGTGAGCGTGTGCAATTGATGAAATGCGTGTGTCACATGGTCAATGCGTGAGAGTTGAGAGCTATGGCCTTTAACACTGTTTTAAATATACAATTAGCAAGTTAAGCTAGTAGCAGCCGACTGCAAGCTTGCTACCTGAGCAGACAGCCTAACTGAGTAAACAGCCAATATCTTTCTATTTTTTATAGTGTTTTCAGGGTTACTCAAGAAATAGCAGGGCTGCGAAAAAAGTCTACAATTCTTTAATAGCTTTTTATAATCAGCCAATTTTTTCAGCCTGATGAATACCAGCAAATTGCTGTTTTAAAAAAAGCAGCTGTATTAGATTATTCACGACTGTTTAGTTGTTGTTTTTTTTTTTTTTACCTTCCCAGTCCTGTATTGGTGGCTCAACCAGTCACACAGCAGCAATTTCTTAGTTTGATTATAGAAAAGCATGAATGTATTCAGCGAAAGGCATTTATAGTGTGGTAGTTATCTGAGGAGGCAGGTTCAAGCTGTTCCATAGGAGCTGGGGATGGACGACAGCTGTCTCCCTGGAGACCTGTACTGAAGTAACAGGCCTCACTCTCTAATTACCAGCGCCCACCTAACCCAGTCAGCAACAAGGCGGGGAGTGCACCTCAGCTCAGACCCTTTGCAGAGAAATAAACAATGCCTTTTTATTACATGCAGCTGCTTTGTTCTGAAAATAGCTGGTTAAAGACAAATACATACTAGAAAAAGCTGTTCCTGCGTAACAGCGAGTGAGAATGCTAATCTGCAGAAGGATTTCAGCAGAAGATCCATGCAGAAGAGAAAAAGTAGCTGAAAAACATTGAAGAATTAGAAAAATTTGAAGTATTTGAACAATTTGAAGTAATTTGTAGTAGTAGTAGTAGTAGTAGTAGTAGTATCAGTAGGATCAGTAGTAGTAACAGTTGTAGTAATAGTATCAGCAGTAGTAGTAGTAGTATCAGTAGTAGTAGTAGGAGTAGTATCTGTTGTAGTAGTAGTATCAGTTGTATCAGAAGAATTTGAAGGAATTCAAAGAATTTGAAAGATTTGAAGTATTTGAAAATTTGAAAACAATTTAAAAATTTTAAGAATTTGAAAACTTTGAAGCATTTGAATCATTTGAACAATTTGAACACTTTGAACAATAAGAAGAATTTGAAGGAATTTGAAGGAATATGAAAAATTTGAAGAATTTGAAGGAATTTGCATTAATTTCAATGGGAGCAAAAAAAAGTACAAATACTTTAAAAAGTATAAAAGGTACCATAACCATGAGATATAGCAGTAATGTCAAGAACGAACCAAACGTTTTGGTACAAAAATCGTTGAAATCGGTTGAAGTATGCGGGAGTAGTTAGACGCACAAAAACGTACGGAATAATAATAATAAAGAAAAACAGGAAAACAGTAAGTGAGGAATGCTGTATAGCATTCTCACTGATAAAAGGTTCCTGCCCTGAAATGGCACATAAGCTGTTGCAACAAAATAGCCATTTTGCTGAAAATAACTTATTCAATAGCAGATGCTAGTATGCAGTGACCGTGCGTGTGACATTACGTCCGCTCGGTAATCCCAACCAAGTTTCCCCGGTTCAAGCAGCGAGCTGACCCTGTTGGCCTTCATTAAACCATGAGCTGAAAGAGCTGCAGGCCTTTAAATCGCCCTTGACACCAAAAAAGAACAGTACGTTATTACTGGACCGCGTAATGCAGCTCTGCCAAAGGCCTGAATATCTTTTTGATTCGAGTGACTCATGCAGCGAGGGCTCTGGAAAAACAGACTTGACTTATGTCTCTTCAGTGTTAGTTTATACGTCCTTCTTGATGTACACTCTTGTGGAGGACAAGTTGCTCTGAGATGTGGACTCCACTTTATTTTCATCATGCATTTTTATTCTGGTCGTCCGTGCTGGGAGATTGTTATAGCTCGCAGTCTGGAATGTTTTCATAAAAATAATAACTTGCCGTGAGCCATGAGGTGAAAGTCAAAATTGTTCAAATTCAGAGCCTTGTTAAAGGCTTCGCACCCTTTTAACGTTTCTAACAAAAGTGGAAATCCATACTTAACTTCAGAGCTGCTGTTCATCAGCTGATCAAAAATTGAGGATCATTTGCCAAAAAAAACAAAACAAACAGACCCCAAAATAGAAATAAAAGACTAAAGAAATGACTCAGTAATGAGTAATCCCACTGCTTGTTGACTACTTCAAAAAATGTGTTTACCGGTAGCTCTTAATGTTTGTCCTGCTTTTGTGAACATTGCTGTAGTAATGATGGCTTCATGAAGGGCCTATATGATCTGTTTTATAAGCCTCCTTCAGCATCTATTCTCTAAATATTTTCATCTTAAATTAGACTAGAGGAACATGTAGGATGGTTCAAAAGAGGGCTATTTTCTCCTAGAAGTAGTCCTCTGTCAATAGGCAATTATGTGGTGTCCAGCATGGTTCTGTTGAAAGACCCCGATGACTACCACACAGAAGAGGGTCGTTCACTGCGACATCTCCATACAGCCAGCTGTGGTCTGATCCTGCTTTATTTTTCTGATCACAGAATAAAACTTTCTTCCATCTTTCAATGTCTAATGCTCGATACTCTCTATCAAAGTCCAAATGGGCAGATTTTTGTCATGGGAGCAGATGTGGCTTGCCTTTTGTCCTATAATCCCTGAAGTCTTTTAATTTAAAATTATTGCTTTACTGTTTCCAACAGTACATATTAAAAGAAAGAAAGCATTTTTGCTATTGGGACTGAGAGGGGCTAACATGACTCAGACCACATCACCCTGATTTGGAAACATGGTGGTGGTAGAATCATCCTGTGGGGATGCTTTTCTTCAGTAGGCCAGAACTGGTGGATATGGGGTTGAAATCCTGGATAAAAATCTGTTACAGGCTGCAAAATGCTTGAGACTGGGGATCAGCTTCACCCGTCCTGCATCATGAAAAAAACCCCAAAAAAAAAAAAACATCTCGGGGAAGTCCACTGACATTTGCGGTTGGGAGAAAATGTGAATAACATTTACATCAAATCTGACTGGAGGAGATCACCCATACTTACCCAGAGGAAACGTTCTGGGAAATCTGGAGCCAATCAGCGTGTGTTTTCTTCCAAACTTCCAAAAGATGAGCAAAGAACGTGCAACAAATTAGTTTGACAAGTTAGCAAAAATTGCAGGCAGGATACTGTAGCTGTCTTGCTGTCTCTGAGTGGAAACAAAACAAGCCCTTAAAGGAAGTATTCTCTTATGCAATGTGGTACCTGGATCCTTCAGCTTTCCCTATATGGACTTTCCTTTAGAACTAGGACACAAACCAAGCGCATACAGATGGACAGCATAGAGCAGGAAGGCTGGCGGCTTCTGCTCTTGATCGTCTTTCACTTTGTGGAAACTGCTGAATCTCATACAGACGCTTTGTCCAAGCATGAAAGGGGGCTTAGATGTCTTTTTAAGCTTACAGTGATAGCACAGAGTAATAATAGCAGAGGCATTTCGTGTCATAAACCTCTGTGACCTCAATGGGTCATGAAAGCTTTTGAAGTCAAGCAGTTTGAACCTTGCGGTGTGTCAACATTTTGTTACCTCTAGCAACATGTACATAATATTTAGCTTTGGAAATGATCTCAACATGGCTTCACTCTATAGATACCAGCCATGGGATATGAGAAAAATATACAAAGCACAATAGAAGACAAGGGAACTGCCACTTTTTAAGGAACGTTAAGTTGATCAATTGCTTTTTTAACTTTAGTGCAAAGTTATTTAGTGTAATTGACACATTAAAAAGGCACAACATAAAAAAACGGAGTAAAAGTGTGAAAGCCCATAACCGTATTGCTGTTGAGCACTTCACCCAAACTCAGTCACATTTCGCTAATGAGTTTTTGGATGCTTTTCTGCTGAATATTTGGGAGTGAAGCAATTTAGAGGTTGCAAACTCTGGGAGCCCGAAGGCAAATTCTGACGAGCCTTAAATTGCTCGGGAAGTAACTTCCTTTTGAACAGTGTCATAAATTCTAATGATGTTAACGGGCTTAATTGGGTTTTTCTTAACTATAGGTTTGTTGTTTGATATAGACCACAAAAATTCACTGCCTTCCTGCTGTACAGCCAGCGGGATTTTTGCGAATATGGCACAAGATCCCTTTACGACTGCGGCAAATGGCTGTGGTTCAGTAACGTTTATCCTGTTCTCATACTGTTATCACATGAGAACAAAATTACATCTACTAATTTCTTGCATATATTAATGTTTGCCTATTATTTAGCCTTATATTATGGGGTTCCATCTGCACAGTGTTTCTATATACCCTTTTATAATTATAATTTTTTTTTTTTTTTTTAAAAACTCTTTTAATACGTTTTTCAACACTGAATGAGCTAGGCCCATTTTCTGGAGCCCAAATGTATTTCTTTTGGTGTTCTTTTGGTGTTTGTTGTAGCATAACATAGACCGCGAGATGATAATCAAAGTGGCTTCCTGTTCCACCTCACCCAGAGTCTCAAGACCAGTGAGTTGAAGACCAGCTGCCTTGCTCGCACATGCCTTTTCAGCTCTGCCCAGAAATTATCATTAGGATTGAGATCAAAGCTTTGTGATGGCCACTCCAAGACATTGGTTTTGTTATCCTTAAGCCACTTTGTAACCAGTTTGGCTGTATGCCTCGGGTCATTGTCCATTCAGAAGACCCATTTGTGCCCAAGCATCGACTGTCTTGGTGATGTCTTGACATGTTTCTTTAATCATCTCAAACGTTGTCAATAAACCTATCAGAAGCTCCAAAAGACATGACATCATCATTTGGGCATTCCCAAATTGTTTAAAGACATAGTGATCTGAGTAAACTTCTGAGTATGAAGACAGTAATAAACTAGTCGGTGATAAACTACAGACAGTCAGTCAAACGTAGTGGTGGCAGTGTGATGGTTTAGAGCTGCTGTGCTGGTTCAGGACCTGGACAATTTGCTGTGATTGATGTAACCATGAATTCTACTCTGTAGCAGAAAATGCCGAAGGAGAATGTCCAGTCCGTCAGTTTGTGATATTAACCTTACGCACACTTGGCTTTTTCAGCAGGGCGTATTTGGCGTGGCCTTGTTAAATTCCTGCCATCAATCTGATTGAGATGCTGTGGTATGACCTTAAATAAGCTCAAAACCACCTCCATTGTCCTCAAGTTAAAACCATTCAGCAAAGGAGTGTGGGCTGTGATTCCCTTATAAAAACTGCTTTCTGTGTTTACTACTGGTATCTTTGTCTGATATTGACACATTTAAATGTGACCAAAAATAAATAAATAGAAGAGAGAGGAAGGTGATTGAGCAAACTCTTTTTCACAGCAAAGCACACTTGTGTCTTAAGCCAGAAGAGAAAAGGATAAAAGTTGTCTGTGTTGTTCTGGGCCAAGACTATTTCCTGCATCTCCTTCGGTGGTGCATCCGCTCCTCATCCCTGAGAACACTGAGACAATAGAACAGATGGAGGAAGAGAACTGTCCGTGCATCTGGTTGGCTGCATTGAACGGACATTTTTAGCTTGTCTCCTACTGACAGAGAGGCCTAAAACAACATTTGAGGGGAGCCGTGAAATTTTCCACGTTTCTCTGTCATAAAGTTAGGATTTCATTCTATATGATTTGGCCATAAAGTGATTTAATGACAGTTTAGTGTCTGTTCACCCCCAGAGTCCCTCCTCTGTTTGGGTAGCAGGGGTCATTCATATAAAGTTTTGACATGTTACATAACTTCAAGCTTTAGGCTCTTTTAATGGAAAATCCTTTCAGGGATTTTCTCTTCTAATGACTAACGTACCTGTCTGTGAAAATCATTGCTGTTAGGAAACAGTTTTGTTTTGTTATGTCAAAAATTAGCAACAATTGCTCATTCTTTCAAGGTGTGTTGCTGGCAGAATATCTGATGACCATGTTTGAGCTGAAGCACTAAGGTTAGACTACTTTCTGGTGTTATAAGGAATCAATCATGAATCATCTCCTTTAGGTGGGCCCACCATTTGAAGAAAGAACAAAGACAAACTGTGGTTTAGATATTAATCATGAAAGATGTTGATTGTTTGTAGATGCTAATAATGTTGACAATTTCCCCCCAAGTTTGTTTTTGAATAACTGTGCATGCAGAAGACTGACTTAGCTCGCTCTTCCGCTAGTATGGATCCGGTCTTAATAATTTCCCATCACTTATTACTTATTACTTTCTACTCAGGCCTCCCTCTTCTTCTAATAAACATGAATGTGGTTTGCTTAATGCGACTCTCAGCCATGTTTAAAGTCCACAATGAGAGCAGTGGAGGTACAATGAACGGCTAACCGCTAAGCTAGCCGATAACCTAACCAGATACTTAAACACTAGCAGTGCGCATGTGCAGCAAGCAGAAACTATGAAGGAACAAAGACGGACATTGTCGTTATGTAAGCATGTCAGAATGATTGGCATGTTGGACTACCAATAGATAAGACGATACCCCTGGAACTTGAGGGACAGAGGGGAATGAAAGCAGGAACAAAACTCTGTCCAATCCCTAACCTTTGGACCAAGGGGCATGGATTGGTTAGAGTTTTTACAGGACTGCAGCTTCAACAGAACACAATTTTTTAACCTCCTGTGAAAACATAATGTATTTACTGCCTTCAGGATGGAAGGACCATTTTACCCAGTATTACCAAAAGTGTTTCTGAACAAGATTACCAACTATAGCTTTAAACCCTCAATATTTGAGGTAGTTTGTCATTTTAGCCCACCCAATATTTCCATATGAGGCCCGTGTGTGAGGGATATAGGTTGACCAATAAACCCCGGATTGGATTGCCTTTTGCGTTTTGTATCTGCCCCATGTCAACTGGTTAGATGCAGGTCGACCCAAGAGATGAAGGGGACCAATATGTGCTCTATATGTGCAGTGCAATTTGAGCGAATTTTCCTCATACCCCTTTGTGATCTGTAGATAAAAACCTATGAACACATGTTGGCTGTGAAGCTGAAAATACGTTACTGTAATACCATGTTTAATGGTTTAGGAGCAATAACACACACATGTTGACCTTAAACACTTCAACCTAAAGCTCAGTCCAAAGTCCAAAGCAATCAGTCTAGGAAGAAGAGTCCTTGTACCCCGTATAAACTCTAAGAGAAATTGTGACATTCTGGCAGAAGACAGGTTATTCAGCTGTTGATTTTGGGATTCTACATTAGAACAAAGACAATTTGACGGATTACATTTCTGTTCTTTCCATAAAGAAATTTTGACCTCTAAAGGTAAATAGCAAAATAAGATTACCGCGCTTTTTTTAATCTCCAGGTTCTCTTTGATCAGTAGGTGAACTGTGATACTGAGTGATTTGTTGATAAAGTCTTTTTCATGATAATCTATGATATCATTTTCTCCTGAGACTTTCAAACAGCTATGTCTACATGTTCTGTTTTAAAAGAGGCTGTGATTCCCAAACCTGGATCTCAGGTTTGAGGAAAAGTGCGACTTTTGTCCTAGCTGTGGAACAGCACACCAGATCTTCCATTTTGCAAAATTGCTGAAGGAGGTCATTGACGTCTGATTATTCTAGAGCTGGAGAAGGCTTATAGCCACTCCCCCCAAGACAGTTTGTGTGGGGTGCTTTGGAATACCTGGGTGGATTTTTGGCAGTATCTAGTTTTTGTGCAACCAAAGTAAGGTGTCTGTATTCTTGGCGCCAAGTTAAGCTTCTTACACAGGTAGATGTTTGACCCACTCCCCCCAGGCGCTTCCCCTTGTCTACAGTCCTGTCTGTGGTCTTCATGGGCAGGAGATCATGGAGCAGTAGAGAGGGACTCAGCCTTGCTGTTTGCAGGTCGATGTGATTCTTCTGATATCTTCAAGTCGGGAGAGAAGCAGCCAACATACAGTCTGTTTCTTGAAGTCTGAGAGCATGGTTCTCAGGCAGAAAAAGGTTGGGCTGCTCTGTCTGGGTCAGGGGTCTGTCTCTGCCTCAAGCAACGGAGTTCCAGCAGCTTGGTTACTTCCACATACGTGATGGTAGGATGGAGCATTACATGGATAGACAGATGGGGGGGCATCATTAATGCAACTGCTGCTTTTGGTATGGTGGAAATTGAAAGAGCCTAACAATTGAAAAGCTCTCAATTTACCACCTCGGCTACATTCCCACTCTCACCTCTGATCATTAGATATGGATCATGACCAAAATAACTAAATCCTGGATACAAGCGGCTCGAAAGAGCTCCTTCTGTTGGGTGGCAATGGGAGAGAACGCCTTCTATCTGGACCTTGGAGCAGATCCGCTTCTTCTTTGCATCGAAAAAAGTCCTGTGAGGTGGTTCATGTTTCGGTCAACTCTCTTTTGAGGTTCTCTGGGAATCCCCCACAGGCAGGAGACCCAGAATATTTTTGGATGAACTATGCATGTCTTCTAGCCAAAACACCTTGGGAATGATCTTGAAAGTGTTTCTTAGGAGACGTTTCCCTGGGTTTTCCTCCTGGACCTGTTACCACTGCAACGCGATCTTGGAAGTGGAAGACAATGGATGGATGGATGTTTTTATGGACAAAAATAATATATATATATATATTAAACAGATGAATGGAAAGAACTAATCAGCTGTTCACAATGCACTTTCTTCTCATCTTCTTCTACTGATTGCATGAACCAAAACATGCGCTAAATAAAGGCTGAAATAGTGAAATACTGGAGAATGAACAACAAGCTGTTGCACATTACCCTCTGGAGGCTTGTTTTGATTAAACACCGACCAACCACGAGGCCAAAAGTTAAGTCATTTGAGTCATGATACTGGTAACAGGAAGGCTGCATCCTTTTTTTCTCTCAGAGAAAGAAAAAAAAAGAAGGAAGAAGATTGCATTTCATATAACTTTCTAAATGAAAATGTCTCTTCAGTGGGGGAAAAAAAGCATAAATAACCGAATTTGTGTGCAAATGGGGAAGTGGCGTGTTCATTTGAGGTTGAGATCTCCACATGACTGGAGTTGGAGTTTTTACGACACAAATAGCCTGCTGCATAATCCAACTCGCTCACTTGTTTTTCGGGATTCATAGAAAACTTTCATCAGCGGTGATTAAGTTGTTTTAAACATCGTTGCTTAGACAGAACTAATAAACCTAACTCACTGGGGACAGTGAGACATAGCTGTGTGTTTTATAATGCTGATTTTCATGCATGTAATCTGTAATTCCAAAGTATTTTCAGGAGTTATATGCACATGTCTTGGGGGGTGGGGGGGGGGGGGGGGGGGGGAGCATACCATTCTTGCGGCGAGTTTTGTTCTAACATACCACAATCCCCCTTTAGATACTCAACCATGCAAACACTGTAAAAAAAGCTTGCAGATATGAGATCCGCTACAATACTGTGCACAGTTCATACCCCTGTCTGTGCTTTGTTTTCCCAATTTACACCACTTTCTAGCGATTCACTAACTAGTGGTGTTTTTAATTTACTGAAATCTGAAATTACACATGTGAAACCAAGCATGCATGCACTTTGTCTGCTCCAGACTTCAAGAGCCTTTGCTCTTATGATCTGAGGATTTTGTAAATTAGAACAATCTGCGAGGGCACCGAGCACATGCACATGGCAAGGAACCGACCTCCCAAAAAGAGTCCAATTAAACTCTTTGATTTAAAAACTGTTGTTTAAAAAAAAAAATGGATTCGTCATCTACGTGAGAGAACGGTTTTTACTAATACGATGGCTTTGGCAGGGTTTGAACTCTTGCAGTGTTTTTGAAAAGCAGGTGCTTGACTCGGAACGGGCTGTCAAGAGTCGACCCCATGAAAAGACAGGAGCGCATATTGAGAGCAGATGTGAACGTGCTGTAGTAGAGGAAAGTGCATGCACACGGAGAGAGGTGACCAGAAAAGTGCTGCATGAATGTGGCTCATTGTGCTTGTGTTTCATGGAGATGGCTGCGTTCACGTCGAAGGTGGGTATGACTCACTTCACCCATTAGATCAGTGGCTGAGGTTTGGACAGCAGCCCTCCCCTGATACTGAGACCACCACTCACAAACCGTCCTGAGCAGCCATCTGCTCAACATTTCTGCTTTTGATTTTTTTTTTTTTTTTAAGGGGAGTTGAAATACTGCAAATGTAACACTTTTCTGTCCAAGGATCAGTCATTGCGCTGCTCTGCCAGGCAGCAGCCGCACTGCTGCGGGCCAACTTTCCTTGAGCAAACGGGACATATCTGCCCTCCTTTTCTGGAAATAACTTTAATCGCTGTAGGGGAGGGGCCCTGGGGGGGATGGGGGGGGGGGACTGCTGCATTACAGATGCATGATACCCTGAAGGGGGACAATACAGTATGTTTCAAAGTGGAGCATTACATTGATCTCTGCATTAACGTCAATGGAAAAACAGGGCAGCTTTCACACAGTTTTAATGTTTGAACATTACCGATGTTGACGTATTTTCGCTTCAGTGCAGAAAAAATGTAAATAATTCTGTTTTTAATGTGCAAACCAGCTGAAACTGCACCTTCACATTTAATAACAAATACCCCTTTCTTCAGATTTGTGCTCTTGTTCTCTCTGCATACAGGGAAAGGGAAGACACCGCAAACTCGTTATTAGCCAGAAAAGGAAGCCCAGTCTCATATTTTCCTGTTCCAATATATCTGTCGTCATCTCAAGTTGAAAGTATCCTCCTTTCTTCAAGCTCTTTTGTTACTATGCACATAATGAAAACAGGTGAAATAGAACTTGAAAATTAAACGTTTCTGTTCAACAGTATGATTGTACAGTATGCCTATCAATATTCGCCACAGAACTTATTTAAAATTTGCAGGCATATTTTTGTGCATTCCAACCCGTTTCAGGCTCTTGCAGAGGTAATCATCCCTCTGCAGAACCTTTCCATATTATGTTACATTACAACCAAATTCTTCAGCGTGTCTTATTGGGATTTTATGTAAAATGTCAACACTGTTAGGGGTGTAACGATACATAAATTTCACTAGAACGAGACAAGATTTTAATAATAGTTTAAAGACAACTTCAAAGGTCAAATTTATGCCACAAAAAGGCGTTTATTGCACATTTTAGAAGTTTTGTGACAAACTCAAGTAATATCTTTTTCTGAATTCTTGAATGTCCTCAGACCTTAGAACAATGCTTTCACAATGCAGGACCTTCTAACTCAATATAAAAATATGAAATTCACATGGAACTTTCCAAAGATTTCACATAAGAAAAAAAAATAAGTGAAGCATTCCTTTACTTTATGATTTCTTTACTTATTCTATCTTTTAGTACTTAAATGGCCAAAATATCTCCTGAATGACACTAGACCCTGGTCCCTGGTGGTCTAGTGGTTAGGATTTGGTGCTGTTGATTCCCAGTCAGGAAACTTCCTTTATTGGGGGAGTGGTGTACTTGTGTCCTATAGAACCGATTCTGGGTTAACTGGCACTATGGCTCCCTGAGCATGACCATTAATCCCAGATTGCCTTGTCTGTCACCATTTCGTGTTTCCACCGGAAACCCAAAATGCTGCCAAACAAACGATTTAAAAGTAGTTGGAACATTTTCTATTGCAACTTCAACCGGTGAAGCTAACGCTTGCCAGATAGCAGTTATAGCAACAAGAAATCTCGGGACGTTTTAATATTGTACGAGATATATGTATGAGATCTCATTACATCCCTACAAACTATTGCACAAGTGTGAAGTGGGTGGAAAATGATGTTGGTTTTAATTGTTTTCCCAAGTAAAGATCTAAAATGGTAAATGGCTTGTATTTGTTAGCGGTTTATCACCCATTCACACTCTGACGGTGGTGAGCTATGTTTGTAGCCACAGCTGCCCTGGGGCAGACTGACAGACACATCGGTTTCCCGGACTCTCTGACCGCCACCAGCAGGCAATGTGGGTGAAGTGTTTTGCCCAAGGACACAACTGAAACGGTGAGAGTAGGGAATCAAACCAACAACCCTCCAGTTACAGGACAAACTTCTAACTCTTGCACCACTGTTTACCCACAGAAAAAACAACACACAGAAATGTGTGTCGTGTTTTGGTATTAAGCCCCCCCCCCCCCACACACACACACACACCCCCAAAACAACACTTTGTAGAAAAACCCTTACCTTCCTACCAGCTTTGCACATCTAAAGTCTAAAATTCTGTGTTTTTTTCTTTGCGAATCACATTTAGACAGAATGAAGAGAATCATTCGATTCCTAAGTCTTGCCGCAGATGTTCAGAGTCAGAACTTGGACTAGGCCGTTCTAAAAACACGGATATCAGGGTTTGCCACCTATGATATATATATATATATATATATATATATATATATATATATATATATATATATATATATATATATATATATATATATATATATATATGTGTGTATATATATATGTATATGTATATATGTATATATATATGTGTGTATATATATATATATATATATATATATATATATATATATATATATATATATATATATATATGTGTGTGTGTGTATATTCATTAGTCATGTATTTATGTGATCTTATGAAAGATTGCATTGTGGCTGTGCAGTGTAACCCCTTGTCTGTTAATTTCTCAAGGGAAAGAGGCTTTGACTGTGATGATTGCATTGAATTTCCACAACATAATGTAAATAAAATTACTAGTACTACTTTTTACATCTATTTTTCTAAATAGATTCAAAGCTATGTGCTTTGTTACCACAATTTTTGACAAACACCCACATCCACTACAAGCATTTGCATTCATCCTGATTTTGTAAATGTCTTGTGTTTTTCTTTATCTTAAAACAGAAATACAGACAACATGGTTGTTATTTAAAAATTACACATTTCCTACAATAGATACAACTTCTCTTTTTTTCAAAGGGCCATTTAACATTTGCCACTCTAAACGAGTTTTATTTTGCTGGATTGAGGGGAAAACTGGTTGCAGACCCCTGATCTAAACCATTCCATCTGAAATCTGGAATTATGTTTAGGGTCTTTTTCCCTCTGGAAGGTAAGCCTCCCATTTCAACTCTTTTTGCAGCCTCTAACAGGTTTGATCCAAAGACTCCCCCTGTATGTAGCCCCAAATTCTTCTGTTCAACTCTGACCTTCTGAGAAAAAGCCTCCCAGTAGCATGATGCAGCCACTGCTATGTTTCACCCTTGGGCTAATGTTTTCATGGTCTTAGTCTCCAAACACATGGTGTTTTATCCTGAGGTGACAACATTTCATTTTGTCTCATCTAACCAGAGCACCTTGGTCCACATGTTCTTTTGGCTTTTTTTTTTCAATATGTCTGCCTGCCACTCTTTTCTAAATGTGTGATTTGTGGAGTGCAGACCTTATAGTAGTTGTCCATTCAACATATTTAACCACCTGAGCTGTGGCCCTCTGCAGCACTTTGTGAATTAAGGCATGAAAGGTGCAGTGTGTACAAATATATTCTACTTCCCATCTTAAGATGATTGGTCGTTGTGTTAACGTTGTTCAAAATTTAAGCCATCGCTTTACAACTTTACCCTCTTTCACGAGTTTTCCCATCTCTGCAAATGTCTACAAGGACCTTTAAATGGCTGTACTGAGAATGAAACTGGAAGTACGGATGCTTGCACGGCGACCAACTCTGCAATCATTCTGCTTTCATTAACACCCCTGTAGTCTGGGCTCAGGCAGCTCAGCTAGCGTCAGGGGGAAGCGGCACTTGTTACTGCAGCTCGGCCGCGTTTACAGGGAAAGCCTGATTGCAGACATCGCTGCAGACTCATCTTCACTTCCTGTGTTAATCCCCTCGCCATTGCAGCTCTTTACTTCCGAGGTTTGGGAAAGGGCGTGGGGTGATTTTTTTTTTTTTTTCATTTCTGCCTTGTTTCACCCCAAACACCATTCACCCAAGCCTCTTGTAAGGGGAGCCACGGTATCCGGCAGAAACAAACAGCAAGGACCGGGCAAGAAACAAATGCTTTTGTCTTGGAGTTATATTTAGTTCGAGTCTGGCTGCACCCAGACTTGCCTGGCCTCAGCCTCAGATGTCTCGTACATTTCTAAGTTCTGCGGGCACCTTTTAATATTTTTTATAGCACGTTATCTTCTTAAACGGCAGTCTGTGCTCACACTTTATGACACAAGGCAACTGTAGCACCTCAGGGCCTCTCTCCCCAGCTCTCTCTCTGCTGCAGGAGCTCTGTCATCCCAGATCTGCTTTCAGTGATGCTCTCATTCCTAGAAGCCCTGCAGGCCATGCATGACTCTCCTCTGAGAGCGGAGGGATCCAGAAGACAGGAAACAGCTTGAGAGAAGCCCAGCAGTCAAGGCTGTGGGAGGGCAGAGGATAGGGTGTGGAAAAAAAAAGGGGGATTTCCTCAGATGGCGCTTTGACTTCTATCAGGAGTGTGGAGTCCTTATCTGTTAGTCTTCTTTCGAGTGCATGATTAATTTAAGGGTCCCTTGTAGTTGTAGGTCCATCTGTACGATTGATTTGATCCCATCAGATCTCTCCATCACTCCCCCCCCCAGCCTCAAGGACTTTTCAAAGTTCACAGCATCCTGCCTTGCCTGCCTGACTCAGTCAGGCAGGCATGGAGATGTCTTCACAAGCCCGGCTCCCTTTAGATTATGACATCCTCGGCTTTTAGTAAACCATCTCATTGGCTGCACACCCACTGGTCTTTCATTAGCCTAGATTAATTACCAGAAGGCTGCGTGGGATCTGCGCTCACTGTTTCTTTAAAGTCGTGCAGAGGGGAGCCCGCGATAAAGGAAGGAGGGGGCTGCTGTGCGCCAGTCGGAGGTGTCTGCCTGTCGCAGCGCCTTGGGGTTGACATTAAGAAGAGCGCGTCCATGCTCCATCTGGGGGGGATCGTCGCGAAGCGAAAGGGCGCCGGAGCAGAAGCCGATCGGGGGAGGTGCTCATCGGTCCGAGGATACATGGATGGACAGAGAAACACTGCGATCGGGATTAAGTTGTCAGCCGCCGCTAAGAAGATCTGGATGTGATGGGGAATACAGCGCCTAAACCGTTAATAGGTGAGGCTTTTATTCGTTTTTTTTTTAGGGGGGTGAGGGGGTGCATTATTGGCTTATTAATGTGGAAATCAACAGAGGTGGCTCGTCTTGTGATCGCTGTGCACCGAGAAGAGCTCCGCGGCGTCACGGGGGAGATGAGCGCGATTCCCTGCGAAGCGCTCCCCCAGCAGCCGCCGCGCTCCACGATGGGAGAAAAAAAAAAAAGAAATAATAAAAAAGACTTTTAAGCTATCAGCTTCCGGAGTTACATCATTGATGCAAACTTGCGAAACATGACATTAAAACGAAATAATGAAGTATGTTTTTTTTTATTTTTTTAAAAAGCTTCATCCTGTTACCGAACTCAATCATTTTTGCACAACTGATGTGTTAATTTAAATAATTAAATAACAGCTAAATTATTCTTGCTTTTATGGCTGAGTCAGATTTTAGGACTGGTTTTCAGATCACAACTTTCTATTTCCAATCTCAATGTGATGCTATTGCAGATGGATCGGAAGTCAGAGCTCAAAACACCTAGTCAGGTCAGTGGGAACAAAAGTTAAATATATACAAATAGCAGAACAGAAGCTGGACAAACACCAAATACCCTTTTATTCCAAGTGCCATTGCTTTTTGAGAGCACGCAGTCTCGAGTGATTACCAACGATTTATTCTTGAATGCGCCTGATTGTCAGTCTCATTTTTGCATGGTGATGGGCTCTCAGCTCTGAGCCACTTTGTCATGTTACCTAGAGCCCATTACTTGATAATCAGTTCCCCTATATCACTTTGATTTAACGTCAGTCACACTCCCACGCTCCCAGCAGGCCCGTCTCACCGACTGAATAAGGGGGTGCTGCCATCACAGCAGCTCTCAACAGGGTTTTCCAGAAATGTTTCCTTCTGGAGATTCCGCATAAACTCTGTTCAAGTCTATTCGAAAAAGGAAGTCAAGCTCTGGTTTGTGGATATGTGCACTGACAAAAGAAACCGCTTGAATTCAGGCAAGGAAAGTTTATTTATATAACCCTTTTCGGTAACAAGATGATTCAAAGTGCTGTGCATGAACAGAAAAAACATTACAGACATAGGAAAAACAAAAGATTAAGATAAGTAAATCCTTGACGAGGCTTCTTTCATACATTAACAAACATACAGAAAGACTTAATTGTTTCTATTAAAAATAACAAATAAGCTACCTATATTGGGGATTTCTGATCTAAAGTAATTTTGCCCAACCTTTCCAAAGCTACAAATAGAATAACTTATTTTGTTTCATTGTTTCACTGAAATGAGCTTCATCACTAAAAATTCATAGCTTAATTGTTCGTATCCATAAAGCTACAGCTTGAGGTCTCTGATCTGACCCTTCTGACTCTAAAACAGAAAGCAGCATAGTATGGGAAGAAAGCACAGTCGAGGAAGTGTGTATGTGCCTGGTTGTTTTAGGTTAATCATGTGTTACTCCATAAAAGTGTAACTCTTTGCAATGTGAGTAGATTTTAATCAATACTTCTAAAAGAAAACTATGAAACAGAAACAAATTAGTAAAAAAAGAAAAAAAAAATGTAATATATTGAAATAGTTAAACTTGCATAACATTTTTTAATAATTTTGCAATTTTTATCTTTTCATGTTAAAAAGACACAAAAAAGAAAGATTTATTATTATTATTATTATTATTATTATTATTATTATTATTATTATTATTATTATTATTATTAAAGCACTACTGAAATAGCATTATCTATATAAAATCTATATAAATGCGGTGGCATGTAAACTGTTTCCCTGATATGCTCAGGTAAATTATTGCATTAAAACCTGTTAGATACTCCGTGAGAACCGAGAAACGTGTTTTTGTTCTCCTGGTGGCAAGAACAAGAAAACAAATTAATTTCGGCTCTGACTATACGTACTTCGTGAGAAACTCAGCTGCCAAATTCCTCGACAGTACCGCCCACTGTAGCGTAAGTATAGCGTAATCGTCCGTGAAATTTGACAGACAACACAACACCACAGTGGCAGAGAGGGAAGTTTTCAAATTGATGAAGGAAGAGAAGGAGGAGAAAAATGTATTTGAAGCAGAAGAGGAAGAAGATTCCCTGTTGTTATTCACGATAGCCGAAGAAATTAGGAAAGCAAGTAAATGTAGACGGCATGTTCAACTGCTCAATTCCACCAGAGGCGAATAGGGCGCATGCGGTGTCTTAGTACAACAGACGCATAAGACATTTACTCTTTTCCAACTTAACCACAACCAACCAAATCCTGACCAATCACACAACAGCTATTGGACACCCAGAAAGAAAAAACGTTGAGCCCAGATGTTGTCTCAAAGACAAGCAGCGAGAACTCCCAAAGCAGGGCTGTGAGAATGAAATTTGTTCTTGCAGCTTTGGGTGGGAGAACAAATTTCTTGCTTAGACCTCCACTTGATAGCAACCATGACTTTAGCACTGGTACTTTTGCTAACTAGTTAATCCATAAAACGCTCATTAAACTGGAAACTCAAATCATTCTAACAAGGTGGCACATAAGTCTTCGCTGGGAATCATAGCTAAAATGTGCCATTCTTTTGTAATGCCTGCCTCAGGGTTAAACTCAGCTTGCTAAGCAATTTAATGTTAGCGGTATCTTACACTCACAAAAATAAAATAAAATAATCCTAGCTTGCTCCAAGAGAAACTTTCTGACCCACAAATAGTTTTGATATGGACTCAAATGTAAATGATTTCAATGGCTTTAATTCCCTTGCAAATCTGTTTTTTATAGAGTGCATTCCCTGATAAACACTGTTGTTACTTTTTTAGTAATAATCTAAGCTATATCACAGCAAAGTCATCGTAATTATCTGATGAAAAGTGAATCATTATAATTTAGAATACATTTTGCTAAGATGATCAAGCAAATAAACAGCTTGACCAGCTCATGACCAAAGATGAGTCTGAAGGAGGGTTAAAATCAGTTTTCTATTTTGAAAAGCAGTCCTTTGTGTGACAGTGCTGTGTCTTGTGCAGTCTTGTGATTTTATTTATACTTTTGAATTTTTTAGAAACCCTCAAGGGTAAACTTTTCATAACTGCCCCCTTCAAAAAAAAAAAAAAAAAAAAATACCAACAAAAAACAAGAACACTGATCAGCTACGAGCAATAGCAGATATGATCTGTAAGGCACACGTTCTATTGATGGAAATAGCCTGCAAGCATCGGCTCATCAGTGCTTGACAAGCTGTTCCTGATCAGCAGTTCAAACGAGAACATCTAGTCCCTTTTATCACCTGAATTTCTCAAACACGCCAAGTCCAAAACAGCGTTTGAGCTCTGGATTAAAAAATCCTACATTTCTTTAAGGTCAACCGAGAGCCTCAAACAGCATCAAAATGTGAAGGAGTGGTAGTGCGAGTAGTTACGCATTGTTGAGAATGACCTTGGCCCATTTAATTATTTCAAAGCTCATTCATAATCGTCTGAGTCTTTCTCTAACCATTTCACTCACAGTCAGACAAAATCTATGAAATTCAAGCACCAAATACTTTTTCTACCTCAGAAGATGTGAATACCACATTCCCTTTTCTGTTTTAGATGGAAATAAACTATACACCATAAACAACCAAATATATTAATGTTCTTAAGTATGATTCTTAAGACCAATACAAAAACCTGTTTTCTAGTGTAGTGCAATACTCTTGTGGCAAACAACCCTAGTCGCATAATTTCACGCCTAAGGGCGCTTTGAGACCAATTGACCCAAGTTATGGGTTTGAACCACGGGATGAGGAGAGAAGGCACACTTACACAAACACCATGCAGAAACACCGCAGGCATGGATTTGGACCCAGGACCTTCTTGCTGCGAGGCAACAGCTATACCAACAGCACTACTGTGCAGTTTTTCTAACATACATTTGCCGCCAACAGCAGCGTTACATGCTTTGAGCCTGTTGTGCTTTGTCTTTCATCAAAGTGTCTGCATCACGCGTCGCTGTCAATGATTAAACCTCCAATTCCCTGTTTGTCCGCCTTTACCGCCTTTGTTAAGCTCAAGGCGGTAAAGTCAACCCTGAGCATGTTTTTTTTTTTTTTTTTGTGTTACATTTACCTCCAAAGTATATTTTACTTTCTCAAAACCCACACTGCTTGAGACCGGGCGGGAAGAAGGCACATTATTTGAGAAGTTACAGATGTTCCTGTGCTCCGTAGTTTAGAATATAATCAGTGATAATGCCTAATTTAGTAAATGTGCTGTGGAACATTTCCCTGAGTTATTGTCTTTGCACAAGAACGCCGTAAATTTTTTACAGGAACGTGATCTCTCCGTGGCCTGCAGGAGGAGAGGAGAGACACCGCCTCGCTTTGAGGGTCGAATTCCAGCCGGTCTATACCATAAACACTCATCATTCAAGTCTCATTTCTGCCGGCGCTCCGTTTGTCTTCCTCTCAGTTCTGATCTGTTTATTTTGCGATGCTCGTCAAGGGATTTGCTTTCTTTTTTTTTCTTCTTTTTGCTAACTAGAACACTGACTGCTCCTGTGGAGACGAGATCAAAGATTAGCCCTTTTATTTGGGTATTTTGATCCTATCTTGTCACTGTGTGATTCATGATACCCTTTTGAAGATAACTGGGGGGAAAAGGGGTGTTATTCAGGGTTTGTTGATGCTGTGGGCCAGGGGGGGTCTAAGTATGATGAAGACTCATGGTATTTCAAGCTTTATTTTAAAACATAACCTGCATCCGGTTTCCCAGAGATTGATAGACAAACCTATTTGAGTCCATTAACAATTTTCATGTCCAAGATTGTGGACTCCCTTTTCTCTAACTCTGTCCTCTAAATCAGCTGCTTTTAGTCATCTGCAGACACCTTATTATACACCATGTTCACCGAATCATTAATGGGCTTCTCTTATCTCCCTCTGTAACCCCTGATTTTTTACCATCCACAGATGCTACTCTGCAACCCCGCCCAGTGGCAAGCAGGCAGTATTACACTCTGCCCAACAACGGGTCGGGTGTGGAGAGAAGAACATCAGCCCCCCCGGTCAACATCAACTTAGAGTCGCTGCGCTTTAACCCGCACGCAAGGGGGAAGAACATCAGGCTGGATGGGCAGCTTCGAAGGGCCACTCGCAAGAACAGTTTCTGCAATGGCGTCACGTTCAGCCATCGCCCCGTCCACCTTTACGAAAAGGTTTGTTTCGTGTCTCTATATGGTTCTAATGAGGCTGCAATCAGGTTGTAATAACTTCCTGTGTTCAGGTCCGTCTGCGCCTAACCGGTGTGCACACTGGCTGGAGCGGAGCTCTGCGCTTTGGTTTCACCAGTCTGGATCCAAGTGAGCTGGAGGCCACTGACATCCCTAAGTATGCTTGCCCAGACCTGGTAACGCGGCCCGGTTACTGGGCCAAGGCCCTGCCTGAGAGGCTGGCCCTAAAGGACAACGTGCTGTCGTTCTGGGCCGACCGCCACGGACGGGTGTTCTACAGCATCAACGACGGCGAGCCCATCCTCTTCCACTGTGGGCTCAGCATCGGCTGTCCACTCTGGGCAATCATCGACATCTACGGCATCACCCAGGAGGTCACGCTGCTAGGTAAGGGCCGAGTCATAATGGCGATCAAAGCTGTGGACGCATCATTTTAAAAAAGATGATGTTTTCAGTTCAAGTAGATTCTGAGTAACGTGAGCAAACTCAGCTTCTAGTGGGAACAGTTAGCCATGTACAGTGTCTTGTAAAACCTTTTATACCTCTTTAAATTACTTTGTGTTGCAGCTACAAGCCTTTAAGGTATTTCATTTAAACTTACGGTGATAGACTAACACAAATTAGTGTGTACCTAAGAAGTGGAAGGAAATGGAAAAAGGTTTATTCCTTTATTTATTTATTTTTTGCAAATAAAGATTTTAAAAGTAAGCGGTGTGTATTTGTATTCACCCCAAAGTCACTGTTTGGACTCTATTTTCATAATGAAATTGAATGTCCTTTTAGTCTCAAGAGAACAGGTTTACTTCCAGGATTGAAATAGACCCTGTCTTCTCATCAACTCTGAGCAACTTTCATACCTCTGCTGAAGAAAAGTATCCACACAGCATGATACTGCCACCACAATGTTCAAAAATAGGGATGATGTGTTCGGGTTGATCTGCAAATAGATGTGGTAAAATCTAGCAAATATAGTGATTGCGATAAATGGTGGGCCTAAAAAACGAAATAAAATTATTTCGGTTCTCGGCACAGATTTGTTGAGTGTAGGAGTAATCATTTTTTTATCAACAGATTCTTTCACCTGAGCTGAGGATCTTAGCAGCTCCTCCAGAGTTATCATGGCTCCATCTCCATTTGCTCAGCCTGTCCTTTTAGGTGGACGGCGTAGGTCTTAGGTTTGTAGCTTGTCATTCTTTTCCATGTTCAGCTGAGGGTTTAAACAGTTGCTCCATGAGATCTTCTGACCATGGGATATTATGTCAGGACTTAACCTGCTTTACACTTCTCTAATAAACCACCGAGACTTTCACAGAGCAGCTGGATTTATTCTGAGATTCAATTATACTGAGGTGTTTTATTTAATGATAGCAATTATTCACTACCTTGTGTTTACCTATTCCATAAAAGTCCAAGACACTACTTTGAGGTTTGTGGTTGTTACGTGAGAAAATGTGAAAAATGTCCCGTTTAAGTACTTTTGCAAGGCAATGTAGTACAGAATTATGGATATTTTTTTTTTCTGGATTCGAGTCAGTCAGCTTGGGGCCGTGTGTTTTGACAGCCCAGAAATCTACAGAGATCACATTTTTATAGGTTCAACATATTCGCGGATTCAGTAGAGAGATTCTGGGGAGTTTGGCAAAGCCGTCCGAGCCCCTTGCATCGGTTTGGAAGGAGGTCTGGGATGGCTCGGTGGTGAGGCTCTGTGTGTCAAAACGGATCTGTGTTTGTCTTAAAAACAGGAGCCTCTTTGTTTCAAATTGGCTAACATGACACGAAGAAATGAACAACAGATGTCATGCAGCCTATTCACCCTCCCAGCCACTACTCCTAACACTCTCTTACTATCACTTTCCTGCGTTTACGCTGGCTTCCCTTCCATCTTCATCCTCTTCCCCCTGCTGTCTTCACTCTTACACATCGGCCGTTGTTTGTCTTCAGTCTGACAGAAGATGTAGCCTTGTTTGGTCAAGGCGGCCCATCCCAGGAGCTTTGGTGAGGGGCCGGCGCGCTCTGCTGCTCCAACATCTCTAGAAATAGTGGTAAAGGAATGCATCATAAGTCAGAGGGGGACTACAAGCAGCAGACGTGTTTATATCTGTTTCTGAAGCACAGGGAAGCTGAACTGCACTGTTACTTCAGCGTATAGAGCGTGGAGTAGGGAGAACATGTGTTTGTAAAGAAAGGAACATAATATGGTGATGATGACATTTGTCAAGTAAAGTAGATGTAACTTTGGAACCAAATTCGACATAGATTTCTTTAGTTTTGTTGCTTTCGGGACGCTATCGTCAGATATTCCCAAAAGAAACAACTGTAAAGTGACTTAACACCTGTGAGATGTTCAACATGTGCAAAAATGAAGAACTGAATTAGAAATCGTGTCGTCAGAAAGCATTAGGACACGACGGAATGTGTTTTTTTGTATCCTCCTCTGAAATAGCCACATTCCTTAAAAATGAACTTATCTGTCAATCCTTTGCCATTGATGCAGTGGCTTCAAGCATTTTTACACCCCTTGACCCGTTTCACAGAAAACAGAGTTGCAGTGATGGATGGGGAAAGGTTATGTTATAAACCACATAGCCTAATATAGTTAAACCCAAAATTGAAGAGTTCTGCTTAACTTCAAACCTACAAACATGACATATTAAACACTTTTTCATGGTAAAATGGTAAATGGACTGAACTTATATAGCACTTTTCCAGCCATGCTGACCACCCGAATGCGCTGTTCATGTTTTTGTATTGCCATTTGCTGCTTCTAGAAACAGCCCAAGTGCTAAAAAAACATCCTGCTGTTTTTTTTTACGATCAGTAATTGTTATCTCTGTGTCTTTAAAAACGTCCTGATTATTACGTGACAATCAGCAGGCATTGCCCCTCACTCAGCAACCCCAGGCAAGCCCAACCATTTACCTTGCAACCTGAGCAAAGCTGTGCCCTTTTAATCAGCTGGTTTTATCGCTGTGTGCACTATAAAATGGTTAACAATAGGCTACTGATAGCCTTGTGTCCATTTAGACACCTACCATTGAACAGCTTGGTGCATCCTTGCTGGTTGTGCAGGAAGCTCCACTTCTTCTGGGTCTGACTTGAGGTCAAAGATGTACAGTTTTACTATTGTGCATCTGTTTGTAGCCAATTTTCACGTCAACATTGAGTTGGAGACATGGCCAGCCACGGCTTGTTTGCATAAAAGTGACAGCCTTAGAGCAGCGTATTATGAAAGGACTTCAGAATTGCCAGAACTGGGGAGGTGAAAGCCTATGGTCTGAAAGGATTTTGTGCATAAAATTTAACGAAAATGCTTTGTTCAGCCCATAGACCTATTTTAACTTGTTCAAAAGAAAGCATAATAGGTCTCCTTTAAACCAATAGTTCAGACAACACACAGGAAAAATGTGGAAAAAAGGTGCCTGGGTAGTGTAAAATTCTATGTTTTGTTAAAAACAAACTTTGCATTTACCCAGAATACACCTTAACCACAGTAAAACACGGTGGTGATGGCAGCATCATGGTATGAGGAAGCTGTAATTCAGCGAGGACAGTGAAGCTGGTATAAGGTAGCAGGAGGAAGGATGGATCTAAATATGTGTAATCCTTGAAGAAAACCTGTTTATGAGATAAAACACTCAGCCAGTGCTACAGTGGAACAGTTTAGATGAAAGCAGAGGCATGTTTTACAATGGCCCAGTCAAAGTAAGGACCAAAATCACATTTCAAGACTTCAACATGAATCCTGACGGACGCTCTCCATCCGATCTAACTTAATCTGAGCTACTGTTGCGAAGAAGAATCAGCCAAAACTGGAGTTTCTAGATGTACAAAGCTGGTAGAGACATACTGTTTTACAGCGTATTCCTATTACAACATAATGATGACCGTAGTTGTAACCTGACAACGCGTGAAAAAAAGGGGCAATCTTCTTGTTCCAATACTCTTGTGTGTACTTTCAATACAAACGGAGAGACGAGACAAGCAAAAACAACCAGTTCTCAGAGCCCGTTTCCCGCCAAAGATGTCATATTTCTTCTGGAAAAAGAACTCCTCTGAGAAATCTCTGTGGCTATTACCAGAATTTTTTGCTTCCCTTGTAGTTAATTTTATTTCCAATGCAACAGCTTTCCAGTAAGTGTAAAAATTCAGCTAAGTCATTTTTAAATAATATTCCTGTCAAACGGTGACTGCATTTCTCCGGGTCCTGTCTTGGAAAATAAAGTGCCCCCTGGGGAAGTGATGTTTTAGGACAGATTATACGAGGCCACATATAAGTCATTAACCTTTTTGTCCACATTTTGCTCCACAGACAGCACGTTTGCTGAGAGTGTGGGATCCAGCTGCCTGAGCGCCGCCCGTCTGAGCGCTTGTCTTCCCCAGAGCAGCCACGACTCGGCCAATTACAACAACAATCAGCTGGAGAACAACCAGGCGGCCGCTGCCAAGATGGCCAACCTCCAGCTCAACGGCTACTCTCAGCTCATCCCCTGCTGCTCGTCCTCCTCTTCCTCCTCCACGTCGTCATCGACCGTCTCCGCTGCGTTCCCCAGGGGGGTCCGGGGCCTGCCGACCCTGCTGGACAATGACTTGCACTTTCACCTGATCCGCGGATCCGATGTGATACTCTCGGCAGACCGTTTGGCCGCCTGCATCCATTTCCTGGACAACAGCAGGACTCTGGTGTTCACCGACCGGCCGCTGCACGTGGGGGAGACTCTGTATGTGGAGGTGGGCCATCTGGGCCTGCCTTACTTCGGGGCGATGTCTTTCGGTTTAACGTCCTGCGACCCAGCCTGTCTGCACTCTGCCGACCTGCCAGCTGACCCTGAGGTGCTCCTGGACCGGAAGGAGTATTGGGTGCTGCACCGGGGCTTCCCCATGCCTTGCTCCGGAGACGTTCTCAGCTTCAGTCTGCTGCCCAGCGGAGAGGTGCAACACGGGGTGAACGGAGTGGGACGGGGCCGGCTGCTCTGCGTAGACTCCTCTCAGGTCCTGTGGGCCTTCTTCACCCTCCACGGGGCTGTGAACAGACTCAGGATACTCGGTAAGTGTGTTTGGAGCGACACATAAAGCATGCAAAGCTTTAAAGGAGGCAAAGCACTAAAAACCTCTCGCATTGCAATCGCTGGAATATTCAGAATGAAAGAAAAAGAGGTTTTTATTCAGCGACACTTAGTGGGATGGAGCTGTGAGTGTACGAAGCCTGTGAAAACAGTATATTACTTCAGTACTCCTGTTCTGTTTTTAAATACAAACCTTAATGATACAATCACAACAATGCAATCAACCGAGATGGGATTATCTCTTTCAAGGGAGATAAGATCATATCAGCAAATACTTCCTAAACACTTTTCTGTTTACTATTCTACGGCTGACTCTTACTTCCTCTAAGTGTCTTTCAGTTCCCAAGAGGAGGGTACAAAGTGACAACGTGACAGACTTATGATCTGTTTTTTTTTTTTTTTGCAAATCTCTGACCTTAAAATGCAGAAATTAGCAAATTTCCCTTTAAGAACTTTTTTTAAACAGCATACAAAATATTTATGTTATTTTTAGCCCCCTGCCACAATGCCTCTTCATCCCCTCCCACATAATTCTATTTACCTGTAAACACGCTGTTTCCTACCCAAAGCAGTTAAGCCTCAATGTATAAGTTTACTTCTTTTTTTTAATTGAGTATTTCTGACACATCCTGAAGATAAATAGTCATACAAACACTCAGATCTTGCATATAAGATCATTTAGGTGAGATGTGATCAGATTATTGTTGCTAGACTTTGAAAGAACACAATTTCCATTTTTTTTAAATTATGACCATCATGAAATATGAGAAACAGGGACCCCTGATTAAACCAAAATGAATATATGCAACCTCTTGATTACATATATAGTTTATCTGAGTCACAAAGACACATTGTCTAGAGTAGATAATAGAATATTACTTTAAATTCTCCTTTGTCCAAGCAGATAAGAAACATGATTTTGTACCCAAAGCAGTCAGGCGCAAGTACAATGGTTAAAGGTAACCAAGAAGTCAGTTCACAAGAACCTTTCCCTGCATCAGTGGGGATTAATTATTTATGTTTGGAGGTAAAGCCATATTGTGACTGAGCAATTGCTGTAAACCAGCATATCCATAATATTTCTTGATTTGATTTTGAATTGTCTTTGGTGGCTAAAGATTTTCCGGTTAGTGATTTATTATTTTAGGATTGAGTTTATTTACCATGTACTAGTAGGCCAGACCCTGCCCAGCCCTCACCCCCGCACGTTCCCTAGTCTGCCTGGTATTGCCTTCTTTAGGCACATTTTTTTAAAAATATTAAATGTGGACAGAGCACGGCTCTGGTCAGAAGGTCTTTAAGTATTATCCAGGATGAGTCACAAACATCTCTGCAGAAAATGCTGTTTCCTTTTGAATATCTTTGATGTCTTATTCCCGTAGTAACAGTGTCTGCATCCAAGTTTTAGTATTGTGCATTCACTGAGTCTGGAGTCTGGATTGGGTGCTTTCATCGGTCAGGACCGATCAAGCTAAAAATCTTCTGATTCCAGTTGTCAACCGTTCAAGCTTTTCCCAATACTGCAAATTTAGTCAAGCTAAAAGCCCTATAAAAACGGACAGCTACTTGGTTGAAGTGTTCATCTGCGCTTCACTTCTCTCATTTATGTGGTTGAGTTGCATTTTGGCTAATGTGTATTTCTTCTCATGGCAAGAAGAATTGTGGTAACAAGGAGGATAACTTCCCACCTCATCGGTCTTCATTGCAATAACTCTTTGTAAATCTGACAGCGTTAAAGAAAGGCAAGACGAAAAATCAAAACAGCTGCTTTTTTATTATTAATCACAGTTAGATTAAAATGAAAGTTGCTTCTCCACTTGAAATCACAAACCATACGAATACTTCCTGAAATGATGGCAACCTTTTTTTATTTATTTTTTTCCCAGGCTAAAGGAATTTATCTGAGTAGATTTGGTCTTCCTTCGGCTGTTTAACTTTGAGCTGTGACCTCTCTGCGTCCCTGCGGTCCAACTCCCACATAAACTCCCATCAGACCAGACCCCATTCTTTCTTGTTTTTAATCCGACGATGTTCTGCTATGAATAGAAGACCGTAAGAGAATTGCTCTAATGAATAAGCATGCATATCTAATCAGCCTGGAGAGGGCGAGTCAGGGTAAAGCCTGCAGCTTTGCATTCAGGGACCCAGAGGATGGAAACGTGCTGAAATCATTCGTTTTTTTAACTTATGTTAAATACATCCTCTGAGCGAATCCCACCTTTTATGGGTAGGAAATGTGGAGGTTGTCGGTGTATAATTTTTCCTTTGTGGCACAGGAACACTGCAGTCCAGTCCTCCCTGCACATCCCCCACAACTTCTCAGAGCAGCAGCCCAGATGACAGTGACTCAGACCTGGCTTTCAGCGTCAACAGATCTTCCTCTGCCTCAGAATCCTCTCTGGGTATGATGCCAGATGTTGACAGCATGAATTATGCTATACAGTATATGTGGAAGTCCGTATGAGGTCCCCTCAGGAGGACTTGGGGCCGTAGCCGTTCTGACACGCTACTGCAAAATGTGTTGTGTTCTCTCTTTGTTTCGGACGTTTATCCGTTATAGGAAACCAGGCTAAATATTCTGAGATTTCAAGATTTTTTTTTTTTAATAACGTTTCGCCAGAACTGTTAATTTTTTTGTATTTATCTGACATAAAAAAACATTCCAATAAAAGTAGAACACTCTGCCTTTCATGTGAGCCTTATCTGAAGACGTTCGCTTCTCTTCCTTGCAGTGACGGCTCCCAGCTCCCCTCTCAGCCCCCCCACCTCCCCCTCCCTGACTGCCTCTGAGCTGCCCCCTGCTGGGAAGAACGGAGAGTGCACCATCTGCTTCGACCAGGAGGTGGACACGGTCATCTACACCTGCGGACACATGTGCCTGTGCAACGACTGCGGGCAAAAGCTGAAGAGACAGATCAACGCATGCTGCCCGATATGCAGGAGGCCCATCAGAGACGTCATCAAAACGTACCGGCCGTGAAAGGCGGCTCCCTTCGTTCAACCGGGTGCTCTGCGCGGCAACCACCTGTTCACTCCTTCTCAGGCTTCGCTGGACAACAATCCTGACCTTAAATCTGAAACTGACCGCACCAGGACATCACTGTGCCTCCTTTGATTTCCCTTTCATATTGCGGCCAAATGCAGTCCGGAGTCAGAAGTGAGACGGCTGTCATCCTAATAAACTAGACCCGATGTTCCAGCACCTTTACTTCAGCACCGATATGATGAAACATGCGCTCCGTTTCATGTCTCCCCAACTCGTCTCGACTGTGTTTGTTGAAGCAGAGGGGCTCGTTGTGAATAGTTTGTCCTTATTGCCGTCATTCTGGGGATGTAGTCCTTTGCAAAAATCCAATGAGATCCTGCGCGTTGGAATGTTTCACATTTTGTCACGCGGCTGCAAACTTCGGTGCATTTAGTTTGGATTTTAGAGGACAGACCAGCACTAAAGTAGAACGTAACAGTGAAGTGAGGGGGAAACAGTTGAAAAGTGGGATATTTGTAGAACCAAATCTTATAGAGCCCACCTCCACAAGCTTTGTACATCTAGAGGAGGGGTTCCCAAGCTTTTCAGCGTCTGACCCCCAAAATAACGGCACCAGAGACTGGTGACCCCCTTTTAGCAGGTGGGATATTTTTTTTCTTTTTTGGGGGGCAAAATTATGAGAATAAAGTAGTGTTTTTGTAAACCGTCTCGCGACACCCCAAGAGGTGTCTCGCCACCGCCAGGGGGGTCTCGGCCCCCAATTTGTGAACCCCTGATCTAGACGATAACATTTCCGTCTGTTCTGATCTAGTAGTTTAGCTCAAGCATTGAGTCTTTCCATATATTAACAATCAGAGGTCTAAGACTGTCCCCTAAAATCAGTCTGACCTGACTGCTGTATTTCTTGTCACTCTAGCACCTGGAAGTTCTCTGATCTCAACCATTGCATCGTAGCATTGGTTGGATGCTGGTTTTCTTCATGGATTACCATTTATTAACGGCAAGTCCTAGCTAAACAAAAGGATCCCTAAAGCATAATGCTGCCCCTGCCATGTTTCACTCTGAGGGTGGTGTTTGCTGGAGGATGTGGGTTAGATATTGTGTGATGCATGAGGGCCATAAGCTAAAATTGTGAGTTCAATTTTGGCTTCATCTGACCAAAGCATCTTCTTCCCTCCACACTGGTTCCTTCTTACCACGCTGGCATAAAGCCCAGATGTGTGGAGTTAATCATCTTCACACTATCTGATTTTCACAGCTTATCCGTGGACCTCTGCAGCTCCTCCAGAGTCGCCGTGGCCCACATAGCTGTTCCTCGGATTAATACTCTTCCTGCCTGGCCTGTTAGATGAGGTCGACTGTGACGTATTGGTGGGTTTGCAGCTGTGCTATATTCTTCTCATTTTTGGATGCTGAATAAAACAGAGCTTTCTGGGGTGTTCAGAGGCTGAGTTATTTTTTTATAACCCATCCCTGCTTTGTACTTTTCCAGAACTTTATCCCCTGTCCTGACTGCTGTGTTTCTCGGTCTTCAGCATTGTTCACTGATGTCCTCGACCAAACCTCTGAGGCCTTCACCGAACAGCTGGGTTTAGGCCGAGGTTAAAAATGCACACAGATAATGCGAGAAATGCAGGTGACTTAGTTTCCGTTCGGAAAAGTTTTAGATAACCATGCATCCGTTTCCTTCTACTTCACAATTATGTTGTAATTTGCTGTTGGTCCATCTCATAAATGCACACTAAAACACATTAAGGTGTTTGGCTGAAAAGTGACAAAATATGAAATGGCTTAAGGAACATAAAGAATTTTGCAAGGCACTGTATATGTCCTTTAATAGAACCTGTGGACCATTGACTTTGAGTGCCTTAGATCGTTGTTGTGGTATCTCTAAAAGCAAAAAATGGAAATTAAATGAAAACCCAGCCATATTTTAAGCATCAGTTCTCCCCAGAGGCACACAGATACTGAATGTATGCAGTAAGAGTTGCAAAGGCAGGTGGAGAGAAGGTTGCGACTGGATGTAATACCATGCTTTGAAGAAAAAAGGTAAACCTGGAAAGTCTGGTGAAGGAAAAAAAAAGGGAAGGATTTGGTTTTGCACTCTGAGAGACAAACCGTGTTGTTTGAATAAAGTGTATCTAGTTTTGATTCAAAAAGACTAATTTAAGTGATATTTTGAATTGCACAGTTATAATTTAACCTTAACTTTCCATTGGTGTTTTCCAGAGATGTTTCGGTTCTCTTCAGTAAATCAACTTAGAGTGTGCACAGTAATGTAAATGATAAACGTAGAAGTACACACCATAAATAGATGTTTGCTGTTTATTAAGGAAAATATTGCCACTAGTTTCTACACCTATAATCTATATAGTAAATTCTCTGTTGTATAGAACTCATGAGAATCATGATGGTATTTTTTTGTTTCATAATGAAGTTTTGCTGATTTATACTTTCTTGTAAAATGAGCCATCTTTTTTCCTTTACATTTTAATAAAATATCTATTGGAAGGTGAACAACCCTTAAGAAACAAGTGTTGCAATTTATTTCGTTACTATGTATATTTATGCTGACTGGGGGAGGGGGGGGGGTATTTTTTGGTGTGAAGCTTATTTTGTTTTGACATTTTAGGAAAGAAAATAAAGTGACAATGAAGTAAAAATGTTATTGTTTTATGGTAAAACTTGAAGTCGAAGCCATCAGAACACTGGCTGTTTTTTATTTACTGTTGAAAATACTATTTTTACAAATGGTACTCATTTTATGCTTTATTTCAGTGATAGATACACTTTTATCATTTAGCTACATTATTTTGCCTTGTTGTTTCCGGTGTGATCTTGGACTCACCGCGATGCTAATAAGTAAAACGCCTCTTCCTCCACGGCTTTTTAGCATACGGCTGTAGGTTTCGGGTCAGAACTTCACAATTTAATCCATATTGTTTAATATTCCCCTGCAGTCTGAAGAGAACCTCACAGTGGGAAGCCCCCACTGACTTGATTTCATGGTGACCTTTTGATGAAACACAGTGAACTCTTTTTAAAATAACAACATAATGCATTCTGCCAGAAGCATTTCAGAGACATTAGCAAGATCTGGATGTTGATGCTGCTTGGTCCATGCATTTGATCAATGCAGCAGCTTGTCACTTGTGGAACACGTCTAACACTAGTGGTGTTTTGATAGGGGAAATATGACCCACCCACTCAGCCACCCATCTATCCATCCATCCATCCATCCATCCATCCATCCATCCATCCATCCATCCATCCATCCATCCATCCATCCATCCATCCATCCATCCAGCAAATGGCCTATACACAACCCTTGCAGGCAGACATTAGTGCCTTTCTACAACAATATTTGGGCAAAGTCATGGTACACGCTGGAAAATTGCACGAGTACTGGAATAAAAAAACAAAACAAGAGAGCATGAAAGATTGAGTCTTATCTGCATCTAGCTTATCTGCATATGCACCCACCCTGCTTGCTTCTTACATAAGAGGGAACAGGTTGCCTGCTTTTAAGTGGGTCTGCACAGCATGTTACCCCTCCTCACGTCTTTGAATGGTTTCAAGAGGTACGGCTGTCAATCAAACTGAGCCCATGTGGGGTAAAACGCTAAATCAACCTCTGGCAATCATTACCAAGAGTCCCTCGGCGCCACTATATACTAATAGCTACTAGCGCCACTCAACGGGGAAACTTAAAAAAACAACATCAAACCAAACCAAGACTATTTCTGCAGATGTTTCTAAATCCAGATCACTTACAATCACTCTGACCCTCACTTTGATGCCAGTGAAACCCCACGATCTCATGTTCTTTTACATTGAAGATTGTGAGATGGATGACAAGATAGTTCTGTCCAGATCTGGAATGATTGATGTCAGATATTAGATTTACACAAATGAACTAAGGGAATAGTTAAATAAGAGGAAAGCTCACATCTGAGGTGTCCACAGCCACAATATGCTTTGATGATGGAACAGATAACAACAACAACACAGAATGCAAATAGAACCAAAAGAGTACAGTTATATTATAATATATTATCCATCCATCCATTTTCCAACACGCTTATCCCTATTTGGGGTCGTGAGGGGTGCTGGTGCCTATCTACAGCTGTCAATAATGGGTGAGAGGCGGGTTTCACCCTGGACAGGTCGCCAGTCCATCATATTATATTATATAATATTAAAACATGCCACAAACCCTTCATCTTATTACATTTAAAATCAAGATCTAATGTAACAGTAATCTATAAAATAAAATTTGTGGTAAAGTTTTGTTACGGTTTTGTGGGATCCCCACCATACAATAAAAAAAAACCCTCATTGTCATCTTTTTACTGAAGGATAGAGATGTCCTCAGGTATCCTACCACCACCAGCTTCCTGTAACATTTATCCAGTATCTATAGGTTTATTCCTTGATTCAGCCTCAATACTTTATTAGGATTGTGGAAAGGTTGGAGTCTGTTAACCTGGCAAGCCAGATTAATACTGTGTAACACTCTATGTTCTGCACATCGTCAATCTGGGTTTGCTCCCACCGAATCTGTTTGGGGAAAGGGGGGCCACACAATGGCGCGGGAGTGGGACAATATGGACTCTCGTGTGTTTGTGAACGCTCAAATATCACGGCACTTCAGCTAGCATGCAGGGTTAGGGGTCTGTAACAGCTTGAGGATCAAATCCATACTTGTGTTTCTCCCAAACATTAGACATTAGGCTGTATTTTTTTCTTTTTTTCTTGAGCTTCAGGAAGACATTGTTGAAGAGGAATTTCAAATTTTTCAATTCAGTTCAATTTTATTTATATAGCAGCAATTGACAACACATGTCCTCTCAAGGCAATTTACAAAGTCAAATTCAATCAAATCATACAGATTGGTCAAAAGGTTTCCTGTCTAAGGAAACCCAGTAGATTGCATCAAGTCTTGACAAAGAGGCATTCTCTCCTCCTGAAAGAGCATAGAGTCACAGGGACAGTCGTCTGCATTGCCGATTGCTCTGCAGCAATCCCTCATACTGAGCATGCATGAAGTGACAGTGGAATGGAAAATTCCCAATTAACAGGAAATAAAACCTCCAGTCTGAGAGTGAAGTGCTCTGTTAGGAACATACGGGGTAAATAGATCTCTAATATGACTTAGACTTAGACTTAAACTTAGACAACTTTATTTGTCATTTGGTACGCACAGAGTGCGTACAGAACGATATTTTGTTGCATACAGATTGTAAATTGCAGTAAAAATTAAGTTACAGTATAAGGTGCAGCAGTGATTTAAAAGTAAACAATTTAGATGTAGACAATGCAGGAGAAGTCACAGTGTACAGGTGAGTATTTTTAAAACCATTTGCATGTGCAGAATTAGGGCATTTTTGCAAGAATACAGCTTGTAAATTACAGTAGATTTAAAATACAGTATAAGGTGCAGCAGTGATTTAAAAGTAAACAATTCAAATATAAACAATGCAGGAGAAAGTCACAGTGTACAGGTGAGTATTTAAAAAAAAAAACATTTGTATATACAGAATTTGATTGTGCAAAGGGCATTTGAGTAAGAATGCATTTAAAAACTAAGAGTTCGGCAGCATTTATAATGCTAGATGAAGATGCAATGGTGCAAAATGTGCAAATATGCGAATGTTGTGCAGAGTTTATGGGTTATAGTTCAGCAGTTCAACAGCAGTTCAACAGTCTAATGGCAGCAGGGAAAAAGCTTTTGCAGAACCTGGTGGACCTGCAGCGGATGCTGCGGAACCTTTTCCCAGAGGGCAGCAGGGAGAACAGTCCATGGTGGGGGTGTGAGGGGTCCCTGATGATGTTACGGGCTCGGGACACACAGCGCTGTGATGAGATGTCCTTGATGGAGGGAAGAAGAGCCCCGATGATCCCTTCTGCTGTCCTCACCACTCTCCTCACATTCTTCCAGTCGGAGGCACTGCAGCCTCCACACCACACAGAGAGACAGCTGGTCAGAATGCTCTCTATGGTGCTTCTGTAGAAGGTCGTGAGGATGAGCGGGGGCAGGTGGGCTCTCCTCATCCTCCTCAGGAAGTACACCAGTGACGTGGTGTTCACAGACCAGATGAGGTTGTCCGTGATGTGCACCCCCAGGAACTTGGTGCTGCTGACCACCTCCACAGCTGAGCTGTTGATGAGCAGTGGAACGTGGTGAGGCCGGTTCTTCCTGAAGTCGACGATGATCTCCTTCGTCTTCTCCACGTTCAGGATCAGGCTGTTTTCTCTGCACCAGCCCACCAGCTGCTCCACCTCCTCTCTGTAGTCCTGGTTGTTGTTGTCTCTGATCAGGCCCACCACCGTTGTGTCGTCTGCAAACTTCACGATGTGATTGGTGGTGAACCTGGGGACGCAGTCGTGTGTCATCAGGGTGAACAGCTGGGGGCTCAGGACGCAGCCCTGTTTAATATTAGATTTAAATGTCATGTCTTGGTCAAAAATAACACCAAGATTTTTTAATTGCTTCAAATTTTTGTGGGCTCTTGGTGAACTTGAGATCACAGGCTTGAAGAAAACCTGATTGACTCAGAAAAGGCTAACACTCATAAAAGGAAGAGTGACAAGAATTTGAAAATGATTTATACGCAAGGCCATACAAAAGAAGATATTTTAATTGTCATACACCCAGGTTTATATTATGGCATGTGGAGAAATAACAGGCCTTTCCTGTGATCCCACGTTGCGAGGAATAACAAAATACCATTTTTATCACAGTATAACCAGGAAGAGACCCTCAGGCATCTGAAAACGGACTATATTTGACCCTCGCATTAATCTTTCACTGGCCATCAACAACTGGAGGCGCACTCAAAAAGTAATTTCAGTGCCTTTTATGAACAGAACTCCAGGGCGTTGTCCTAACTGTGGATGTAAAATTTAAAGAGGGAAGTAATCAGCTTTACACACCAATGCAACCTCATGAAATCTGTCTTTTCTTTGCTTATTTTAGAGACACAATCTTTCCTCACAACACTAAGATTAGTTGCGGCAACCTCCATCTTTAAAATAAGACTCAGAAGTCTAAAAATGTTGTAGAGAAATACAGCATCAAAAATACATTACATGTGCAAGTGAAGGTTCCCTTATGATCAAGCAATGAAGAACAATCATAAATGATTGTCTTAATGCTAGTGATTTGAATGCAGAAGATTCAAATCACTAGCAACAGTGAAACGTTCTGTTTTCCAGGAGCTAAAATCAGTAACTGTACTGCATGGTTTTCATCATCAACCAGAGTTTCTGCAGGCACTTGGACGGCCCCTGCCTTTAAAATAATTAGCTGATGATGTGAGCAATGTTAGCTTTTCCTGAAGGAAAGGATGTTAATGTTTGCTAATACCCTAGGGATAATGTTCCAGCTCACCAGTACAGGTGGTCCTCTGTTTCCTTTTCCTTTTGTAATTCTCCAGGGAAATAATAATGAAAAAAAATCACATAAGGAAAGGCTACACGGCTGAGAGGCCACTCAGCTCCTCCATCCTCGCTACATAGGAAAAACCTGCATCTTCTATTTTTATACCGCTGTCCTTTAAAGCTGTGAATTAGGAGAGGAAAGGCTCAGAGCAACGCGTCACTACAAACTCATCATGCTGAACTACTTTTATATAAGTCTTGCCAGAAACTGAAACCATAATCATCTAATCCTCCTGCATGCAGCTCTTTGAACGGCTACAGCTCCAAAATAGCCAACAGTATCGTAATTAGACACAGTGACCCAAAGATGTAACTCTTTTCTGCAATTTGCTTTGCTGAGCTTTGGAGCATTTTTCATCCCTCACTTATTATCCTGCTTGCTCTTGGTGGTGGCAGGATAATTATGAATAAGTGGTTCTGGGCTGGCCGTGTTGATATTGTGCTTTGTTTTCCTTCTCAGCTCTTTGGTATCATCTGCTGCATGGGAATGGGTGCTCCTACTGGTTCCCACTGCACTAGTGACCAATCAGGCTTATCATCTACCTACTTAAATCCAAGAGGCAGGCATTTTTTTCTCGCCTGATAGTTGACTAGAAAGTAAGTTTAGCTAATAGCTATTTCCCTATAACCAATTCCTCACTAATAAATGTCAAAGCACAGCTGCCATGTCTGAATGATGAGGCAGAGGTTTGTTGCCCTTGTCTTTTCTGTTTTGAAGAGTAAGTAAAGAATCATGGAAAAGACCAGAAACACTGATAAAAGTTTTATATCCACTGCAAAGGTGTTTCGATTTTATTCATTTTGGAAGTACTTTATTAGGTTGCTGATTTCTAATATGCAATAAATGAAAGTATGTTTATATTTATTCTTAGGAATCAATCCTGAATTAGGGTTTTTAAATTTTCAAGTAAGTTTTAAACAAAATAAACGTGTCAGAGTCATAAATTTTGGTTCATCATGGTGTTCTTTCTGATTTAAACAGCCGGATCTGGGGTGAGCCCAGCTTGTTGTTACCTCAAGCGGACACGTTTAATCTATTGTAAAACAAACCTTTAGGCACAAAACATTGCTGGGTTAGTTCTTTAAACCAATGTTACATTCATGGCTTGTGGGCAGAAGTTAGGATGTTTCACTGAACATTGGGTAAAAAAGTCAGGTTACATAAGAGATCAGACGGGGTCAACGACCTTTACAATCTAAAAAGACCGTTGATTAAATATTATTCGTGTAGAGCAACAAAAGCTAAATAACCATTTGAAAAGAGAGGAAAAAAAACAACTACCATAAAATTCTCATTGACAAATTTCATGATTTCAAAGTGAAGAATAACCATTTTATTCCCACTTTAAGTTTTTAAAACAAATAAGAACATAAAGCTTCACGTTATTAAGAGCCGCTTATGGCTCTGGAGCAGCAGGTTGCCTCGTCATTCTTCACAGATCATCGTTATGAACCCCTCAACATTGCTGCTATTAGCATGCAACTACCAGGCTGCATGCTGCCCTGCTAGTCTAATTAAAAACTAAAGCCCCACCGCTGCAGGGGTCTCTGTATTTATGTGCATGAACACTGGTGCAACCACTGAACAATCATTGATAAACACTACTCCCTGACGTCGAGTAGGTTACATGTCTGTTAGATATTGGCATGTTTTCCTTTTGAGGGCGCTAACGGCAGTCATCGTCACAGCTGTTTATATCCCACCAGACGCCACTGTTTTGCAGACATTCTCTCCTACTGATAATGATAAACACACAGCGGCGGGCCCAGCCTGATGGTGTTCCCATCATTGCTGGAGACTTTAATGCTGGCAATCTAAAAAAAAACTGATCTCCTGAAATTCCACCGACGTGTCAGATGCTCCACAAGAGGGAAGCAAACTCTAGACCATGTTTACACCAGTATCCAGCCGTACCCTCTCCCACACCTCGCTCAGTCAGCCCATCTCTCCATCCTGCTTACCGCAACCACCATCTTAACTCCACACCACCAAAGCCTGCAATGAATTTGCTAACTTCTTTACGGAGAAAATCCAAAATATTAGAGGTGCAGTCTGTGCATCCATATTCAGTACCAAAGTTGTCTTCAACTAGAGCAGATTATAGACTTAACCCCAAGTTGCTTACTGATCTGCTGTTGCTGTATGAATGCTGGAATGTGATTGGGTGAATACGGCTTTTAATATAAAGTGCTTTCAATTGTCAGTAGGACGAGAAAAGTGCCTAAAGAAATTCAGTCCATTTAGGTTCATCATTACAACTGCGACCAAAGAGTTGGTCATAAAGTCATAGTAGACTGATCTCTTTATAACATGTGAAAGGATGTAAAAATATTGACAAACTGAGCACCTAGGCATTTCATATTAGAAAGTTGTCTTCATATTTCATCAGTCTGTTTTTCAAAGTGATAAAACTAAAAAACATATATAATTTCTATTCCAAGTCCTGCTTGTTTTTTTTAACATGGTGTATGGTTTTCTTTTCAAAACACTCTTTCTTGTAATGTTAGACATGCTCCAGTGATTCAGTGAGTGTTAAATAACACAATTGTTTTTAACCCAGCAGTTTCACGGTGAACTAACTATTGTAGAAAATTAACACTAATTGACATAATTGACAAAATTATAGGAAAATGCAGAAAAAGCATCTCATTTTTCTTTTTTGCTATGTTTTTTTTTCAAATCCCAGGTTCCAATTATTCAGCACAGTCTGTGTGTTACACAAATATCAAAGAACTCTTTTCATACCTTGAAATTAAAGGCTTCACCAACAGCTTTTCAGGTTGAATGTATTCTTGCAGAATGCTTAAAGTGACTGAAATAATAATAAAAAATGACAGGCATTTCTTAAAGTGCTATTAAAATATTTTCATTGATGCTATCACAGAATAAATTAAGACAAAACGCATATTTGGATTAAAGCCCAACTACATTTATCATGTTACAGCAACAAACTTCAATAAATGAAAGGATTTGATGTTGGAACAACAGAAGGTTGTGCATACTTGTAATGTGGAAGAAAAATAATTTGATTAACTTCTTTTTAACAAATACAAGTCTGAAAAGTGTGTTGTGTATTTGTTTAAAGCACACTTTAATATTTCAGGAAAACATTTAATAGTGTACTTCACATGTCTGGACTTTCTGGTGAGGCAGCAATAAAGTCTCGAGAGTAAGCTGTGAGAAGTCCCGCTTGCTGTTTGCCACAAACCAACAAAGATGTAGAAGGTGCACCGGCCAAAACTGGACTCTTTGGACTGCATGCAAAATGCATCCCACAGAAAAAACTGTGATGGCAGCATGATGCTGTAGAGTAATGGAAGCTGGTCATAGCTTGATACCGGGAAGGCCCGGAAGAAACTCTTAAACCGGACTTACACTGAAATGGACTTGAGACTGGTGTGGAGGTTCATCGCTCAGCAGGTCAATAACCCTAAACATGCTGTTAATCTATTGGGCTGGATCAGCTCAAAGCATGCTTATGTGTTAAAAAGGGCCATGTTAAAGTTCAGACCTACATCAAATCAAAAACCTGTTGTCAGACTTTAATACTGCTGTCACAGAAGCTCTGCATGCAACCAGGCAGAGCTTGAACAGTTTTTTTTAAAGAAGAACGGCTGAAATCTCTGAGCCCAAGGCTGGTAAAGAAATTCCAAAAGGCTTGCCGTTGTAAGCAAAAGGTGGTATTACAAAGTTTTGGAATCAAGGGGACCGAGTACAAATGTGTTCCCACAGATTATTTATAACAACTTGAAAGCCGTGCATCAAAATGATGAACTATGTCTACACATTAAATTGCAATAGATGTGGAAAGGTTCAAGGGACGTGGAAACTTTTGTAAGGTTATGTGCGCCGCACCTTCCGTTTCAACTGTATATTGAGCTAAATATAAGGTTTACTAAAATATAAAAAGATAAACTTAAAAAATATCACATTTACCGGAATTAATCGAAACTCCTGTATGTAAAGAAGTCCAATCATTTTAACTGCAAGGGTGTCTGCTGGACACATGAAGGCGCCATTTCCAAGCACATGACACTTTCTTTAATGAACGAGTTTCTAACTAATGCAAGTCCTTCATGGTAACAATTTCAAAGCACTCAGACCAAATGAGGGAAATTATTTTCGCCCGGACCAGGCATCACCAAGTTCAATCGGATCCCTGAAGTACAGTGGCACGACGGAGAGGGTCGGGCGGAAGCTTTTACTAAGCAGCTTGTAATTTTAAACGTTGCAGGTTCTTTTAATTTGCCTTAGCAGGAAACGGATGCAAATAATTTGATATATATATATATATATATATATATATATATATATATATATATATATATATATATATATATATATATATATATATATATATATATATATATATATATATATATATATCAGACCACACCGTGTTTAGACTCGAGCCTGAAATCCTCGCAGTTCCATTACGCACAGGGGAGCGCTCACATGCTCCACCGGACGCGCTCTCCTGTCAGAATGGAGCAGCGCGGAGCAGCAGCGACGGTGACTGATGAGCCTTCAGCAACTCCAGCACCTTGCAAGGCCAACACTTTACTTCCCGACTGTGCGTAAAGCGCATTAGTGTCCAAACGCTCATGATATGGCTTGCGTCATTCCGGGACTTCGCGGAGGGAGGAGCGCGTCTTCGCGTCCAATAAAGTTCTATAACCTCTCCTGTGAAGACATTTAGACTTTTTCCTCTCTCTTTTTTCTTTCTTTTTTTGCACTGAACATTGGGGAAGCGCTGCCCATCATGGCCGCTGCATCCTGAGGGGAGATGGATTTGGAGGTGAAGGATGCGAACGCCTCGGACTGCCCGCGGAATGAGAGCGGCTGCGAGCTGAGCGCGTCTTCCGGCGGAGTGTCCACAGCGCTGGCCAGCGTGCTGATCTTTACCATCGTGGTGGACATCCTGGGAAACGTGCTGGTCATCCTGTCCGTGTACAGGAACAAAAAGCTCAGGAACGCAGGTGAGGAGCATGGGCACGATGAATGTTGTGCAGGGTCAAGAAATAAGCGAAAAAAAAAAAGTTTTCCCTTGCAGAATAAATCTGTTAATGTACAGTTCACGCAGAAAGATACACTTTGATTAGAGGGCTTTCTTTATTGAGTCATCATTTTTCTCAACTTCATTAACGGAAGTGGTAAATGAACATGTCTTGATTAGGTCCAACCCGCTCTCCTTGTTTCATTCATAACTAAAAATGATGTAATGAGGGGGGTCACATGTACCCTGTGACCCCCTTGCTGAACAATCAGCCTCCAGTCTCAGCGTGATACACTTTCTCAGCCTTGCATGCCAGCCTTCATATCAGTCTATAACAACACTCTCCTCCCTCTGGCTGCCTGGCTGCTGTACCCTTGGCTTCTCTGGCCCAGATAAATCACACCCCTCCTTATATCATGACCTGAAGTCTCCCATGAACAGCCAAGGTGAGAGGCAGTGCCATTCTGACTATAGCTGCCATAGCCTCTCTGGACATGTTTTAGATCAGACAGATATGTTTCCCCTCCTGCTACATCTGCAATGCTCTGACTGGGCTTGTCCAATATTTCCGCATGCTTTTCTACCCCTTCTTGCAATAGGCCTACAGTTAAAATATCTCTAGTGGAATAGATGATGTTTTGTGTGTTAGGAAGTATAAAGGTGCTCATTTATGTAGAAAAACAACAGCTCTGTTTCTTTCCTTGTTTTTTTTTTTTAAATTCACAATCTTCTTTTTCCATCTTTGTCAACAAAGAGAAAGACACAGGGGGACCTTATTGGCGAGCGGAAGCAAATGCAACTTCATAAAAAGTCCCCCTTTTGAACCTTTAAGACCCATTTAGGGATATTTTGGGAGTCTATACAGGAGCAAAAGACACTGTTTGTGATATCATCTTTTGATTTCTATTTTGGTTAGATTTCATTGGGTGAAGAAGTAACATAGAATCAATTTATTTGTTTTATTCATTCATTATTTTGTGAGCTAAAAACAATTAAAGTCAGAAAATATTTGATTTTAAACTAAGACAAAATCCTCTTTTTTTTTTTTTAAAGTTTAGCACACTCGTCTCTCATTATTGTTGAAAAAGAGATTCACACTGTTGGTGTATCTGGTCTCCATGGGTTAAAACCTACATGTATGTTGTTAGTGTGGTTTCAAACACATTCAGCGTGTCTCAAAAAGTGTTTTAAACTCCTCTTGAGGCAGCGTAAAGCATCCATACAGAGCATAATGACCTCATTTGCTGATGTAACGTTTATTTGATCTCTGTAGGCCTGCTCGTATTATTTTATATAGTTTTAATGAATATTGAACCGTTCCGTGACCCAATGTGTGTCATTGTCATTTTCAAAAGCACAGCACTCCCATGGGGAAGCAAATGCTCAAGCATAAAATTAAGGTGATGAGACATCCTGGCTGATTTGCTGCGATTCCTTCCCTCTAAGGGTGACAAGTGGCAGTAAAACACAGCCCAGACCAAATAAACCTTTGACTTTTGGAGTCAAGGATTCAGTTTCATCTTAATTTGTTCATCCTCTTGTGGCTGTGTCCAGGATGAGTTGGATCAGATGCAAATACCTCCAGAATTCATGTGCAGTTGACAGTTATATGTTTTGTAGTTTGTCTTGGCATCTCTGTAAGACACAGGTGGCTTATTTACAGTGAGTGCTGAAGCAACAAAAAATGATAGGAACCAGTGACAGAATGTAAAATGTACTCATTTCAAAATTACATTACATAAGGCCCCTTCTCGATATTCTACAGACTGTGTGAAAAATATGTTAAACTTTAAAATAAATTCTTTGTTTTGCATCGGTCGTCCTTTACCCACAACGGAAACGTTTTGAGAAAAACAGCCTTTAACTGGAGTGGAAATTCTAGTCATTTATTTGCACTTACAACTTGTTTCCCGCGGGTAAGTATGTGAAAGGAGCCCTAATCTTTTAGAAACTGTTCAAAATCGGAAAGACGGGAAAACAGGCCATTCAATGAAACAAATGTTGATCTTCAATCAGAAAATAGCTAGAGTAAAATAGCTCCTGGTCCTAACCTGTTCATGTAGTCGGCAGCTGTTTTTGAAATGGGCGATATGACTTGCTGTCCGGGTACCCTGAGGCATCAGTTTTGCATATTTAGTGTCCCACAGTGTCATGGTGAAAAAAAAAGGGCCACAAGATGTAAATGGAGTTTGAAGCTAAAGGAGCATTTCAGTATTTTTTTTTTATTTCTTAATAGTGAAACTTTTTATCAACTGTGTTTACTAATCAAACACCACTATTCTACGCAAAGCGACACTGTTTAAATGATTTTAAATGTACAGAAAATAGTTTATTTGTAATAACACAATAAGAGCATTTTACGCTGTTTTAGAATCAGAACAAACTTAAATTGAAACACGCTTAAAAATGGCAATATATAGACTGCTCAAACATTTACATTATCTAATATGATCTATCATCAAAAACTCTCTCTCTCTCTCTCTATATATATATATATATATATATATATGTATATATGTATATGTATATATATGTGTATATATATATATATATATATATATATATATATATATATATATATATATATATATATACATATATTTATATTTCAGTAACCCACTAAAGGAAACTCAAATAGAATTAAAGCCTTTGTATCTGTTAATTCATCAGACGAATAAAAAAAGCTTTTTCATCCAGGAATAAAATGGGGGCTTAATAAAAAGTATCTTTAATACCAGTTTAAAGGTTGTTGTTGTTTTTTAAAAGGTACTTTTAATCTGTCAAACAAAGCCTACTAGAAAAGCCTTTTGTAACGATTTTAGGCGTTCAGCCAAACACAGGGTTAGTAAAAGGAAGTTTATTGGAAATGTTCAATGCAGACAGATCAGGAGCTGCAGGTAGAGCCAGACTTGACCAGATGCAGGTGGAGCACACAAGAACTTAAAACACTGCAGCGGCAGAGCACAAGTGAAGTGATGCGACGATCTGGCAGCGAGTGGGTGAGTGAGGCAGCTATATGAAGGCTGGGGAATAGGTGAGCAGAGTAGGAATTAGTGATTAGTGCCACTGATTAGTGGCAGCAGGTGGAACTGGGCTGATGACTTGTGACTGAGCTAACGGGAGGGTTTCTGTGGCTGAAAGGTGACAGAGATGAAACTTTCAGTCCAGATAAGTCCAAAACAAACAAACAAAAAACCTAAATGATGACCGTTTTCTAATTTATTGAATATGATTATATCTATGCAAGAATATAAACGAAAACAAACATGGTGATTTAAGCAACAACACAACAAAACAATGACATACTTTTGTCAGTGGATTTTCTTATGATACTCACAATCACAATTAATCTGTTAAAACTTAGATTATTTGAAGATCACTGCAAGGTAGGAAAATACGGTTTCACCAATACGGGCTTTGAAATTAGGGCCACACAAATGGTAGCTACTAGAACTGACAGAAAGTAGGTTAGTTAGGTATGCTGGGAGTTTACCCAGTGGAGCTTTATGCATGAAAACATACCAAAATGTTGTCTACGAATAATTAAAGACACCCAAGCAAACGAACCATTGAGAATGCAGTGATGAGTCAATGATTTATTCTATGAAGTAAAAGTTAAACTAACAGATGCACAACATCGAGGCTTCTTAAAGATGAAGGAGCTGCATGCAAGTGCAGTCTCTCAACATAATTAATGCAGGACAGAAGGGTGTCTTTAGCCAGTTTTTGATTTGCAAGTAATGATTTGCAAGTAATGTTATACATGATTTATTTCATAATTTTACAGTAGCGATATTGCTGAGAGTGCCTACTTCCAAAGCCAGACTAAAGAAACTAAAGCAGGAATCTGCTCATCCAAGAAGGAACTGAAGGCAAAACTTTACTCAGCACCGAAATTCTCCATGTATTCAGTTAGACACGTCAATGTAATATATATATATATATATATATATATATATATATATATATATATATATATATATATGTAATATGTGTATATATATATATATATATATATATATATATATATATATATATATTTGATCAGGGACGCCTTCTGCTCAGGGAGGGGCAGAAAACTCAGTGAGCCCAACATAACGCTAGTAGAGCATGTAAATAAAGCTGCTGGAATGGGTTGGATAGTGTTTTGGAATAATGAGCTCCTAATTGAAATTTCAAATACATTACGTAACACATCTTATTAATTCGGCCTCGGTCCGTTCGGTGAGAAGTTTAGAAGTCCCTAAATGAATAATTTCATTTTATGGTTTGGAGCAATGACATAGCTGGCCGGACTCAGACAAAGGGGCAGGAGTGAATAACCTCACGCTGGTTGACTGCAGACACTGCAGTGATTGCAAACTTCAGTGCTCCCCCCTGCTCTAATTGGGCGAAGCGCAGGGGTGAGCTGGAATGAGAGGCACCCTGAAACTCCAGCCGAGTTTTAGATGCATCTCTACTTTAGCACACCTAATTCAAATATTAGCAGAGCTCCATGCAGCTTCAAGGCATGCTAGAGCCATTTGATTCAAGTGTGTAGGACAAGGGACACATGTAAAAATTTGCAGGACGCCAGCCTTTGAGGATCTGAATAGGAGACCACTGCCTCAGATGCCTCCTTTTTTTCCCCCTCCAAGAGTTTACTTAAGTGTCTGAAATTGTTACCGCTGTAAACAATCTCCGCTCTGTTCTTATCAAGCTATTTATAGCCGGGTTTAGCTCCCCTAGTATGAAAGTTTAATTGAACCGAGCGTTCTAACGGACACAGCTGAATAGCTCCAAACAGCTGTCTGCCATGAAAACCCCCGTCTCTGTGATGGATGGACGCATTGTGGGGCACATTAGGAGAAACGGGCAGCCTCTCGGTGCACAAAGGATGGAAATTATCATTCACAATACGTGAACAACAACACTCGGACTTGTTTATTTATTCATCAACTATTGCTTTTGTTGTTGCTGTGGATCACAAAGCTGAAAATCATTTCCCCTATTTTTTGCTCGGTGATACGCATTGCTGGGGCAGCTGGTTCTGGTCCTCGGCGCACACAACAGCAGCAGGAGCGTTCCGCTCGGCTGCACGTTACACGCCGCGTCTCCCCGTCTTCCACCACAACAGACACAAACATGTGCACACATCCGTTCTGCGCAGCTGCCCGGTTACCTCCTGATAGAATCTGTATCAGGGGCACCAACACGGAGGAGTAACTCATGTTCCATCGCGTGAATCTTCAGCATCCTCTGAGTTTTTAACGGGGCTCTGTAGGACCGCCAATGGGATGTTAATACTAGAGTTTCCCCTATGGGGTTAGCCATGCTAAAAATACACGCACAAAACGCAGGAGAGAGGAGGATGAAGGGAGCAGATGGATGAAGAAAACTCATAGCAAGAGCCAAGTGCCTGTGCGTGTCTGCGGACGTGTGTGTTTGGCTTGTGCCACCGTGCTGAGAGCTGTGGGTCATGGGGCATGTAACGTTCGGGATGGAGTGGAATTCTGTGAAATCATGCGTTACATCCCCGCGTCTCTGCGGCGTCATGAGCTCCTTGCTCACCCCTCCTGCAGAAAAAAAAAAAAATAGAAGAAGGAAAAAAGTCCAGAGGGAGGGTTAATTGAGTCAGTGGACTTAGTGAGTCAGACCAGATGCCAATTTATATTGACAGCACAAATCCATGGGGAGTATCACTTTGCACACTACGTTTAACATGTCTTCTTCTTCCCGACAATAAATTCATGGCAGGCATTTTGTCGTACAGGGTAAGGACGGCGGCTACCGGATTATCTGACTAAAATCTGCAGTCTGGTCTCCATCTTCATCTGGACGAGGTTCCTCATTAAAATTACTGCACATTTTCCCCTTTATGGACGTGCTTAGTAAACATGCTTGTGTCCTGAGTCTCATTTGCTGAAACACATTGGCTTTGGTCTGTCTGTTGGACTCCCACGATGACGGTGATTTTCTTTGGCCGGGCTCATTGCAGGCTGCAGCACTTCAAGGCAGCTCACGTCAGTTTAATCTTAAACTTCTCCAAATCCCCTGGCTCCCCCCAAAACACAACTCTCTGCAGCAATCAACAGCGTCTCATCAGCTCTAATGTCCTTGCTGAAAGGTTGTTCCCTCATATTTATCCGAACTTGAATGAAGCGAATGTAATCTAATCGGAGATTAAGTCATGCACTGCTGACAGAATGATTCAAGCAATGCCACCACCACCCCTACGTTTTGTCCCCCCCCCCTCCTTATTTTATTTTATGTTTTTGCAAACAAATCTCTCTTTCAAAGGTGTTTAGGATATCCGGGCGAATCAGAGCAAAGCACAGTGTGTCATGTTTCCAGTAAGAACAGTAAGATGGGATGGGATGCAGGCAGTGGGAAGGACGCAGGAACAAACACCCATGTGGAGAACGTGTGTGTACAGCCATGGAAGTGATGAGACAGAAAAGCTTTTTGTCTGGCAGCCTCTCTGTTTACCTCATTCCTCTGAATCGTCAGTCCCGTCTCTGGGGTTCTTTTCTACAGTGTCCTCCCATTGTTCCCATTGTGATGTGAATAAGTAAAGGTATGACAAAAGGTTTAATCTGATTTGCTAAATTACCCTAGACCATTCCAATGACCAAAAACCCTCTTTCACAGTATCAACGCATTCACATCACTTTGACTGTTTTTTGCATGCTGCCACGTTACCTGTTTTGTTTGGATATTATGTAAAAGACCAACACACAGAAAGTAGAGCTCTATCACGAAGTGAATGGAACCAACATCATTTTATTTTTCTAATGTAAAATAGAACAAGTGTGGTGTGCATTTGAATTTCTCCTCCTCAGTCAAAATTCTTGCTTCCATTGCAGCTGCATGGTTGTTGTTGTTTTTTTTCTTGGGTATGTCTGAACCAGCTTTGAACATTTACTGAATTCACTGATATGTTCTTCTTTGCAGAAAAGTTAAAACAACACGGAGAGCACACGTGAACAGCAATTTTCCAGTCTTGTATTTAGGTCTGAACTTTGACTAGACACTTTGACAATGACATTGACTGTACATTAGGGGTCGTTGTTCTGCTGTCAGGGGAACCTCACAGTCTCATGTCTCTTGCAGCCTCAAACAACATTTTTTCAGGGCAGTCCTGTATTTTGCTCCATCCATCTTCCCATCAACCTTGTCAATCTTCCCTGTCTCTTGTCAATAAAAGCATCCTCACAGCATGATGCTGCCACCAGTTACAGTGGGAATGGTGTCTTCAGGGTGATGTCCAGTGTCACCTTTCTGTTGCACTTTTCATGCAGGGTAAAATTAAATAAATCACTTTTTGGTCATACCTGACCAAAGTACCTTTGTCCACATGTTTGCTGTGTGTCCTTACTTGTTGCAGACTGCAAACAGGACTTATTCTGGCTTTTTAAACAGTTATTTCTGCCACTAAAGGACGGCTTTGGGGAGTGCGTTAACAACAGTCAGCTCCTCCCACCTGAGCTGTGGATTTCTGCAGCTCCTCTTGCTTCTCTTGGCTGCTGTGCTCTGCTTACCCAGCCAATCAGTTTAGATGGATGCTCTGCGACATATATGCATAGTGGAACGTTGTTTTATCTCCTAGCTCTGTTTTAAACTTCTCTCCAAGTTTATCCCTGACCTGGCTGCCTTGTTCCTCCCTGAGACCTTCACAGAGCAGCTGCTTTTATACTGAGATTAAATTACACAAAGTGGATACTTGATATTTAGGTGGCAACTGAAAGCTAGTGGTTTAAAAAAAAAAAACATGCACCCTACTTTTTCTAGACTATTATTGATAGAACAATTGAAAACTCCTTTGTTTTCCTTTCGCTTCAAGATTTTGCGCTATGTGAAATATGAAAAGGAGCACTAGCACAGAGATGAGTGAGAAATGACTGATTGTGTTTGGTCACCAAACAAAGAGGGTGGCCTGGGGAAATTAGCCGGGTGGCTCCATCAGCTACCAGGAGACACTAAAAGCAAGAGTCAGTTGGTCTGATGGGGAGTTTCGCTTGGCTGACAGATTTGGTGTGGGTGAAGGCCGCTGTGAAATCAAAAAATTACAGAGCCATGTCAGAAAAAGTCAAAGGCCCCGTGTCAGCTGTCCCTGCCGGACTGCAACCAAATCAGCGTTCAGGCAGAGCTGCTCGCAAGTCACACTCGATAATTATAGCTCCAGAAGAGGTCAGCAGGCGCGGCCCCCTCCTTGTATGCAGGTGTGAGAAAAAGTTTGTCGGTCGTCTGTTCTGTACTATAGCAACAATTTGCGCTGCGGCTCTGGGCGTGCTGAGCATCATTCCGGCCAGGTTGGCTAATCGCACACACGAGGAGGTAATGGTGTGTCCAAATGTTTTTCATAATGAATGCCAGAAAAAAACAAAGTCAGTCATCTGGCCGCCGCACAGTGATCCTCTCGGTGGCGTTTTAGCACTTAACTCACTCTCCTGACGATAAGTGCTAGAGAGGGGCTTGGCCGAAGAGAGCTGAAAATGCCCTGCCCTGTGCAGCAGGCGAGCATGATAGCATTGGGCTGCATGATGCCGGCGAGGAATCAAACCTCTGCACAGTGACAAATGCGCACGCCGAGTGCTGCCAGCAGCACAAATGCAATCTGACAGATTTGCCCACTGAGCTGACTCGAGGATGAGGAACAAATGCTTTTATTTTTATCTCAGTAGACCTCAGAGATGGCTTTTAGGGAGCTGAAAATTTGCAGTTCCTGACAACTCAAGTGGTTGGGGGGGGGGGGGGGGGGGGGGGGGATGCACGATGAACATCTAATTTTCCTCTACATGATAAAGACCAGAAAAGTTGTCCTTCTGGGAAAGTAGGATTTTAAAACCACTAAATTGCTGTTTCTTTAATTAATCTTGTTGAGGAAAGTAAATTGTCATTAGCCCTGTGGTCCTTGGGGTGCAGGTTGTGTATCTATATGGACTAATGCTCGACATGTGTTTCACATCGACTCCCATCATATCTGTCACTGAGTGCTGTTGTTTCAGCTGTCTGAGTGACCCAACCTGCAAGGCGTCTTTCCAACATCCCAAACTCAATTATAACTCTGCATGCATAATTTACAGAGGGGATATTTTTGCTCATGTTATGTTGCATGGGATAATAAATTCTGGGTAATGATTGCGACAGACACATTCTAATCAAATTTTCATCCACTTTTTTTTGAAGGCTTCAAGTGCTGGGTGGACTGGAAGACCGTGTTCAATAGTGATAAATCATTTCTCTGTGCGGTCAACAGGTTCTAATTCATGGTGAAGTTCACCTTAAATAAACGGCTGCTTTACAGAATGTAGTCCTTGCTTTACAAAACCCATTCATGACATGTTGGGCGCCGAATTGTGCTTTGCAACAGAGCCGTCTTGGCGTGCTGCTATATGTTTATGTTATCAATCTCCTCATCTGACACGGGGGTTATAGTTAGATTCCTGTCCACCCAGAACAGCTGCGCTGTAACAGTATTAAATGTCATTTTCGATAATTCACGTCCTGTGAGAAGATCCAGTGTTACACCAGCACCATTTCCGATCGTGTTTTAGGTGATAGTAAAAGGCAGTTTCTGGGAACAAAGTCAGTCTGAAACTAATAGACATGTTTACCGCGATGCTTCCTGTCTTTTGGTTTTCTCTGAATCATTTTGACTAAAACTTCTGACGATTTTGTGGGGAGAAACCAACACAAAAGCATATAAAGTGGTCAACCCCAGGCTTACACTGAATACCATGCATGCAAGTACGGTTTTGGCGCCGCAGGGAGCCCAGATAGTTGAAAGATAACGTGTTCACTCACATCAGTTACATGTGGTTGCGATTCCACTTACTGACGCCGTGCAGAGCTAAAAGAAATTCCACAAGAAGGAAGTTTGACTGGACGCCGCAGTGTCCAGTCAAACTTCCTTCAGTCAAAGGAGCAGTGTGTGTGGGGTTTGCGGCAAACCGGAACTGGATCAGGACCATAACCCACATCGTAATCAGTGTGAGCCCCTGGTAAAAAGTTTACATCCTGGGATGAATCTCAGTGCCTCATGATAAACGGTGTTCAACATCTGTAAAGAGTCCATGGAAACATTTCTAAAAGCATTATCACCATAATCAATATGAGGTAAGAAGGCACCTGTGACAATTTTATTTTCACGTTGTATGAGAAACATGATTAATTTCTAGTTGAACGAGTCATATGTTGTTTTGAAGATCTTCCATATCTGATGGAAAGGAAAAAAAATCAATATATGAAAGTACCAAACAATGTATAATAACCAAAATTGTATGGGGTACCTTGTGCAGATATATTTACAGGGACATCAGGGTGACCAGACGTCCCTGATTTCCGGGGGGGACCCCGGCAAAAGCTGTCCCCGGAAATGTTCCAGATTTCAATCTACCATGATGGAGTAAGACAGTTTTGCGCAGCAGGAGGTTTTAACTCGGTCCTGCCTTTGTCCCGATGTAGTAGAACCCACCTTCACCGCCCCATTGGCATTGCAGAGCAGGCAAAACAAACAATCCCCCAGGCAGAGATACTGCGTCCCACCATGTTGGCTTTACAGTAAATAGCTGTGTCGTCAGCGTAGAGATCATGAGATGGATCATGTACGTTCTGCTCCTATGATTCAGATCAATATGGAACTTTAGGAGGAACTCACTTTCGAATCTCTGACAAGCTGCTTTCTGCTCGGTCTGGAGTGATTTCATAGCTGTTCTGTCTCATTGGGCTGCACAAGTATTCATCATGGTGCTCCATGTTCAAAGCTCCTCAAATTTGAACTTTGACCTGAGCATAATGTGAGGTTAATGAAGTAGCATGCACCTCCCATGCCAGGGTGGGAGTTCCACTCCACTTGCTCTTTGCCCAGAGTAGCGTAAAGCCATTGTTGTGCGGAGCAAAATAGCTTTGACACATTTAGTGTGCGAGCTCCATGACAATGTGATGCTATCCACCAGCACCAGATAACACGAGTAAAAGTAAATTGAAAACTAATTTTAAGATTAAACTTCACAGATGATTGTTATTACAGAGGCCCAGTGAGCCATGCAAGACCATATTGCTTGTGGAGCTCACTGTCCCGTGGGAGGAGGGGATGGAGGCTGCCAGCAGAAGCGTTCCAAGTACGCAGACCTAGAGGCAGAATGTGGGGAGGCAGGCTGGAATACCATCACGTGCACTGTTGAAATTGGATCTAGAGGCTTTGTGGGGTGCTTCAACTGTTCGTGTGATCTGTGACATGGGGTGTACAGCAGCAGTGTATTGGAAAGCCATTAAAAAAAACTGACTAAGGAGGGGGAGAAAGGCATCTTGTGGCTGGGGCTAAGGAAGAAGCAAAAGAGTTGAGGGTTGAATAACATTTGGCAAAACATCTACGATTGACCCTTTTTGTGCCTACAAAGGTGTTTGTGGGTCCTGCAGAAATTCATAGCTCAGGTGGGAGAATCTGTTGAAAGAAGAACCATTGGTTGTGCACTTCACGAATCTGGACTTTATGGAAGAGTGACAAGTATAACAAATCCAGAGTAAAGATTCTCAAAAGTCTTGCAGGGGACACAGCAAACATGTGAGGAAAGGTGCTATGGTTAGATGGTACCACAATCTAATATAGTAAAGATGTGGAAACGTATTCTTACAACCTCTGTTCACCCAGTCTGTCAGAGCTTGTTCCTATCAGCAAATAAAAATGGGCTAAAAACTCTGTCTCTGTAAATGCAAAGATGGCAGAGACATACCCCAAAAGACTGGAAGCTGTAAAACCAGCAATAAGTGTTCCTTAGACTACTTTGTGTTGGGCTATTACACAAAGTTTGTGATTGCAGAATGATAAAATGGGAATATGTATGTGCTTCATCTAAAATATTCTCATTGCATGACTTTTCATGTTAACTTTTGAGTGTAGTAAATGTACTGACTTACTTTAAATGCAGATAATAGTAAAGTATTTCTCAGAGCTCCTTTAACACATTTAAGAACTAAAACATATTGTCACGCACTGCAATATGTCCAAACACTATTACATTAACTGAAGCTCACAATGTTCCCAGTGTCAAATTGATGTTTCATACAACAAAACATCAGAGGATCACCAAAGTCAGACAGAAGACCAATATCAGTATCAATCATAGCCGTTTGAAAAACGTTGACATTTTTCCATTAGTGCTGAAAGAACAGACCAACAGACAATTGAAAAAAAGAAATGCCATTAGTGACCATGATGACATAGCATGAAATAGAAAAGAAGATCTTGTGACACAGATAACTTTAATCCATTTACATGGACATGGGCTGAACAAAGTCAAAGACTTAAAATCAGTCTGTTTTAGTTGCTGTTTAATAATGGCAAATATGCAGCCACCCCTCCAGCAAGAAAAAGTTCAGCATTGTATAATGAGACAACAAGTTGGAAAAAGCAGACACTAATAGACACTAATCACACAGTTGTGTTCTGCTACTCTCAGTTTGTTTTGCGCTGCTCTCCGAAGTCAGGCGCTGCTTTGTATCAGCTTGCTTCTTTAAGTCGGTTATCTCTTTATTACACAATTGCTTCGTTATACATTAAGTGTAGACCTGATGTCAGGGGACCAGGTTCTATGAGTAGTGCCATAAACATACAAGAAAACAAACCACAACACCTACTCTGTAAAACGTAATCACTGGGCACAGTTGTTGCACAGGAGTAGAGCCTGCGACCAATGTTTGGTCTTCCCAGTAACCCGGCTAAATTATTTAATCAATGACTGTTCTTTGAGCAAGAGGCCCTGTTTACACAACAACATATTCTGGTTGCATTTGAAGTGTTCGTTTACACAAGAACAAACTTTTCATATAGGGCTCATGCGTAGTATGACAGAAATCATTAAACATTGGGTGTGTCTCAATTCAGGGGCTGCATCCTTCGAAGGCCACATTGTAGATCGGTTTCTTCGTAGCACTGCGACAAAGGCTACCCCACTTCACGACTACTTCAAAGGCAGTCGACAGATGTGTACTTTCACCAGATGAAGGATGGGACCGGTGTATCCTTCGTGGCCCACCCTATCCTGTCAATAAAAGCTGTCAATAAAGTTGGATATATCACGCTTTCTGTGACGTAAAAGTAACTTTTAAAACATTTTTAGGGTGAAAGGTTAGCTATGTAAACCCGAAATATCTGCTTGATGTGCTGACATATCACTTAGTTTTAAAAGCGCCTGAACATGTCCGCTGTCGCTACACTAACAACCGGATCTTTCAGGTGACCGGTCGGTTGAGGCTCGCTATGCTGAGAGAAAACTCCTGTCTCCCGGCACATTGCTGTCAAACTCCTGCTGGCTTTCCGCAATGAGTTAAAGGCATAAATAATTCAGTCAGATGATGTCAGTGTTTGGTTAATTCGTTATTAGCCTATTGTGCTCTACAAAGTAACTCATTAAAACTTTGCTCAGAAATTTATGGCGTTAGTGTTTAGATTGTTTTAAAAGTTTTACTAATAAATTATTAAAATAGTATGTGTTATCAACGGATTTTATTTCGTGGTATATCTCTATATCAACATAAACTTACTTTAAACATCTGGCTGATTGAAGAATGAGGGGGAAAAAAAACAAGATTTTAAAGGAGAAGTCCGGTCAAAATCAGAATTCAAACTGCTGAAAGTACTTTAAATATAAAATTATTACAAACTGTTCAATAAATGATAAGCTTTTTTAATTAAGAGTAATTTTCATTTGAAGGTCCTTTTATGGGGGCCACCATCTTGGTGAAGAACAGTACTGCCACCTCCCAGTTTGTGACGTTTTGTCATGGGATCGACTGTAGAGCAAGTCCCAATGCCCTATCTGTCCCAAAATATTTTTTTAACCCCTTAAACAAAGATAGACATGGTATTCAGCATTTAAATTTAAATTAATACTAATTTTACATTTTAGAGACATAAAAAGACAACAAATAAGCATTAAAGTACGGTTTATAGGTTGGGTTCTGCAATGTTATAAGATGAGTATAAAACTCATCTTTAGAACCAATTTCTGCTCAAAATGGTGATCTGCACCGCGTAATCTACTTTCAGCAGTTATCATCAGTTATTGCAACCTTAAACTGCAGAAAATACGGGCAAATCGGCTCATTCTGAGTTTTCTCTCTGCTCCTGTCATGATGAGCTGCAGCGCGTTATAAGGCGGAGGGATATTTCATCGTCACTTAGTTTAGAGCCAAAACAATCGACTTCACTTTCAGAAACAAGCCCAAAAAAACTGCAACAAACAACTCATGAAAGTTACAAGTGACTTTAGAAAAAATAAGACCAAAGTTGCATAAAATAAGTGGGCTTCACAACAGTGAACATACTTTCTAAGTGTGTCGTATCCCTCCGCCACTCTGATCGGGTAATGATCGGGTAATTTATGATGTAGAATTTGTTAATTCTATTTCATAAAAAAGAAAAACCTACTGAAAAGTCTCGCTCTCATGTCATCTTGAAGACATTCTTCTTCCAAATGTTGGCTACAAACGATGTGTTTTCTCTCTGGCCAGAAGCACGATGGCAAATCCTCCCTCTTCACGTTGGTAACCATACATAGTGATCCAGACGACAATTTATGCATTTTTTTTTTTTTATTGATTAATGCTAAATTCATTAAATAACCACAAACATATTAGTTTTAGGTATAGCTAATGATCCCCTGATTTTCCCCTGTTGACCGGACTTCTCCTTTAAACAGACGACTGTGTGTACAGTTATTCACTGTGGCATTGATTTTAGGGCTCCATTTGTTTTGCTTCACTGCTGCTTCACACCGTGTCGGCTAGGCAACAGGAAGTACCCTGAGGTAAGGGTGGGGACAGCTGGTGAAGACCAGACCATCCCAATTCACAAACCAATCTCTTATGGTCTTCTCTTTTTCCGCAACCTAGGAAGGACCCAACCGACGTAGAATGGGTCCTTTGAAGGATGCAGCCCCTGAATTCAGATTAACCTAAATTGCACACAAGCACAATATTACAGCTACGTGCAACTTTAAAAACCACAGAAGAAGCAAAAAACCGCATATAGCAGAGTACTGTTCTGGCTGCTGACTCCTCAATATACAACCACAGCTCGGCACGGCTATAATTCAGGTGAACCTCCGTCGTCTGTCCATAGGAAACTTTATTCTCTACCATCTCAAATGTTTATTTGCATCGGCTTTTAGGCAGTACTCACGTGCATGTTGAGTTTCGAAGAACATGGTACCACTGGTCGCGTGGTGTGGGAATTACACCGTTTTTGAAGTTTCTACTGTTAAATAAAACAAATAAATATTTCCATTTATAGCCCCACAGAGTGGAAATTAGTCTCTGTGATTAACCCATCACTTAGGGAGCGGTGTGCTTCCATGCTGAGTGTCCTGTGGAGAGCGATCTGTGATTAAGGGTCTTGCTCATGGACCCAGAGTGACAGACCGAGGCTCGAACAGCGTCTCCAAGCTGCAAACGCCTGGCTCCCTAACCATGAGGCCACCACTCCCACAGTGTAAACAGAGATTTTAATTAGAACGTTGTCATGTAAACGTCTTAACAAAAACAGGAAAAGAGTGCCGTTTTCAATGGATCGTTGTTGCGTAAACAGCGCCTGAGATAGGTTAAGCAAAGAAAGACACTGGGGGGGTACAAAAGGAGTCTACACATAAAGGCTCTGTTATATCCTGTTATAATTGGAGTTATATATTTGGATTCTTTAGTGATTTTCAAAATCACAATATTTATTTGCTGTCAAAACTTCTCTAATCCACACCAGCACAAGTACACTCATTATAACCTCTGATTAAATGTTAGTGAATGAATCTATTCATTTAAGCCTTTATACACTGGAATAGTAAAAAGTTCATAATGAGTTCTAACTTTTACACCCAATTCCTTTTTAAATAATTTAATCGTTATGTACTTATTCCATCCTGGAATAGGAGCAGCTAAGCTCCACCCTTAAATGTCAAAAATCACGATAGTAACTTGTAAAGAATCATGCCTCATGCTTTGCTTGTTACCTCCTTCTTGTTTCCAGGTAACCTCTTCGTGGTGAGCTTGTCTGTAGCGGACCTGGTGGTAGCGCTGTACCCGTACCCTCTGGTGCTAACAGCGATCTTCCACAATGACTGGACCATGGGAGACCTGCACTGTCAGGCCAGTGGCTTCATCATGGGCCTGAGCGTAATAGGCTCCATATTCAACATCACCGCCATCGCCATCAACCGTTACTGCTACATCTGTCACAGCCTCCACTATGACCGCCTGTACAGCCTGAGGAACACCTGCTGCTACCTGGGCCTCACCTGGTTGCTCACCGCCATCGCCACAGTGCCCAACTTTTTCGTCGGCTCTCTGCAGTACGACCCCCGCGTCTACTCCTGCACCTTCGCTCAGACCGTCAGCTCGTACTATACCATCTCAGTGGTGGTCATCCACTTCCTGATCCCGCTGCTGGTCGTGTCCTACTGCTACATGCGGATATGGGTTCTGGTGATTCAAGTGAAACATCGGGTGAAACCGGAGCAAAGGACGAGACCGAAACCGAGCGACGTGAGGAACTTCCTGACTATGTTTATGGTGTTTGTGTTGTTCGCTGTGTGTTGGGCTCCACTGAACCTTATAGGTCTGGCAGTAGCTATAAACCCTGCAAAAGTGGCACCCAACATACCCGAGTGGCTCTTTGTCACGAGCTACTTTATGGCGTACTTCAACAGCTGCCTCAACGCCATCATATATGGACTACTGAACCAAAACTTTCGAAAGGAGTACAAGACAATCCTCCTTGCCCTTTGCGTCCCGCGTTTGCTCCTCATGGAAACCTCCAGGTGCGCCACAGAGGGGCTGAAGAGTAAGCCTTCACCGGCTGTAACAAACAATAATATAGCTGAAATAAATGTATAAATTGATGTTGTACTGGGCAATTAATTGTGCCATGTTTCACTCAGTGCCTGTTCTGGATGTCAATGTTTTTTTTCTTGTTTTTATGTGTGGAGTGATTCAGATGTCCCCCAAATCTGTACCCAGTGGAAACCTCACAAAAACGACTCAGTTTTAAAGTTTCATAGACCAGTGCCTCTCAATAACCATCATTGAATCGTTGAAAAGTAAATTCATTTCTGTAACTTAGTTCAGAAACAGAGATTCATCCATCACGTAAGGTGATCTAATTCAAGTTTTTCTGTTCATTTTGACGGTTATGGCTTACAGTAAATGAAAACCATGAATATTTGTCTCTAAGAAAGAGTATTGAAATAAAAAAGGTTTTGTAACACCAAAAATGTCAGCCAAAGCAAAGGTATGTCCATGTATTGTACAATATTTGCAAACAATACTTGAACAGGACTACTTTTACATGTATGTCCACATCAATGCAGCTTGGCGTATAGTTTATCCTTGTCAAACCTTTATTTTGCCTGCACATTTGGATCTGGTACTTCATCTTCCTCTTGACAACCCTACATAGATCAATATAAGTTCAAGTGAGCCTTGTTTGCTGACAAGTAGGGGCAGTGATGCCATGGTCATTAAAGCAGGAAATGGTAATTTGACAGTATGGGTAGGTGAACCAACACCAACAGATGACATGGCACCCAAAATCATCACTGTCTTTGGAAACTTCACACTTCAGCCTTGATTCTGTCCCTCTCCACTCTTCCTCCACACCCAGTTCTAAATTAAATGCAAAATGTACTTTTATTTGAAAAGAGTGAGCAAAAGTCAGGTTTATTTCCTCCTTTGTCCAGGTAAGATGTTTTTGATGTTTGTGCTTCAAGATGTGGCTTAACATATTGTATGTGACAGTTGTGACCCATGGTTTGGATACATCTGTGTGTGGTGGCTCCTGAAGCTCTGATTCATCTGCATTCCACACCTAGGGAATTACCCCCAAAATTACTGAATTACCTTTGCTTCAGAGTCCTCTAAATTCTGGTTATCCCTGTTTTTTCATCACACTTTTCCCATTCACTCAGTTTTTCCATTAACAGGCTTAGATACAGCACACTGAACAGCCAGCTTCTTTGAGAATTACCATTTGTGGCTTACCTGGCTTCAGTAACTGCCAGATGGACATCTGTCAACTCAGCAGTCTTCCCCATGATTATGCACACCATATATGCACAAAATATAACATTTCTGCACTGAAGGTTCTGTGTTTTTATTCTTGTCTTATGCAATGTTATTAATTATTGTGCAAAGCAAACTTTAAAGTTTTTATTAACTTTTAAGTAATAAATCAAAACAGCTGAATAACATTTCTTTAAACACCAACAGCTCGTACAAGATTCAATGTTCACTGGAGGAACCAAGTAATATATGACTTCAGTAATATCAGATATCTCCAGACAAATATTTTTGTTTCAAACACAAAAGCTCATAATTTTGACCCTGGAAGTTGTGCATGATTCGTGATTTCTGCTTATGCTTTTTGTATTGTTTACAAGTACAAATCCGATATTCAACCAACACAGAGCTACGTTTTTAAAAAGTTTATTGAATGATGAGGAGTGGATGATAAGGCAGGCAAGAAGGACCAGACTTGACGAGATGCAGGTAGTGACAGGCCAGAAGGCAGGAGCTGACCAGAATAGCGAGCAGCTGGAACTCATAGGAAAAGAGGCAGACTTGTGCAGCACGCAGACACAGGCAACATTTAGCAGAAGAGTCCAGCTGGCTGAGCACATAGGAACTGGTAGGCCACTGTCGGTTCGTGGCCTTTTGAGGCTGGAGTTTCAGCAGGAATGATGACAAAGTGGCAGTATGTGGAAGCAGCAATACATTTATTTGTTGGTAGCAGCATTCACTCTGCCAACCAACTACCAACCAACCAACAACCAACTTGTTTTACAGACACAATCACTGCCTTAAATACCCTCTGCTGATTAAGGGTCAAACCATTCTGCACTAAACAATTTACTATTAACTTTACCTATAAAATACAATATTTACATAATACAAATACACATACACATTCCCACCTATTTTTTATAAATATTTTATCTTTTAAACCCACACCTAAAAACCCCTTAAAACAAATGTGCAAAAGTTCCCCCCTGCTTTTCCCATGGTCTCTCCCGGAACCTATAAATGGTGTCTGGACCCCCGGGGAAGCATTTGTCCAAACACCCTGGAGAGGACATAGAAAACAGGTAAGTCACCAACTTCTAACACTTTGTTTAGTCTCACTTCTCACAGATTCTACACCACCATTTGCTTAAGTTTCCTGACAGTAGACCTTAGCTCTAAATAACAATTCTTCTTTTCACAGAGCCCACACCATTTCCCAATGAGGAGCAGCTGTGCAGAACCTGAACAAAAGGCTACATGCTAATTATTAAAATATCCAATAAATATTCAATAAATAGTTAAAACTTCTTGTGTGCAAATGGTTATTTCTGTGCAAAGTCATGCTTAAAGTGCTGTGCAAAACAAAGTGCTAATTAAGGTGCAAGTTTACAGTGCAAAAGTATTCTTAAAGTGCAATACCAGTTACTTTTCCTAAAAACAGTCCCAGTAATGAAGGCATCTTCATTACAGCCACATTACACTAGACGAGACAAGATGACATGTTGTGGCAGGGATGAGTTGGCTGAGGCAGGTAGGTGAACAGGTGAACCGAGTTGAATGCAATTAGTAGCAACAGGTGGAGCTGTTCTAGAGCAAAGTGGTGGCTGGAGGGAGACTGAGCTGATTGGATGATGGCTTAGAGGTGAAGTTTGATCCAAGAAAAGTCCAGAAAAGTCCAAAGCAAAACAAACAAACCTAAATCATGACACTTTTACTGAAAATAATGAACTTTCGAGAGCATTTCGTGGATATAGATTGTTCCAGATGTTCCTATTTGAAACCAGTAGTTGACAACAACTGGGTCAGGACACATTCCTTCCTAACTGTGATTGCCTCCCTACACTGGATTAAAATACAGACGAGTTAACCGGCCGAAGAAACCAGATCCACAGATTAAAAGCAACTGAAAACATTTAGTAAACTACTTTGTTATATATGAGTTCACTACAGCCTATTTTATGGACAGAATTTTTTGCATTGAATGATTTAGTCAAAAACACAACACACACACACAAATGTTCTCTTGCTACTCTTTCTCTGCTCTCCTAAATACAGCATTATTGAAAGAACCCCCCCAAGGTTTGCAATTTCCTCTCAAATACAATCCTTTTCAGCTTTAAGGCTAAATCAATTACCAAGGACTTAATGGTCTTATCTGGATTAAGTGGCTTAGAGTATTAAAAGAGGGTAGGTGCCAGTTTGGAGAGAAGTTTTAAGTTGTTTTCAATCAAAGCTACAGAGAAGTTGGAGTCATAATTCATCCATGGTTAATGCGAACGTCTCAGGCTCATTTTTATGGAGAACGTAGGTTTATTAATTTACCACAACATGGTAACACCCTCAGGCATGCCACATGTACCAGTCACACTCACAGAGACACAGGAAAATATTGCGGAAAGCTTTATTATAGTTTTATATAAAGATGAGAAATCTCAAGAGGCTTTGTGTGTGAATAGAAAATGCCCTTGCAGTTTAAGAACCAATTCTCCTAACCGTTTTACCTCATCTCATGTAATGACGTATTAGCCTGACGGGCTCAAAGCCATTTTTCAAAATTATTCTAAACGATTTAGAAACTGTCAAAAGAGGAAGAGTAGCCGATAAACAAGGCTGGCCCTCTTGTTTATTAAATGCCTGCGAGGCATGATATGCATCAGAAGCCAGAGAGATGTAATTTCATGATAATGCAAGTGTGCCTGAGCGCATGTCACCCTGCCCGAGATGAGCTCTGACAGCCTCCCAGCGAAGCTTCCACCCCGCACAACAAACTATGAGCATTTCACCTCACGGGGAGGCTCCCAGACGTCTGCGTGACACACTCTCGCAATCATGCACTGCTGGTTGAAATATTAAAGCGATTATGTATTTCAATTGATGCATTCAGGATTTATCAACTTTCTAAGAGTATATATCATTTCACGTTTACTCAGAGAGCTGTCCTCTGACTTTTTGACACTTGGCTGTGGTTTATAGCCCCTAAAGCTTAGGTAGGTGGTTAGATGTCAGAGGCAAGCGAGTCAAGCGTAAAGAGCCAGGTGCTGTCAAGTTTCCGAGCTGCAAAAAAAAAGGTGGGGGGGGGGCACATAACTCTTCACCTCTGCTTATTACAAATAAGTGACTGTGACGTGCAAAAGAAATGCGGCACACATGCCAGGGAAATGTCAGCTACTGGTTAGTAGCTAAAGTAGCTCGGAGGGGTATGACAACACTTTCTCTACCACAACAAGCACTTATACACAAATGGGTCATCTTTCCTTACTCTCATCCTATCTTCCGCGCTTATTTCTTTTCATTTTTTTTTGCTCTTTTGCTTTTATATTTATTTTCTAGTCAACCGGGGCACTGTTGTTTCTCGCTGATAATTTCATGAGAGAACCGATCTGTTAGTAAACAAAAAGCTACCATAGATTTTGGAATCTGTTGGGTTATAAACCGAATGGCTGATTTGCCTGTCAATAGGGGGCGATCAAAAATGGAGGAAGAAAGTGAAGATACAGTAAAGTTAAATTACGAAATAAAAAGTAACTATCACATCTGTTCTCTCAAAAAAATGCATCTGACTTTTGATTTTTCAACTTTCCCATTTTATGTTGGCTTCATTGAGGTTATTTTAATGTGCGAATAATTGTTTTAAATGTTGTAGGATGCCGGACAAATTAGTTTGTATGTATGTTTTTGGCTTCCATGTGGCTTCCTGCTGATCTCTAATTTGTTACATATGCTGCATTTCAGTTGCAGCCAGAACTCAGAAATGTTGACTTCCGATCAGAGGATTTAACTGGAAAAGTCAGACTTACCGCTGGGAAAGTCTGAGAAATCTTTTTTATGGATGACTATTAAATCCAATACAGCAACTTTACGCATCAACATCAGTAAGCTGTGATAAAATATGTTTATTTTACAAGACACAGTTGTAAGAGTGCGCCCCAAGTAGCGGCTGCAACTCTGGACTAAGCAAATTAAAAGTGGTGTTTGCATGTGGGAAGTAAAGCTTTGAATGACGTTTGTAAGCCTTACTATGAACAAAACAGCAGCTTTCCTGGCCATTGGGTATGTTGGAATCCTGACTTTTTGTTTTTATTTTGGAATCCTGACTCCTCCGACTGTGTTAACTGGAACGCTGTTCACCAGGGTGTTACACCGTCCCCAGGTCCTACATCCGAGGCAAGTGGAACGCAGTGTTGTAGATTTTCCTCACGGTGCAAATCTCTGAGCTAGTGGGCAGTCAGCACATTATGTGTCATCCAATCAGATTGATTCATGATACATGTCTGTCAAAGTCACAGCTAAGCTGTTTGGGTGCGAATGTCACTCAAACATTTTGCAAACAGAAGAGTCAGAGCACAGAGCATTATTAAACAGAAGCTGAAGGAAAAGTGGCAAAAGCAATGGGAAGACGAGAGGAAAGGACGGTGTTTTTTTTCATGATTCAGAGGAGAGTGAGAAATGAGATGTGCAGGAAGGAACAGAAGGGAAGAAACAAATATATCAAGACTTAGATTTGGGCACACAGGATTAAACAGTACGTTATTCAAAATAGGTAAACATAACACCGGTAGGTGTGAATACTGTGAGCAACAAGAGACAATTGAACACGTTATGGTCTACTGTAAGAAGTATGCAAGAAAAAGGAGGGAAATGGTCCAAAATCTTAAAATGGAAAGAATACACTTTGATTCAATAGAAATCCATGATCCTAGATAAGTGCTATTTAATTGTTTTTCATTATCTTAGATTAATGTAATTGAGAGGATTTTAATCTTATTTTGGTTTTGTTTATTTTGTTGTGACTTCTTTTGTTCAGTATAAATAAATACTAGCCATTAATATCCACACACCATACCAGTTGGCGGCGGTAATGCACCATTTCGTTACGTGCCAACCGCCAATAAAATTCCATAAAGAAGAAGAAGAAGAGTCAGACCACAAAAACAACAAGACAGGAGAGAATGGTGCAGCAACAGAACATCCAGCTGTTCATTTACAAAATAATATCACAATGCTTTTGCTGGAGGAGAAACACAGTTAAAGGAACCAGGAGCACACTGAGCGGACTTAAACATCCAGCAGCAGGCAAGTGACCGTGGACAAATGTAATTTTACGTACTCTTTAGTATTTTAAACCCTGACCTCTAGTTCGCTCCCCTGCCTTTTTTCTTTTTAATCGGCAGCTGTAACTGGACACAGCGCCTGCAAAAGTATCTTTTGCAAGGCGCAAAAGATACTATCTTAAATCTATATATATATCTTAAATCTTCAATAGATTGTATTGGGATTTTATTTGATTTGATAGATCAACTCAAAACAGTGCATAAGGAAAATTATACACGGTCTTCTAAATTTTATACAAATAAAGATCTAAAAAAAAAATGCGTGGTGCATTTGTATTCAACTCCCATGTGCCAATACCACCTTTGTCTGCAGTTACAGCTTTAGTTGGGGTTTCTAGATTTGTTAACTCAGTCCTGTTCAAATATGTAGAGAATATTTCCAACAGCGTAATATATTCAACTGGTTGAACAGTGGAGGATGTTGTGTTCAGGGTAATAACCACTGGTCATTTTCCATCACACATAGCTAGCTGGATTCCTTTTTAAATGCATCTCACCAGAGCCTCTTCTTTACAAATGTCTTTGTCGCCTACATGCCAAATAGCAAATTGCATATGAAACTTCTTATTAAATGGAACTTGCTAGCACTAAATCACAACCTCTAAAGGCACTTTACAAAAAAAAGAAACTCAAAGGCACTGATCCAGGAGTACTTTCTACATTAGAGGAAGAGTAAAGTGTTAAAATCAGCAGGAGCTCCATGGCTCACCTAGAGAGAAGCAGCTAAAGAGATAAGCTCTGAGCCAGAGGTAAAAGAAATATCAAGAAAAACATGATCAATATATTTAGTGACAGCAATAGCTCCTTCAGCTGCTTTGTCCAGGGGAGACAGAGAGTCAAGTTTACCCTGAGAGACCACAAATATTAGGGTAGCAGTAGCTCATTCCTGCAACTTTTGAATGCTCTAAACCACCTGAATCAAATGAATGGTTGAAGACCAGGCATTTGCAAACCTTTGATATGCCAAGGAGGTAATTCAGCCTTTTCAATCAGTTGTGATGGAGCACAGAGGCAATGTTCATTACCTGTTTGTTTGTTTGTTTGTTTGTCTTTCTTATGTGTACTCTTAGCCGGAGTGGCCAAAAAGAAATATCACCACAGTAACAATAAAGAATCGTTGAATCTTTGAAAGGCTGCAGGACAGTCACTCTCTAGGACTGGAGTGGCAGATCCTGGTTTGCAAGTTCCCTTGGTTTCTTTGTGATAGCTTTATTTTTGCTACTTTTTGCTACTTTGCTTCCAGTTTCCAGGTAAGTGTAGAGACAATTCAAAAACTCATGAATACAGATACACATTAGACAGTTTTCTAATATTTTTATTTCAAGACAGGTGATTTATATCTCATTAGCTGGGAAAAGGCCTGGATGAGCTGCAATGCTCTCTGTCTTTTTACCGGGCAATTATGTTGAAAGTTTGTACCAAGAAAACTCGCCGCGTGAATCTGTTTTTGTCTTTCCTATGACATCATACTCAGCTCTGTGGGTTTACTTTCTGATTTCATTCTCCTCCAGAGGGCCTTTTTGTTTGCGCAGGAAGTCTCAAAGAAACTAATTATTTGAGTGAGATAAAGGCTATTTCCTCACCAGCAGCAAAACCTCGACGAGAATGCCGTTAACACAAGATAAATGAGCAATGAGGCATTATATAGCTCAACGCTTGCGTGCAATTATGTTTTTTTTTTTGCCATCTGCATGAAAACCAGATTTAACTCATGCTCCTGCACAGAGGAATTTTTACTGTTCTTGCACTTCATTGCACTTTACATCAGCAGGGTTTCATTGTGAGTCTGCTGCTACGAAAGCAAGCCGCCCTAATGGATTTTTGCATCAGGTTTAGGAATGCTTGTGTTCTCATGCATATGATGGGTTGCTACATCTCCCAAAGAGTTGGTCAGGGGTTTTAAGGCGTTGTAAATCCAGAGAAGCTGATTAGGGTCGCAATTATAAGTGAGGGAAAATCATAAACGACAGAGTGGGATTAGAGGTTAATATGTCAATGTGTCTTCTGAATGGAAAACATATTCCCACACTTCCTGTTTTCTCTCAGTTCCAGTATATCACAGTAGACAGGGATCCCAAATTAATGTATACATACAACAAAAATACATTTACATCTTTAATATCATATACCTAAAACAAGCAATATCATTGTTGAACATATTTAGAGTCAGCTACATGTCATGTCCTGTATGGTTGGCGGTCTAGGCTCCATTATTTTTCCTTTTCTCTTCTCCCTTTAGTCGGGTGTGCACATACTGTGGTGCCTGCACACCCAATCCTCACCTCTCCATTCAACACAACACCAACAGCAAGAAACAAATCTGCTCTAATCTGCTCTGATTCTGTCATCCAGAATAATTCAGTGTCTTTCATGAATCTGAAAACTTGTCGATATTCAAAGCAAAGACTTGTACTTGTCTAGACTTAGTGGGACTTGTCTAGTCCCACTAACTACGCTCCCTCCTGCTAGAGAAATACTGGGAACAATAACCTTTGAAAGAAGAAGCAGTCATCGTTTGGTGTCCCAAAAAAATCTCCTTCAACAATTGGAATAGTTTCTCATTGTCTGTCTGCATTAAGGTCCACCAATAACCGTAATTCATCACATCTACTGTTTTTGACCCATTCAACCACCTTATCCTAACTTTTAGAATGCAGTATTCTATTGAGAGACTTTTTTTGGTTTGTTTGTTTGTTTGTTAATCACAAAACATTGCATTTCATGAAAGATTTGAAGTCAGAAAGCTCGGGAACTTTAGAGTATTCAAAATCCTTTCCCTGCAACTCTTATTCCAATAATCAACCTGTCATGTGGGGTTATTAAGCACAATTAATAATATTCACATACAATTCCATAGACACTGCAGTATCTGAATTTGTTTTGTCACACCTCCAACTACATTGACGGTACGTGTTAAGTCATGTAATTTTCTCATATAGTACCCTCCAATGGTTCAATAACTGTATTGTATCTCAACTTATCTACATTTTTAATAAAAGAAAACATAATTATGGTGCAAAGTTTCAAAAGTACATCTTTTAGGCATGATTTTTTTAACTGACCATCTTCTGACTGACCTGTTGACACAGATTTGAGTCAATTCTGATATCTCTTGAACTTTAATGACCATTCTATAATTGACAGGCGTTAATTTAACAGGCTTTTTTCTAGCCATCTTTCTGTGAGTGGCCACTAATTATTTGTAAGAGGAACAAAAGCAAGCAAAAGCCTTTGCTGTAGAATAGTTTCAGTCTTTAAATTAAAAAAACAAAAAAAATTAACAATAGTTTTACTCTTTTAAAAAGACAAAAGTAATCTGGAGTGCCAACATTTCAAAACCCTGTAAGATCCATTACAGTCAGATGCTAAAATCTAATAAAGGATGAAACAGACTATCTCTGCTTTAATACATTCAATCTACTTGGTATCTGCTGAACATGTCTCCGGGTCACTGTGCTCTTTTGCCAGTTTGACAAAATGTCAGTAAGGCTTGGTATGAACTGAAGTCTTGTGGAGCAGACACACCATTTATTCCTCACTCAGGAATAAAACAGCTGCAACTGCTATAGTGTTAAAAGGCAAAGGAGTGAATAGTAAATAGACTGAAATTTTCTTTCCTAGTCATTATGGCCACTCAAAGCACATCACGCTCGAGCCACATTCACCCAATTACATTCACTCAAGTGGAAATCCCATTTCATTTTTGAGGGGAAAATAAATTGTGAAATTTCGACAGAGAACCTTTTTGGTCCTAAGGTCCAGGGAAATGTAAAGGTTGTAAAATGTAATGATGCAACCATCAGTTCTGAATACAGTATACTGAATATTTGTTTTTTTTTACCTAGTTAAATCGGCATGGCCAAATGTATATAATAATCATATTAACAGTAATAATTATTAGGGTAAACATTTGATTTAGATATTTTTTCAGACTCATCATAAACAACAGAGTGAGATTAGAGATTAATATGTTAATATGTCTTCTGAATGGAAAACATATTCCCACACTTGCTGTTTTTTCTCGGTTGCAGTATATCACAGTAGATACAAAAGGGTCCCAAATGAATGTATAAATACAATATAAGTACATTTACATCTATAATATTGTATACCTAAAACAAGCAAGGTCCAGTAAAATGTAAAGGTTGTAAAATGTACTGATGCAATCATCAGTTTTGAATACAGTATACTGAATATTTGTTCTTTTTACGTAGTTAACACAGCATGGCAGAATGTATGTAATAATCATATTAACAGTGATAATTATTAGGGTGCATTCCCACCAAACGCGAATGAGGCAGTTTGAGCGATGGGATTTACGCATTATCCCTTTGTTTTCAAGAGCGCCGTAGTAGCCAGTAATGTGATCAGCACGATTCGCGCAGAACGTCAACGAAGCGACACCGACGGTGACTTATGAGGGATTTTACACGTGCATGGAACAAGAGGAAAAGCATCTGCCGCTGCGACAGCACAGGTCTTTTGTTTTGCGGCAGAGACTCAACAAAGTAGCCAGGTGAACACCTCCGCACACACCCAGCATCGCTCTCAGAGGCTCCCCCCCCAGGGCACCGTCCCGTCTCTGTTTCTGTTCACCCTCTACACCTCAGACTTCACTTACAACACGGACAGCTGCCACCTTCAGGGGGAGGGGAACGAGCTGGAGTACCGGTCGGTCATCACGGACTTTGTGGACTGGTGTGAGAAGAACCACCTGTGTCTAAACTCCTGTAAGACCAAGGAGATGGTGATCAACTTCAGGAGAAGACCCCCACTGTGTGGATCCACTGTATGTATGTGGACACACTGTATATACCTGACGCACCTTTTCCTCCTTTATCCTACTGAGCCGATGTGACAAGTGAATTTCTCCAATGCGAGATCAATAAAGCTTATCTTATCTTATCTCTCATGAACTGACCAATGGAGTCTATAGAGACAACTGCAGTAAATAGAGGAAAACTCATTTTACACATCAGACAATTGTAAGGGCATGTATGGGATATAAAAATAATATTTAACCTTTATACTTTCACAATGCTCCTTTAATGGACGTCAGATAATTATCCTTTACAAACAAAGCCCCTCTGCTCCTCAGGATTTACTGCTGTGTTTGGGTGTTCTGCCCTTTTTTGACCAAACCATGATACCAACGATCATGGGGGCAAGAGGAATGGCGATTTTTTTTTGGGATATTGTTTAAAGAATAAAGGTTCCTATAATGGTTAATTGGTGGGGACAAATCAAGGGTTTTTCAGACTGGGGAGGTGAAGGCTCCAGTACCACTTGACATACTATTAAAACAACTTTGTATACCAAATAGTGTTGCCTTTATTTGCGTCATTACAATCATCAAAACATAAAATCCAAATTAAAAACATTGAACTTAACGTTAGTAATTACCATCATTTTGAAAAGATTGATTTTCACTGAGTCAATAATTAACGGAGTGACTAGACCAGCACCTGCCATAGTCCAGCTGTCTTTTGTAGCAGCCTGATTGAATGGTAGATATGCCTCCCTGAAAGACACAGTTTCCTCTTAAAATGCTTCTGGCACCTTTTTGTGCTTTGTGAGACAGCAAACTGAGCTTCTCTCAAAACCAAGAGGACGTCACTATAGAACTCCACCAGGTCATGGTGAGGTTGTCTAAGGCTACCCACTATGCACGCCTTGTGTCTCTCAACGTTCATTACCTCTTTTGATGGACTCTTGCATGCTGCGGTAACTGCTGGCCACACATCACCAGACCTGTTATGCTGCATCCTATAACCTCTGGAGTGAGCCTCCCAGCTCCTTATAGATTTATTAACATATTCAACTTATTTACCTCCAAAGTGCACCATTAAGTTTTGACACGTAACAGTATGAACCGCGACAAACAGAGTCACGGAGTAATACCAAGAGCAAAGTACTGGCTGGCATGACTGCATGCTTTTAATGATCTTCTACCCTGACAGTAGAGGATAAAGCTACAAATAACACAAGCTATTCTTAAAACATTGTACTGTAGTCTCTCATGGAAAGTCCATTAACAGCAACAGATCCTGGTTACGACACGTGAAGTGCTTTCAGAAGACCACATGGCTAAAAAACAGGTGTGAAGTGTACAGGGCCCCGTTTTTGGCACGCACAGCCGGCGACAGTGCTAACGACATAACTTGGGGGAGTCCAGAGAGCGATGGAAAAACTTCCAATAAGCTGTGAGGAGAGGAACCACAAGGAAGGGCATCTTTACATGGACCTTGTAAAAAATTTCTTTTGTAATGCTGGACATAGGCACCAGCAACCCCCGTGACCCCACGAGGGATTAAGCGGGTCAGAAAATGGATGGATGGACTTCTTTTATCAAGCTGTTTAATTAAAACTCCTCATTTTATTACTGAGTTAGAATGTGTATCCATCTCTGGCTGCATCTGATGTGGGTTATGGTTTATTCCCAAAGCTCACAGCAATAAGCAATTTTCACGAACGCTTCTGTTTGCACAGAAAATACATGATCAACATCAAAAGCATGATGAGTTCTTTATTTGGATTAATTGCAGATGACATGTTTATGAGAAGGAAGAAGATTATTTATTTTATGATTAAAAAAATCATAGGATCTGATCTTCTCTCTTGACAGTCTTGTGCCACTCAAAGTATTTGCAGTTTACAGCAAAGAGTTCCCTATTATGAAATTTAATTCAAATAACAACCTAAATACCAAGAAGGCAAAATTAACAAAATAAGTAAACAACAACTCAGATACAAAAAAGAAAGTAACATTTCTGAAAGTGAGGGATTGCCACGTCCGTCCTCTTGGACTCATGTTTGCGCAAGCGTGGTGCTATTGCGTGACATTTGAAACCTGCTTGGAAATAGCCTCGTCTGACGACTGACGTGTATTTATTTATGGAGATATTTTTAGAAGGACCACCAACACACTGATCACGAGAACTGAATCTAGTTAAAGGCACCAAAATAACTGGGTGGAGAGTGGGGGGCATGGGGAGGAGCAAAGACGCCACAATCTATGAGAGGAACTGGTGTATTTTTTTAATTGAAGTGAAACATTTCACAAAATGGTTATGCAATGACTTTCAAACCTGAAAATGTCCCTTCAACCCTTTTAATTTTCTTTCGTCATTCTAGCAGCACATTTCAATAAAGAAAGCTAAAAAAATAAAGGAACTCTTCAAAAACATATCTCAGCTGAAGAAGAAACATCATGCCAGATGTCCATACGGGTGTGGAAAGGGTAATGTATTAAGAACAAAAGATTGCCACATCATTTAATGAAAATTGGTTAAACCCACAGAGGGTTTAACCTGAAGTCACAGAGAAAGTGAAATTGAAAAACTCATGCAGCGGGCGAGTCCAGTTTTCGGAAATGGCATTGCAACCACACCACCCTTGCCACATGAGGCCGGGAATTATCATAAACCAAGAGGAACCCAGGACCCGCTGCAACAGTGACGAGTCTAACAACGGTTCTAAAGAGTTCATCCTGCTACCTAATGGCAGTCAGGGTGTTGTGATTTTAGGTTTTGTTCGTGTTTTTGGACTGACTGATCCCTCCTATTTCCATGCCCATCTCAGCCACCACTCACTCCCCATAATCAGTGTCACCTGCTGCCACTAATTTACACCAAGTTGGTCCACCTGTGACTCTGCCTACTTATACCGGCCCCACACTACCACTCCTTGTCAGAATGTCCCGTCTTTCTGCCTGCAGGTTGGTTCCCCCAATTGTCTGTGTGCTCAGCCTGCTAATCCTGCTATTGGCTTGCGCTCACTAGTTTGCTTTACCAGTGCTTCGTGTGTTCCTATGTGAATCTGTGCGTGCTTTGATCTCCTTGGAAACTCAGCGGCCGTAACTCTGGTCATCAGCCCGTCTCTGGTCAATGAAAACTTTAGCTTTACTCGAAGCTCAATGTAGGACAAAAATCAAATAAACCAATCACTTATTCACACATACTTAAACTGACCAATCAGCGTACAGGGGGATGGGATTTGCTGAGTGGTTACACTGGTACCCAATTAGGTTCTCGCTGAAAACACTTCAGTTTGAATTAGGGCAAATAATCCCACACTTGCAGCAGTACTTCACCCCCACAAAAATACAAACAATAAGATCCATAGATTGCAACGGAAAAAAACAAACAAAAAAAAAAAAAAAACATAAGTAACAGTATTGTTACAAAAAACTCCAACTCCATAAAAACAATAGGCAACACCAATAAAAACCATAAAACACAACAAAAAATATAAATATCCAATTATGATAATTTTAAAATTGAGTAAAACCATAAACATAACAATAGGGTCAATCACAGAAACTCGTTAATGGACGGATCATCATTCATAGCGGTAGGAGCTAAACTCTTAAGGTATAAATTCTAGAACACCTCTTTCTTTTTCCTCATGAAATCAATATTACTCCCTCTTATACTAGGTTTGATGCCTATAAAAAAATAACAATGATGGTGAGCTGCCATGTTTTTCAGGACTAGTTAGATCATTCCTCTTGATAAACCTTCTGTGTTCATTGATTCGTTCTTTTAAAGGACAGAATGTTTCTCTGATGTATATTTTGTTGCATGGGCACTGTCTCATATAAATAACATTTTTGGCTTTACAGGTAATAAAACTTTTTGTGTTCATGACCTTACCGCCAATTGGGTGATTTAACTTTTTCAGTGTACTGACGATTTTTGCAAGCTCCACCTTTAAAATGACCCTGTAGGTTATGGGTTATTGGGGTTGTTTCTGGGGTGTTATAGAAAGCTTTGACAACCCTGTCCCTGATATTTCTACATCTCTTATAGGTTATCATTGGGGGTGGATTAAAAAGACCTTTTAAATTTGGATCACTCTAAAGAATGTGCCAATGTTTTAAAATAATTTCTTTAACATTCCTTGTTTGTGGAGGAAAGATTGTAGAGAAAACACGATTTGATTTAGGTTTTATTGCTGTTTTATTTTCTAAGTAGAACTTTCTACTTGAGTTCACCTTGTTTTCTGCAGTTCTTAGCCAGTCCTCCTTGTAACATCTTTCATTGAATTTTCTTAACGTCTCTTCTTTGCTCTTATTGTATTGTTCTGGGATTCCACAAAAACATTTTTTTGAGGAGGATGGGCTGAAAATTTTGAGCATGAAGTAATGTCTTCCGATCAGTTGGTTTCATGTAAAGAAAACTGTACAAATCTCCGTCTCTTTTAGTGACTTTTATATCAAGAAAATAGATTGTAATCTAGGGTAAAACGTAAACCTGCAAAGTGTCCATTTATAAATTCTACAAATTGCAGTAAGGTGGCGACGGGTCCCTTCCAAAGTAAGAAAACATCATCTATGTACCTTCAATCTCTGCTGGGTCTCCACTATAACAGTCTCTTTTAATGGAAAAAGGGCTTATGTGTACCGGACATATGTAAAATCCAACACCAGACATAGATTTGGTCAAAGCATATGGCAATCTTTTTAAGGAAAGAAACAAATTAAATCCATTGCATTTCTGTCCTCACCAACCAATCAGAAAGGGCTTGTTGCCAGTGCAAACACACAGGCTTCAGATGGACACACTGTTAAACTTTTCATCTATCTCTTCTTCTTTCCACTGCAATTCTATTGCAGTGTTCAGCTCATTCACCAAAACTCGAGCTCCCTCATCCCTCACCCCTCCTACTCGGACATCTCTCTTTCCCCTGAACTGTATTAGTGGAATACACTTGCTGCTAACAAGCTGGAACAATGCTGCCAAAATAAATCACTAATGTGATGCCCCATCTGATCTCTTTTATTAGTACACACGGATGGCAAGCAAACCGTGATGAGATAGTCACTGAATTTAATAAGGCTGTCGGAGTAGGCTGTTAGCGTACGCTATTGGAAATTACTTTCTGGTCTATAAAATGCTCATTTAATGTCTGTACCTGCTTACTGCCGTTCGGTGTGTGGGGGGGTTGAAGCCTCTCCCGCCAGCCAAAGGACAAGAGCCAGGTGTCATGTTCCATAGAGAGGCAAGACAAGTTTAGTAATATAGCACTATTTTTAGACTACCAAACCAGAGAGTTTATGGTTAAAATCATATTAAAATCATATGGTTAAAAAGCTTAATGTCTCAAGCACGTAAAAGCATTGCATAAAGGAAATACACTTTAGAATGCATACTTAGAATGTAGGCTTAGATCCAAATTTAAATTTGAATTTATTCTGTAATTCAAATTCTGTCTTCTGTCTTATGCTTAGACTACTTATCAGTGATCAGGCAAATAGTTCATTGGCCAGAAATGTAATTTCCTAGTAGTCTTTTAAAGATCAATAGAGTTTGAAAACCTATTCTTTTACAAAGATGAAGCCTGTGCAGTAATTTAAGAACTGGTATGATATAATAGATTTTTCTGGTATTTGTCAAGACTCTGGCAGTAGTAATTTGGTTTATGCATGTCACTTTCTTTTTTATTATTTTTTGATTTTATTATTTAGATTTTTTTTGTTGTTATTTGTTTCATTCGATTTCAGTCTAATTTAAAATGAAATATTCCTGATCATGCAAAAAATTCTTTAAAGTATGAATACATAATTTATTATGAATCTGTTGCACATATGATTCAGGCTCAAAGGAAGAAAGGAAGGAAGGAAGGAAGGAAGGAAGGAAGGAAGGAAGGAAGGAAGGAAGGAAGGAAGGAAGGAAGGAAGGAAGGAAGGAAGGAAGGAAGGAAGGAAGGAAGGAAGGAAGGAAGGAAGGAAGGAAGGAAGGAAGGAAGGAAGGAAAAAACGGATGACTGATGTTCTGATGTTAATGAATGCATAGATGGATAATACTTTTACTCAATGGGTTATTTTACATGTTTTGCAAATGTCTAACGGTAGTCAGAACTTCAGCAGGATGTTTAGCAAAGATGGAATAACTTATTCAATTTAACATAATTATTAAATTCTAAAATTGTCCCTTTCATGCACTTTGGAAGAAGTGAACTTTGTGCTGGAAATTCTTCAGTTAAGTCTGTATGTAACCTACATTTTGACTTATGATTTTCTTAAAAGTTAATTGGAAAATATTTAAATTGAATTATTTCATATATATATATATATATATATATATATATATATATATATATATATATATATATATATATATATATATATATATATATATATATATATATATGATGTGTTCTACCTGGGACATAAATATAAAACTTATTAATAACATCTTTATTTAATAACAGACCTAATTTCCTGAACTTAAATTTTTATCCTCTGCTTATTTTTATGAACGTATTTAGTTTACATCAAAATATTGTTACATGGATATGGAAGAATTTAGTTACATTTAAATACTAATGCTGATTTCAGCTTTTAATGTCTCATTAAAGGGAATTAAAACAATTCTATACAACTTCTTTAATTTAAACAAAGTGAAAATTATATTTGAAACCCTAAAATACTTGCAGTTTTATAAAACGATATATCAGATAAAAAAACAAAAACAAGCAAATCTCACAAAGAATGATATTGTTGGTTGTCCAAAAGAAATTATTATGACACCTATGACAATTAAGCAGTAGCAAAAACATCTCCCTGGATGTGGTGCGGCAGAACAATGAGGATAAATATTGGATTCTCACTAAATTCCAGGGTAAATTAAACAAAACGGTCCTGTGAGTAACATAAATGAACTCAACTGGCTGCTTTATTGCACGGTTTAATACCTGGGATGATGAAACTGCTGAACCACAGAGAGCAGAAATGATTTCAGATGAGTCACCAGAGCACTCGATAGAGTAGTAAATGCCTAATCCACTCATGAAAGGCCATGTCAAGCCTGATATTTAATAAAAACAAAGCAAATAAGAGGAATCTAGAGTAGAGAGTTCAGAAACATGGAAAACAAAAGAGCTTTTAGTTGAACACAGTGAGATGCTATCAAACACAAAGCTCAGTGTCACCCTGCTGTGGACGGGCTGCCTTGCAACCTACGTTTCCAACACTTCATTTCTGTCTCTTTTCACTAGCTGCCTGTCAGCATTTTAGGCGCTCCACTCTGCTTCAGTTGTTGGTCAAGATCATCCCTGCCATTCACAATGAATGGAGGTGAAAAAAGGCCTCACGTATTTAAGCTACAAACCACAGAGAAGAACAGAAAGTGATGTTAAGAGTTTAAAACTGTGTCCCTGGTTCCTTTGTGTCAGCAGAGTGCATCATCATTGAGAACGGAAAATAATTTTTCAGATTGTTCCTGTTTTGTTCATGCGGCAACGGGCTGAAGAATGATATGATGCACTGCGACAGCCCTTCGTGTCTTCAGAGCCTGCGATGTTCGGGGCGTTTTCTCCGTAACTCCTTACGGATGAAACTGCCTCAGAAAGCGAAACGATTATTTTGAACACACTTCACCGGATTGTTGCTCCTGCCTTTGGTCGATTCCTTTAAAGAGTCTTTTCGAATTAGGTATGTTTTGGGCAACCTGCTGTGCCTGGGATCACGGAGCGTTAAGCCAACTGGAGCAGAAAGGGCCACTCCGGGAGGCTCTGCTAGACGTCAGCCGTGAAACGCGACCGGTGCACCGACATGAAATGTAAACTTTGCTTGAAACGGCTTCTACGACTCCACCCCTGAAACTCTGCAAGAACGGCTGTATTATTCATTTAGTAGCAGGAGCACAAGCATGTACGTTGAGGAGAAACATTTCTTACTCAGAGCTAATTTGTATCAAATGTAGCATTTTCTCTTAGATATTTCATTTGTTTGGTTGTTTTTATATTAAATTATGTTGCGCATATATAGTCCTGCTCATCAGTCTCCACAATGAGCGTGAGACACGAGCGTTTTCCTGACTTCACACGACACGCATAACATCCCTCCGAACGCCCTTAATAACAGCTTCTAGCTCCTGTTCCTTGACCTTTCACGGGGTCAACAGTAAGAACTCTATCATGGGGAGGAAAGGAGCTTCGTACTGCTGTGCCGAATGCGGACAGCCTTTAACTCAGACGTCATTATGTAACGGAAATGCGCATGGATGATCCGGGCCTGCGGCCTTCTGAAAATGAACAACAAAGTGCACGCTCTCTTCTCTACGGACATTTTCGTTGATTTACATCTGAGCTTACCATCAGAATCTGTTAATTGTTATGAGGTCAATTCCAAATACCTGGAGCTCCTGCAGGTAAAGGGCCAATCAGAAATTGCAATTGCTGATTGGTCAGCTGGTGACGAGCTTCCAAGATTGATTGACAGCTGGTGTCAGGTAAATTATCCCTGAAACCTTTTTAGACCTCTGCGAGGTCATCCACGGGTCAGCTTCAGCCGTTCCTGGGAAATTAAATTGCAGAGGGACTACAGTGTTTGGAAAAGCATTTTCATTGTAGCTCTGACTGCATGTTTAGAGTTGTTGACCTAAACATGCAGCTTCCATCTCCCTGCTGAAGAAAAGCATCCCCACACCACGATGCTTCTACCACCCTCTTTCAAAAATGGGGATATTTATGGTGCAATAGTCTTAATTTTGGCACCGAGACGGCGCCATAGATATTTAGCTGTAACCTTGCACTTCTCCAAAGCTTCATCCTTGATCTATCTCAGAGAACAGCTGGATTTATATTGAGATACAATTTCATACAGATGTAGTTCAAAAATAATAAATATGTGACTTCTGGTGGACACTGGTTGCGCTGGAATGTATCTAAGTGTATAAGAGTAAAGGAAACCGAATATGACTACATGCCACACTTTTCAGATTTTGATTTATAAAAAAAAATGGAAAACCATGTATCTTTTTCTCAAACTTTTTCAGTATAACAAATTTGTGCTCTACTTTGTGTTTTGTCTAGGATATCAAAATGTACTTGTGGTTGTAACCTAACAGAATATGAAAACAGTGTTTGAAGACACTGCATATCTGTAACTGTTCTGCTCCTTAGTTGCCAGGATAAAGTCTGCGCCGCCTTGACTTTAAAAATGAGAAAAAGTTATGGCATGTTTGAAATGGCTGTCAGGAACAACAACAACAAAAAAAAAACTCTGCGCTCTAAAAATAACAGCAGCCCAGTCTGGCTTTTTAAATTTACATATGAACAAACCGCAAGACTCCTGAAACAAACTCCTTCGGACAGCAAGGTCAAAAAGTGGAGACATTTTTCCCATATAGCCCAGAGTCATGTCTGAGGAAAAACAAACACACTACATCAGCATAAACACCTCATACCAAGAGACAGAGAGGTGAAAGGGTGATGATTTGGGCTCCTAAAAATCATGGCCCCTGTTGGGATTTGAGTGTCATTTATTTTTTTTCCTGCAACAACAACACACACATGCTCAACAGCAAAACTATAGCGGAGTGTACCTTAACATCATTTTACTTCATTTTGTCATATTCTATTAAACTTCTAAGAACCCTCAGTCTGTGAAGTTCGCCCTTAAAAATGCCAAATATCTGTTATTTTTATTATGGCTGAAGCAATTTTGTGTAGTAAATTGCTGCCTTCAGATAAAGTAAAACTGCTTTTGTGGAAAAAAAGTTCAAACAATGCATTTATTAGCTAATTTAGTTTTGAGATACAAATTCCCTATAGATCAACATTTACAAAAAGAATAACACCGTTTAACTTGTGAACTGTTTTAATATGCTTAATATTTTTATGTATGGGGGATATAATGTCAAAATAACTAATAAACAAGATCTAAAGTGCATGCTTGAAAAGATTAAGATCTTCAGTGGTGTTATTTCTACATTTCTTTAAACATTTTTAAAACTAAAGTAGCCATCTGAATGATGCCCTGTTCTCCTCAGTAAGACCAATTATTTTAGTTTTTCTGTTTAGTTGGGTTTTGTGTTAATAACCATTGCATTTCTTAAAATGTTTTTGCTTTTCACTATAAGTTCTGGCCCTTGCATGTTTGACTAGAGTAAAACAACTCAAATGGAAAATTTCAAATATTAAAAGATCAACACAAATTTAAATCACAGACAGTAAATGATCTGTTAATCTCTTAATATTGTTTGTATCAGTCGCAGGCCATCGTTTGTGACTCCCTAAAAATCATAAATGGGGATTCTTTACTTTAGCCAAAAGCCATTTATATATCAAATGTATTCTTTCATTTTCTACTGGTCACACAGTATTTAAGTATCCATCACTCCATCGTCTTTATAGATCAATCATACAATGTAATTTAATGGTATTTTGTTCATCTTTTATCATCGTCCTCTCTCTGTATGGGTTGAAAGATAAACTTGGCTCCTCGTCCGGCCTTGTTTGTCATAGATTCAGTTGTTTTGGTTCATTGAAATTATTCCTCTGATTGGGAACGTTTGGGTGAGTGGGCATTTTATTACAATAATTTCCTGATTTACAGTAAGAAGATCAAGACACATCTGTCATATATGTTTCTTACGTTAATACTAAATTAGGACACTACCATAATAGCCTTAATATTCAAAACATTTTTTTTTTTACCTCATTCTACTCTGACTACTGTTGTTTCTATACTGGTAATTATTTATTGCCATACTAAATACTTCCTGTTCAGTATTAAGAGGTGGCTGTCAGTAAGAGACAGATTGTAGACATTTTGTAGACAATAATACTACTACTACTACTACTAATACTAATAATAATAATAATAATAATAATAATAATAATAATAATAATAATAATAATAATAATAATAATTAGTATTATTATTAGTAGTATTATTATAAAGTAGTTATGCCAGTTAAAGAAACATGCATGTTTGGAGGAAGAAATAGGAGTACCCAGAGAAAATCTAGGCAAGCAAAGGGATGGCTCAGCTGAGATTAGAAGTTTAAACTCCTTCTTAAAATAAACAATAATCATATGCACTGCGGCTTGGAGTGTGAATAAATAAATAATGAACAGCGTGCATGCATAAAAGCTTGAGTCACAACAGCATAATTGGAATGAGCCTTTAGAGAAATCTAAATTCAACATATTTTTTCTTGTTTAAACAATGATAAGAAGTAATCTGCAAAAATTTGCTTAAATACTGAATCACTTTGTAAACTTGTTTTTAAATTATTGAAAAAAAAAGTGTTTGACACTACTTCAGCCTCTTTCGCTTGGGACATGCAAGCTGCTTAACAAATGACAATATATGTGTTAGAGTTTGTGGTTTGGGTGCTGAACCAAGACGCAAACAGAATCTCTGGAGCAGGATGCTGAATTGAAAAATGTAATTGTGTGTTAATGATGAGACAATATGGAGCAGCTGAGCCAGAAGGTAAGTAGGGAGAGTCAAGGGATGGAGACTAATTAACACAGAGGAGCTGAAACACAAGGAAACACTTAATTAAGGGAGAAGTACCAATAACAAACAAGAATACACAGGGAACATTATACAGGAATGAACTAAGAAACTAAACAGAAAAGCATAAATTAATATGGCAACTCTAAAATGAACATAAACAACAAGAAACATAAAAACAAAATAAAACTAAAACCCAAACACCTGGAGAATGAGACAAAATGGTCATCTTCTAAATTAAAGGACTGTTAGTTGATGGTTTACAGAAGCATAGCACCGCCATGCCAGAAAGAAAAATATAAAGCCATAACATAACATAATATGAAACGTTTAGTGCACTAAAGAAAATTAAGTAAGAATATCTTATTGCAGAACTACAACATAATTTTCATATCTGTTGAATATTTGATCATGTTTTCACAAAATGAATACAATGTCTTTGAGAGTGATAACGTTTTATTTTATTTTAGCAGAATAAACATAAATCAAATCTGTATTTTTCCAGCAGAATTTTTTTTATTTTGACAAAATAATTTGAACTATAGGGTAAGGGTGGCAACCACGTTTCTTGCAATTTTATTTTAATTTATTTGAATTTGCTCTCAGAAATAACTGAAATGACTGGCCTAGTTCCATGCATATTTACAATCTTGTATTACTTTGAAAATTTGTGAAAATAAAATATGTCTTTGAAATTAAAAGTTATTTTTTGTAATGTCTCTTCCCATTTTGGGTATATATATATATATATATATATATATATATATATATATATATATATATATATATATATATATATATATATATATATAGATAGATAGATAGATAGATAGATAGATAGATAGATAGATAGATAGATAGATAGATAGATAGATAGATAGATAGATAGATAGATAGATAGATAGATAGATAGATAGATGCATGTCCTGTTTTTTTTATTTCAAGATGATTTATGTTGTTGCCTGATTTTCCATTTGGGGAAAGAATGAATAGCTTCCTTCTCCCACCTCTTAATATAAAGTATACAGGAAGTTTCTCTGGGTGAAATTTAACAGAAAATGTCAGAACATATTAGATGCGCTCTTCTCATTCTGGGAACTGTGCGGCACCGCAGGCCACTGTCATCAATTTGCGCTCACAGAACACAGAACACAGCCTCTTGACTTCAGGACAAGAACAGGGGGGGGGAGTTTGTCCTCGCGAGACTTGTCGGTGACGAACCTTCGCAACGTCACGGTCTCGTGACTAATACCGGAAGAAAGGGATTCACAACAACACGAGTCAAACACCGAGAAAGAGCTTGAATTAATTCCGGTTTTCACCTTTTTTTTCTCGCCTCGTATCGAAGCAGAGATGGACGGCTCTGTCCGAGCATCGTCAGACTCGTCTGCCGGACCTCCACCGTATTACAGAGGGTAAATTAACACTCCTGGATTCTGTAATTGTTAGCAAACAGGCAGCAGGGGGTGTATGTGCGTAGCAGAGCTCCCTGTCTGATGTGTCGCAGCACAGCCCACTGCTGCTACATCGGTTCGGGGCTCTCAGACCGGAGCCCCGCTGGGTTTGTTTCGGTTTGTAATGTGAACCTTTGCTCCTGCAGAAATGAAGGCTCCCTGGTCTCTGCCCTGAAGACCCTGCTGTTCTTCACCATCCTCATGGTGACGCTGCCCATCGGATTGTACTTCGCAACCAAGGCTTACGTCTTTGAGGGTAAAGATCTTCTGATCGTCACCCAACTGGGTGCATCTTATTCACACATTTGGATGAAAATGACGAGACATCCACAGGCTGTCCTTTCCTCTATGATGCTCTATAAGGGTTATTCCACAAATCCACATTTTGCTACCTTTGATGAATACATATTGTTGCAGAGTTAATCTCCTCTGCTGCTGTGATATAGCAGTAGCTTTCCCAAGATAAAGGAAATAAAGTACTGTAGACATCAAGTACTGCTTATAAATGGTTCGAAGTGCATGTGAGGGATGTCGAGATCTAGGTTCTGCCTCAACATTTGAGGATACCGATGTGACGGATCCACACGAGCCATCAGGAGTCACCCGGACATCTTATGGTTAAGATATTTAAAGCCCACAGATAAAATGAGAGGAGATTGTGAATGGATACAACATAAAAGTTACTGGGTTGGTTTAGATTGTAGAAGCTATTCAAACAAATTTTGAATTCTTTCAAGATAGCTGTAGACCTCCACAAGTCTGGTTCATACAGTTCTTTTAGATTCCTGAATATGCCACGTTGATCTTTTCAAACAATTAAAGATGCATACAAACACAACGGCAATGTCCTGCTGCCATGTCAGTCGGGGTGAGTTGGATTCTGTTTACCAGGAATTATATTTTGTCAAATGTATCGATTGTATAATCCAGTGGCTGCCAACTAAAACAACAACATGGGAAATTAAAATTATCTGTACATAAAATGGGCAAGATGAGGGCAAATAACCGTTAGGTCAAATAAATTAAAGGAACGCCTTCAAATCACATCAGATCTCAGTTGGATATCCATTCTGATGTGGAGGGCTTAATTCAAAGTCACAGACAAAGTAAACCTGGAAAAAACGAACCAACATGTTAGTCCAATTTAACAGCAATTTAAAACGATATTCAGTGGTTTTTATGGCCCCCACATGCTGACAATCCCAGGGCATGGTCTTTACGCGACACCCGATGGTGTCCTGGGGTATCTCCTCCCATATCTGACTACCACACTAGGTCCCTGAGCAACACCCTCAACTCCAGACTGCTCCGTGGGCGCCGCACAGTGGCAGCCCACTGCTCCCTAAGGGAAAGGTTAAGTCCTGAGTATGAATTTTACTGGAGTGTGTGTTGCAATGACAAATAAAATCGAAAATGAATTCATTGTCAAGCACCAGGAGGAACCCAGGACCCACTGCAACAGCGAATGGTCTAACAGCCGGTCTAGCGATTTCATCCTGATGCCTAATTAGCAGTCAGGGTGCCATTATTTATCCTGTACAGGTCTGAGACCCTGATCCAACACTGAGCCACCACCAAACCTTTCATATCAAACGATGTCGCTGGCAGCAGAACATTCAGCTGCCAGCTTCTCCAGACCTTTCCATATCTGTCCCATGAGCTCAGAGTGAACCTGCTGTCATCTGTGAAACAAACAGGGCGCCAGTGCCAAACCTGCTAACTCTGGTGTTCTCTGGCAGCTCCATGGTGTTGGGCAGTGAGCACTGGGCCTAAAGAAAGATGCAAGACCCTCAGGCCACTCTCAGAAAGTCTGTTTCTAATGGTTTGGTCAGTGACGTTTACACCAGTGGCCCACTGGGGGGGGGGTCACTTTGTACGGATCTAGCAGCACCCATCCTGTTCCTCCTTGCACATAGGAGGAGATAATGGTCCTGCTGATGGATTAAACGCCTCCAACAGTCCTGTTCAGCTCTCCTAGAGTAACTACCTGTCTCCTGGAATCTCCTCCATGCACTTGAGACCGTGCTGGGAGACACAGCAAACCTTCTGGCAATGGCTCATATTGATGCATTACCCCGGTGGAGCTGGACTGCATAAGCAACCTCTGCAGGCTCCAGGTATCACTTTATGGTAGCAGTAGTGATGCTGATCCTGGTCTAGTGAAAAACTACTATAAAGCATTCAAAAACTAAAATATAAAAACGAGGAGGGAAAAATGTCTGTGGCCTCCACCTGCAAAACCATTCCTGTTTGTGGGGTTGTTTCGTTGTTGCTCCTTTAGTAACACCAGAACAGCCGATACTGATCACCAACCTCCTCCACTAAATGAACCAGATCAGTAATCTAGAAGATTAACTGACTGAAACTCAGTGTTACTTATAAAGTTTAAAAAATAACCAAATTACTGCAAGGGAGCGCGATATATTGAAAGTAACGTAACGGCGGCACCGAAACGAGAAAAGTAATTAGTTTGATTACTCCTGAAAAAAATAACACCTTTACTCCCAACTCTGTAGAGATTATACTCTGATTAAAAAGAGTGTGCTACATTTTTTTGAGCATCTTACCAGTGCAGAGGACATGTACAGCATGTTATTTGCAGGACAGACTGTTATGAGAATGATCTCATTACAGTGCTTTGCAAAAGTATTCACACCCCTTGGCATATTTGATCTTGTATTCTTTCACTATCCTGGAATTAAAATTGTTTAGCAGTTTGCACCGTTTCATTTACAGAACATGCGACTTTGATTAATGTGAAGCAAATAACGAAGGGGGCGAAATAAAAGAAAACTTCCGTGTGCGTCACTGTTAACCCACTGTTAGCAGGATGCTCCAGCTTGTTGTCCCGCTGGAATATAAAACGTCCGTCCCGGTCTCAAATCCCAGGCAGAACGACAGGTTTTGGTCCAGAATATTCCTGGCTTTAGCAACATCCATCTCTCTCTCGAAAACTTGCAAACTCAAAACCTGCCTTCTTATTGTAAACACTAAGTAATGGCTTTTTTTCTGACTACTCCTCCATAAAGCCCAGCTCTATGAAAGGTACGGCTTATTGTGGTCCTCCAGTCTCTGCTTTTGAGCTCTGCCTCTCTGATTAATGCTGTCTTTGCCCCGTCTGTGAGTTCTGGTGGGCGACCCTCTCTTGGCGGGTTTGTTGTGGTACCATGCGTTTTTCCATTTGAAGATGATTGATTTGATTGTACTGCATGTGACTGCATTTATTTTTAGCATACCATGTAACTTTGTGCAATACATGCCAGACGCCTAAAATCCCCTGCAGAGACTTTATTTTGACAAAATGTTCGTTTAGTCCTAATGTCGTCATAAGGGCGCCTTTGTAAAAGCAGATGAAAGTATTGGGGGGGGCGGGGGGTGTTTTTCCTGAATGGGTTGTTTACGCCTCAGAAAATGTTTTTAAAGTTCCAAATTTAATGCAAAAATCAGAATTATTCAGAGGGAACTATTGGAACCAAGCTGACCCCCCCAAGGCAGAGCTACAGGCCTTTATCCAAAACATCCGCGTGTTCAGGGTGTAGACATGTTGCCGAGCAGCAGTTGCAAGGAACATTTAAAATTCTCATTGAACAAACAGAAGTGAGGAACAGGCGCAACTTTTATTTACCAACTTCCCACCACACTTGTTAGAATCTGTTGGTTTTGCACCTCTGGGCTCCACATCAGCCCCTATGCAAAATGTGCAGGTTTTTTTTTCCTCACACACATCTTCAGAATAACGTTTGCTGTTCAGGAATTTTAAAGACAAAAAAAATAAAAATCATATTTTTAGTTTTTCTGAAAATAATAAACGTTTGTCCTCCTCTCAGGTTCCATGAAGATGTCGAGCTCCGACAGCTACTTCTACGCAGCCATCGTGGCGGTGCTGGCCGTGCACGTTGTCTTGGCCCTGTTTGTTTACGTCGCCTGGAACGAAGGCGCGCCTAAAAGCAAGGGCAAACACGATTAAGGCACGCCCTTATCAGCCCCCGAGGCCGGCGGAAACGGACGGACTGCGGGCGGGGAGCCACAGTCCTGTCTCCCGCGGGCATCAACACTCAACGCTGCACCATCTACGGACCAGACAAGTCGTCGGAGGGGAGGGGGGGGGAGGAAGGGGGATCTGGCTCGGCTCCGAATTTAACCCCGGGGTTATAGCAGGAAGTCGTGTATTTTACTTGACGCGGGGGTGCGGAGACCGCAGGGTGCAATTCTGTTGCGAGGCCCCAGCAGGCATAATTTTGTTCCCCCACACAAAATGGTTCCTTTTGTTGACTGAGGAGAGTTTTTGTTTTTGAAACACTTTGTCCTCAGATGCTTTTCGGCTCAGGACTCTGAGTCCTTCCTCGGCAAGAGTTATGCCTGAATTCATCTGCACATGTTTTTTTATTTTTTTTTTTATTTCATCAATTTGAATCAAGAAAACGGCTGATTACTCTGTCCTTAATTTTCAGTCCACGCCCGAAAACGTTAAAGGTTTCCTTCTGTATCTTGGAACAAAGTTATCCTGATGTCTCGTTGAAATGACCTCATTCTTCTCTTTTCAGTCTCAACAGTGTTTTGTCGTCGCTGATTTTGTCCATTGTAGTGAGGTGATTTTTATAAAACACATATTAGAAGTTTTTCTTTTTACGTAAGTTAATTATTTGTAGTGGAGATGTTGATGTTGGTGTAATTAATGTAGAGTTTATTGAGTTCCTTAAATAAACTTCCAGTTTAAGGCTTTAATTGTTTGCACGTTTTCTTTCTCGTGGTGTCATTAAAGTTCACCGACATCTGAGGTGTTGTGTGGAAAACGATTATTTGTCATGTTCTTTTGATTCTCATTTTACACAAAGTTGAGTTAAAGTTAAACCCAGTTGTTTAGTGAGGTTTGGTCAAAAGGAAGCAGTTCATATCTTACCTGCATTGGATAATTGTTGTAGCATCTTCTTCTGGTTACAGGTGTATTTGTCCTTTTCCAGGTTGAAAACGGTTTGCTTCCTAAACATACTTGCAACCCAAACATTAAATGCAATCACATTTTTGGCTCAGTTTTTGCACCCCCCTCCCTTTTTTTTGTTTGTTGTTGTTGTAGTCTGTTGCTGCTTTTTATGCGCAGTTATAAATGCACAGCTTGAACACTTTTGGGTCACCCTACTCACATTTCATTTAATCAAGTATGCCATTTTTTTTTATAACTACAGTATTTTTGTTCTGTTGTGGGCTTTTTTTCCCCTTACTTGCTGCAGATGCATCTGAATTTTCCCTCTGTGGGACAATAAAATATTTTATTATGACCTTCTTTATCACAGGCCTCTTTAGTAGGTACACATTGTATTAGATTTAACTTTCCGCTTTTATAGCCAGCTTTAATTCTTTATAGCAGTGTTGGAAACCGCTATGATTTTGGTCTATATTGTCATTTCACAGTAGCTGCAGATTTGTCGGCTGCACATCCATGATTTGAAGCGTTCTGAAGTCTAAATGCCTGAATGCGTTGGGTTGTCGCGCGATTGGCTGATTCACTGTGTTAACGAGTCGGTGTTCCTAGTGAACTGGCAAGTGTATGTTTTCATCTCATCTAGTTTTTGAGGTGGAAGCTGATGGCTAGGCCAAGACAAAGCCGACTTCTGTTTTAACGTCGCTTTCAGAGATCTCTCATTTGAGCGTAATGAACCTTAAAGCCTATCATTAGCCTGGCACAAACACGATTATTTACACAGAAAACTGAAAAAAAAACAACTAGTGTTTTTGGTCACAGTAACTACCAATAGAAACTCAGGCAGATTACTGTCCATGTAAAGTAGCAATAAATGTGTGTTCTGAGTTTGTCACAAAACAGAAATGCGTTATTAATCGCCCAGCCAAATATGAATGATTAAAAACACTGCAAAGCGTATAAAATTAGGTGTCAAAAGCAATTTAAACATCAGTTTTCTACGCTCTGAAATGCGAGGCGTTGATACCACGTCTAAGTTGTGTACCAGGAGGGGACTGGCGAAAGCTGGCAGCCTTATCGGACTTTTCAAGCCCTGCTCATTTGAGTTAGACACAGACTCCGAGTCAGACACTGACCAATGATGAAGGCCAACAACGGCCCATATCAGAATGGTTATTTATTTATTCCATCTATGGACGTTGTTGTTGCTGACTAGGATAGCTTAGCCAAATAAAATTGGGAAATCAATAAAATAGGTTTCACATTAGCCACTGTACCATGAGTGCTTTTTACACAGTTTTACTGCACAATATTTTGACTGGATACTCCTAACCGGTCCCGTTTTCAATATGCGTTTCACGCAGGAAGGTAAGTGGTGGCTCATTACCTCCTTCCTCCTCTTCCTGTGAGTCAAAATCACATTATTTGTTTCCCTTTGGAAAAGTTTGCACACTGCACGGCCACATTTCCCTCATCCACAAGATCACAAAGATATGTACATAATTTAAAGAAATTATTTTTTTAAAAAATCACTCAAAAGCTCCTTGCTAACAAGGTTTCAGTGAAAAAAACAAATCTAAGTTAAAAAGAGACAATAAAAAGTTAGCTTAAAATATTGCCCTATTCTCCTGATTAGAAAACAAACTGAAGGAGCACAAGCAGCCACTAAAAGGAACACATGTTCCTCTAACCTCTGAACACATTATTGAAGGATCCAACAGGTTAATGAGGAAACAGTTATATAGGTAGCGTTACATGCTTCCAGACATGTCCATCTTGAGCTCTGTGTTCGTTAATAAGTTTAACTGATAACAGCAAGCAATGCCACGCCTTCAATTTGTCTCAAAGCCACCGGGAGGAGATCCCTCCACTGAACTGGGATCCACCACCATCTCCACTGTCTTTTCTGGGTTAATACGAAGATGGCGAGCGTCACACCGGCTCACACGCTCCACTGCTGCTCACCGGGGGCTCTTTAAGGTAGAATTTATCATTAGTAGACTGAGTAGAACGGAAAAAAACATTTCACATTGTTTCTATTTGGCTGGGAGCTGACATGGTCACCAGTCTAAAGTTTGAATTAAAAAGCCTAAAAGACAGTAAAGGCTGACACCGCTTAATAAACTGGGTTCACATTCAGCTTTATCTGTTTTTTTAGACAGATGTGTAGCTGAATTTAATAAAAAAACAGAGCTAAAAAAACAGTTTTGCATATGCAAAGGGACTTTCCAGATGTTTTAAAACCAGGTGCACAATGGTTAAAATGGCATCACTTGTCCATCTAAAATCATTGTTTACCTGGGGGACAAACTTTCCCAAGAAGTGGAATAACAGCAGATCTTCTCCAAAGCTCAGGAACTGAATGAGTTTCAGTGGAGCTGTTGCAGTCTGAGTCCCCCAGAAACTGTCTTTAAAAGAAAAGCCGACATCCCAGCAGGTCCTGTGCCATCATTGGTGGGCAATGATTGAAAAACCCTGTTGACAGAGTCCGCTCTGGTGATGCTGTTAAAAGCAGACGAAGGTATCCTTTATGGGTCCACGTTGGTCATGCTGGGGATAAAATCCCACATCTTCCTGCCGTTTGATGTGGACAGGTCCACTCTGATCAAGCCGAGCCGCTCCAATCAGGTGGTTGAGAGTCTTGACTCCTGCCGTGTCCCAATGACTCTTCATTGAATTCCTGTATTTCCTGTCTAATGTAAGGCTCATTGTTAGGGCGTTTCTTCTGAGAGACGGTTGAATCCATGCAAAAAGAAATGTTAGATGGCATTTTTTTTCTGCAGCAATGTTGATATCTGCACCCTGGGAGAAATCGTCCCGGTCTGTACGCAGGAAACACCGTTACAGCTCCTCAGCTTTACCAGCAGAACCCATTTTAACTGAGTGAACCTCGGGTTTGGTTGATTTAAAGGCTTATTTATTAGGTGGCAAGCAGCTGGATAATATTATGGTCTGAAATGCCCAGTGGAGGTCTGGCTCTGGCTGTATATTAGCGTCTTTAATGTTACCGTAACACCTACCCAGAGTCTCATCATTCCTGGTGTTACTCTGAACACACTGATAAAAATCAGGCAAAGATTTATTCAAGCTGTGATGGTAAATAAAAAAATAAAATCAGAGTATAAGCATTTTAGCATCAGGTTTGTCCTGGAGATAAGGATGGACAGAAATCTCTAATAGCATGCCCACTGGGTCGAATGAATCCAGCACCTACAAATCTGTGAATCCTGGAGGAAGGCGATAAGGTCTCAGGGTCACAACCAGGAGCAGGATGTGGTGTTGCTACACCACATCTGTCTCTGACGGACGAGCAAACGCCTCCTCCTCGTGATTTGCCAGAGTTTACGTGTCTGTCCCGACGCACGTGCGTGAATCCGTCAACTCCTATAAAAGTGTCGGGGATTTCCCCACTGAACCACATTTCAGTAAAAGCCATCACACCCTAAAGCAGATGCGAAAATGATTTAAGGCTTCGTAAAACAGTATTTTGCTTAAAACCACTGTGCCTTTTTTTTTTTTTTCTGCAATGGAGTTGTTTTAAGGGAAAAGACGTCCGCTTTGGTCTCAGCCCTACCCTCGTTAAACTAGGCAGTTAGCTTTAGCCTCTGGGACCAATACATTTTATTTACTGCAGGTAGGATATTAATCACCTTTTAACAGTAGCACAGTTCAAGAGATATCCCTTTTTTAAAAAAAAGAGGATTTTTTTTGTGTGAGTGTAAAGTTCAAATTATTTTTATGAATAAGAGCACTGTAAAATATTTTACCAGTTTGTGGTTTTAAAAAAAAACAACAACCCAAAACTATGTTTGTGGATTCACAAAAACCCTTCTATCTTTCGAAGGATCTGCTGATTGAAATCTTGGGTGAACTTTTTTTTTTTAGGCTTGCACATGATGAACAAGCTGTATCACCACAAGAAGGCCATGACTTCTCCCCACCATCTGTTGTGTAAGCTGGTTTGAAACCAAAACAGGGAGAAAAAAAAAAAAAAACACGAGCACAAATACCAGTGCTGTGTTCGGCAGCGTTGCCCTGCTGAGGTTGGGCTTTGTCACCAACTGTGTTGATCCCACAGGCACATTTTAACTGTCACAACATTAACAAGCCCATCAGGCGGTAATCTAGTGCTGCAAAATGAAAATAAGTGTGATTGATCACTCTTCTCAAACCCCAAAAATGGACTAGGGCGAGAGAGAGAGAGAGAGAGAGAGAGAGAGAGAGAGAGAAACAAACACTTTCTAATCACTTCCAATTAAAAAAAAAACATATTTAACTTTCACACTAAATCAACCCACTTTTTTTTTCTGCGGCCTCAGAAACACTGTGGTGAAATGAATCAATTCAGCCACGATAACAACACAATCTTTCAAGAGTCCATGAGATGCTTTATTGACTTGCGTGAGGGGTTGGAGCTGTCACATGGTGGCAGCAAACGGTCAGCGTGTTCCCATGTCCTAATAAGTATGCCAAGAGGAGCACTGACAGATCTGACGCTATAATGACATTTTCTGCCCCAGACACCATGTCGGCAGCTGACTTTCGTTCACCCCCCCAACCCCAACCCCCTCTGTGGCTTTACTCCCACGCTGTACTCTGCTGATTATTGAAGTCGGGGCCGTGCGGACATCATTGATCTCAACCAGGGTGGCGTTGGTGATGAGGTGTTGGTGCCTGTGAGCAGCCTGATTGATCCGGCTATCAGACATCAGAAGTCATCTCTTTTTTTCTTCTTTTGGCTGATATTTAATGAGTTTAGTCCTGCAGCGCCAGTGAGTTGGTGCAAGGGCAGGCTTTGCTTCTGGCCCTTTGTCATTTATCACACATTCACAGGTCAGGCGCATAGTGTCAGCGTGATGGAAAACAGGCTAGAGTGTGAGGATAATTGAGTCGGGGATAAAAAAAAAAAAAACCCCGCACACAAACACAATGTCTTCCACTTAGACCTGAAACTTTCTGCTAATTCAATGTCGGAGTTGTGTGCGTTTAGGATGTTTTGGCAGTAGTTTTAACCAGCAGCTTTGACAGAACCGGAAGACACGTCCCAGATTTAACTTTCTGTATTTTAAAGCACATTTAGCTGATTTTTGCTTAGTTTTAGAATGTATAGTGATGATGAAGATCATTCGCTCCTTACTTTTTTAACAAATTGAAATTTACCAGGCGAAAAGACGTGTTGTTGCACCTTCATCACAATGAGCTTTTCAATACGCATGCAGAGGTGGAAATATTACCAAGATAATGTAGGTAGGGGAGACCGGGGCTAGTTGTCACACTTTTTACACTCATAAATAAATATTGGAATCAAAACACCATATATAAAAAAAGCATATGTACCAGATGAAAGACCAAAGTCTCAGGTATATATTTTGTATTCGGGTATATTTCATATCTTATTCCTGTGCAGAGTTATAAGCGATCTAATGGAGATTGTCACCATGTGACAAGTTGCCCCTCCAAGGGATGAGTTGTCACACTACATGGGGTAAGATGTCACACGGGGTTTTGCAACCAATAAAATAAGGGCAAAATGAATTTTGTTGTTATTTTTTAATGTTAAGTGAATAAATGACAATAACTCACTTTTAGTACTTATGAAATAACATGAAATAATATGCAACATGCATTATGAAACTGACACTTAAACTTCGAATACAAACAAAAGAACAAAAGAAAATCTCACCAGTCAGGCTCCTCATCTGAGTTGAGGATGCATCATATGAAATAACATTAAATAAAATGAAATATTATGAAATATTGATTGATAGCTGTCTGACCCTGAATTTCCGCTGGTGTGAATGTTTTACAGTATCACCCCAAAGTACGGTAATTGACATTAAAGTCCTTCGCTGTACTCCTGTTCGACTTGTGACCGATGGTCACCTGCCTGACTGCCCTCAGCATCACGTCAGGTGCTGCACGGCCATGCTCTGTTTTTCTTTTAGAACTCCTGACCATCGTCTCACTTTGTCCTCTCTTTTAAATCGCTATTTTTTCTGTAAAAATAATGTACACTTTTTAGCAGGATGTATTGATTTAAATTATTTTTGAAAATTATAATTTTGGGGTAAGTTACATGTGACAAGTTGCCCCAAATGACCATGTTTGCTAATGCTAGCTCTATCTTAATGTTAGGCTTAATCAGAACAATGACTGAGGTATGACTGGATGCCTTAATATCTACTTTAACAAGTCCATATGTATAACTGCTAGAATTTTTATTATTTAAAAAAATATAGAGTTAATATTTTTTACTTTGGGTAGTGGGAAATGGTCAATTGGTGCTCATCTCAACTTACAATGTCTTGTCCTCTTCTCACTCTGTCTGTGAGACCTGACCATGCAAAGGAAGACAACTAGTATTCCATTTTTTGGTTGCACCCTCTGATGGAGAAGATAATTGCAATGTGACAACTTATCCGTGTGACAACTAGCCCCCGTCTCCCCTACTCATGTAAAAATACAGTTACTTTGAAACAATTTTATTTGAAAAGTAAAGTTACCAGTGTAAAAGGTTGCTCAAGTAAAGGTAAAAAGTACCTCATTACATTTTTACTTCAAGTAAAAGTTACTTTGAGGATGAAGATGGCAAATATACAATTATCTTATTATACTACTACCTTAATATTTTTGTTGAAATATAACAACCAAGCACGGAACCCTCAAAAACAGAATTTAACAGCTGATGGAAAAAAAACGTTTTCTTGAGAGAAAATGCCCAGTACTACCCTAAAGTAAATTTATCTTTCAGGGCCAACAATATTTGAATCAACCAGGTTGCACAATGGCAAATTAAATGTGACAAGCTCATGTTTAGCTCTAGTACGCTTGAGAGAATCATCCTTTATTTAACTAGAAAAAAAACCTAATTGAGATTTAAACCTCTTTTCCAAGAGTGACCTGGCCAAGACTGCAGCATAAAAAATATATAGACAAAAAAAAAAGTCCAAGCACATAAAAAACAGCTTCACATTTTGAGAAAACCAAAAACAGGCAATGCACAGACATGTTAGAGACACTAGACATGCTGCCATCTTGGATTGCAGCATGTAAAAGGAAGAAAGTCAGATCAAAAACCACCAGCATCTATTAGAAATGTGCTGCTGCGGCTGCTTATAAGGGCCGCCAATTTCACGAAATTAGGTTTATTATATATCCATGTCCACAGCATCCGTATAATTAGTGGTGGGTCGAGTAGCCAGAAATAGTACTCGAGTAAGAGTAGCACTATTTCAACACATTTTTATTCAAGTAAAAGTAAAAAGTAGCCAATCAAGAAATTACTGATGTAAGAGTAAAAACGTATTCGGTACTAAGTACTAAGTAGCTAATCCTAACATCTAATTTAATATTTAAAACAATTATGTAATCAAGTGTCTGAATACAGTAATTTACAAATTGTGGTACTTAAAGAAACTAAATTAAAAAAATAAAAGACGTACAAAAACAAATTTAGGCAGAAGTAACACTTTTCTAAATCATTTTATTTCAACATAAAACTTATGAAATCACCACTTTCAGCGGTTAATGTATATAATGTATGTTAGTGCAAAGTACTTCCAATGACAATATCTACAGTTTACTGTGCGTTTAATCGACCTCTAAATGGCTCAATAATTTCAGCAAATAGAAAATAACATTAAAACAACAAAGCTTGTGTACAAACAAGAAGTCTCACTTCAACATCAACTGTTAATCTGTCTCAATGATGTCTTTTTCATTAAAACAAGTCTGTTCTTTATTCGGTGAAGTTACTGACAGAGGGTACAGCAGCCAGAGTGTTTACTGAGCCAAGAGTAGCGATACCTAATAATATTACTCATGTAACATTAATAAGTACAGTGCAGTAAAACTAAAACATTTTTGTCAAGAAGTTACTCAAGTAAACATAATTGAGTAAATGTAACTAGTTAGTACTCAGCTCTGTGTATAAACAGGGACCAGTGGGAGGCAATAGCTGTTAGGCTATTACATCCCACTTGCAACACTTTCGCAATCTGCAGTAAAAGCCCACACCTCTGTTAGGTTATTGTAGATATGAAGCTTGCAGGAGTAATGACAGAAAAAGAAATCAAGACCGAGGAGGATGTAGGTTTATTACAACTGATATTATTATCATTATGCTATCTGGCAATCATTTCCCTTGTATTGTGCACACTAATGACTGAGTATAAACATTATTAAGTCATTGCTTAGGGACAAGACAGGTAAAAAGTGAAACATGTTTTGCATCAAAAACCTTTTTATTTTAGTTTGACAGTGGGATTGATTTATTTATTCACACCCTGAAGAAGGCTGCTTGTGCCGCTACGCGTGGGTTGCTTCTCCTCATGTTTTTAAAACGTTCTATTATGAATTAGCCAGTTAAATAAAGGCTTTTTATATTTTTGAAGAAGAGTGCCTTGGACCTCCTTTTTTCTCTTTTGATTTATTTATTTATTTTAGAAACTTAAAGACAAGTCTGTGACATCCATATGTGGGATAGGGCTTTCAATGTCTGTGTAAGGAGAGATAGGTTCTGGGTTTTCAAAGTAATACGCAGGAGGTATGATATCTCATTACTTGTTTTATTTCTAAATCGAGCACTTAACTAGGAATCACAGATGATATTGTGAAGAGGAGGTTGAATGTCCAGCAGATGGCGCCTTCAACGCACAAATGACAAACAGTCTGGCAGTTTTGAAATTAAAGTTAAGGAAGAGGGCAGCAGAGCACTGTGTCACTCTGGAGGAGATCAACTCAACTGAACACCAGAATTCAACCCCACTTGAATGCTGCTTGCTGAGTTCATCACGGCACATAATCACTGTTCAGGGTTTTATGATGCAAAGGATGAAATGAAACCAAGCATGTCTTAACCACCTTGATTGGGATGTTCACAGAATGAAAACGTTAGCAGGGATTTGGCCCCGCGCCCTTATGTTATGCCTTTATTGCACTTAACTGGAGCCATGTGAACAATTAAGCGAGACAGGAAAAAAACCCACTTGATCTTCTTTGGAACTGAGCCTTCGAATGGAAGTCATATTCTTCCACAATCGCTGCTAAAACACAGCACATAACATTCACGATGCTTGCTCAAAGCACAACACTCACGCTGGCATCTTGAAAATGGCTCACTTGAATATGAACAAGGAAAACAAGAGTGGCTTCATAAAAGAAGTCATTTTATTTCAAATTATGTTCTATGCTAATTAGAGCTGACGGAGCCTGACGTGGGTTTTTTATTTAATACTGAAGTTTGTGCTTTAGTCTGTCAAAAATAGTTTCTGCAAAGCACAAAAGGCTAACAAGGGTTTGATTAAAAATGATTTATACTATTAAAACAAGCCAAGAATAAAATCAGAAATGTTAAAAAAAGAAAGAAAAAAAAGAAAAGGAAAACTATACACCCAAGATTATAAACCTAACTTTGCAACAGGACCTCAGCATAACCCATTAGAAAGGTGCCATGGTAGATGAATTATGGTGAAGGACTGGTTTGATGTCTCCCAGTCAAATAAATTTTATTTCTCTGATTTGACAATCACTGTTAAGACAATGCAGAACTAAATGTCAAACCTGAGTAGGATAATCTAAGACACAAGCAATATGTTTGTAATCAGAGAGTGCACTGAGAAAATCTTCTAACATTTTGTAGTCTAAGGACTTTTGGAAGGCGGATATGCCGGGTATAAAGAGGAAACATATTCCATTAATACAACACAGAATAGCTGTAACTGCACTTTGCCAGCGCTGTTGGTCTCATTAGAATCCATTTGTTTTGTGGGCATTACAAAAACTACAGTAGTATCTGCTTGTCATCAAGACTTGTAATCTAAAACTTGAGGTCTAAAAGCAATTTAGACTCCGGTAACAGATTGCACATTTTTTAGCTATAGCATCCTCCACTCTTATTAACCAATGTATAGATAAGAAGAAAAAAACAACAACCTCAAAATAAATAAAAAAAATGTATTGTGGCAGTAAAATATTACACATCTTGTATTTCGGTGCATTTTGTCATGGTTTTAGTCAGACTCTGGTGCAGGCAGTAATCATAGACGTGACAGTAGATGCTATTCAGTAGGATTTTAGTGCAAGTGTGTAGACAAATGATGTTTGGCAGATACTCGGAACTGGCATCCAGGGAGACACTTGGAGGCGAGGTAAGCGGTTAGATTTGGTTTCAGGAGATGAGAGAAATGTTCTGGTTTTAATAAGTGGCTCATGTTTGGAGTTCTACGAGACGGTGAGTCCATCCACAGAGCTATGTCAGGTTTGCAGGTGTTCGGTGTTTGACCGTCCAGGGATGTTCTGTCCTTTCTGTCCCGGTTGGAGCTGGTGAGGAGTGGTACGTTAGGAGTCGGACAGGCGGGGGAGTGAAGCAGAGGAAGAGGCAAGGACTCGGATCAGGTGATCTCACAGACGCTAGCAACCAGGAAGCAGATTACTGGAGTCCAAAACTCAAACATCAAGGGAGGAATCAGGTTTCTGTCAGAGAAGCCGAGGGAGGTTAGGATCTAGACTTTGGGAAGCTAGATTTGGGCCTGATTGGCACTCATGGGAGCTTCTCCTGATGAGCCTTAATGAGCTGGTCACACCCTGGAAAGAAGGATTATTATATGAAGTAAAATAAGTTAAATATAAGTTAAGTAATGGCCTGTGCTGCACTTTATCAAGTCTGATGACCCCAAAGCGCATTCACACCCTGATGGTGGTGAGCTATGTCAGTAGCCACAGCAGCCTTGGGCAGAGGAAACACTTAACAATAATAATAACAACAACAATTAGAGGTGCTAAACTGTGTCGTGATTTAATGTTTTGGGATATACACACCCCTTTTCTAAGTAAAAAAAAAATTAACTTGTCATTCTAAGTAGATCTAAATTTCTTTCATCACCTTCATTTCAAAAGTAGATATGTTTTACATTATCGGCTATTTTAGTTTCTTTGCTGATTTATGGTGCTTCATTTTGCAAATAACACTTCTGAGTATTCAATTAATATTTGTGTTTTCTTGAAATGACGCACTCTGGCTGTGAAGCACTTTGAGTCTGGCGCCTCAACAAACACAACGAAAAGTGCTTACACCCAGCCAAAACTCAACATTAAAGTGAAAACATGGAGAAAAAGCATGATTTATGAGGGACATGACGCTTTTGGTTTTAATACATTTGAAAAGCACAATAATCCACTTTGCTTTTCCAGTGAGAGAGCCAACGCTGTAAGGAAATCACGCACGGGCTAAAGAAATGAGAGCGCTTCGTCGCCCTGAACGTGCAGGTTTTCATACCAGAAATGTGCATCTTCTGTGCTCCGTCTACAGAACAGCATGAATCTTTAAACATGACGCATTTATTCCTGCTTAAACAATTCAGTTTTGATATAGTGATATATAGCTGACTTATTCTACTCCTGACATACTCTGCTATATTGTGACGTTGACTTTGATTTATTTACATTGCGTTTTTAATGTATTATTGTCTATTATACTTTTTTTTTGAAAGTTTCTTGGATTTTTTTGTGTGACAGACCAACAGAAAGTAGTGCAAATTTAACTTGGAAGTACACATCGTTTTCATGAGTTTTACAACAGAAAATCTGAAGCGTGGCATGCATTTCTATTCATCCCACTTGAATCAGTACTTGGTGTGATCACCTTTCACTTTTGGCAATTCTTCTATTCTTATTATTAATTCTTCTACCTGTTCTTCTTTGCCAAATTGCTCAAGTTCTGACAAATTGGATATAGAGTTTGTTCACAGCAATGTTCAACTATTGCCAAAGATTTTCTTTGACATTTAGATCCAAGTCTTTTGAACACTTATAGTTTGATCTAAACCCTTAAGCAGTAGTTTTAGCTGTAAATCTAGGCTTCTAGTTTTGTTGGAAGATGAGCCTCTGCCCCAGTCTCCGATCATTTGCAGCATCTAACAGCTCTTCTTTCAAGATTGGCCTGTATTTGGCTCTGTTCACCTTCCCGTCAACTCTCACCAGCTTTCCTGTCCCTGCCAGAGAAATCCCCACATCATGATGCCGTCAACACCCTCTTTAGGTGACCTGTCCACTGTCTTCCTTAACTTTCATGATGCTGTTAGTTCACTCATGGTCTCTAACAAACCTCTGAGGCCTTTATTAAAAAAAGACTGAATTACCATACAAGGTTTTAATATGAGCCATCTGGGTAGTTTCCCAGGGCTGCATTAGAAATGGGGGCGCAGGCTCACTGTACAAAATATCTAACTGAATTATCTTTAAGTTGCGCTCTAACCAAGTCCAATCAATGAGGAGTTGCCTCTTCCATGTGCTGTGTAGATGCCTCCTGCTTGCTTCCAAGAATAGGGAGATCAGGGTGCGTGTTCAGCTGTGGCTTGTCCAATGACGGGTTCACATTTTTTAGCTACTGTGTCTGAGGGCAACTGGTAGCTGCACCCAACAGGAACATTTTGAGAAACTGTTTTCACAAATTGGGACTGTTTCTGTGAATGGTTGTGTCATGGAGAGCAGAAAATATGACGCTAATACAGAAAATAGCAGGGCTAACAGAGCTGTTGCTAGTAAACAGTATGTTTAGCACAGCTTCAGGTACAGCTGCAAGGAGTTTTACATAAGCGGAAGGCTTTATGTTTTTTGCTTTCCAGACTAAGGCAGAAAGTGAAAAAGAGAGGCGGCAGTAGGTTGCGCTGGATTTTATTTAGGGCTTATAGCACAATGGAGGTGAATTTATGCGCATGATAGGGATCCGTTTTTGGAATGATTTACCAACGGAAATAAAAATAGAAACTGACCTGAAAACATTTAATAGAAAGGTGAAACATTGGCTGAAAGAAAATCAAATATGTGAACATTGAGTCATTATGATTATGTTGGATGTGAGGTGTTGTTTTGTGTAATGTTGTTAGGATTGTGTAAAATGTTAATGGTTGTCCTTTATAATGTATTTTATATATGATTGTGCAATGTGAGCTACGTTTTAGGAAAATGTATTTTATAAAGGCCTGACTGGGGACTGGGGTTGCAAATTAGCCTATAGGCTAGAAACCTTTCATGTAACACATTTATACATTTTGTTATGGCTCTGCCTATTACAATTATGAATGTAATAATGTGTGCTGCATTGTCCCTGACAAATAAACTAATAAAAAAAAAAAAAAAATGCTACACTCTCAAATGTCATGTTTTTATTTTGGCAGGATTTTAAAAAGCATGCAATGCCTTTCTTTCAGCTTACTGTCTCCGGTTAACAAAGTTGATTTGTCACATAACCTCTAAATAGAATACTTTGAAGCTTGTGGTTGTATGTAATGTGATAAAATGTGAAAAAAGTTCTAGTGGTGTGAATACTTTTGCCACGCATAACAAATGTGAGGATGAAGAGCACACAATTACATAAAGAGTGCGAAATAACTGCGGCAATATTTGTTTTCCAATATAATCACTTCCCTTTTCCAGATTTGAAGCTGAGACATAAACGAACCGCCGGCGGTGCAAATTTAAGACAGGTTTATTTCGAGCAGTTAAACAAACCGGGTCGTCACCAAGTGCTTTACAGGAACCAAACACAAATACACATACAAACAAGGATCAACCCAAAAAATGTGTTCACAATTATCTTCTTCATGACTGTCGAAATAAAAATACAAAAACAAAAGAGACAGCACAACCCTTGGAACTCCTGACACCGGTCCAACTTTTTCTGGGATCAGAAACAGCCACTCGGGTGTCCAATGTGTTGTCACGTATTGCACAATTCTTCACTTCAAGTCAGAGCAAATGAACTTGCTCGTGACCTCAAAACAGGCAAAGGAAGCTAAACTTAACTCTTCACCCTATCTTGTTTCATTCACTGAAGTCAAGCCAGAGCAGAACACGTTCCTGCCCTGGAGTCTGAGAACTTTCCAAGCTTCGAGGAAAGAAAAAAAAAAAAAAGACAATTTAAACCTGACCAAACCATGTAATTCAATGCGGATAGAGTCATCGCATACACAAGCCAATGCAGTAATCACCAACACCAATCAATTTTTGCTGATAACATCCTATTAACCTAACTTGTGTCCCACAAACAAATGTGATCTAGGCTAAAATATAAAAAAACAATAACGTTTCACAAAATATTCAATCAAATGGCAACAAAACAGGAAAGTTCATGTGAAAAATGTAACCCATGTGTGTTTAGGTGTACAAGTACACTCTGAAATGTAACCCCCCCGCCAAAGTTGGAATGAGTCAAACCTGAGCCGTCTTGTGTGAGAGGGTGAGCTCAGCATGTACAAGTAGCTTTCCTGACAATGTAAGATTCCCCTCACAACCGTTTTAAGACCCTTCCAAAAAACATACAGCCCTTCATATCTTCAGATCATCTATTCTAGTCCGGCTGCTGCTGTGCTTGCCGCTATAGCCGGACCTGGTCTGCGTAGGAGATCCGGGGGCTGACCCTGATCCTTTTTTCCCCTTCAGGTCACACTCTTCCGGCTTGCTGCTGCTCCTCTCCACCGCCAAATTGTCCTTGTTCTGCTTGTAGGCCGCCTTGCTGTGGTAAGGGTGGAAGGACGAGTCGGTGCCCTCGGACAGGGGGGACAGGTTATAGCTGGGTACCGGCGGAAAAGCTGACTGGACTTGTTGGTGCCCTCGGAAGTAGTCATCGTAGCTCGGCACAAGCGGCACAGGACCCTCGCTGGGCCCCTTGGAGATGCTCTGCAGGTTCTGTTGACCCCTCCTGAAGGTGATGCCCTGGCGGCACTTGGTGAATCCCAGGTGGTAGATCTCTACTAGGTTAAGGAACAGCGACACACTGGCCACCCCGAGCATGAAGATGATGAAGATAGTTTTCTCGGTGGGGCGGGATATGTAGCAGTTAACCACATTGGGGCAAGGTGGTCTGTCACATGTATACATGGGTTTCAGCTCAAAACCATACAAGAGGTATTGGGCTACAATGAAACCCACCTCAAACAATGTTTTAAAAATAACATTAAAGACATATGTGCGCAAGAGCTCCCCCTGAAGTCGCACTCGTCCTTTCTCGTCCCTTATGAGAGCTTTCTTGTGATGAGCGTCTACAGCATGTTGTTGCTTCTCCCTGTCTTTCTCCTTGTGCTTCTCCTCCATCCGCACCAGGTGGAGGATGTGGCCCAGATAGATGAGGGTGGGCGTCGACACGAAGATGATCTGCAGCACCCAGAAGCGGACGTGGGAGATGGGGAAGGTGATGTCGTAGCAAACGTTCTCGCAACCGGGCTGCTTGGTGTCGCAGGTGAACCCCGACTGCTCGTCGCCCCACACCTTCTCGGTGGCGGCGCTCAGGACGAGGATGCGGAAGATGAACAGGACGGTGAGCCAGACTTTTCCGACCACAGTGGAGTGCTCCTGGGCTTTTTCCAGAAGCTTTCCAAGCAGGTTCCAGTCTCCCATGGCTGCGTCAGGTCACTAAGAGGCAATTGAAGAAGTGTTACACAAAAATCTCTGTAATATATGGAATTTGTAAATTATAAAAGGCTAAATATGTCCTGAATGTACATACATTCTCTAAAAAAGTCACAGGAAGCTCCCAACGGGCATGTCTCTAACAAGCTGAGCTGCTAACTGAGCATTCAGCTGCTGTCCACATCCACATGGATGTAGACAGGATTATATTTACTTAAGGAGAGTATATATTTGGTGGGCGCGGACAGGGGGAAGGCAGGTTTCTGCATGTCCTGGCCTTCATGACCCCAACCGTGGCAACATGATCCCCCAAGAAGGTGAAATCAAACACTGGGCAGATGTGGTGGAAATGCATACCAGAGGCATTTGAATATTGCTGATACTGTTAGCTTCTGATATAAATTATATTAGAAATGTCTCCCATCTCAGATAGATTTGATGTTCAGTGGCATGGTGCTACCTTGAGTTAAACTGCTGTGCTGGGAGCCACCACCAAGGCATTTCTTAAATGCTTGAACAAATACAGTCAGAACAACCATTTTTAAAAACAAGCTTTTTCAAATTAAACTCACCCACTCCAGGACAAAACATAGAAACTGAAATAACTGACACTAAGAAACGATTAGAAGTGATTGTCTTGTAAATCTAAGCTCTACAGCTTCTTACAAAAAACTCGGAAGGCCAAAAAATACAGAAATACACAAACATAAATAGTATGCACAACTTACATTTACTGGTAAAAACCACCTTGTCAACCTGAAAGATCTCCCAGAGTGAAGCTTTTCATGTCCAGGAGGGTCCATGGACCTGTCACGTTCTGCAGACAGGCCTCGGTGCGGCGTCTGATCCAAGGGCCCTCAAGCATTGCCCTTGAATGGACAGGAAAAGCTGACTCCTTCAAGCAAGACGCCTTGTTCCGCACTGACAAAAAACCCATCTGACTCAGTTGTCCATTTTCAAAGATCAAGACGGGCAGAAATCAGGGCCCAGGCTGCTGCCCAAGGGTCTTCCGCCGCAGCCACATAGCCCACTGGAAGCCCTCTGAACCTGCTCTCCCACAACACCGCCCTCCCCTCTGTGGTTAAATTTGGCACTGTGGACTGTCTCTAATATAAACTTCTGAAGACCTTGTTTCTCAGCTGTTACGCTGAGTGACATGGAAGTGAGCCAATGAGGTTTGTCTGTTAGGCCTGTCTAGCCAAAAGAGACCCCGGGATCTAAATATAGCAAAGGGGCCTATCTCCTATCACCGAGGGTGGGTGAGTGGCATGATGAGTAGCCTACGGTATTCTAACGTTACAGCTTAAAGTGACACAGAGAAGGAAAGCGAGCCATTGGTTCCAAAATGACAGAATCACTTTATAATTACCTTCAAATAAAAGTCAACTGTTCCAATAGTGTAATTCTTTATATTACACAGTTTAAAATAACATACTTCATTTAGCGCGTTTACCTGCTGTTGAACCAATTCATTTTTACATACAGTATCTCACAAAAGTGAGTACACCCCTTAGATTTTTGCAAATATTTTATTATATCTTTTCATGGATACACTGAAGATAAGACACTGTGATCCGATGTAAAGTAGTCAATGTACAGCTTGTAAAACACAGTACAGTGTGTATTTGCTGTCCCCTCAAGATAACACACAGCCAATAACGTCTAAACCACTGGCAACAAAAGTAAGTACACCCTTAGGTTAAAATATCCAACCTGTCAGGACATAGACCAAAAGCGCCACAGGCTACATGAAATTGGTCTGCAAAGCTCTTCTAAAGCTGATGCACAAGAACGCCAGCAAAGCATTCGCTGAAGACAAGCAGACTAAGAACACAGATAACTAGAACCATGTCCGTGGTCTGATGAGATCAAGATATACTTATCTGGTTTAGATGGTGTCAGGCGTTTGGTGGGAACCAGGTGAGGAGCACAAACACAGGTGTGTCTAGCCTGGAGTCAAGCATGGTGGTGGGAGTGTCATTATTTGGGGGTACGTGAGTGCCTCCAAGATAACCCCTCCTTTACTAAAGAAACTAATGGTAAAGGTACTGGACTCACCAAGCATGTCTCCAGACCTAAACAATAAAGAGGAGAAATAAATCCTCAGACAGAATGTGGAGGAGCGCAAGGTCTGTAACCTCCACCATGGAGCTATAGTGAACTTTATATCCGAGAGAGTTGACGCAGTGCTGGAAAACAATATTTGATGCCCCTCAAAATATTAACATTTTGGGCCAAAATTTGTTTATGCGCTATCTGATCTTGAGGGGACAGCACATTTACACTGTTATACAAGCTATACACTGACTACTGCAAATTGAATCAATGTATCATGTCGTCAGTGTTGTCGCTTGAAAAGATATAGTAAAACATTTCCATTAATGTCGTGTGTATTCACTTTTGTGAAATACTGTATGCATGTCAACAAACGTGTATATGAGAGCATAATGTGTTGAGTCAGCAACAAATCTTATGTAAAAACAGTGAACTTACTTGAAATAGCTGTACAGATCAAGTGCTAACTGGGATCTGTTGACTAGCTTAAATTTATTAGAGTCAGGAGTAAAAGCAATGTCTTGGTTTTCTCAAGCTTCAACCTCTTTACAAACATTTTTAAATAGTATTTCAACTGGACTTGGACATTTTCCACTTAGTTTTGTAATTAAAACAAACAAAATACATATTTATACATTGTTAAATTCTTACTTTAAAGTTGAAATTTCCAGGTTTCAATTTGAAACAGAAAGGTTTCTAGTAGTCAGAGCTCCACGTAGGTTAGTTGAAGTTTGCCCACCAACTCTGACCTCAAAATCTAATATGGCTGCCAGCCATTATTACAAATAAATGTGGAAAACAATAGCTGATTGTTTGTTTTTCAATAAATCTTTTACACAACGTCCTAGACAACATTCTCTTCTGAAGATATGAAGGTGTTTAAAAGCACAAAATGCAAAAAAAGACTATTGTTAGCTCCTGTTGCTAATAGTGGTTAGCAGTGGCGTCTGTTGATTAATAGGGCCTGTGAGGGGGTAAGAGGGCACTAGAGGTCATTGATTACAACACAACAATAAACTCGAAAACACATCTGTCCACCCTCACTAGCCTGCTGCTGGATTTTTAAGTGTGGGGTGCGTGGACCTGGGAGTATAGGATGTGTGTGGTGAGTGTGAGTGTGAGTACTGCGTCCCCTTTTCTTAGTTGTTGTAGGAGTGTTTGCATGTGGGGGCACTAGGGTTGGCACACGTGTATGTGGTTTTCTGTTTGTCTTTTTGTCAGGTTGGAACTGAACTACCCCCTCTCTTGGTACATCTCAGGTCTCCACTAAGCTTGGAGCTCACCCTCCCATCCTTCTCTCCTCTGATGGCTGGTGCCTTGGCCCGCTGGTGCATTGGTGGTCCCCGGTGCAAAGGGCTAGGTGCTCAGGCGGGCGCATGCTCGCTCCCGCCGGCTGCTTCGCGGGGGCCTGGGTTGATGTAGTTCTGTCAGGAACCCAGCCGCGGGGCGGGGCACCCCTGGGCCTCAGGTCCCTGGGCCCATGGCTAGATCCGCTCCAGCATAGCTGGCTGCCGGTGGAGCTGGCTCCAGGGAGCTTTGGCGTTGTGGTTGTTAAGGGATTTCTGCAGGCCCCTTTCTGCTCTCCCCTGGGATGGCAAAGGCAGTTTTCTGTGTTGGCCCTCTTGGGTACCTTTGCTCTGGGGGTCCCCTCGGGCATTTAGGGTTCTGGTTCCCTTGTTGACAGCCTCAGTGCTCTCGGGGGTGGGTCTTTGGCTCCTCACAACTGCTATTGAGCATTTTTCTTATGGAAAAACCTTACATACACAAGTGTACTCTCACAGACACCTACAGGTGTTTGGATTCAGATGCTTACAGATTCAACTGTAAAGATGCAACTTTGATTGGCACATATGATTCATTAATCTGATTGGATAAATGATGAGTTAAAGCGAGGATTAGTTATGGGTGCAGACGGCTGTGCCCTGAATAAAATCTTTCAGTAACCAATTAGAGATCAGAATGATGTCACTTGGATTCCTTTAGCTTGAGATCATACACTCATCTGTACGGAATCCTTTGCAAAAATATAAATTTAGACTTCCATAAAATAAAAAATTAAATAAATAAACCCAAAACGGAACAAGAATGCTGGAGAAATCAAAACTGACACTTGAGAGAACAGATGTATGTTTTGTTGTTTCATAATTTATATTTAGCCCACTATGTTTACACATTTTTCCTCCATCTTTGGTGGTGGCGGGGGGTTGGGGTTAACCTGAGCGCCCCCTATAAACAAGCCCCCATTGGTAGTTTGCCTGGGCACTGCACATATTTAGCACATCTTACTGTTTTTTCCCCCTCAGAACTGAACAATGATTAAGGTGGGACTTTTTTTTTAATTACCATGTACAGTACCATAAAAGGAACACTAGAAGAAATGTTGTAATTTTGCTTTTGACTAAAGGCCATGTGTAAAAGCACTTTTTCAAACATGTTTTATACATGTGATTTTGACATATTGACTTTAAAAGAACCATTTTCTGGCTTTATACATAATACACAAAGTCAAACCAAATCAGTTAATGTAGTGAATCAACCACATAAACAGCTTTATCTTTTACGCTTGCACCAGCTTTGATCTAGACATCAGTACGAAGGAAGCACACTCCTTTAGCTAAATCGACATAGCAACCTAACATTTTGATTGTTAGTGATGAGCACTCTTAAGAGAAATAACTTTTTATTACGTATTCGCATATAGCTGCTCATTTCATAAAATTTTTTACACAAGGTGGTTGTTTTGTAACCTCAATAGTGTCAATGGAAAAAATGAAATATAAAAAAAGCCAAAGAACCTGTCGTAATATATGTTCATGTGCAAACTGATCCAGCATTGGTTTCCAAAATGCTATACTTACAAAGGAAATGCTTCACAGCACCTTCTTTTATGGGTATTTATTTTGTTTTCCTGGAAAAGATTCTTCTGTTTCACAGCTCATATATACCACTATGCTGGCAGTAAGAGCACGGATCGACTTCCCCTGCAAGAGTCATCAAATGCATCCTGCTTGCAACGTCATGCAACAAATATGCAACCCTGAACGAAAGAAATGAAGGCAACGACTGCCGATGGTTTGCTTAAATCAGGCAGTTTTCCCACAGTCTCAACTTGTGTGCAAATGAGTGGAGAACACAGACAAAAAAACAAAAACCTAATGCATCACGGTTGGATATTTAGAAAAACCATTCCCAAGCCTTCATTTGCTTTAGATGATGTAGGCAAGGAAAACGGAACATCCTTTATTCAATAAATATAGAGAAAAAATACAAGTAACGCCTTTTATTATACATAAATAAACGGTAAAATAATCAAATATACAGTTTAGGTGTCATTAATGCAGAGGATACTTATTTGACAGGAAGGATTCATTAGTTTAATGAAGACTCAGAAGGCAGAGCACCTCTCGCCCTTTTCGGCCGGGTTCTTCTTGGCCATGGTTAACTTTGACTTCAGAGACTGATCTGCTATCAGCTGATTGATTTCATTTTGTCTGTACGAAGACAACCTTTGAGTTATCCAAGCTGCTTTGGACTCGTCCTCGGGGCGACTCATGCACCGTTTGCAGGCCCTGCTTATGAGGTAAACCACCTCGGCCAGGTTGAGCAGCACGCACACCCCGGACACGGCCAGCATGAACACCGTGAATATGGTCTTCTCTGTCGGTCTGGAGACGAAGCAGTCCACCGTGTTGGGGCAGGGGTACGAGTCACATTTCACCAAACGCACCATTTTAAAGTCAGGGTAGATCATGTAGAAGATGTAGAGGAACGCCACCTCGAGGATGAGTCTGAAGACGATGCTGATCATGTATGTCCACCAAAGAGCTCCTGTGATCTGAAACTTCTGGTTCTTGATGTGCTCCAGCTCCTTGGGGCTGCCGCGGCCCGACCTTTTCAGGGCCTTCTTGTCGACGTGTCGCCGGTGGGCCACGTGCATGGCCACCAGCAGCGCAGGGGTGGAAACCAGGATGAGCTGGAGAGCCCACAGCCGGATGTGCGAGATGGGGAAGAACTGGTCGTAGCAGACGCTGTTGCAGCCGGGCTGCTGGGTGTTGCAGGTGAAGCCGGACTTCTCGTCGCCCCAGACGCTCTCGGCGGCAACCACCAGCACCAGGATGCGGAAGATAAAGATGACGGAGAGCCAAATGCGTCCGATGCCGGTGGAATGTCTGTTTACACCGCTGATCACGGCATAAAAGGTCCCCCAGTTCATCTTCGACTCCAGGTCTGCAGAGAGGTCAAGGTAGAGTTAATTTGATTACCTAATCAAACGGCATGTTAAAAAGCTCTTACATTTTTTAGAAGCGCCTCTCGAAAAAAAAAAAAAAACTGTAATCAAAGAAAGTTTCTCCTGCCCAGAGTTAGTCTACTAAGCACAATATCTATCAATGAATAAAACAAAGTCAAAAGGTTTTAGCAAGACTAGATATCAGAGCCTTACCAGGCTCATCCGGCGGTGCAAGCGTCGTAAGCAGCGCCGGGTCCAAACATTACCATCCTGAGGCTTGACCTGAACATGAAGCTGGCCAAGTAAGACGCAGCTCACAAGAAATAGCAAAGTGGCCGGCTGGCTCTATAAAAGCAGGGGCGATGGCCTAACACAATGCAGCATCACAAGACGCAGGAAATCGAAGCCAATAGGCAAAACTTTTGCCGAGTCACGTGTCCTGCTGACCCCATATTAATACTGTACTCCAAAACTGGCCTACGACTCATTCACAGATGGACAGACAGAAGGACGGCTGTGGTTTCTCCAAGGTACAACAATAACAAGGCTTGCCTGTTGGCAAAAATGCCCTATTAGATAAAAAAGATGATCTCCTTTCCCACATCTACACAGAATATGGAGTGTAAGGACTTATTAGCATACTTTCTAGGTGATTTTAGGGGCACATCAGCCACATCAAATCTAATCTCTATTCACAACGAACATCAGTATAAGACAGAAAGAAGAGAGCACGTATTTTACCTTCAGCTGTGGTGGTACACAAAAATGTGTACAAAATGGGAAGAAAATGACTAAAATACCGTGTATTTTAGCGAGCCAAAAGGCTGGATTGAGAACACCGTGCGTTTGGAAAATGCAAATCATTCCTCCGCCACTAGCCGCTGCCCTGCACCGTAGCGGTCATATGCCCTTATATAAACCATTTACATACAATGGCGGCCTTTATCAGGCTGCAACAAGACTCTTTAGAATTCAGATCAAACGCCTCGATTTCCGCCCACCCCGGGGCAAAAGGAGGAATCTGTGTGGACACAAAAGGCCTCAGCCCGGCCGCATTATTTATTGTGCTTGGCTAGGACGGTGACGTGAAGGAAGCTTTTGACCTGGGCCACCGCTGCAGAGAATGAGAGGTTGGCAGTCAACACAACGCATGACTTCTCAGATAATCGACAGATAAATAACTTTTCCAGCAGATTTATTTTTTTTATGTAAATGCATTATTACACAGTTCAGTGCTGTGTGCCAAGAAACCATGGCCACAATATTAGCAATCTTTTGTCATATTATAACAAATTATCAGTCATTTAAAACAGCAGCAGTTTCTGCGGAGCGCCTTTATTGCGCATGAACTGAAAGTGAAAGAAGATGAATCGCTCGTTGCTCATGCTCTTAAACCCACCCAGAAACAGATTGCAGAAATGAATTGTGTGTTTTACTTTTTTTTTTTATGGCCCTGTGAAGTGATACTTTACAGTTGGTTCTCATAAAAGTCTGAAAGAAAAAGCAATTTAGAGCAACAAGCTCAACTCCAGGGGAAACAATGCCCATTTGTCAAGTCATATACATTAAAATAATCTACAGCGGTACACTGGGCCATCTCTGCGTCACTACTGACAAGTCCAGTGGGAGGGTTTGCGTGGAGAAGCCAGTTCTCTGAATGAACTGAGAAACTCATTCGCAATCAATCCACCGAAGGCAGACACAAGAGGCAGAAACCAAAGCCAAAGATAGTAACTTTATTTCAAAAGGCAGAAACACAAAGGGAAATCAACATGCAATCGTACAAGAACTAAAATTAGCCACAGTGGCTTTTTGATCTAAATCAACTCTGATGCAAAGAAAATGAACTTGTATAAATCTTTGTTTTTGATGTACAGACAAATTAAGAACAATTTTACATCAAACAGGTAATCCATCTGAACTGCGACCGTCTATCACTTTATACAGATTCCAGGGTGCTTTTTATTTTTGCTCCATGCAAAGGGAAGGAATCAGATTAGTTTACATAATCCCATGTTTTTCTGGTAGAGGAAGTACCATTAAAGTACTTTGGGCTGCCTCTATATGGAGCTAAAACCAGTGACAGCTTGCAATATTGAAAAAGAGATTTGGCACTGTCAAATTAACCATTGAAAAAATAAATATGGGAAAATCAAACATTCGAAGTCAATCATTGTTAGAAAGTAAAAAATGGGATATTCTCATTTTATGCTGCAGCTTTTTTGTTTTCTAATGAGAGATGTTCTTAGTGTCACTTGTCGTAGAGTTTCTTCAGCTACGATGTCACGACAATTATTAACTGTATGAGCGAATCAAGATAATATTAATGAAAATAATACCTTTTCTTGAACCGGAGCCTTCCATCACTGCAGGTGGATGGCGAGGAGTACCGGAAATAGGAAGGCCCGTGAAGGAGCATTCAATTTATCCCCACCCGCGACGGCAAACCAGTGCCAGCTTGTAGTGACATCGTAGCTGAAGGAACTCTGCAGTGACACTGAAAACATCTCATTAGAAAAAAACTGCAGCATAAAATGAGATTATAAATTGTTACTCTCTGACAATGTTTGAATTTTTAATGTTTGATTTTTCCGTGTTTGAATTTCCAAAATTTTTTTTTAATGTTTGATTTTTACAATGCCAAATCTCTTTCGATGTCATTGCACGCTGTCACTGGTTTAGCTCAATGCTTTTAGTGCTACTCAGAAAATAAATTAGTAATACCTGTCAAATACAAACATCATGGCTGTGCTGGTGGTAATTTATGCAGAGTTCTGGTCACCACTGTAGTTGGTTGTGGGAACAGTATCAAACTTTATAAAGGGCCCAGTACCTAGTTTTATCCAGCTGGATCTGCTGATTGACATGTTTAGTAGGCAAGATTACCATTATTAGCAATACAAGCCAATACTGTGGTTCTCTGCATTTACCACTGTCGAATACAGCAGCAACAGGTTCACATATTGAACTGTATGTGGTTTATTTCAAGGAAGCACAGGCTGATGTGCAGATAAACTGCTTATTTTATCTCTTCAGCCATTAATAATTTCAGCTTTCCACAACAGCAGTTCCAGTGCTTACTCAGTTTTTGCTTGAGACTGTTCTTGATTGGCTCTAAGAAAAAGGACCGGTTTGTTTCTCTGCAAAGTGAGAACTGCGTTACCCAACCCCCATTAATGACACTGGAGGACTGGTTGCGTTTGAGTACTGACTCAGGAACGGCATTCATGCATTCCTCCAGGAAACGTTGAATATAACCACCCCTCTATACCCTAATCAACCTCGTTTAACTCTGTGATCGATCATGTCGAAACAGACAGCCACAAGAAAGGAGACGGTGAGCTTACGATATTCTGTTGAATGTCAAAGCTCCGTTTTCACCGTTCATCTTAAATTGGATCAGAAACCAAAATCTCCAGAGAACATGTCACTTAAAATATTGTGTTTGGTTGTTAGTCTCCGTGAGCCTGGACCTAGCAGATTTGTTTCTTTGCTTAAACAAACTTAGTTCAATGTACAAAATCTGTGCTGGCAATGGCGAAAAACTGATGCTTATCAAACAATGGTACCAGTTTACCTCTGGAACTGGTTTAGCGGTCTTATATATCAGTTGGTGAGAAATTTTAAATAAATGGAGGCTTATCCTTCTAGGAGCAGTCAGATGCAAGTCAATGACCAGCGTCGTTTCGTTAGTAACAAAGAAATGTTAGGTTAAAGTGAATTATGTAATGTTTACTCAGAACCCAACACACACCTTTTTAATGTGCTAATAGGAAATTCAATGGTAATGTAAAGTGGACGACTGCCCTCGTTCACTTTTTTAGTGCATGGGTAATTAGAGTCCATTGTTTGGTGAGAGTTGTTTACTTGAATCCTGATGAAACCGTTGTTGTAAGTTCTTAAAAAATTTGTTTAATGGCAGGTTAGAGATGCTGGTTTAGCGTTGGTTTCTCTCTTTGGACAAACATGGCTTCCAGACAGAAACTGTCAGAGAAACAAGTCTAATGACCCAGAGGAGGGTTGGCAGGACCTGCACTGCTCATTAAAGGATGGGCCTTAAAAACAGCAGCTCCCCAAACTCTGCTTTGTTCAACTGCGACTGAGGCTCCAGAATTGACTAAGACTCCTGGATAGTTGTGGAAATGTATCCACAAACAAACTGAGCTTAAGTCCGGTTGCCTTCAATTTAAGCCTGTTTTAGTTAAAACGTAAACGTAAAAAAAACTTTAAAAGAAAGTAATTCTGCTGTAATCCTAGACAATAAAGTGAGGTTTCTGATGAAAATTTTTATTTCTTTTTTTAATATAACATGTTATTGATTAATTTTTATGTAATAATACACACAGGTGGGGATGGCTCACATTCAGACACTAAAGATCAACAATGCTACTGACTTAAACATAAAACCAAATACTGAACCATGAGACAGCTGTCTTAGAAGACCTTTCGAAAAGTCTCTGTAAATTTGTACACAGCAGGCCAAACAATAGTTAAAAGTTACAGACTATGTGTATTAAAAGCCTCTTCAGCTACATGGCAGGCTTGCGTTCCCCTTCACAAGTTGCCTATAGAAACTCTGTCATTTCAGCGAGCAGAGTTTACTTTGAGAGTAGCACGAGAGGAGATATTTTTCCCATTTAGACTCCTGTTCCCTCATCTTAAGTTGAACAGCACCTATACATGAAAAACAAGAAGTGAGAAAATTAAAAAAGCAAGTAAAACCATCAATATAAGATAGATCCAGTGTGGGTCCACGCTCGTGTGTGGCCCGGCCTCATCTCCACTCACTCTTTTTCACAAGACAGTGGTTCTTCAGTTTGCTGTGGTGTGCATGTCCATTTTGGGCTAATCTCAAAGAAAGAGACGCTCCCCTCCTAAAAAACAAAAACACAATGAGGTAACAGCCTTTTAACACACCTACAGTTATTTGCACGAGTTATCGCTTTATAACAAGACAATGCAACATATTTGGTAGGTATTTTATAAGACTGATCAACACAGCAGTGTATAATTGTAAAATGGAAGGAAAATGATAAGGAGTTTTCAAAATCTTAAAATCTTGTTGTGCATATATATTAAACTCAATGGGGAAATCATTTGTAGAAACACCTCCTAGTCTTTTGAGCTATAACTATACCTGCTTTGTAAAGCATTCATCCATCAGTTACCTACGCCAACAAACAACCATGCAGATGCATTTATTATACTGCTAAAAGTCTTTTGCGGCGTCTAACCGGTTTGCAATGTTTTTTGTTCCATTCAGCTCTACATTTTGACAACAGTTTCCGATCATTGTTGAAGAAGACCATCCCCGCAGCATGATCCTGCCACCGCCATATTTTACACTGGAGGATTAGTGCATTCAGGGTGATTGGTTGCCGTACACACCATCTTGCACGTAAGCCAAAAAATGCCAATGTTGGTCTCATCTCATCTATCTGGCTTGGGCCAAACTACAAAATGGAACATCATATGGGACTCCTTAAAAAACACCTTTATTTTTGCCACCCTTACATGAAGGCCAAAAAAATATATAAATTAACAGGCTAATAATGAATTTGACTTGAATCACTCAATAAAATGTTCAAAGACTTGGAATATTGCTTTTAAAACCTAACTTTGCTTTAAACTTACCCTTGACCCGCCTGTTGTGCTACTTTATGCTCCTGTTAAGTGAATTTTCACTAACGTTCACTAAGAAAGACATTTATTTAAGTTGTTTCAGAGTTTTCCCATTTTTAACTATAACAATTTTGCCAACTATGCATCTTTTTCCATGCGATTCAGAATGTTGCACAGCCTTGTGTTGGTCTATCATATAAAATCCCAATAAAACCCTGTAATATTTTCAAGGCATCGTACACAGTGACTATATGACCCAGATGACTGCTTTGGAATTTAACACACCACTTTCTTTTTTTAAAATGAATTAATAACGGTGTTTTATAATTAAGTACCTCATAGCTCCAAGTTTGCCCTTTTCCAGGAACAGCTCGGCTGTAACTGTGGGCCCCTGTGGGTAAAGCCTGGCATAGAGTGCCCTATCATGTACCATCGCTTTGAACCAAGCCACCGCCTCCTCAGTCCAATCCCCACCATTAACGGGGGTCACCTGAAGGGGAGGAAGCAGACAAAATACCGTGAAATGAGATAGTTAATTTCCTTCCGCATAAGGCACTAGATAAAGCTATGACTAAATGCACGGCAAAGGAAATAATTAGGCTCTCTTTCTTACAGAGCTGTTTATCATCTCTTCCCATGAAAGTCACAGACATTAGTTCCAGAAACGGATGTAGCTGTGCAGAAGTGGACGGATTAGTGCCGGGTCTGGAGTACCGGCTACTCACATGAGCCAGAGAAACCTGCAGAGCCTGAAGTGGCAGCGCTGCTATTTCTGGGGTGAGCTCCCTAATATTAGAGAGTGACACGCAGGAACTGTCGCCGTGGTCCAACCTTCTCACCTCCACGTTTATGGACGACTCTCTCCCAGCCCCATCACTAGCGTTATTATCTAGGATCCAAACGGGAGAACAGATTAGTCTGAAATTCCCAGGGGGCGGTAATAAGGGACACTGCTACCATCTAGAGGTAAGCCTTTGTAAAAAAATTTCACATCCAGCTGGACCCACCTCCTCTACTCACTCCAGAAATCCTCACCACCTCAGCTCTACACCACTGTTCCTTTTGGGGAAGCCAGCAGATGACCTGAGCCCCAATGTCTGGAATGTAGTTCTGCTCAGCGCATATATCACTGGCTTTAAGGCTGCAAAAACACCAACCAACCAAACAAACAAAAAACGAAACACAATTTTATAAGGAAGAAATAAAAAAAAAGAGAGAACAAAATGCAACAAAACTGTATGTGAGCTTTTTTAACATGCAGAAATAATTGTGGAATTGGTGACTAGTTGCGACAGGACCACACTCATGACTTACTCCCTGAAAAGAGGCTCTAGTTTCTCAGAGGAGCCGATGTTTTGGATGTAGAAGTTGGTGGGACTGAAGACGTGAGACACCAAAACTTCAGCCTCCTCAAACTTCCTGATCTCGAATTGGGGAATGTTTACATGATTGGCTGCCAGCCTATCTGAATGACCGAAGCTGTTCTTGAGTCCCGGTTGTGTGCACCGTAGAGCGTCTGATTTTAATTCTGTAAATACGGAAGCGTTCTCCACTTGAGCCAAAGCATCTTGGTGTTTTTCCCTTTCCGAAGGACTGCCGTGTGGAGATTCCTGCATCAAAACTTCTATAAGGATGTCTCCTACATCCCATAGTTCAGTTTCTGAGGCGATGACGAAACTGTAGATCAAAGATCCAGAGCGGACTCTTTTTGGTCTGAAAACAGGAGCTTGGTTAGTGTTGGCAGGCAACATTTTAGGGGCTTGATCCTCTGTCACAACATGTGTGAGACGGTAGCTTTTTGTGTTGACGTCAGGTGACGTTCCCGGTGGAGCATCTGAATTGTCTGCCTTGCGTTTGCTTTTCGTAGACCCTGAAAAGGTGTCCTCAAGTGAACATTCGGTCTCAGCTTTCACTTTAAGAAAGCACAGCAGCTGGGAGGAAGTTGGCGTTTGGTATGGCACCTGGAAATCGCTGCTATCGCCCCACAATACTTGAAACTTAGAGCGGCACTCTGATATCGCCGGGAACCCGTCCTGGAAGGACGGTAGAAGCACTTTTGACTCCTCTTCATTGATCACATTGCTCTGAATAACGGCAGGTAGGATGTGCGTGGAGACTTCTTGGTTCTTGTCTTCGGAAACAGCCTTTTGGTTTGGCTTTGAAATGGAGGAGCTTGCAGTCTGAGCGCTGCCATGTTGCTGCACTGAAGGCTGCAGGGAGTGGAGGGAAAGCTTAAGCTGCTGCTGGGACAGGGCGGCTCTCAGTGGCTGAAAGTAGTTGAAGCTCACCCCAGTGAATGTTTGGTGCTCTGTTGACACAGAGGAAGCAATGACTTGTTTTAATCATTACATCAAAGTCTGAAAAAGGTATCTTTTATGCTCCAACCTTCAAATGAACTCATTTCATTTGACTTACCAGCTTTATGGTTCTTTAATGAAGCTGAGAGCTTCACAATTGCTTTGTACTTTTTGTCCAGAGCCGCAGTGACATCTCCTGTCGCGCTGGTTGGGACATTTGAGTTGAGGACACCATGCACCTCTTCATATGCCTGGTGGACAGGTCAAAGCGCTTTATCAGAATAACCCAAAACAAAAACAAATGGCTAAGATGTTGGTTTAATGAGCTGAAAAAGGAAACATAAAAGATTAAAAAGACTTCTGGGAATTAACCTTCTTTTAAGGGGAAATGGTCATAAATCTATGTTAGAAAAACAGACCTAAATACAAAAAAGCTGAATTAAAGTGCACTCTTAGCTCAGCGGCTCATAAATCTCTACATGTTGGATCATCCTAAGAAGCTCGATTGGATCATTTTGTTTGTTGGAATCTTTTTTATCTTTTTTTTTTAAGTTTAAAGGGCTCCATCACAGCAAAGGAAGACCCTAACTTGTCTATGTTTGTGCATATTTTTCTAGTCATAGGCGTGCAACCTAAATGGGAAATATCAAGAATGCAAACTGAAGAAAGCTGCCCATTCATCATGTATTGATGAGCTGACTGCTGGATTATGAAGGCATAAAATAAAAATATTTCCAGATGCTTATTTTCGGTTCTTTGCGATTACCCCTCTCTACTAGAGGGGGTAAAACTACAAAAAAAGAAAAAGTATACAATTGCAATTTTCTGCTAACTTATTTAACTTTCCTAGATACTGCAAAGGAATACCCCAAGAAAGAAAATATTTAAATATATTGCATCGGCCGGGTATAAAGTAAGTTGTAACCAGAACTAAATGCTCCTAGACTGGGCGATAGGGATGAAAAACTACTGTCACAATTACATTTTTTTCTTATCTGTATTGAGCAATTTTGACCAATCCTGTTTTAAATAAAAAGGTGTGGTTTCTAAGATATCATTTGTTTCAATACAAACAAAAATAACAAATTATAATAATAAAAGTCAAAATAAAAAACTACAGAAATTCATTTCTAAAATTAAGTTAAATTGAATTTCCTTGAACCTTGACTAACATCGGCCAATACCAATGTTAATTGTGATATAATCATTCAGTTCTTAACATACAGGTCCAATGGTTTCTGTTATCTTTAACCATTGGAAAAAAACAACTATTCAGTTTTATGTTGACAATCCAACCGTAGCTATTAGGGTTGTAAATCACCGGTTTTATCACGATACAATGTTATGTCAATTTGTTTGGATGACAATACCATATTTGCGATCAAAGTCTGTTACGATTTCCGATCAGTGCGATCGATGTGTGATATCGTCTGCCCTTCTAATACTATTATATGCATTGATATTAACTCATGTAAAATATGTAGCAAAAAAAAGGTGATTTAAAAAACCAAACAAACTTTAAAGCCTCTTTTTAAAGAAGGGTTTAGAAAAATAAGTGGCTGTTTTTTACCTAACCATAAAGCTGGACAGAAAAGGGGCATAGCCCTGCCTCTAGCGGCCTATACTGGTACCGGTATGCGTGAGCAGAAGGGGTATGGTCCTGTCTTCTGGGACTCTCTCCCTCAACACCTCAGACCAGTTTTTACAGTATACAGCACAAAAAATCAAACTTGGTTTTATGGGATCTCAACACACGTCCCCTCTGTGGGACTGTAAAAGGGACATATTTATCTCACTTGTCTATGCGGCCTGTCCAGAGCTCTCAACTCTCACGCGATAACCGTGTGACACACATTTCCCTGACTTCCCACGCACACGTGACGTTTCTCACACGGAAAAATAACAATGGGCCATAAGGGCTGCGGCGATCTGTTCACAGCTTTCAGAGCTCAGTCTGAACCCTGTTTTCTGTGGAGCTGCTTCAGCTTCTTTCACAGCTTGTAGCCATCAGTAATTACTGCTGAAGTTTGTGTTAACAGAGCAGCAGGAAGAGCGATCAGTCATCAATAGTGCTGGGTATCATCTAGGATGAGCCGATTCGATACGATTGTTGATACATAGCTCACGATACAATACGATTCTCGATACAGTCAGTTTGATTTACTTTGACTCGAATATCGATAATTATTACTTACAAATTAATGCTCAAAGTCATTCAATCAACAAAACAAGCCAAATATTTATGTTCAATTTATTGAACACTGATAAATTAAACAGGAAAACAAAGTTCATTTGGTTCAATGCAGTTAACGTATCACAGAAACCAAAAATGTGCCCAAACGTCTGATTTTAGGAACGAAGGAGTTTCTAAGATCCTGTCTGCCATGCCGCAAATTCATCTCACTTGCTCTTCCTCACTGTAAACAGTAATGGTGCTCTGTAATAACGCCCTCTAGGGATTGGGAGGTATATCGATATCAAAAGCCAGAATATCGATATTAAATCGTTTTCAAAAATATCGACATTAATCTTTGTATCGATTTTTATGCACAGCCCTAGTCATCAATGGGCCCAAACAACATAAACTTTCGAGAAGTTTTTAGAGCAAGTATCTTCCTTTTTAGTCATAAAAGCCTGACTGTCTTCTGCCTAAAATAAAAACAAAAACAAAACAAAGAAGGCTAAACACGGGTTTATTATAGCTGGCCCCAAAGGGACAGGGTAAAGAGAGAAGAGGAAGAGGCCAAGAATGGAGCCTTGAGGCACTCGGCATGAGTGGTACTCCTTAATTAAATAAAATAAAAAAGCAGTTCTTCATTCTTAAAAAAAGGAGTGTAATAATAGCTGCAAGACCTTTAAACTACTTTATTACTTTATTAAGCGATTAATTATTTGCACATTTGGGGTCTGTTTCATTTTATCCCTTCATGCGGGTCTATCTAGAATGAAAATGTTTTCCAAGAATAAAGCAGACAGCTGGAATGGACTCAGGAAGGTGGGAGATTTTGTTGCAGCAGACAGGATTTCTGGAGATGAGTGACAATCAGAGCAAATTGTATTTTCCGTCAGATATCTGGAAACGACCACAGCTGAGGTTTGCTGTGAATGGAGATGAAACAGACGAGATTCTCCTCATATTAGGCAGTCTGGGTATGTTAAAACGACCACAGGAGAATAGTTGTGTGTGTGTGTGTGTGTGTTTTTTTCAGTTTTAACCCACTGACTAAACAATAAAGTGTCCACACTCCTCTTTCACTTCTTAACAAAAGTAAAACATCTCTACTTCCATCTCACTCTTAACTTTCCATAAACGTTGATAGGACTGTCTATATACTTGCTTGTATTTTTTGCTTGAATAGCTGTTTGTTATATTGGATGTTTTTTTTTTTTTGCAAATTGTGTTAACGATTGTCGTATGATTATGAAATTTATTCCATAAACTGTCCAGCATGTGTGCGTCATCTTCCCTCATCGCTGCAGACAACATTACCTTGTCAACGAAGTCCCGAAGTTCTTGCTCCAGGTTTTCTCGAGCGTTTTCCAGCAAATACAGCTTGTAAATTAACTGTGCCTTCTGGACTAATCTGGATGAACGCGGTAGGCGGAAGTCAGCCATCTTCCGAGACGCCATGCCTTCCAAGTGTCAAGACCAAGAGTAATGGATGAGTGGAGCTCGTCGTGAGTACACCCCTTTCTGTCCTTGCTTAGTTTGCCAATTTAAGCAGGATATAGCTACAAAGGCGCAGCACTTCGTCTTTTTGTCGACGACGCTTGTTTCTTCCTCTGTTCGTGCTAAACCCAGAGTCCTGCACTCAACTACTGTCATCCAATCCTGCTCGGTGCGCGGAAATCAGTGTCCGCCATGTTGGAAAGCAGCCCCAACAGTTTTCATTTGTTTCTTCTATGGAGTATAACGGCGGCTTAAACCGCAAGCAAATGAACAACGTGCGGGTGTTTTTTCAACGCATTCTTCTGTCTTGAGGATTCAAATCTCGCGGAATATTTTCTTCTTCTTCTTCTTGTGTTTATTGGCGGTTGGCAAACATCTTTTCGGTGTGCATTACCGCCACCAACTGGTGTGGAGTATGGATCCGAATGGCCCTATTCCTAAAGATAGTTATATTTATATATCTATAATATTAATTTACAAAAATTAAATCCTCCTAATTATTCATGTTATTGTTAAATATTTAAATAAATATTGATGACATTTTTTTTTTACTTTTTCTGTAGAATATCTATCACATAAAATTTAACTTTCTCCTGATTAAGGTCTCTAACTAAATTCCTTCTTTCTTCTTCATACTTCTTACAATACATCACTACATGTTCTACTGTTTCGTCTTGTCCACAAAATTCACATTTGCCCGACATATGTTTCCCTATTTTGAATAGTGTATTATTTAATCCTGTGTGTCCAAATCTAAGTCTTGAAATAACTGTTTCCTCTTTTCTGCTTCTTTCTGCTATTCTTATTTCTCCGACTTTCCGTTGAATTATATGGAATATTTTCTTCTTCTCCTGGGGTTTATTGGCGGTTGGCAAACATCTTTTCGGTGTGCACTACTGACACTGGTCAGACAATATGTATTTCCAAATATGCTTAGCCAGTTTATATTGACAATTCATCATTTATTCTTTTATTTACTTTGACATTGAATTCTGGAACATAAAATGCAATACCTAGCCTATCACCTAAAGTTTGGATGTATCTCTATATATTTGAATATAATAACCGTAATAATTATTGATGTTTGGCTTTATCAGTTGATGATTAAGATCATAGACTTTATAAACGTGAGACGCCTCATTGGCCGCAGGTTTGTACGTCGACGTCACCGCCATATTGTATGTGGCAGAAAGTAGTGAACGTCTATTTTCCCTGTATATGTTTTAAGTATTGAGATAGAAAGATATAGATGGAGCTTATATATACTTGTAAAAATATATATAGAAATTAATTGATAGAGATTGGCAACCAGACTGGCTTTTGATCAATGTGCGCATATAGATTTTGAAGTATTTATAAGATTGTATATACACACACACATATATACACACACACACACATATATATATATATATATATATATATATATATATATATATATATATATATATATATATATATATATATATATATATATATATATGAGAGAGAGAGAGACAGAGTGAGAAATATATATATATGTGTATGTGTTATGAATATAAAAGTCAATTGGTTAGATCTAAACATTGTGGTCTTATTATTTCATAAAACCGTTTGAACCTTTTAAGATCTGATATAGACACAGATTAGCAGCAGACTTTTTGGGGGAGTATTAAAGAGATAAAATTACTAATATGAGAAAAAAGTCATTGGAGAATAAAGTAAAAAAAAAAAAGACAAAAGAGGTAATATTATGACAATTAAGGGGGAACATTTCCAGAACAGTCATAGTTTGCAGAACTATCTTAGTCCTGGAGTAATAGGGCCAGGTTAAATTCTTATAGTTATTTTTATTCTTTACGAGAATAAAGTCAGGAGAATGAAGCCAAAGGGATATGAAAATAAACTCTTAATATTACAAGAATAAAAATATCACAAATATGAAGTAGATTCTGAGAGAGAGAAGTCCCTATGATACTGTTTAAGTGACTGAGTCTAACTGCAGATTTGCCACATTCAACATGACTCTGATGCATCCCCAGCATAGGCAGAACCCGCCCAACGAGGCGTCTACGTTTATAATGTCTATGATATGACCATCGTCTGGGTGACGTCACGTATAGAAGCCTCGCGTTTAAAAAAGAAAATACAAGGAACAACTAACAGAACCTGAGCCTCCGAACAAAGGGAACAAGTAGTGGTTTATTTTATACAAAAAATTACAGTACATAATTAATCTGGTGCCTGCTTGTTTAGTGCTCATTGTGTTAGTGTGAGAACTTTAAAGCGCATCCTGAACTCCATTGGTAGCCAGTGTAAAGAATAACAGATTCAGAAATAAAGGAACGAGTTACTTGTTGCATTCCGAAACAAAAACGAAAAAACAAAAGGTTAGGAATCCAAAGTGACGACGACCAGGAAAGCTGCTGTTTTGTTTGTAGTACCTCTTATAAATGTCATTTAAGGCTATACTTTCCACATGCAAATGCTTCTTTTAATATGTTTGGTTCAGAGTTTACAGCCGCTACATGTACCGTTGATTTTAAACACTGGTTTTAGATTTTAGACATACAACAGTGTATTGTAAAATAAACACGTTTGATCACAGCTTATTGTTGATGTGAGTAGCTGCTATATTGGATCCGGTAATCGGCATGATACATTTTCTCCTACTTTCTGAGGGGATAGTCCGACTATAGCGGCCATTGCTGTTGATTGTTCCGATTGGAGGCCGGGATTTCCGAGTTCCGACTGCCCATCGGTTCACGCCTCCGCGTCGTCCATTTATTTCTGATAATGGACACCTCGTCGGGCATTATCCCTTATGTAACATCCAAAACAAGTTTATGACCACTACTCCACACAAATGATTGTAGATTTAACATAAACGATGCATACATCAAACATGGGTATAACTATTTAAGTGTACTTTATTACTGTGTCTTAAAAGATGACTCACTCAGTTAAAACCATCAGAGTAGTTTTTATATTTCGTGATATCTTATAATATCAATATTTTGACAATGTGTAGCTCCTTTGCAATTCCAAATTCTAAAAATGCTCATTCTTTTCGGGGGTATTTTTCGTATTGGGAATAACATACATGATAGTAATTGATATTAACATTAAACTACATTACTGTATATTCAACACTGTCTGAGGAACACGGCCGTTTTGCAGTGTGCGGTTGTTCTTCATTCAGTGGAACAGTATTTATTTTCCAGATGGCAGTAGCTTGAAAAGCTAATGGGAGGGGCGAGCAAGAGCTCTCACTAATTGTTGCATCTCTTCTTAAAAAATGGTCTACAATGACTGGCCCCTGATGACTCTCCCAGCCACTTTCACCATACGATGCCGAGTGCTCCTGTCAGTCCCTCTGCAGCCGCCATACCAAGATGTGATGCAGCCTGTCAGGGTGCTCTCAGCGGTGTCCTGGTTAGAAGTGGTATTAAATGGAGGACTTCTCACTTGCTTCAGCCTGCAGAGGATGCCCTTCCACGCCCCAGTGAATGTTCAGTCTTACGGAGCCCATCATCCTAGCCCCTCCACGCCCATATCTTAAACATACTCCTCTCGACCCAGCCTGAGACACCTTCTCATCCCAATCTCTGTCATGAGTGAAATGACCGCGGTGGAATGGGGAGTTGGAAGTTGATCCACCACTGACACGCCACGCTTCACAGGGACATATTTCTTTGACTGATAAGGTGCAGGCAATGCGTGAAAAGGGCTTAGGGCAGCGTTACATTAATGTCAGCATTTTAGACTTTTTCTCGTCACCTGCTTGGATTGAGTAATGTAGAAATAAAAAAAAACTATATTTTCGTGTCAATAATATGTGCAAAGAATAATTGTTTCCTGTGTAAAAAAAATAGTCACATATTTCATTCCTTTCTTTCTGTAATGAGCTGTTTAGTTGTGGTACAAGGTTTCACTCCTTGCCCTAATGTGCTACTGAACAAGCTGCAGCTCATGTCTAAATGCCAGCTACTACGATCGCCAAGAAGAAGAATGACTGTAATTTACCACTTACATTCCTTCGGTTTCACACCTAACATCCACTCCGTATTGTGTTCTCGGAGCGCTCTTTGCTCAAACTTGTCAAGCTGTTACTTGATCTAGAAAACTTGTGGGGTGGGGCTGTAATGTGGATCAAGGACTGAGCGATAAGCACTTTGGCTATTCTGATAGTCCTGCTGGGGTCACTGGCTTGGCCCTACAGGCAGATGAAATTCAATGAGCACCAGATAACTTCATATTGGTAATTTGCACCATTTTAAAAGATTATGTTAATAAAGGGAAGTTAAGTTAAAATGTTCTGCATCGGTACTAAACCCTATTGTTTCTGCTTCTATAGCATCGCATAATTAAATGTTTAAAAATAAGTTTGTAGTTGAGCAAATATGATAGTTCAGGGGGCACTGACAAATTCTGGTAACACCCAGTGATTCTCAAAAGTGTACACACCCCTACTAAAGTGTCAGAAACTTTCTTAAAGCACCTTTTGATTTGCTTTTCGTGGACAGTAGTCATTCTTAAGGATCTGCCAGAATGCCACATCTTGACTTAGCGATATCTCGCCATAGCAAACGTTTTTCATGTCCATCAGATGATGATGACACCTCTTGTCCACGGTCATCTTCAGATTACCCCACAGATTTATTCATGGTCAGCTTTAGTGCTGGACTCAAGCAAGGCCTTCTCCAGAACTTTAGTTTCCCAGACAGAGTCATTCTTATGTTGATCTGAATTAATGTTTAATATCACTGGCATATGGGAGAAAAACTTCTCCGTCCTCCATTTTTTATCAGCCCTGTGACAAAAAAACAACAACATAACAACAATAAAACAACAACTTCAGTTTAAAAGGATGCTCTAACAACGCATTACTGGCCCCACCAGGTTTCAGTGTGGTTGTTTCATTCTTCTGAGCATTCCCGGTGTTTGTGTCAAACACAAATTCAGGTTTGGTTTCTTCGGACCAAACAAGAAATCGTCCCACAAAGTTTTGGAGATTTTAGCCAGGCCTGTATGTTTTCTTTGGAAGAAAATTATTCTGTCGTGTAACCCTAATCTTTAATCCAGGCATCCTGTGAACCCAGGAGATTACATCGTGCTTCTACAGGCCTCTTGGCAGCCTCCCTGCATCGGTTTCCGTCTCTCGTCTGTTCACCATTCTCTTGAGAACCACCCTGCTGTTGTAATGTCATAGTTGCCCAACATTTCTTCACCATGCCAGGGTAAATATACAGTGGCTTACTTAAAAGTGTTAATATCGTTTGAACGTTTTCACTGTTTGTCACATTATAACTCAGGTTTCATTAGAATAGAATGCAGTAAGCCACTACATAAATTGTGTAAGACGCTGAAGTGGAAGGGAAAATTGCACAAGTTCAATCAGATTTGGCTGAATGCCATTGCAAACTATCTCTGTGAGATGCAGGTCTAGGCCACCGTAACATATGGATAAAACAAGAGCTTGGAGTCATTGAACTGCATGAAGGTGAGCCTTGTCCCCGATCTTCTGCAGCGTCTGATAAATTATCTCAGTATTGTCCTGTATTAAGCTTCTGACCAGCTTTTCAAGCCTCAATCAGAAAATCATCCCCGCAGCCTGATGCTGCCACTACCATGTTTGACCATGCATGAGATGTGCATCACAGGTCAGACTTTTCAGATATTTATTTGTACAGCATTTCTGAAACCTTGTCTTTCATCGCAATTATGTGATAGACCACGTAACAAAATGTGAAAAACCCAAAGCAGTATCAGTCCTTCTGGATTAGCCGTCCCCTGGCTGATACCTTTCAACTATGAGATTCTTCTGATCCTTTGCAACATCTCTGCAAACTGGCTAAAAAAAAGTGCTTCAGCAGCATATAGACATCCGGTCAAAGTTATCTAAAAGGGTCCATAGATTTTCCCTGCTCACATTTTTCTTTCTTTTTCTCTGTCTTTAACTGTAGAGGATAAAAATCACATGTGGAAACAGTTTTAAAATGATTTAGTATGTTTTATTTTTTTCACCTCACAAAAAACTGACATTTTTAACATGATTGTACATATTTGAAAGCTACTGTATTTTATGGCTTGGAGGCAGTACAGCCGCGGAGCTACAAAAAAAAAATGGAAACTGAAATTCACTGGAAAGAAAACTGATTCATTTCTATCTTGTGCTTTATCTGAAGGTATCGAGCTGGAAGAGTCAGACCCTTAATTAAAAACTGCCAACATGTTGTGCTAATTAGGTCCCGCCTCTTTTATTAAGTGCAGCAAAACTGATGCAGAATGACATCTTCCAGGGTTTAATCCACGTCTCTTACAAAACTCAGATTAATGTTTGTAGAACTCTGTAAATCATTCTCAGCAAGGGTTCATACTGAAAGTGTTGTTGCTTTTTTTCTTTCTGATGGTATTCGTTTGGACTTCTCTGCTCCTGATTCTGGGAATATTATGGAGGGATTCAAATCAGAAGAATTTCAACTAAAGGTACAATTTGTTTTGCAAACAGATGTTTCCCAAAGTGCAGGCAAATAATCCATTCCTCTGTAATCAAGACAACTTGGGAGCATGGGTGTTGATTTTGATCACAACTCTCGGACTGAGCGGGTGATGTAAAGTGACACGCTTTGTAAAGATGCGCGGAAAGCTTCAGTAGCATGAGCCAAATTACACAAGAAGTCTTTTTCGACGAAAGGGAAAGTTATTTTGTGCAGACACTCTTCCATGTCAAGCAGAGTGAAGCTCCCTGGAGTTATCAGGAAATCCGGTTCGCTGTCCAGTTTGCCTTCGATTGTAGATTACTTACTTGAAACAGGATGTTCTGGCAAGAAGTCAACGCACTCATCAGGGCATTAATGTCAAGTTTAATTCTGAGCTTTAATTGAAGCATTTAAACGGTTCTTTGTTCATAGTGGAATGATTTTACGTCACACAATTTCAGCTTACCATGTGCTTCACACATGGTCACAATTATACACACAGGGTCAAATATACTCAACTTTAATAGTAAGTATCGTTGCAACAATGTTTTTTTTGCCATTTATTCTTATACAGTTGGAAATAAGAAGAGTGTCTGCCTTTTTATGGTGTCACATTTGTAAAGAAAACGAAGTTGCAGGTTTAGCAGCACGGTTCAGTGTTGGTTGCGCCTAAGAAAGCTCTTGCCAAAATGACTCTGGCAGGTCCAAACACCTTATTCTGCAGCTGCCTTTAATTTGTGATTAGATTGGGTGATTGAAACTTGGAGAAAATTATTGATAATTTGAGTATTTCTCGAACACAGCCTGAAAATTCCCCCTCACGCTTGTTGCTAGCTTGATCACATACTGCTGTGTGGAATGGCATCCCATTTATTTATTTTTTTACCAGCATCTGCTGCCAGTCAGACGACGCTGTGGACTGGTCACTCTGGTATGAAATCTCAAAAACATTTTTAATGTGTGTTTGGGAACGCCGTCATGCTGGAACACCTGGTTGTAAACGACTCTCAACCATGTGACCCAGAAATACCCGGAAATACCCGGAAACCAAAAATGCTTGATCCCTGTCGTTAACTAGGAGCTACTGGTTCACCTACATCATTGTCCACAAGGAATGAGCGATATTACTTAAAAATGCTGTGATATTTTGTGGCAGTCATTGTGATTTCGAAAAAAAAAAAAAAAAAAACGGGAACGATTAAAAAGTATTTAATGACTGATGAGTCTTTCGGACATTTGCTACAGTCAAAGCCCCACAATTACAGTCACTGTTCTAAACAGAAAACTCGCCATTTATCAAATAGACTTCTTTCAGTATGAAGTTTACATTAACTAATGTAAATGTACCGTTACACATCGCACAATAATTGTATTCAGCCATATTTTCAAATATTTATATCTGACAAGGTCTCTTGGCTGCCTAAGAGGGGTATGCAAACATTAATGAGAGTTTAATTAGCATTAAGCTTCTGGATTGGCCCGAACCTAAACCTCATTGAAAATGACGGACTATGACTAAAAATTGTCTCCTTGCCAATAAACCAAGCAATTTAAATGAGCACCTCCAATTCCATCCCACATAGAAGTCACACAGTCAGACTTGGGTCACAAGCTTGTCGATGGGTTTAACAAACATGTGGTTCTACAACTTGCCAATGGGAATGAATTTAAATGTTAGTAGGGGTAATATGCATATATTTGAACTTATGTATGATTTTGCTGCTATATAGATTTGAGATTGTCCATAGTAAATTACTTCAGTGCACCCAGTTCTTGTTTTTTTTTTGGATAATAATGAAACTATTATTTAAATATTCAGAATTATTCCATCATGGAAAAAGAGCAACACAAATGCCTCATTAAAAGCCCAAAATGAATCACTTTCTCTAAATGGTGAGTGCATTTAAACATTTAGCCAGAGCTGTAGACTGTGCAGATTGTGTAGAAACAGACTTTTCTGTCACACCACAAAAGATCTCTGGGAGCAACAGACCTTCCTGCTAAAAAAAATAAGAACTGATGAAAATACGGTCATAAATATCACTGTTATAATCAATTGTCCAAAATGAACTCCTTGGCCCTCTTTTTGAAAGGAACAGTGAAGCAAAGGGCTTTTCAGGTATTCTCGCATCGTCAAGTTCCTCTCTTGCGTAAAGCATTCGGCCTGGTCGATGTCAGGCAGACTAACCCTCATCTCGTTTAAGACCGTCAGCCATCCGCTGTCACAGCAGTTGAAATGATTCCCGCTAAGAAACACCGTAGTCAGGTTGGCGGACGCAGCCTCAACCAAAGAATAGTTTAGGGTCACGAAAGCATTGTTTCGTAGATCCACCTCTCTTAGAGAAGAGCAGCCGAAGCTGTCAGGCGTCCTGCTGAGTTTGTTGTTTGACATGTTCAGCCCAGTCAGCGCGGGCATGCAGGGTAAAGGCAGACCCGAGCTGTTCACGTCTATCCCACTGATAATCAAAGACTGTAATGTTGTTTGCACACCTTCCAGTGCCCTCTCGTGCATCACCATGTGGAGGTTTTTTGCGAGGTTTAAGGAAATCAGTGAGGTGCCCTGAAAGGTGTTTGGTTGAAGTATATTTATGTCATTTTCTCTGAGGTTGAGGTGTTTAAGAGTGTTCAGCTGGCCAAATGCAGCGCAGGAAGAATTGAGATCGGCATGCTTTCTTGACAGAGACGTGCTCAAAAGGCCGCAGGGTTGCACTGAGTTGTCCTGCAGATTCAGCGTTTCAATTTTCGCGAGCGCCTTAAGGAAGAGAGGGGACACACGGGTAAGACCGTTGCTCTGCAGGTCGAGGTGCTTTAGGGAGGGAAAAACTATTTGACGAACTTGCCTTCGATCGCTGTAATTCCTAACGTCCCAGTTTATGTTTTGCAAACAGTTATAACTAAAATTCAGTGTTTCTAAGGAGTAAAGCAAGCTCAGTGTCTCAATAGGAAAAGAGGTGAAGTGGTTAAAGCTCAGGTCAATGTAAACCAGGGGCATTAGCTTCCAGTTTGCATGTAGATAATTCTTTCTACGTATTTTCTCATTTACAATGTCCTGATAAAGAGAGTTAACTTCAGTTACCATCACAGCCTCTGGATCCAGGGCACCAAGGAAATTATTCTGCAAATGCAGATACTTTAGTCCGTTCACTTTTGGTAGAATTGGAAAGTATAGCAACTTGTTGTGACTGAGGTCAAGCACTTCAAGATTGTACAACGCAGCATTCTCACGCGTAACAAAGACCTTCACTGAATTCCTGCTGAGATTCAAATATTTCACCTGGTGCAGCGTAAAATCACAGATAAATGCAAGATTGTTTCTTGCCAAGTTGAGCGATTCCAATCGGCGTAGCGGGTCAAACGTCTGCGGTTCTATTTCTGAAATCAGATTATCTTCAATAATAAGACTCCTAATGTTTTGGCTCTCTCGGAACAGGCTGGGTGACAGTTTTATCAAAATATTACCATTCATCGTAAGTTGACCAAGAGAAGACTTGTTTCTCAGCACAAGTTCAGCAGCGCCATTGCTCAAGCCGTTCATCGATATGTCCAGGCTCCTGAGTCCGCTGAGGGATCCGAGGGCTTTGCTGTTGCTGCCAAAGTTGACACTCAGTCGATTCCTGGACAGATTCAAGTGTTTGAGTCGGGCCAGGTTTCCAAAAGCCCCCTCGGAGATGAGATCCAGCTGGTTGCCGCTCAGGTCTAGCTTCTCCAAGTACGGCAGAGCAAGCACGTGTAACTGTGTGATGAAGTTATTTGACAGATCGAGTGTTCGGAGCCCCCCATCCAGATCCAGAGGGACATAGGAGAGGTTCTGGTTGTTCCAGGACTGCTTCTTTAAATGAGACAATATTAATCATAGTATGAATGAATTAAATGTTCCCCCCAGAAAAAAAAAAAAATCAAGCTGGCCTAAATGAATCCCTTTTAAGGATTTGGCGTTGAACTTACCTTTGGAACATGATGAGTCCCTCCAGGTCTGTAAAGACCATGGGTGATTGACCAGAGGAGTAAGAGATTAGAGAACGCGTGTCTACCCATTGTGTCTGCTCTGCTATACTGTGCCCCGGCCTGCTGTTGTCAGTGCTCACACACACCACCTCTTATAGCCATGCTTTGAAAAAAAAAAAAAAAAAGCAAGAGAGTAAACAGCTGTGGACACCAGATACAGACAGTGTGGTTACTATTTTTAGATACAGACTACTGATTGCCGCTTTTTTATAAAAATGTAGAAAACATATTTCCCCTTCATTTAGATCATAGAAATGGATCTCCGACATATTTATAATATTTATTTTGTGTTTTTTGCAACTTAAAAAAAGTTACCTTTACAAAGGTTGACATATGTCGCTTGTATAAAGGAGATTTCTTTCTCAAACATCTTCTATTTTATCATACATTGAATTTTCCTTTTTTACAGTGTGATGTTTAGTTTTATTCCGGCCATAAAAAGCCTTTACAAAGTGATAAAAATGAATACATGTTTGTTCCTGTCAAAGTCTGTGGAAAGTGGAAATCATTCCTAAAATAGAGGAGGGGGAACAAATAAACAGACAACGCGTTGGTGGAGCAGGAGGGACCGGCGAGGTATAAAGAGACGCTGCAAAATAGAGTGATGAAAGGACCCGGTGGGACAGAAAAAGAACAGCAGAGGTGAGACCAAACATGGTAAAAAAAAAAAGTCCTAATATATACATTTCAAAAGGAGAAATAATCTTTTTATACAAATACTCAGTAGTATGAAGAGTTGGTCATACTTATTGGTTATTATCATTGGTGTTACAAAAGTATAAGATTACATAGGCGGTCTCATCCTGATTCAGGTGGCCAAGTACTCCACTCACACCAAGCAATAGCCTCTGATGAACCAGGACAGTGACAGGTGGGTCAATGATTTGCATCTGACTTGGAATGCGTCTAGCATTGCTCCAACTACAGGTTGCCCAAGTGCGAACCGCAAAAATAAACACTCCTGGATGGGTATCGAAACGTTGAAAAACCGAGCAAAAGTCTGGTCGTGTCTGGTTTAACCCCTGATAGCGGATAATTTGCACAGGCATAATTGGTGTTGCATGTGGACCTCCACTGCACTGAGGCCACATCAAGTAGGCAGGAAGGAAAAAGGTGAATCCATCGCTCGACACTAAACAATGTTGCACACCAAATAATAATTTGCAAAATTGTAATTGCACACAACGACTTTGCAATGACAACATATTTGCAATAAAATGTGCAACTGTCCTACCTATAAATGCACACAACTGTGAACAGTGAATTTTGGCAAGAAGAGAGTCAAACGGAGCTTTTTGGTGTTGGGGTGCAACAAAGGATGAATGTATAGAAAAACATGTCAATCCCACCGTTTAGTACGGAGGAGGACGTGTGATGCTGTGGGCCTGTTTCTCTTCCAAATGCCACCAGAACCTTATTAGAGTGCACAGTCTGATAAAATCTTTGACAAACCATTTTCTAGCAGAATAATTCAAAATACATGAGCACATCGACAGCAAATGTATTCCAGACAGAAAAAAAGAGTTCCCCAATTCCTCACAGCATATGTATGGACAATGTGTAGGGAGAGCTGAAAAGAAGAGAGCATAAGAGAAGACTCCAGACTGGATGATCAAAAGTGGTCAGCAATCTGTCCGTCTCTACGCATATCCTAGGATACAAGTAATTGAACAATACATTTAATTTTATGCAAGCAAAAAAACCTTCTAATGTGATACTTTTTTTCCAAATTAAAAAAAGTGCTCTAGTTAAAGGAGCTGCCAATTCTGTCATAGAATATAAATTCATTCTTATTTTTTTGTTGTTGTTGCTTTTTTCTTTTAAACATCCTTACTATAAGTAAATTCATGTAGTTTATACTTTCCAAAAGTTCCAAGCTGTTTTCCTGTTGCAGATAGTCCTTTATCAGCGTCCCTTCACACATTTCTGTGCCAGTTTCTCACTTCCTGTAGCAACGACATTTATTCACGTGGGACGGTTTCAGTTTAGCTGCATGAGACCAAAAATGGTCGAGTCAGCCTCCAGAGAGATCTGAGCCGACGGCCAACAAGGGATCCCCATTTCCAGCTTCTCGTGCAAGTGCACAGGGCCTGTAACAAAGAAAATGTCATCTGTTTGGGTTCAAACTAAAATTCTTTGACAGGTTTTTTCATCATTTCTTTATTTTGACAGATGACAAAAATATCTTGGTGAACAAGATCATTGAACTTGTCCAGATAAGTTCTGTAACTACATCGATACTTTGGGGGCTGATCAAGGCTGATTCCTCAATATAGACCAACGAATGTGTTTGTGTTGTTTGGATGGACAGAAATAACTAAAATTCTTCTTTGAAGTTATAAAGGTCTGCTTTACATTTTTCTGACATATCCTTTTATTACGTGCTCCATTTTGTTGATAAATTGCAATGTCATTCCTTAACCTCGAACTCTGGCAGAGCATGGTCTGAAGAGACGGCTCTAGAACTGTTTCTGAATACTTCTTAAAATTTTATCAGTGACTTAAACTTCATAAATAATATCTCAATGGTGGAGATTTTTGTGACATCATCCAAATATATCATATTGCAATTGTCCCGACTAGAACTCAGTTCACACAGAGTGTATAAGGTGAGATGGATATTTGAAGAAACAGATTTCGACACATTAAATCGTTTAGTGAACTCATCTACCTGTGTAGGAGTGTTTGTTATGGTTGCTCCCATTTAATGTATAACTACATAAATATGTGGGTCCGTGCTGAAAGAAAAGCTCATGTGCAAGTTCTTTAATATGCACATTAAAGGAATAGGTACCTTTTTTTTTTTAGGTAGAAGCTTTCTTGTACTGTAGCTGCAGTGATAATGGCAGACCATTGTGATATGTGATCAGAGCATACTCTAATATCCTATTACTTGCTTAGATGTCAAAAATATAAGTCTTCTCAGTAAAATCACATCCCTGCTGGTTATAATTAAAATCAGTATCTAAAATAACATTCTCAATGGTAAACCTTAGACTTCAAGGTTTTCACATCCAAGACTGTATTTGGAACAACAACGTTTAAAATATCTACACATTCTTATAAAGTGAAAACAATATTTTTTAAGAATTAATAGTTATAGCTGGATTTTATTTCAATCTGGTATCCATAAATCCCTTTCTCAAGTCAAAAAGAACACCCGAGATACCCAGAAGGACTTTTCAGTCATCCCACAACATTTAGGCACCTTAAACATCCTTCTTCTAAGGACAAGAACTCAGTGTGGTTTGGGCTTACATCTCTAGAAAGCCAGAACATTGTGGATATTAGACATCATAAACATTGCACAATTCAGATATCTACAATATATTTATTACAAGTCATTCAATTTTACCTAGATTAGGTTGAAGTGACTTTTTATGAAGTTGTCCCAGCTTACACTAAAGTGCTGCTAATCGTCGTAGTGTTTGAGATAGCTTTTCCAGACGTGTACTTTCTAGTTATAGTTTCATTATATTCATTTATGGGATTAATTTGTTTTCAAAGTACATCTATCTTCCAGAATAGTTTTTCATTTGGGACATCTAAAACAATTCATGATTAGTACAGAAAAACAGAAAATTAGTTTATCATCATAAAATAAAATCTACTTCAGGTATCCACTGAGTTGATTCTAAATAGGAATAATTTACTTGCAGATATCTTTACGTTAAATGTCAATTATTGTCGCCTCGGCTGTGCTATACCTGAGTCATTCTGACATCCTGCCTTGCCTTGCCTTGCCTTGCCTTGCCTTGCCTTGCCTTGCCTTGCCTTGCCTTGCCTTGCCTTGCCTTGCCTTACTTTTGGCTGTGGAACAGCACCCATAAATTGTTTTATATCCCTGCTTTAACACCCTTTATTTACTCAGTTTACTTATAGTTGAGCAGGACATCTGGACTTCTTTGCCAATTTTAGATCTTATTCTTTGTAAAGCATTTGTGTGGTATATAAATACATTTCAATTGACAAGGACCAACTGAATTATGGATATTTTGTAAATATTCTCCTCAAAAATATTCCTTAAAATATAGCAATTCTTAAACTCTGCTTTACTTTCCTTAAATGCAACAAAAAGCAGCAGCTGGTCTGATGTGTAGCATGTATTGCCATGAGCTCCCTCTTTTTTATCCTGCAGGCAGCGCAAGAGCTCTGTAGGTTTCATCTCTGCCTCAGTGGAGCTCCAGCTCTGAATGACATGACCCATAACTGCGCTTTGACTTTGAAACAAAACCTGCGAGTTGAGCAGAACATTAGCTGAATACTTGGAACAAATCGTATGCGGTATCAAGTTAGTTACGCTTGATTTAGAATGACACAATACTTGTCCAAACACCAAGTAATAACCATCTTCTTGGACAACGATCCTATTTTCCCTCTGTGAAATTGTATTTCCTCGCTGTGCAGAAACAGTCCAGGGGATCACAGTTATATTTCCTGGGGGGGAAGGCAAGGCATATTTATTCAAAATAATGGCAGGAAGGAGTAGAGCTGAGGCCAAATATTTGAATTTTGTTTTACCTCTTCTGTCTGGCTGTTTGTTAGGGTCAGCTCTTAACTGCAGGAATGATGTCGGAGCTGGCAAGGGAGGCAGATAAACATCATGCTTTAATTTTATTAACTTTGCAGATATGGTTTCGGATTCCACTACCAGATTACACTGTAAAACTCAACAGGACATTTAACTCATAAATTAATTGAGTTAGCATAACTATTTTTTTTCACAAAAAGGTTAGTAAATAGGTCACATCAGTTAGCTGCTCTTGATATCTATTAATTTTTACTAACAACTTGATTACTTTGAAAACGGACATATATTTTTTGATAGTTTTCATGATTTAAATGTGTCATTTTGACTGATTCACATTTATTACAATTGTTTTTTAGAGGGTAAAAAACGCTAGTCATACTCAAATAAACCAAAAGAGGACATATAATGCAAAATCTACTTTTTTGTCCTAAGTACATTTTGTTGTGTACTTGGAGTCTATAGGAGTGCAAAAAAATATAATGTTGTCTGTCCAGGTGCTGCATAGATATCTTTATATTGTGTTTGGGTCACATGTTTCAATTTGTTCAGTTTTCCTTTTTCCTTATAATGTTTTTTGAACAATTACATAACAATACTTGCTGTGGAGCTGCTAATTAATGTCTTGGACTTCCGGTAAACCAGTTTAATGAATCCAGCATTTTTTGCTGTGATTTTGCAGTCCAAGCTGTAAGATTCCGAAGCTACAAGTGGATTAGTCAAAATTTTCAGTTTTTGGGTGTATTAACCCACACAATTCATTACACCGTCACCCAGCACTTTACAGAAATGGCTGAACAGGGCAGAGTAGAAACCTCTGTGACCTGTAGGAGGGCAGAATGTGAATTTTTATTTGCATTTAAAGAGATGGCACCAAAACGAGTTAAGAAAATGGGCTGTGGGGCAACAATAAGAAGGAATTCAGACCAACGCATTGCAGTGTCACTTTATATAGACCACAACTGAATGATTTAAATGTGAAAAGGAAGAACTTAAAAGCATATTATGTCCCCTTTTAAGTTTGTTAAAAAATAATTAAGAATTATTCAAGTGAATAATATTTTAAATGTAAAACATGCCATAGTCATTAAATACTATGAAACGTAGCTACACACTTGCCAAGTCTTCTAAAATGTTTATTGTGTCCTGAAAAGGAATCAAAAATATAAGAAAATGCCTTTAGCCATGAAGTCAATAGGCTCAGCACGGATGTTGTTTGGTTAAAAAAAAACAAAAAAAAAAACAGTACAGAATATAATAATAGTCTGCTGTGAAATTGTAGGTTTATATCCGATAATATAGCATTCTGTCCCACTGATGATCGTTTTGTCTTTGAATTGTGCTGAACAGCTAAAGTTAGCTAAAGTACGCTGCATCAGACTAGCTGTTAGCTTCAACCCCTCCAGCAGGAAAGGGAACCATACTGATGACTGAAGCTCTCTTCGAAAAATACAAAGCAACCCATTTAGTTGGCTTCCCTTAAATGTAGAAATTATAGCGATAGAAGGACACTGTTGGTAAAACTCAAATAAATTGGAATTACAGTAGCAGGACACAATGGCTCCAGCCCACACTTCCTGGAAATTAGACGGTACGTTTCAAGAACATATCAGGTACTTTGCTGAACATTCCTCAAACTTTTACAGAACTTTATAGATAAAGAGGAATTTCAAGAACCAGGGTTGTATTATGAGGTGTTGTGACCTTAACGGAACCTAACAGGTGCTTTCTGGAACTTTCCAAGTAAGTCAGATGAAAGGTCAGCTGAAGTTTTAGAGAGTATCTGGTAAGTCCTGGGAAGAAACTACAGTCGACAAATTCCCAGAAAGCCCCAAAGGAGTGCAGGCTATATCATGTAACGCTACTTAAAATTACTCAGCATTGTTGGGTTCTTCTAAGTTTATTCACATAAGTACTTGTGAGATTAAACATTGCAGGTTATTACAATTAGTTTAAAAGTTTATATATATTTTAATTGTTTGAGCTAATAAACTGACTCAAGGCAACCGTTTCTCGCAATTGCTGACTTGTTCGGGTTTTACAGTGTAGAGCATAACTAATAATCACCCTTTTGTTTTTAGTGTTTTTCTTTTTGGTTCTCAGCTCCAATCCACCTCTGCAGCTGCTCTGTTCCCTTTTTACTCTCCTGGAAAAGCTCTTAAGAGAACCCTGAGCTCGTTGAAAAACACTTTGCTTCAGGTCCTGGGAGAAAACAAAGCATTAAGAGAAAATTTATTATTGCAGCACTTTCTGAATACTCACTTATGGCATAAATCTCAGTAGTACGGTGTCCAAGATGACGCCATAGTGCGTAATCATTGACATACCTCCCTTGTTTTAGACATGTTGGCCAATTTCCCATGGACTCCCTCAGAACGTTGTTGATTTAATTGCCGACTTATGTCCCCTCGGAGTTTGTGAAGATCCCTTTCTAAAACACTGACCCTGTGCACGAGGAAAAGGCTAAGACAAAACATGATCACCGTTATTGAGAATAAAGCATTGTAGAGCATGGTACGACCTGCCGGCTGGATGTCCCCCCAGCTACTCAAATGGACAAGGTCGCACATCAGTGCACGCCGGAAACCTGCAGTTTCAAAATGGCTTTCTAAATGAGGAACTATCCTCTCGCCGTCTCTCAGCGATGGAACTCGTTTGAACACTGCTGAAATTACAGCTAACTCCGCGGCGTGTTTTGAAACTGGCAGACAACATAAAAAGCCACATTTTAATAAAGACAAAGGCCTCGCTCACACGCCGTCATTTATCCTTGTCAGCGCTCGTGCCAGCTTGGGCTGATATGAAAGCGAGGTTGGAAGCCTTTAAATGAACACCACCGGCTGCACAAACACAAGAGATGAGAGAGGCGCGCTTAGGCAGAAAATGAAAACATTTTAATCCATCAATCAACTCCATTTACAAAAGTATATTCCATTTTTATATACATTATGTACAAGCGTGTATTAACAACTTGTTGCTCTACATGGATTCAGTCATAAGGTAACTAAACAAAAGCACTGTGAAAACATGTCAATGGTATTCTGCAGGGATGCTGTAGTGCAAATGTAAGCATATATATATATATATATATATATATATATATATATATATATATATATATATATATATATATATATATATATTGCTTTTTGAATACCTTCCTTCTTCCTTACACCTCATGGGGGTTTTCAACCCCTTCTTACACAACTTATAGAAAAGGCTTAAATAATAAAATCAGAAATCAAAACCATGACAAAAACAGTGCCTTGAAAAAGTATCCTTTTTACATTTTACAACATTACAATCACAAACTAAGTATTTTTTTTATTGGAAGTTTATTTGAGTGGACAACACAAAAGAGCTGGGAAACGGAAGGAAAAATAATACAAGGCGTTTAAATTTTTTACTAATGCAAATCTGAACACAGCAGACGGGACCGGGATAAAGTTTAAAGTGAGGTTAGGTTTGAAAACATCCCATGCTTCGAACATTTCACCGAGCACTGTTCAATACATCGTCCGAAAACAGAGAGCCTGGCACAACTGCAAATCTAACATGACATGGCTGTCTACCTAGACTAACCAGGTGGGCAGGGTTAGCATTTATTCAGAGAAGCAGCAAACTGGCCCCTGATGTCTCTGGAGGAGCTGTAGAGATTCGCAGCTCAGGTGGGGTACTTCTTAGTTCCGCATCAACCTCTTTATCGTTAAGCGGGAAGAAAGAAGCCATATCTGAAGCACTAGCCATGGCAGTAAACTAGCAACCTAGCATACTGTACCATCCTGATGGTAAAACACGCTATTGGCAGCATCATGCTGTGTGCTTAAACTCTTAGGTGTGCAAGGCTTTTCATTTGTAAAAATGTAAAAAAAAATAAATAAAATGTGAATCATTTTCCTTCCCCTTCAGAATTATGAAATGCTTTGTGTTGGTCTAATGGTAAAATCATAACAAAATATATTGATGCTTGTGGTTGTAAAACAATAAAAATGTGAAAAGGTTTAAAGGGCCTTGAATCCTGAATATTTTTATTTGCAGGGCACTGTTACTGGTGTTTTTTGTCATCATTCAACAGCACTTAAAAGTATGTAATTACTAAGTACCTGTCAGCACAGTGTCCTTCCTTGCTATAAAGAGAGATGCTGCACATAGAGGCTGACTATAAATAGAAACTTGTCTTTGATGAGGATATTTGGTTCCAAACGGCTTATCTCTCTGCACAGAACCACCTGGAAGGGAAGCATCAAAGTCTTTGGAGTCCATTTTAAAGCAGACGTTTGAAAGTGACCAAAAGTCACCAAGGCTCCCCGAGTGTCCTCTACACATTGGCCTTGAAGTGAACCCGGCAATCCCGCATCGGGGGGCAGGGTGGAAGGACGGCGTACGGCGGGCGCGGTTAACCGTTCTGTCCAGCAGATGGAGCCTCTCCGAGCCTGACGCTGCCCAGGAAGGTGGTGTGGTTGGTCATGTTTATGAGCGTGTACTCGTGGGCTATGCGTATGGAGATCTTCTGGCCCGAGCGCAGCAGGCTCACGCCGGCTGTGTAGCAGGTGTTGAACTTACGCTGGCCCGTCTCGATGCTGCACGTGCAGCGTAGGAACGGGCTGGAGTCCACCATCACGTCATAGCTGGCGATGTCCGTGAAGTTGAGGTAGTACACCTGGTGGGAGAAAAGTCCACGCGAGACTGAGAGGGGGAATCAAAACAAGTGCGGCATGAACATTTAGGGGTTTCCTGCGAGCCTAAAACAGCTGCAGCAGCCGAGGCGGGACTTACTGAGCTGCGCGCTGAGCCACAGAGGAAAAAGAATGACTCAGACATTAACAAAGCAAGCAGCATTTCTTTCTTTTTTTTTTTTTTTTTAAAAGATCAACTGCTAGTTCTTCAGACTGTAATTGTAAAGGAGTTACGTCAAGGACCGTACTCACTTCTACCTGACTATATATGAAGTAGACACCGTCCAGCAGCACCACCAGCTCTCCGGTGCGAGGGTTCATCCGGAACACGTCTTTATTGATGGACACCATCTTCCAGTTCCTGAGGACGCCTTGAGACAGATCTAAACATGTCACAACAAACACAGGGCGAGACGAACGGTCAACATAAACAGCTCATGGCTGCGGTTTAACAAAAAACAGACCCTGGCACTGACAGAATATAAACCGGCCTAATGATGCTTGTGCTCCGTCTTAGGAGGACCGAGTTAGCATGCGAGGCTCTTGGTCCTGAGGTTGGCTCAGGTTCTGACGTGTAACCCACGTATGTGTGTGTGTGTGTGTGTGTCTGTGTGTACTGAACATGAAACGGCAATGAGATTACTGTTAAGCTGCTGTAACTTTGCACAATATTACAGGTAACACCGATCAAACGTCTCACCTGCAGGAAAATATCTGCTTTAAGCATTTTGCTGCACACATTTGTCCTGCACAATTCAACTGAAAAACAAATGAATCGGCTAGGAGGACCAAAAATGAAGTTGGAAATATTTCTTGGAATAATTTCAGCATTCAGTCTTCTTTGGTAGGAGCCTGTCAGCGTCCCACGCCTTCCCTCCGCGGTATTTGCCCACCCTAACTTGCAAACCCTCTCCAAATCTATCCCGCTGTGAGGAATTTTCTTGTCAGCATTCTTAGTGACCCCACAGCTATTCTGTCTACTTGAGGTCTGGATTCGGGCTAGTCCGTTCCAAAATTGAATTTTCCTCTCATTAAGTCCTTATTTTGTTGATTTGGATGTACTATAATGCGTGGACTTGGTGTGACACTGAAAAGTAACATCCTCACGCATCGAAACTAAAACTGCAGATATTTTCATCCGCCTAGAAAAGCTAGCGTGGCCAGTTAACCGCAGCTCATGATGCTGCCACCGCTGTGTTTTACAGTTGCTATGGGGCTGTTTTGGGGACGGAAATGTTGCCCAAATTTTTAGTTTGGCTTCTTCAAACCATGGCACACATTCCCACGGGGTTTGAGAGGTCAGAAGTGGATGTTTCCATTGGAGGAGAGACACTCCTTGGGCTAGACATATGGAGAATACAGTGCATGGCAAAAGTATTCACCCTATGGGTATTTTTCACGATTTGTTGTCTCACAACCTGGAATTAAAACCAACTGTTTGAGAGCTTGCATACTTTTATTTACGGAACAGGCCTACAGCTTTGAAGATGTATTATTTTTTTTCTTTTCTGCGGAGCAAACAATAAAAAGGACAAAATAACAGAAAGGTTTAGTGTGCAGTGCATTGTAGAGCTACCTTTTGCAGCAATTACAGCTGCAAGTCAGTCTTCTTGGATCAATCTCTGAAAGCTTGCCACGTCTTGCCTCTGGGATTTATGCCCATTCCTCAAAGCAAAACTGCTCCATCTCCTTCATGTTGGATTTTTTTTTTTCTTGGGAATAGCAATCTTCAGGTCTAACCACAGATTCTCAGTCAGCTTGAGGTCTGGACTTTGACCAGGCCATTCCAAAGGGTTTAAATGTTTCTCCTTAAACCATTCAAGTGTTGCCTTAGCTGTATGACTTATTGTCATTGCCTTACTGGAAGGTGAACCTCCGTCCGAGTGTTAAATCACAGGCAGACCGACGAGTTTTCATACAGAATATCAATGCATTTAGCATCATCCATATCTCCCTGAATTTGGACCAGTATTCCAGTCCCTGCTGCTGGAAAACATTCCCACAGCATGATGCTGCCACCATGTTTCACAGTGAGGATGGAGTTCTTGGGGCGGTGAGATACAGGGTTTTCACTTGGTGCCCGAAAAGTTTATTTTTAGTCTCATTTGACCAGATCACCTTTTGGCAAACTCAAAGCATGCCTTCTTATTTTTAATGCTAACTAATGTTTTTTCTCTAGCCTTCCTTCCATAAAGCCCAGCTCTAAGGCGCAGCTCCTGCAGGGTTGCCTTTGCTCTCTGCACTTCCTCGCTGATTAATTAATTTCCTCGTTGCCCGCTATGTGAGTTCTGTTAAGCGGCCCTCGTTTGCCAGGTTTGTTGTGGTACCACATGTTTTCCATTTGAAGATGATGGATTTGATGGTGAACACCAAGGATTTAGATATTTATTTACAGCCCGACCCCGACTTGTACTTCCCAACAACTTTGTCCCCGACTTGTTTGGAGAACTCCTCGGTCTTCATGGAGGGATGCCTCTTGAATAGTGATGTTGGAGCCAAATTTATGTGACACTTAAACTGCACACAGGTGGACTACATTTCACTCATTATGTGACTTTTGAAGGTAATTGGTTGCAACAAAACTTTCTAGGGGCTTCATGAGGTTGCTACATATGCACATGCCAATTATTATTTACTAATTTCTTTTCAAATATTTTATATATATATATTTTTTTGGCTAATCTAAGACTATTCTGTTCAGATCAATTGCCTAAAATAGGATTTAAAACATTTAACAGGTTTAATGTAACCAAAATAGAAAAAAAAAAGTCAAGAAGGGTAAATACTTTTGCAAGGCACGGAGCATTGTTGTCGCAAGGAGCACTTAGAGGAAATTCCTGCAGCGCCGTCAGTCTTTTGGCAGCCACCCTTACCAGTCTCTGCTTTGATCAGTTTTGTAGAGTTTTGGCTTTTGTAATGTTGCCATTATCCCTTTTTTTTTTCTAACAACTGAAGACTGTCTTCTCTGGGCTGTAATGGTTTTGCACTCTACTTCTGACTAATACCTTAGTGGAAGGAGATCCTCTCTGCAGTCTATACCTTTAGCTAAAAGCTGAAAGAACCTAATGACCACTAGAACAGGTCGACTTCACTTAGTTTAGGTTAGTTTAGATAAGATTATTTCCCTATAACTGATGTTACCAAAGAAAACTAAATGCTGAAAACTAAATGGAAATATGCATTATTTCACTATTAGGCAAAGGGCGTACACTCTTTTGCAATTAGATTATTTCTGTTTCTTCGTTCTTTTAGGAAATCAGATTATTTTTCAGTAGAATTGAAAAACGCAAATGATTTTTCATATTTACATATATTTTTCACACCACACAAACTTTAAATTTTAACCGAAACATTTGAGAGCCACTGCGTTTCCATGTAAAGAGCAGAACGTCTTTAGATGTGGCGTGCTGCATCTCTCGGGCGAACCTTCAAAGGCATGCCAACAATCTAAAGAAATGTCATTTGTTTCCTTGTAATTCCGATGTTTGGCAGACCCGCCTGTTGGGATAACTCCAAAATTGTGTGTTTGACAAACAGCACTGACAGGGATAATTCGTGCTTATTGCTTTGTGTCAAACACATCTCTGGGTGAGCATGAACAAGGCACCCACCTTCCCTCACTTGGATCGTTGTTTCTTGTCCTTGTAAGTGAACCACTGCCGGCTGGAAGACAAAGATCCCGGGTGACTAATTTGCAAAGGAGTGGGCTAGTGACGAATATGCGTAGAGTTAGCTTTAATTCATTGAAAGAGGTGGCGTACTCTTACCTGGAATTTCTTTGACTTATCAGGAACCCCTGCAACAATAAAAGACAGGCATGAACAAAAAAAAAAAAAAAAAGAAAGAAAATCCTGCAGTTCAATGCTGGAAAGAAACAAAAGGAGGAACGGTGATTAAACAAAACAAACACTGACATAGTTTAAAGATAAATCACTGCTATTCTGCACAATGTTTGACAACCTGAATCAGACAGCCTCACTGTGGAGGCAATGAGTTAATCAATTTTGACAACTTGAGCCCCCCTTTTAGTGTGGGAAAGCAGCTATGTGCTGGGGGAACGCTGTAATCTAGGTGGAAAATCTCTGAGCCCTGTTTTCTCGGTTATCTCGGCGTATTTCCCGCGGAGTCTTATACCTGCCGGACCTTGAGCGCCTGGCGGTCCCTGTGGCCCAGGGGGCCCGGGAGGTCCTGCAGGCCCCACAACGTTGCTCCCTGGAATACCGGGGATCCCTGGGATGCCCGGCGGGCCCTGTGGCCCCGGGGGACCTGGGGGACCAGGAGGTCCTGGCACAGGCCTTTTCCTCCCTGAAGAAAGAGAGCGATAATAAAGTTACTCCTAATAGAATACAGTCTGGGGAAAAAAAAACTACTTTAACTTGTTAATATTTTAAAACATGTACTAATATAAAAACAGGCTAGAGACATAATATTTTTTGACTTCTCCTTTGAGGAAACAAATTACTATTAAAAGATTAACCCAACATGCGATGTCGGTGTTGATATGAAAGGATTGAGCACCAATAGGAATAGTACGTTGAAGTCATGTGAAACGGAGCTCAGGAGTTGCCAGATCATAGCGTAGAGAAATGGCTTCTTCTCAGCATTAGCAAACGCAAAACGAGGAGGAACATCGGAGTGTCGGTGCCGACTTCAGGAAGCAAAGAGGCTGTGAAGCCACGCAGAGGTTGCCGCTTTCCTTCTGGACAGGTAATTTAAATGTTTGCTACTGCTAACCAAAGGACCTGGCAACCAGCTGGTAAACAGTACAATTGAAGGTTGGAACCAGATCGGTTGAGGGAGCCACCTGTTGGCCATGAGGAATTAAACTTATAGCTATTTTTTAAATGTAAAATACGAAACTGAAAAGTGTTAAACGTGAAAAGTTTAAACTTAGTTGTGGACCTCTAAAATAGCTGAAGCTCAGTCTGATTTCATGGAGAGCATCTGGGGACATTCACTTTCATGTCTTGCCACAGATTCTCATTAGTTTCTGGACTTCGGACACATTCATTTGCTCAATTTAAACCATTCCACTGTAGCTCCTCTAACGTTTTCTTTTCTATCCTTGACCTTGTATTTGGTCTCCTACCAGCTTCTCTGCCACCTCTGAAGAGAACCATACCCACTTTTGCATGTAGGCCAAAAACATCCATTTTGGTCTCATCTGGCCAAAGCACCTTCTTCTGGATGTTGGGTTAAACTACAAACTGGACTTCTAAAGGCTTTCTTTCAGCTACTGTTTTCATCTCGGCACTCTTCCAAGGAGGCCACATTTGTGGATTTAATGACTAAAAGTTGTTCTGTTGACAGATTCTCCCACCTAAGTTGTGAATCTCTGCATTTTTTTCAGAGTTATCTTCTAAAGTACTTCTCCGATTGCCAGGTCTTTCAGTTTAGTTTGACGGCTTGGTTCTGGTACATCTGCAATTGTCCCATAATCCTTCCAATTTTATTATGGACCAAACAGAGCTCAGTGAGATGTTCATAGCTTGGGATGATGTTTTTATACCCCAACCTTGTTTGAACCAGTTAAAGTCCATCCCTGACCTGTCTGCTGTGTTCCTTGATCTTCATTATTCTATCTGAGACCTTCACAGAACAACCGCATTTATACCTAACTTGGGTTAAAGTATATATGGGTAAACTATCTGTCAATAAATTGACTTCTGGAGGCAACTGGTGGTACTGGACTTTATTTAGAAGTAGGAATGATTACGTATTGGAAATGCACCCCACATGTATTTGTAAAAAGGTTTGAAGCTTTCCTTTTTACAACTGTGTGCAACTTTGTGTGGGTCTATCACATTAAATCTCAATAAATTACTTTTGCAAGGCACTGTACCAGTTGGATCTAGATGATATAGGCAGCAGTCTTATCAATAATTAAAAAAAAGGAGTAGAAAAATACCTTTTTTCTTGTCTTTCCTCTTCTCCCTTCCATTAGATTCTGAAAGAAAACACAAACAGAGTGACTACTCCCGCAGTGGTCTCCAGAACAATTACCATCTCGGATAACATCCCAAGTGTCCGCCTCATTCCGTGCAGGTATCCTGATCGGCCTTAAGAAGGCCAGATTCAGACGGTGTGCGCCGAAACCCACTGGTGTGGAGGTATGTCAGTCTGCGGTATGTATCTCGTAGTGTAGTAATTTGTAAGTGCGGTTTCACCTCCTCTGTATGAACAAGTGCCTTAAGCATTCGCAGGCAGTGGAACTGGAGAAGATCATTAGAGAGATACTTTATCCTGCCAAAATCCTTTTCTTTGAATTAGGCCCAGATGGAGAGCGCAGATGAAAGTGTGTGTACATGTGTGCATGTGTTTGTTTAAGCACGCATTCCCTAACGACAACCCTCACCCCCCACCCCCCGCTCTCCATCGTCGTGTGTGAGGCCGTGCACGCTCGGATGTTAACTGGGGCATCGGTGTCACCGCTTCAGAGTTAAGATGTGCGCGCCTGCGTATATATGCTCAGCTGAGGAATCCTTTCAAAAAAGCCGTCTTGGTCGTGTTTACCATGTCATTAGAACTACAAAGGCCATTTAACCTTAAAACCTCACAGTTTGAGTCCCCCCCTCAAACATATGGGCCAGCATTTCTCCTCCGGCTAAATGACTGGATGCATCCACGTAGATTTGGCTTAACGAGCTGCTCTATCTGGAATCTGGTGCCCGTTAAGAGTAGCGCTGGAGACGCACACACGTGCAAAAAAGGACACACATACATAAACACACACACACACACACACACACACACACACACGCACAACAGCACACATCTAAGGCTGAGATTACAAAAGCCTTTGTCTGTACGCTCGGCGTAGAGGAGAGACCTGGGAATGATTAGTGTTTAGAGGCTCGGGATTTTACTGATTTATGTAGAAACTCTCAAAGGTGAGTTTTTTCTTCTAATTTAAACACAATCACTAAATTCCCCCGCCGCCGCCGCCCCGCCCCAAGTATTCAGTGTCACGCCACAGACGCTGGAATGCCTTGTGATCATGGTGCACTTGTTGCACTCAGACATGAAACTTCAAAGTCTTTGCTCTTTTTTTATAAGCATAGCTCAGATTCTAAACAAAAGCTAATTCAGACATATTGGCCACATGTTTCCCCCCCCCCCCCCTCTCCTTACTTCCATGGAGCTATTCATTACCATAAATCAGTTTCAATCAATGAAATCCATCAACACCGCTGATTCGTATTCCTCCCATTCAGACGTGCGCCGAGAGGTGCGAACGACATTCGAGGAAAACTGAGGTTCAAGGAAAATTGACAGAGTTTCGCTGTCTGTTTCGAATTGGTGCAACCCTCCCAAAGCCTTTGTTGTCCTTGCATGTTATCCAAGTATTAATCAATCCCATTTCTCTTAATGTTTTGAGCTCTAAAAAGGGCAGCCAACTGATGTGCCGGAGCTGCTTTGTTAAGCTAGCACAAAGAAGTAAAAATAAAAAAATTATTATACAGAGAAGTGAGAAGCGGTTTCCAGAATTTAGGGGTCTTAATCCAAACATCAGCCCTTTAGCTTCACAGAAACCAAACGCTGTTAATACAGTAATAATGGCTTAACAGTGAGCCAGCAGGCGGACGGTAGTCAGCAAGGATGATCTGACACAGAGGACAGTTTTCCTGTGATCGGCCATTAGCAGGTCAAGTATTAAAAACAAACAAAAATATATATATTATTTCTTATTTAATATTCATTAAATGCATCAAAGGTAAGAGGTCTTAACATTTGTTTTTGGAAACTTTTCTTTGAGTAGAAAAAAAAATCCAAAAATCACACAAAAGTTGTAGTTCTTTGATTTCCTGCTGGATTTAAAACCATCGCCTCTGTCAAACAACGGCACGCCTCTTAATTTTTGTGATATGGTCCCAACTAAGGATGGAAAAACTCCAGGACATTTTTTAAAGCTGGAAACCTTCCACTACGATGAGTGTGAATTTGCTGAAATTAAAAAGGGATAAACCCAGGGTTAAAAACCCTGGAGGTTGGACCTTAATGGGAGTTTTGAATAAATTTGAGGAAAAATATGTCTTGGCAAAAGATTGACTAAAACAATCAGATTTCATGCAAGCAAATCTTAGTAAATAAACCATTTAAATGAAATGCACATGGCGCAGTGCTTACTGCTGGGCTATAGAGGCCACGCCCCCCCCCCCGGCATCCACTGTGCACTCTTTACGCTGACACGATTTTAGAAACTTTTAGAAACTATTGATGCCACATTTGCAAGTGTTTGTGCCATTTATTTAACAGTTTGAATGTGATTTATTTAATACTTATTAAACACTTTTCTTGATTTTTTCCATTTTTTGTTGTTCATTGAAAGAAATGCGTGACCAGTAAAATAATTAAATTGATATCAAGTTGTACTTCTAAAAGCATATGTTGACACACAATGCTTTTTAACTGTATTATATTACATCAATCTCTGACTGTCGTATTATATTATATTTATGTTTGGGAACAACAGTCTGTTCAAATAGATTTCTGTTAAATTTCAACCAAGTTCCAATATTTCCAAATGTTTCTGGATCACCTTCCCATGGAAACTGATGTTAGGACTAATCTATTTGCAAGGTTAGTCCTAACAAGAAAACAATCTGAATCGATCAAAATTGGGAGCGGCAGGTGAGACCTCAAAGGACATCGGGAATTGGTCTCGCCAGGGAAAAGCCTGAATCAGTGTGCCTCCAGTGGTTAAAATTAAACTACAGGTGGAAAATGACAAGACGGGGAAACTCAGCATCCAATTACAGCTTCTCCGCAAGGGTGTGAATGGATAAAAAAAAAGAAGAAAGAAAAAAATAAAACGGCTCACACCTGTGTCTGGACTCCTTTTTGCCCGCCGGGTTCTCCCTCTGCTGTCTTTTGTGCCGCTAAAGTCGTCGTTTCTGTGGAGCGACCTCTCCTGAAGGGGACACAAAGAAGGAAAGGGGAAAATGTAAGCGTGGAAAGTTACACAAAACTCAAGCGTGCCACAAGCGTCGAACAAAAAGGGCCCTGAACCGAACAGCTGTGAATATCAATAGCAGCGCTGCCATCGGAGACAAAGTCTCTGAAGTAACCAGAAAATAAAGGAAAAACAATCCGAGGTTTTGAGAGGGAAACACATGTTACGAGTATTGCCTCTATTCTTGGCGTATAATGTTTGCACAGAAACAACTCGAGGCATTTAAAAAGATGCGTCCCAGGACATTCACTTGCGGGCCAAGTCATTGTCTGCCCCAACAGGGCCGGTAATTTATCCCGTAACCCGAGTCCTTTCTGTCTGTGTCTGAGATCGCCACCTGGCCACGGCTGCTCTAAAATTCACCTTTTTACACAAAAGGAGGACATGAGGTGCGGTTAATTTGAGATCAAGACCTATTCATGGGGCACCTGGTCCCAGCTCTATTCACTGGTGACATGAATAAACAAACAAAAAAAAAAAAAGTTAAAGAAACAGATCTAATGTAGCTGATTTAAGATTCAGTTCTCCACAGTTGTTTTTATAGGACCTACATGTTGGTGTGCTGACCTGACTCACTCAGTCTGGAGTTTAAAACCTAAACCGACACCCAGTTTCTGATTCCCCAGAAACCTGGCACCAACGACATGGCTGCACTACCAAAAAGACTTTCTTTCACCATTCCTTGCAGTACATATATGTTTGCAGTCGTGCTGAAACCTAACCATAAATAAAATCCATTGGAGCAAACCATCAAGTCTCCGATCGGCACACAAAATACAGATGTTACGCTATGATCCAGATGAGCTATAGTTGGAGGAAAAAAAAATGAAATCTGACCTTTAAACGATCCTTTCTAATTTTGTGCAGCATCACACATTCTCCTCGTTTCCACCTGTGCAGTGTATATTTCAGCTTCACAGCTCTATCAACAAAAGGTTGGGCCATTATTGTGACATGACAAGAAAATTAGATGGGGTTTTCCAAATTTTGTAGAACTACAACTGAATTACAGTAACAGTCGCAAATCTTTCGGGGTATAATTTTACCAGCTTTACACGTGTAGCATAAAGGTCAACTGATCCAGCACCACCGACCCAGATAGACATTTAAAATTTGGGGCGGCCAATATGCGATACTACTTATTCTACTGAGCCCATATTTGGCCTGCACGTTATGTCACGGGTAGGCCTGCATAATTTTTGTAATATTAGGGTGCACAGTCTTAATATCACAAAGGAGGGCTAAAGGTCAAATGGAGTGATGAAAGCACAGATGAAAACGAGGGGATTGACAAATGTGGATTTATTGCAACTGATATTGTAATGATTTTTTTGACCTATATTATTGTCATCAAGTAATTTACTAAAGTTGTGCAACCGCAGCAGATGTGCATTTTTGACACTTACGTTTTGTTTGACCTCTGATCATCATTTTCACCTAAACTACCAAAAGAATTCAAATATTGGCCAATATATCTGCAGACTGACTGCAGACCGGGCCAATCCAACACATGCTCTTAATCAGGTAGCTTCTAAAAGCAATGAAATTAAATGGATTTTATCCAGAGGTATACGAGTACGAAGGGAGGGAACAGCAAAGCAAGCAACATTTATTAGATTTTTTTTTTTTAATCGATAAAATGTTCTACAAACTATTAGCAGCTTTAGAAGCTATATCACTTTCCTTTCATTTCATGATTTTAGGCTATGTGTTAGTCTACCACATAAAATTCCAATAAAGTGCATTGCAGTTCATCTTTTTAAGATGACAAAATGCACAAGAAGTTAAATCGGGAAGCCCCGGCAACACCATATCGCCCCCTTGTGATGCAGCATGAACTCCCAGTGCCTCCCTGTGTGGTTTTAAACCAAAACCATTGACAGACCATAAGAAGACAGACACAATAAGTTATGTTTCCAGTTCTCTATACCTCTTTTCAGATGTGGGAACCCTCCCCGCCTCCCCAATGCCTTCCCCAACGCAAGCGATGAGCTGAATCATGTCGAACCCCCCCCCCCCCCAAACTGCCTCACAGTCTAGTTAACATCTCCGTCCCTGACCAGCTGCCAGCCACGTCTGACCTTACAAGGCCCGGGAAATCCAGCACCGACGGACGAGCACGGGTTGGAGCAGTTTACGGAGACACAGCCGCTCCAGATGTTCCTGAGAGCAGAACCACTCGCTGTTCATTTGGCGTGCAGGTGCCTCCACATCTCCTCTCCAGCTGTTGGAGTGTAAAGGAACGGGGGTGGTGGGGGTCTCAAAGTATTCTTGGTGTGTACGTTCAGCCATATGGCTTTGCACTTTCGTCTGTTCTGACAGCCAAACATGATCTCGCAGCCAATTTCTGGCCTGAGATTAAGGCCCTGGCAGAACGACGAAAGACAAACAAGCAGTCTGCGAGGCTACTACCAAACTGGTGCAGCTGACAGATGGAGGCGAAAGGAGGGGAGGGGGGGCAAAAATTAATTTTAAACAAAAAGCTCCCCATTAAAGTACCATGCGGAATGGTTTCGCACTCTCGCTTGCTCGGTTTCACATCATTACAACATTTGCAGCCCTCATCGTCTTCAAAGGCTCGCGGAGTTACAGTAAATCAGGATGACAACGTGTTGGTATGTATGCCAAGTGCCAACTATTGAGTAAACCATTCTTTTTCGGCACAAAGGGAAAATGCAATTAATTAGAGGGCTTTCAAATCTTCAAAGTGAGGAGGGGGGAGGGGGTTGCTGTTGCAAGCCGTGGATGCGATTCCCTGTTGTTTCGTGAGGATATGACTAAAATGCAGTCACCCCGGGCAGTGTACTTTTACAGGATCCCTTTTTTTTTTTTTTTTTTTTTTTAAACCCTCCACCCCAACTGCTTGTATGCTTGTTGACGCTTTTAACATCGGATTCTCTCCACATTTACGGTGACTAAAGAAGACAAGTAGGATCTGCTTTATGCATTACTCCACAAAATATCCATCCTGGCTGCAGCCCAAAAAGCGTGAAACCAAATAGTCCTTGAGAATGCGAGGTTACGAAGTTGAGGAGGTGAAACCGAGGGCTGGTGGCTGATGTTGCACGTCGGGTGCCCGTCACCGCTGTGCAGGGATTACTAACCTCAGAGGCATGCATCCTCCTGGGAGCCGACCGCTCTCGATACTCCTGTGATTCCAGCGATAGAATTTGACGATGACAGTGTGTTTTCTTTTAAAACACAGCACAAGCACGCACACACACACAGACAGACAGACAAAAGGGCGGTCTCCTCGTCTCAACCACTTCTCTCTGGGTGAGCCATGTGTTTTAAACCATAACCCGGGTAATTCAATAACAGGACGCATAGACTATCAAGCTCAACCGGAGGGAAATGTAGCCTGTCAGCAGCCAATCATCCCTCGGATTGTTGCAACACGCGCCAGCGGACAGATTCCTCTGCTAGAATGTGTCGAGAATTTATGATTTCGGTTGATTCGCCAACTCTGGACTCAAGCCCTTCTGTGCCATCTGCCTGTCGGGACGATTGGGGTTTGGCGCGTTTGCAGAGCCTCCTACCGTGGATGTTTCAACCTCCAGTTGTGCTACTGAGACTGAGCTAATTCATTTCTGGGATAACTGAGTGCACAACCCATGATACTTGCTGTTTCGGGCTATCGGGCACAAATCCTAATCAAAGAGGGTCGCAGCCCACCTGGGCACCTCCCAGTTTGTACGCCGGCGAGGACTTTCGAGTTTGATTCCCATCAAACCGGCTGTTTTTTTTTTTGTTTTTTTTAATAGCCATTAACCAGACTCCAGATGTTTCAGCATGTGCTCTCTTTGAGACTTTGAAGGCACGGATCAGAGCACAGAATTATTTCATACAACAGAAGGCCCCGCGTAGAAGAGATTAACCAAACTAACACGATCGAATAATCCTCAGATATAAGGCATTTCTCTCGCTGACGTCAGGTGGGCAAAGGTGCTACGTGCTCAACCCTCACATCTCGCTTGCCATCGTGGATCTTGAAGCTATACACACCTGGAAGGAGGTTGTTTTATTTTTACTGTTGGGAACTGAGCAAATCTGCTAGACAGCTGGGATTTACTGCCTTGCTCAAGGGCATTACCAACTGAGCGGTGGAGGTGAGGGCCGTTTAGCTCACTTCCCAGAGCCGGATCGTAAATGGCCGGCTCATCTGCTCGGATTAGGAGAGCAACTGGAGGGATTTGGGGAAACTGTGAGGTTTTTAAGTGGTTCTTAAGTTTTACCTGCGCTCGGGAAATGGGTGCTTAATTTTATGGTTGTTTATGAAGAAATCTAAAAAGATCTAAGAGCTCCCATTCCTAACGCCGTCTGTTAGAGATCAATACAATTTACTTTCATGGAAAAAATAAAAAAACAAAAACCCCGCTTCAAACAGATTTTATTCCGGTTAGTTCTGCTGGCGGGTTTTTTGCAGTCATCCCCACCGGTTCCCATTTCTGCTTATACAGCCAAGATGTTTATCTGGAAGAACCATTACCGGTCGTTTTCTTCCGATTAGACGTGCATCTGCTGATTTAGTCTCCGAACTGAACGAGCTAAAACAAATAGAGGACCTCAAAGCATCTACTCTGGGGAGAAGGCAACAGGTTGGGGGTGACAACGAGCAAATATGCAGTAAAGCAAGAATCACACCTTTATGGTAAAGTAGCTTCCGTTTAAAGAAACGTCTGCTTGGCCATTTCAACCTGTGCAGTGCCATTTTTCCCCTTTTTTGTTTCCATGTTGTAGCAGTGTCAAAAAACATCTCCCCTCTAAAGCACTCTAACAATGAGTACCAGCTTACTTTAGCTTTGGGTCAATTCACCCATTCACATCCACAGGTTAACTTTTCGTACTTTCCTACTTCCTCCCCAACAAACCCAAGTAAACAATTTTTTTAAACAATGTGCTGAAACCTTTGCAAACAAGTTGATTTCTATCGATACCTAAGTATTTTAATTAATTTTAGTGACAAAAAAGGATAAATTCTAAATCTTACACAATAAACCCCTCAATATTTTCTGAGAACTTCGTATCACGCCCCATTTCCATTTATTCTGGTTCTTATCCCCATTTAGAAGAGCTGATTACGGCATTCGAGCGAAAGCTTCGTTTGTTACTTTTTCTGAGTACAAACTGACCAAGCTCCTGCTGACTTAGCTTAGCGTTAATATGAATTATGGAGCCAAACAGAGAACTGCCCATCTATCACTGTTGCTTATCCCCTGCGGTCACTGGGCGAGAGGTTGGATCCACCCTGGACAGGCCGCCAGTCCATCACAGGCAAAACTGCTAATACCTCATGTATAACTTGATTTACCTCTATGTTGTTTTATCCAGACGTCTACTATTACGGAATATGACACACAGAATGTCCATTGGCGTCCCATGCTAGGTGGCTCTGTTTCACACCCGGAGAGGTTTGCTAAAAAAAAAGGGGCCAAATCTACAAAAAAGGTATGAAATGCTGACGGGGCAAAACTGGGTTCTGGTCATTTCGTCCCTTCTCCATTTCTAGGTGTGTAGTTTGGTCACACCTGATTATTTGGTCAATTGACCCTTCGATCAGTCGCATCCATTCTGACAATCAATCACTTTCCGCAATTTACTCATAGTCTATTTCAGGCAAATCTTGATATGTGAGCTCACTTAAGGGCTGTCATTATCTGTCACAGTGCATAAGAGTTAAGCAGGGATCCGAACCAAAATGAAAGGGAATATGAGTTAATCTGAGCTTTGCAGAAGCAATATACAATTAAATCAAATGATAGGTGGCATATTTGAACACTTTATGGCCATTTATCACTATAATTAAGGAAAATACCTGACAGTGTACAAAAAAAAAAAAAATCAAGCTACATGCTAGGGATATAATTGCAAAATGGTTCATTTACAGAGACGAAAAGGGCAATGCATAGGGACGAAATGGGGATATGAACCGGCAAAGGGGTAAACTGACCTGAGTCACCCCAAACAAACTAGGCAGCGATAACCCGATTCTGTTTTGTCTGTCGACGACTACAGCAACCGTATGATTTCAGGCAATCTCTCCCTAGTTGGATTCAGGAAGCGGCTGAACTAGAGAAACATCCTTATTTTTCTCCATTTTAAATTCCTTCGGATGCACTTCTTTACTGAACCAGAACGGAACCGTTTCACAAAGCCCCTCTGCTGAAATGTACCAGGCACTCGCTTAAAAAAAAAGGAATACAAACCACCAGTTTGACCATCATGAAGACATCCATACCACCAGCTTATCTCAAAGCCGAGTACCACCTGTTTCATGTTTGTCAGATCAGATGTACGCTGATTGTTCTGCTACACTTGTCTGTATACCTGCAAGTCACATTAAATTTCAACCATTCCTGCTGAAGGGGCCTTTGATGAAGACGTGTGTGAAGAATCCAATAAACATTTTTTTTGCCCCCACAAGAAAGATTCTTCAAAGGAATGGCCTGGGAATAAAAAAAAAAAAAAAAAAATAGGTCTAACAAGTGCGGGCCCCTGTGTCTCAGTGCCACATGCTCCTGTTTCTCCAACTATGTAAACTGTGGGATGTGTAATCAGAGTTGTTTAATGCAGACATCTGGCACGGACAGCATCACAGCACTGTTAAATATTTACAGCTGGGCCACAGTCTTTCACCTCATGAAGCATCACCATCTGGGCCCAATACCAGGCCCGTCTCTCTCAGGCTGCAACAAGGGAAACCGCTACCATCTGAAATAAGCCAAGGAGAGGGACAGCTAAATAAATGGGATGAGCTTCGCGAAAGGAGGGGAAAAAAAAAAAAAAAGTTACGGAGAAATCCCAATACAGGCGATGGATCTCATTAACATTGCCTACAGACGAACGAACATGTCCAAACATGGAAAGGTTCAATTCCTCAGGGTCACTACCATGTTGACAGCTCTTCTGCACAACTAAATGTCCCGGCCAATGTCCCACACAGAGGATCAATTTCTCCTGCAAAAAAAATAAAATAAAAAAAGCTTACACAACTGTTGACAAATGAGGAGAATGGAGACAGCAGCACAAAGTTGAGAAGTGCAACTTGGCCCCTTTTTGTGCTGATCAAATTAGGGAATAGAGGGTGGTGGGGGAGGGGGGGGGGGGGGGCTTTTTGCCAAAGCCACAGACAGCACCATGAGTGTTCAATCAAGCCGCTGGCAGAAGGGAAAACACATGTGAGACGGAGACTGGCTCTGCTCCAAGTACCAAGTACCCCCATCTAAGTCCTGATGAATTTACATCAGCCCTTGGGGCTTTGCACCTGCTGGCGATCCAGTTAGTGTGCACTCCACCTGCTCCAACACACTCACTGACCCGCCCTGTGTGGCTCCAGCTGGGCTTAAACTCTCAGCATCTACCTGTTTACCTAGGATGGGGGGACTGGAATAAATGGAGATGATGAATTAGTTTATTCTAATATATTCTCCAATGGGAGATGCTTTACAGAGGCAAGGTAGATGGATTTATCTGACAGGTTAAAAGCCGAGGGTATCAAACACCCCCCCCCCACACACACACACACACACACACACACCTGCCTGAAAACTGGGTTCACACAACCTGACACCATGACACAGAAACAGGAGCGATCAAGCAGCCTCCGACAGCAGAAAGCCTGCTGAATCTCATTACAGGTTTTCTGTTTACCTCTCCATCCTCTTCTCTGCTGCTGCTGCGGCTGCTGCTGCCCACTCGCGGGTGGCCGGGCGGCAGGACCCCCGCCGGGTCGGCCAGGTCAGCCCCGGCGGGTGTCACCTTAGAGTCCCGCTTCTGGTGGGTAATTTCCCTTTTCACCTCGGAGCGCAGGTCCAAATAGCAGACCAGGGTGACTGCGTGAAGAGTGAGCGACAGCAGGAATAATCCCAGGAAGACAGCGCTGCCGCTCCGACCCCTGCACTTCTTGCCGCACATGCAGGGAGCCCCCCTGGGCATCACCGTGTCCGGGAAGTCCTCCGCGGGTGAAGCGTCATCGCATGCCATTATCGGAGGGAGCGCGGGTCATAAGGCTCCTTATCTCGGCATAATCTGCTCGTCTTGTGGCGCGTCGAGCCGGGGCTATTCATTTACGTGCAGGCTCATCGGTGCAGCGGCAGCAGGTCGGCTGCAAACTTCTCCCAGGACCTGTAGTAACAATGGGTGTCCCGCCCACCTCGGCTCTGATTGGTCCAGAGCATTGACTAACCCAGACGGGTGCGGGCCTGAGGTTGGGCGCGCTGGATTCAAAAGGGGGCGTGGATCGAGCGACACCTAATGGACGACAGCGGATGCTGCAACACATGTAGACGGGAGGTTATGAGAAGAAATAAGAAACACCTGGATTTAACTAAGCCAGTGGTTCTCAGAGTTTTTTTTTTTTTTTTTAGAAGAATTACCCTGGTAAATGTTATGTTTTTTTTATACACCACAGTCTTTGAATTAAACTTTCTTCATCCATATGTTACAGAAGGACAGTTGGTTTGCAACATAAGATTCCCCCAAAAACAGCTATTTATAAAGTAGGATAGGTTGCAATGCCATTAACTAGATGGCTACAGATCAACAGGCAATTGCTGCACTGCAAGATACTTATTATTAAATAACAAATCCCCCTGAAAAAAAAGGAGAAAGAGCACATTCAAAAGGAGAAACCACGTTATTTCCTTTCTTGCATGTATAAAAAAGCAAAATAGTGAAAGTACCACTGTCTGCATAAAGTAAAACATTTTTTTCAGATTTATCATGGAACAAAGGCACTGGATGATTGCTTCAAGCATGTTGCTGAATTCCTTCCGTTCTATATACATGCTAAATCTTTGCACACTTGTGGGAGCGCTGGTGGGCAGGATACTTTCATGACGGGTTTAATTAGGGATTTTAGTGTTTGAAGTTGGAACAATTAATACTATAGTCCCTAAAAAGTCAGAATTCCGAGAAGGAAAGTCAAAATTGGTCTCACCAAACCCAACCCCAAAATCCAATATGGCTGTCCCACATGTTAGACATAGTGATAGTATGGTCCCTCTCTGACTATTTATATCTCATCAAACTAGTCATGTACGCCTTTAGTCAGTGTAGTGCTTAGGCATTTAAAAGCATAAACCACAGAGAAATGCATTATTAGCTATTAACCTGGTCACATAAAGCAACAGGTAGCCCTGGTTATCCAAACTTGGAACTGGAACACAGTTATGTTTGATTTGATGTTGTTCCCAAATCCAAGTCTGGATATAGAGTACAACATAAATACCCAGTGGTATTTCTTGCTGGTTGCTACTAGTTGGTGACACAGGCCGAGGCTAACATCTTCTCCATAAGGCTCCCAGAAAGAAAGTGGACTTCTGTCTTGAAATAAGTAGAATCTCAAAAATGTCCTAACAGTCTATGCTAACACTTTTTGGTGAACCATCACCGTTTTTGCCTTGGATAATTATTTACAGGAGAAGTCTATGGTCTGGTACACAGGAAATGGAGGTAAAAGGAGGTAGAGCGCCATCAGTCGTATTCCGGTGTGAAATATAAGCTAAAAACAGAACATGTGAATGAATGGTACTCCAAATCTGACACTCTTGGTAATAGTGGACCGACTTTTAGAAGAAAATCTGGGATCAACAACTCACAGGGTGGATATGAAGTGCATTTAATTTTGTACGCTGAAATATAATGTAGAGCTAATAAGCACAGACAAAAGGAAACGATGTTCAGTCACAGTGGACAACAATGAACCAGGAACGATGGTAACTGTCTATTAATGCTTGTGCTTCATTTACTTGCTTCTGAGGATATCATCACCCTGAGCTTAGCTATGCTCTAGTTATGAGTAGTTATAACAATACAAACTAACGATAACAATCTATTCCTCAGGATTTTGTACGTTTATACACTTTGGCAACATATAACATGAACTGCAACTATCACTATCTTTCAAAAAGTTGCAAAGGCCCTATTGGATTTTGAGGTTAGGTTAAATATATATTTGTTTTTAACTTTGATCCTGAAAATTCAGACTTTTTGGTCCGCGTTCTCAACTAATAAAAAAGCAGCGATAAAAGAAATGAACCTAAACCGCTATAATATTTTGGGTTTTAAACCACTTTAAGGCATAACATGATTTATATTCTTCCGCTTTATTTATGAGGCACTTGTTCTGAGCGAAACAATTTATGTTTTTTTTTTCTCAGAGCCTGTTTCCCACAGGAAGATCATTAGCTGCTCACTGCCTCCTACCTCTCATTGTCGTGTGAAAAAATAAAATAAAATTCAGCACCCTCTGTGTAAATAACAACCCAACACACACATAAAATAGTTTTAAAGGTTTCTAAAACATAACCCACTGATGCTTTAAAAATAGGATTTTTTGTTTTTTAGGATGGTGGTAGTCTGCTTTGATCTTGGCACCTTTAGGTGGAGATATTAGTTTCAGGTGTCCAGGAACATCTAATCTGTAATTATCCTAAATTAAGATGCTATGAGCGTTATCTGCTGCGGGTCAGATATTAATGGCTTACAAACATCTACACAGAACCTCACTTAAAAATCCCATCAAGGAGCATTTTCTTTGGAAAGATAGAAGTTGTCGTGTTCATGAGAAGTCATTTTCACACATGCAATAGAAGCCACAGTATCAACCTTTTAATCCTATCAAGAATCTGAGGGGTTTACATAAACAAGACCTTTGCAGCGGTCGGACTTTCCCATCATACATTAAACAATTTGACAAAAAAAAAATGGCTTTGCCACTCTGAACGGAAATAAACATTGTGGGACCGAAGGCTGTAGACTTAGACAAAAGTCACGGTCATTGCTTGCTGTAATCTGTGGTCCAACACAGTATTAGTGAGTACGTAGGTGTTTGTTGTACACTGAGTGGAACCTTGAGGCTGGAAAATTCATTTCGTGACTTTTTTTCAGTGACGTGTGCACGAACAGAGATGGGTGGTCACTGATGTAATTCATATTGTTTATACATGTGTTTTAGGGGCCTGGGCATGCTATTTTTCACGAGTGGACTTTGTTTGGCACTGTGGTTTTTTTTGGGTTTGTGGCAGCTCATGGACTGGTGTTCCTCTGTAAATACCGGTTGGTGTTATTGAAAAAAAAAAAAAAAGGAGCAAGCAGTTCAGGGTTGTGTTATTATCATATAGTGCTGTAAAAAGCTTCTTTTATTTTAAATGATAGTGCATTTTTAAACTAGATAAACATATTTTACTGCAGAGAAGACAGTGTCACAATGAGATCAGAAGCACCATCACATGCACTGAACATGTGTCGCTCAGCTGGGCACGGGGAATGGATGTATGTTACCAAAGTGCTGGCGGAGGACAATTCTTTAACAATATTAAATGCAGCTTTGAGGTTTCTACATTCCCGAAAATCCGAGGCTGAGACGTTCTTTTTGCGATGCAGACACTTTGATCTGTTGTACAAGGAACCAAAGGAGCACTAACACATCGGGCTTGTCCTTGAGCATCAAGATGATGAAACTGGCAGCCTAATTGGGCCTGAAACTTGGCCTGTTGATGGATCACCACTTTAGATTAGTTTTTCGGGCATGTGCCACAACACATTTGTCTTTATTTTGGTGGGACAAAACTTGACATTTGCGTGCGCTTGACCTACATAGGGGTGCGCTCCTTCGTGTTAAGAGCTCAACCTGACAGACACTGAAGAATCGCTGGGTTTCGCTTCATAATGCAGAGAAGAAATAATGGAGAGGAATGAGTTTTGGAAATCATAAAAAAAAGCGGGGTTTTGTCACAGTGAAATATTTTCACAATATGAGGCTTGTTGTTTTGGGAAAAAAAGGGGATTGAAATGTTATGCCTATACTGGTTTATTCTCATCCATATTTTATTTTCCACAAGCGCAAACTGTTTTGGTAAAAAAAAAGTGTCATTTAAAAAAAAAAAAGAAAAAAAGGAAGGAGTTATTCTAGTCAGCTGCCACTGAAGGGCAGCATTGCCAAGCTATAAATCATTAAGACTGCATTGCTCTGTCCTGATGAAGTTAAAAAAGAAGCTTCAGATTACTTATATAAAAAAATGCATCATTATATTTTATGCGTTTTGGTTTATATAGCCCCTCCGTGGACTATTGATCCAAAATCAAGCCTCCACTTCTTTCTCTGCACTGAAGTCATCCCTCCTTTGTTAGCTCAGAAGACAGAGAAAATAAAGAGAGAAAAACATTCAAAGTAACCCTTATAGGGTCTGCGGCTAAGCCTAAGCGTGTTCGCCACGCTTCTCATTCACGCAGCAGCCACAATGACTTTGAGAGGCAGAAGATTCAGGGCTGCAAAAGTTAAGCGCATGCATTTTCAAAAATTTTCCCCCCATTCCTTGGTATATTGAAGTTATTTCTCAGCGTGCATGAACTAATATGCAGAATTGCATTTCTTTTGTCAGATTCACTCACTTTGCTTTGGTAAATCGGAGACTGAGCTGAAGGTCAGAGAAGACATGGCTAAACCTGACCTGCATGCTGCCTTGTTCCAAGCAACACCCTGAACAACATTAAAACCCTGTAACAAATGATCGTCACCTCTGCAGCGATTTCTTGTTGTTTGCCGTTGAAAAGCGCAGGAATAATTCTTAAAATGTAGCCGGGGCTTCCATGTGGCGTTCATAAACGCTGAGCCACTCTATCCCCTCTGAGCTTATAACAAGATTTAGAGGCTTTCCATGCCAGATGATAGAAGTTTGCAGGATGAATAGGTGCTCTTATATTATACCAGTAGAAGTCAAGTGGCGGACTGCTCAAAGATGATGGCTCCTTGGTTTTACAGCAAAGGAGTGGCTATATGTAATTTCTCCTTTCTCATACTTGAACTGATAAAAGAGCAATTTTGAACTCTATTTTCAATTGCTGCTATGAGGAATCACATATAGGCTAAAGTGATTTTAGCTGGAAGCACAATACAGTTTCATATTACAGCAAATTGCTTCACACTACTCCCAACTCATATGTACGTTCTCAGACAGAAGTCAGTGACTTGAATCATGGAGGTGTAACCTTGGACAATTTATATGCCGTGGCATTTGATTTCTTAAATCTCCACTAAATTGGAGCCTTTCTGTCATTTCAGGGAACGGTTAATTCACTCTCATTGTGAGTGTCCATCTTAGGAATCCTGTAAGATTCATACAACCCCCCGAACTCGCTGGTCCCTTTGACATCTGCGGCTTTTTGCTTCCTACTTCGCCCTCTTTTCATGTTGGCTGACTGGAACTGTTGAAAGCCCTTTGTAAGCACAACAGATTTGTTCAAATACCAGATGGATTAAGTATAGTTTACTTTGGCAAACAAGATTATTTCTCTATTTTTCAAGGGAACTCTTTTATTAGTCCTCAAACATGTTTTGATTGAATTAGGGTTTTATTTTAATAGACTCCACAAGAGTGACAAATATCCAAGATCGTTATTGCATGTTGGCCAAAACATTCGACTTTCATGTCATTTGAACATCTGACCTTCTTCTGCATGTTTGTGTTAAACTGCAAACAGAACTTCTTATGGCTTTTTTTTTTTCTGCCACTCTTCTGTTAAGGTCTGATCTAACGGTTATCCTGGCAACAAATTCACCCATCTAAGTTTTGGATCTCTGCAGCTCCTCCAGAGTTACCATGGACCCATGTCTTCTCTGATTAATCCAATTATTGTCCAGCCCCTCAGAACTTCAGACTGCACTTTAAATTGACTAATTTCTTTAGTAGGGTTTGAATATATTTACAGACTATGATAAACTGAAATTAGGGACGAGAGGGAGACATTTTCAGGTCCTGGAGTGTTCCTGGTCTTTTGACGCTGAACGATTGACATCTTCCAGAGAGATCTTTGAATCTTTGGAGATCAGGGTGTGGCGACCGGCTCCTGTAGGCTGTGGTGTTTCTCAAACCATTCCAAACTTTAGCTGTGTTTGTTAGCTGAACAAAATTTTGTTTCAGCTTGTTGTGCAATTGTACACTGTTTAAAGTTTTTTAATGTTTAATAAATAACTGTCTGTCTGTTAGGTATTGTCGGGTGAATGATCTTGTAACAGATGAGAAAAAATAAACAAGCTGTTTCGGCATTTTTTATTTTAGCGGCTGGATGCCCAGAAGTGAGAGTGCAACTTAGCTTCGTTTTAGCAGTTTCTCCGATTCCAGTCAGGTCCTCCACTCCACAGAGGACGAGAATTTACCCATTGCTATCCCAACGAAACAGCAGCAACTGAGTTTCAGAGAGGCACATTTTTACTCAGCTTGTGGGTCTTTCGGGCCCCACGAGGCCCCATGCCTGGCTGACTTGTCCAGGGGGACTCTCTCTCCTCGAGAGCTCCAGGAAGACGTGGACAGTGAAGGGAGCTGAGAGGTGTAGTCTGCTCTCATACCAGGCATCCCTACTGTGAGAGGCTGTCTCTGCCTGGAAGTGTGAAACTCCTTCTGCTTACAACCCCCTTTTCATTTGTCCTCCAGTTACATGCTGACAATTCAATCTGATTTTTATTTTCATCATGGCATTCATGGCACAACAAGTTTCTTGTCGGAGATTCTTTTAGCTACCTCGACTTCCTTGGCGTGCTAGTAACTGGCTTACTTAAACAGGACCCGGTCCTCACTGCCACTTGCTTGTTTCTAGACAGCTTCCTCATATGTGAAGTCAGCTATGTTGTGTTTTTATTATGCAAGCAAAATATCTCTTTTTCTGCACACACACATGTCCTCACAAAAACTGGTGTATGATGTCAGTGAATGTATGTTAGTTAATACATTTTCAACACACAATTCAGTCTGTGCATTCAAAGCAGGCCAGTAACATTTTCAGTTTTTGCATGTAAATTGGCATGAGATAAAGCAGACAGTGATCAGAAAATCCCAAAGCAGCCCTGGTGACGGCGCTGTATGGATCTTTTAAAGACATGTAAGAGTAATCCAGTGTGTTGTTATCCCAGCTGGGGCACTTAATATGTTGTTTGTGATTTGGAAGTTCATTCGAGAGGTGTGGGCTGTTAAAGTCCTCAAGAACAATGATGAGAATCAGGGTTTTTTTCTCCACATCTGTTATCAGCTCACTGAGCTGCATTTTGGCCTCTGACTTGCTAAATTGTGGTGGGATGTGAACACCAGTCAGAAAAAAAGGAGAGCTCTCTTGGTGAGCAAAAGGGTCTACAGTCTATAAAAATAATAGCTTAACTTTTGTTTATGTAAAATTTATTTTATGGAAAAGCAGATACCACCTTCTTTATTTTCTCCCGGACAGCTCCGTGCTCCGATCCGCTCATAACAGCTTGAAGCCTGTCCTCTGTAATGCCACTCAGGGCTGTGCTAACCGAGCCAGGTCTCGATGAAACAGACGACAGCAGATCCGCATAAGTCAGAGTTTTTAGAGCTGAGAAGCAGCACTTTGTCCATTTTATTAGCCAGGGACTAAACATTAGCCAGGTGGAATGAAGGCAAGGGGATGAGGGGATGAATAGGAGTCCCTATTCTATCCCACTGTAGAAACACTGCTGCACTGCCAACCAAGATCTCAGTGAAGTTGGGGTCGATGAAAAATGGAGAAAGAAATGCCTCTCTAGTGAAAGCAGTCACAAAATAACTGCAGAGGGCAAAATTAACATACAAAAAAATGCAAATAACAAGAGAGAGAAGAACAAGAGAGCGAAACACAGAGGCTGCCAGTCACGGTGCCATCTTGTGATTTAATCTGAAGCCTAAACTCTAGGAACAATAACTGACTTCCTAGAGTTATTGAATGAGGAAGCGGTGGAGTGATAAAGTTCCAGCACTTTCTTTGATAAACAGAGCAGAGATCTCATAGACGGAAAGTAATCGCACCCCACGGTCCGGCTACAAGCCTGTCTGCCCTGTCTCCGATTCCTCCGCTTTACGGCTCTCCCCTAATACTTGACAGTGGAGGATGTTTTAAAGAACATGAAAGCAAAAAGGTATTGAAGCAATATTCCAAGATGTGAACATGTCAGGGAGCACTGCTGAATCCAAAATCTAATGTAAAGAGTGTGTATAGCAGCCAAAAACTCTGCTGTCCATTTAAATTGCCAGGTCCAGCAAGAGGAGCATAAATTTGGAAAAAATAGCCAAGAGCCTTTCCTACACCTAATATGAATCAAAATACATCGGTTCATTAATAATGGTATGCCTGAGCATGTTATTAAATATTTTCTTAAATCTATGCTAAACTTTTTGTTTTCTTTACACTGATTTAACTGTGCTGGGAGTTTACTCCATTCAGTTATCATTTGGAAGGAAACAGCGGATTGGCCGAATGCCGTCTTTCTTTTAGGTATGCCACACTGACCCTGGCATGCGGACCTTGTTGTTCTGGTCATCTGTGCAGAGGTGGTGAATACAAGTCCCACTTTTTGAATGTTTATTTGCAGAAATAAAAAAATAAAAACAATATATACATTTCCTTCCACTCCAAATTTATCCACAACTTTCTGTTGAACTATCACATACATTCCTAATAAAAACACGTTGACGTTTAACACCACATGTAAAAAAATAGGTGAACAAAGATCAACACGAATGAATACTTTTGAAAGACATTATATGCCATAATCATCCACAGCTTTGATATCACACTTTCCCTTTGTTTGCTCGACAAACAGGAACAAAAAAATCAGTAACAGGGAAGTTCAACAACTCCTGCTTGAGCAAACAGAAATTGGTTTCTTCTCTTAGCTGAGATCACTGGTGTATGGGTGATGTTTCATTGACAGACATGAAGTGTTTACAGGTTTTAATGAAAGTTTCTGGGCCTAAGAGCGGTTTTCTTTTGCCAAAACAGTTTAATAGAATATATTAAACAGGGATGTTTTTTTCTGAAGAGGCTGTCATGTCGTGCCTTGCCTCAAGCTCAGCAGTCCTCTGTGAGTAACCTTCTCTATTGCCCTGCAGCCCCATCAGTGGAGACATGATTCTGCTATTGTACATATTAATGAAAACCATCAGATCTGCAGGCCGTAACACATGCTCGCATGACACAAAGCCAACATCTAGTGACAGACACCACTGAATTGTTCTCGCTGTGAAGCGTTCATTGATGTGTTGCTATTAAATCTGTGTTCGTGAACTAAAGCCATTTAAATACATGATGATTTTTGAATACTTAGATACCTAAGGTCTTGGGTGAGCTGGCTCTATAATAAAGAAGCCATTTGCTGAAACAATTTCATAATTCCTCTTTCAAGATTCATGAATATTTGCTTGTGTCGGCTGATGAATACCATGGAAACTCAAACTGACATGCTCGTGGTTATTGCAGCAGGGTTACAGCGCAACGCCTGCTTCACTGATTTACAGCTGAATGTGAAAGGACACATTTAAAATCACTGGTAAACCTTTGCGTCTTTTTCAGCAAAGGGAGTCGTGTTTGTAGGAGAACCCGAGGGAGACATTTTAGTCTCTTTTTCATAACAAGTTGGCACAATTTGCTGATTCTGTTTTTGATGTATGCCCAATAACACAGAGACATCCAATCACTTTGTGTTGCTAGCGGGATGCAGGAACCAAAGCTTGAAAAGGATGTGTGAGTCCTTATTATTGCAAATTTGTCTTGAAACAATCTGAATTGTAAAATGTTCTAAAACTACCCTAACATTTAAAGTTGGTGCAAACGCTGGACTGCCAGGTTTTCCAAGAATAAAGAGCGGAATAAGAGCGATTGCTGGTGCACTTGCATAATGCTGTGCATTAATAAATCTGTATGGAAAGTTACCATAATGACCGGATACTTTGTAATTCCTTACAAAACAATGTGTGTGGTTATCGTGAATAATAATAGTGATGCATTGCAAAACTTTTACCTTATTAATTTGCTTATAAATATTTGTTCAAAGGTAAAAAAAAACCCTGTCATAATATGTGAAGATGCACCGGTGAGACTTGCCAATAAAGAGGTATATTTTTCACTGAGTTGTGACCTGCCAATTCCAAATCCATTATTATTATTATTATTATGATTATTATTATTATTATTATTTTATTATTTCTTTGAGATTTATATGAGAGAAGAGTGACAATGCTGGAGGACTACAGATATAGATTATCCGCATCTAAGCGTCTCAGATTAACCTTTATATTTTTGTTTATTAGACTAAAATAAGTGCATGATACACAGTATTTTCATGTTCATATTTACAGGATATACACACTGTTGTTTTATTCACTATTTACCACATTTGACTTGCCAATCACTGCTGAAAGATGATTAATGGGTGCAGAATTTGGCCAGTAGACTGTATTTGTGTATTTTTTAAAACAATCTTAGCTCTTTGGAAGTGTTTAGTGTTAGATCAAATTTGTTTTCTATTTACTTCTCTGTTCTCTGTTTAGAACATCATGTTTGAATTGAAGTAAGCAAAAAGTTTTTTTCTAAATTAGTAGATAAAGTCTAACAAGCACACAATGTCATAGTTTTTATTTCATTTTGTGCTTTATACAACAATAATGTTTGTTGGCTTGAAGGAGCAATATGTAGGTTTAGAAATGTGATATTTCTCCTGGCCTAATGAATGGCTACCTGTGGAGGGTGTACCTCACCTCTCCTCACCATCGAGACAGTGGACATTGGCTTCAACCCCGACTGGAAATTAAGATTTTTACACACAACACAAGCACTGCTTTGGCTAAATCCTCCCATAAACTTTGAGCCTCTCAAATATCTGTGTCACTGTCCAAAGTCAAGTTTTACATTAGCGTAGATTGAGAAGGTACTAAATAACAAAGACATGTCTGCTTTAAAATAGAAATCTTCAAGCTAGGCTTTGCACTAACTGCTAGATGGAGGAGACCTGGATACAAATGGGTGATCCAACAAATGGATATCAAGTTTCTGAAAAATGCTTGCCAGAGTCCACACCACCACCCTGTTTGGAAATGTTTGGAAAAGGCTCAGGAGCATTGAGCTAACCAGTTGAAATCAACTATACCAATTATGAGAAAGGAAATGTTTATTTTTTCTAGCAGATTCATTCAAGAAGCTTGTTAATGACAACAAACTGAGCGTGGTTTGGATAAAACTTGCCAAGGATCATTCATCCAGTTGCAGTAGGTAAATATTTAAGCCTTTATGTGCGATTTTGTATCTGCATGGATAAAAGAAAATCCACAATACGACATCAAACTTTTGCATCCATTTCTTGTCTTTTGTAGTATCATACCTTTACCTTTACTGTTCCCCCATAGGGAAATTCTGGCACGACAGTGGCAAAAAAAACAACAACACACATACAGGGCTAGACACTAAACCAGAAATGAAAAACAACCTAACTTAAAGTTAATTCTAAAGCAACAAATGAACTTACCAGAAAGGCAAAATAAAAAAAGAAAGTATTGCACAATTACTGAATATGACAAATTCAGATAAAAATGAAAATATTCAAGTTACGACGAGGAATACAGCAGCCGAATTACACAACGGTGTGGAAAATATGCAACGTGCATCATAAATCAGGCTACTCTTTTAAAACTGACATTTGAAATAAATCATCAGACCCAAAATAGTGATGAGTCCAGGTAACCGTCTCACAGTAGCTGTACGTTATCAGTCTTAATGTGAATATTGCTGCCTGGTTAATTTTTGAGATGAGACCCAGTCTGACGCTGTACATTTCTAAACAGTCCCAGTTGTTGATGGAAGAAGAGTGAAAAGCAATTTAAAGGATCCCGAGGAAATGAATCGGCAAACTGTTTCCCACTCAGATCCTGTATGCTCTGCTGCCATCTCCATCACTGGGGGAATGTTTACGTTTTGGCTTTTTAGGCATTAAATTGCTCCCTAACCTGTGCTGCAGGTACAGTTATTGAGACATAACTGAGACCATCCTCATGTAGACACTTGAGCACCTTGCACATCCCGTGGAGCCGATGCCAGTAAAGACGTGAAATATGAGCGAGATCCTTGTTTATATGAGCCTTTATACGTGCCAGGATGATGGTTTACAGCCTCGCGGTTCCCTGGATGTTTTCCACGCTGCTTGTTCTAAGGCTCATGTGAGGCTGCCACCTTCAATAAACAGTCACTACCCTTATCAAAACCTCTAAGCCAGACCAACAGCATGATTAAGAGGCACACCTGGGGTGAACCCAGAGGTAATCTACCCTGCAGCTTCCATTTCTCTGCTTCCCTCTCTTTGTTTATTTCTCTCTGTCTTGCTTGTTTAGATTTTCTGTAGGTTCGGAACGGCCGCGGCGATTTGCGCCACGTCGTCATGCCCTTGGTTTGACTTCAACGGTCCCGCTAGGAAATCCCATCCTGGTAATATAGGACTCTCATATGTAAGGGATTTCATTTCAACACCGTGACCTAAGTCCATTTTATTTGGCACCGTGCGCTTTGTTGCACATTTTTTTTTCTTCCACACTCTCCTTCAACCTTTCTCTCGCCATCAGTCATGCCGGGGAAAGATAAATGCCCGTTTGCTCAGGTCAGTGTTCATAATTTTTTCGCCTCGCGGGGTGACTTCACCTGCCCTCTTTAAGACGAATGACCGCGGCGCTCCCTGTGACTTCACTTAAACAACACAGCCCCATTCCTTGCTTCCAGCAGCTGAAATGGACAGGCTCAGAAAAAAAGACGAATGGAAGGCGAGGAAAGCCAACAGCTGAAAGTAATTGCTGTTGTGCGTGGCAGACAAAAAGAAAACAAATTGCAAAGAAGTTAATTCTAGCACACAATGGAAGCAATATTTCAAATTGCCCAAGAATAGTTGGGGATGGTTCAATCACCTGAAGTGACCCAACATATTTCAAAGTGTTTTTTATTTTTTTTCCCTTTTTATCAAAGTTTTAAAGATAAATCAATATTTTTTTTCCTCTCTATTTACACAGGATTTTCCGAGAAGTAAAAAAAAACACACATTTCAAACTCTATTAAAGCTTCTTTTCAATATATAATATATATCATCTGGCTAACTAAACAGACCAAATCACACGCTTAAGTAAACCTAACTGGGAAGAAACGGAACGTTATTTGAAGGACAAAATAGCAAAAAAATCTAACAAATTATATAATTTCTACTAGAAATTCATGGTATTTTAAGTGGCTGCTAAAATTTAAGGTAACCCAGCCTTTTCTGTTATTTTATCTGTCTATAACCTTTGACTCCACACTACGAAAAAACACGACACAGGTCAGATAACCCTAGAGCTCAGAGTTTGTTTCTGTCAGCGGGAGCCCCAACTGTCAGCCTGATTAAAAAGCCCGAAATGTGATTATTTAGTTTTGAAATACCCACGTATTGGTCTGCAGGCTGCTGAGGTGGGTTCTCCGTCTCCCGCCGACATGTTGCCAGAGCAGTGGGGAGTTCATGAAGCAAAGTATCAGTGTCGCACCACCAAGCATCTTCATACTCTGATGAATTCAAAAGGCAGCAAGAGACAGCTGGCTGGAGACGTGTGTACTGCGATCCACAGACAACATGAAGCCTAATACTGTGTCAATGAAAGGCTGTCCCAGGTGTAGAAACCTGGCTTTACTTTGACACCTCTGGGGATTATGTGACTGGTCTATTTATATGTGGATCTTTTGTGAAGGCAGCTAACAGAGCGGAGTCAAATATTTTGCTAAGAGGACAACGAGGTATATATATATATATATATATATATATATATATATATATATATATATATATATATATATATATATATATATATATATATATATATATACACTGTAAATATGTATAACAAGTAGTGTTTGATCATATATTTATATTGCATTACATCGTTTTAGGTTGTATTGTAACATGTTACATCTCATTGTTTTCTATCATATATAATTTTATTATATTACATTGCATTGGATCATATTGAACTTTGCTGTAATATTAATCATATATCAGTGGATCACATCATCTTGGATTGCATCAAATCACATTGCACTGTATGGAGTGTTGTTTCTTTAAATGTCACATATTGTGTTGCAGCGCATTGTATCTTGGCATTCTAGCGAATGGTAATGCATTATGTTGCATCCTTTTGTGTTTTTTTGTACTATGTATTTTATTGCGGTATGAACAGCAGTTTTGTCTTGCAGCAAGAAGGTTGTGGGTTTAAATCCAGGCCTCAAATCTTTCTGCATGCTTTGCGTGTTCTTCCAGTGCATGCACAGGTCCTTTTAAGGTACTCCATCTTCCTCTCAGAGTCTAGAAACATGCCTGCTTTGTTAATTGGTCTCTCTAAATTGCCCTTGGGTATAAGTGTGAGCATGCATGGGTGTTTACCCTGTGTGTCCGTGTGTTGCCCTCTGATGGACTGGCGATCTGTCCCGCATGTACCCTTGTCTCTCACCCAATGACTGCTGGAGAAAGACACCAGGTTGATGTAATATTTTACATTGTTGCACAATATTGCATTACACTGCATTGTATATCTATGGCGCAAGACCAAAAAGATAAATGTGAAGATGTGTTTTATATAAATCAGCAATCGAGTCACATTTCCATGTTTTCATGATATTATGCAGCCCTAATTTTATCGTGTTGCATCATAAATCAGAAGGACCCTGGGAAGCTTAAAGTGCCTTGGTCAAAGATTCCTTGCTGCTTGTTTATTTTACATTTTTCATGTCAAGTAAATACTCCATTGAGCCAGTAGACTGCAATTGTTTTATCAGTTCACAGTTGTAGTAATAAGAGATCTTAACAGATTTGCCAGTGGAGCAAAATGCATGCCTGAGCATAATTATGTACCAAACAAATGACTGATTATAATCAAGGATAATTTATCAGCTGGATGAGAAGCCAGACAATCAAATGTCAGCAGTATTTATTGTCTTGGGAGATTTGATTCTTGATTATTTTAGACTGACAAACAAGCTATCATTGCTTACCCTTCATGTAAGTTAAAAATAGGTTACATAAAAAAAAATCCCCCAAGTTGTTTTAAGAAATTCAGTTTACAGCTCAAATCATCCAGCCTCACTAGCTCACCTTAAGAACGCCGTCTTCAAGACTGCACCTACCCTGAAGTTCACATGTGAGAAAATGTGTGTGTTGCAGTATTCAAAGTGAAATATATATAGAGGTAAATACACAGTCTCTAGATAGATGATTGTCAGATGGTAATCTGTCCTCGGAGGATGAGAGTGGATGCCATCAATACTGCAACACATCAGGCTATAAACGCTCAGGAAGAGACGGTTTTGGTAAACAAGGAGGGGGAAATGAGATTAATTGACAAGCTTTGGTTTAGAGAATATCTGAGGCAAGAAAATTACAAAGATTTCTCATTTAGAGCTGTGAGTAATTAGGGGAATAGGCTCCTTCACATTTTCAAACACAACTCATCAAATATTTATTTTCATGGGAAAAATGTAAACATTAGTTCACTGACAGCTTTCATGTGAACATCCAGAGGTCAGCTCTGCATTGATCCTAAACCTCCTCATCTTTTCTGAAAGTGATGTGAAAAACTAAAGGAGTAACTCAATCATTTCCTTTTTCTGAATTCGCTTTTTGATCAATTTACCCCTACATCCATTGCATTTGACATCCCGCCTTATTAATTAATGCTAATGCAATGCACACAATCTTATTTGACTCAGGTTCACTGCGGGCGACTTCTCGTCAACTTTCTAAAATTTCACAAAAAACTGTTTGTGAATATCATCATCTTTGGTGCAAAATACCAAATTTTGAAGTATCCTTAGTATCCAACGTGAAGGGCCAGATGAACAGTAAACCCCTTTGATCTTAGCCACATTACCCTGAAACCAGGTATATTTCTAAAAGTGCAAATGCACCCTTGTGACAAACATTACGTGTGAGCTCATTTCATCACTACATGCTCCAGTGAAGGTAAAAAATCCATAATCAGGGTCAGAAAATGCTGCTGCTCATTTGCACTGGTGTAACAAATTAATACATTCTAATTTCTTATAAAGTTTGTGGATGCGTTGTCCTCTGGTTTAACTGCTGGTGAAGGCTTTAAAAGCCATCGTTCTTGACATTAGTGCATTAGACTTCATGGCCTGGGGGTCCTGCAGCCCTGTGAAGGAACCATTTATCACGAATCATTTGTTCAGGTTCTCACCAACTTTTCACAGAGCTGCTTGTTGTATAAGCGCAAGAGTAAAAACAGAACAGCAAAAGATCCCCAAAAACTACAACAAAGCGTATCCAAGTCCCATTACTTTTTTCTCTTTTATGTTAGGCTGAGAGTTTTCCCTTGTTTTATGTTGATAAATTAACTCATTAATTCAGGGTTCGGTTAAGCATGAACTCAAGATTCTTCCATCTTTTTCTTCTCTGGCACTGTCAAGTGAAATTAGGTTGTCATGAGCAAACAAAGGCAGAGGTTCTTTATATGTGGAGCTGGCATCACTTGATGTATCATTAGCTAATTCAACAATGAGCCAACCTTTGTCTCAGATGTAGAGCAATGATAACATAAGAGGGATCTGTTTTTTTTTTTTTAAACTGTGAACATTTACCATGGCCAAGCCCAGAGAGCTTGTCATTGAAGAGCAGAGATTACAGTGGAGATAAAAAGTGCTTGCCCCCTTCCAGATTTCTTTCTTTTTTTCCTTTTTTTTTTTTTTTGCATATTTCTCACACTGAAATGTTTCAGTACATCAAACAAATTTAAATATTAGTCAAAGACAACACAAGCTAACACAAAAAGCAGTTTTTAAATTAACGTTTTTATTAATAAGGAAGAAGAAAAATACAAACCTATAATGGCCACGTGTGAAATAGTCATTGTCCCTCCTTGTTAAAACATAACTGTGGTTTATCACACCTGAGTTGACCTGTTCTCACTCAAGAATCACTTCAATAAGACCTGCCTGACAAAGTGAAGTACACCACAAGATCTCCAAAACCATTAAACTACAACACACCCTATCTAAGTCCCATTATTTATTTATTTTGTTTTATGCTACACTGAGAGTTTTCCATTGTTTTATGTTGATGAATGGATTAATTGAGGGCTCGCTTTAGGATGAACTCAAGATTATTCCGTCTTTTTCTTCTGTGGCACCGAGAAGTGGAATTAGGATGTCATGAGCAAACAAAGGTTATACATAATGATGAGATGCAATACATTTTTGGACCAAATGAGAAAGAAAATAATTGAGATCTGCCTGGGAAGAGTTGCAAATCCGTTTCTATAGTTTTGTGATTGCGGCAAGCCACAGTGAGAGTTGTTATCCACAAATGGAGAAAACATTGAACAGTGGTGAACCTTCCCAGGAGCGGCCAGCCAAACAAAATTACCACAAGAGCGCAGCAATGACCAATCCAGGAGGAAACAAAAGAGCCCAATACAGTTCATGCCTCCAGCATGAGAAAGAGACTGGGCAAAAATGGCCACTGCAGAGCAAAAACACCAATTTGTTTGTCCAGAACAACATCTTGATGATCCCCAACACTTTTGGGAGACTATTCTGTGGACTGACGAGACAAAAGTTTTTGGAAGGTGTGTGTCCCACTGCATTTCTGAAAAAGAACATCATAGCAACAGTAATGCTATGCATGGTGGTGGTAGGGTGATGGTCTGGCCATCTGTTTGAGATCTCAAGCTGAAACCAACTTGGGTTCTGTGGCAGAACAATGATCCAAAGCACACCAAGAAAAAACAAAATGAAGACTTTGGAGTGGCCTAGTCAAAGTCCTGACCTGAATCCTTTTGAGATGCTTTTGCATGACCTTAAAAAGGCCTTTTATGCTTAAAACACCCTCCAGTGTGGCTGAATGACAACTATTCTGCAAAGATGAGTGGGCATAAATTCCTCCAGAGCGCTGGAAAACAACTCAATGCTAGTTATCGCACACGCTTGACCCTTAGCAGTTGTTGCTGCTAAGGGTCACCCAACCAGTTATTATCACTGGGAACAATCACTTTTTCCACACATGGTCATGTAGGTTTGCCCCCCCCCCCCTAATAATACAAAGCTTATTTAAAAACTTAATTTGGTCTTTACTTGTGTTGTCTATGACTATTATTTATATTTGTTTGACGTTCTGAAAAACTTAAGCGTGAAAAAAAAACATGCAGAAAAATAAGAAAAGGGGACAAACACATTTTCACAACACTGTATACAGTTGCTGCAAAAAATATCTACACTCAGTTTTACATTTTGTCATATATACGGGGTACGGTGGCACAGAGGTTAGGGAGTTCATCTTGCAATTGGCAGGTTGCCGGTTCGATCCCTGTTGTTGTGTCCTTGTTGTGGTGGCAGTGGTGGCGCTGTTTTATGACAGCCTTGCCTCTGTCAGCCTACCCCAGGGCAGCTGTAGCTACTAACATAGCTCACCACCATCAGGGGTGGTGAGCTATGGGTGAATGCCTAAAACTGTAGTGTGAAGTGCTTTGGAGGTCGTTAAGCCTAGTTAAAGCGCTATACAAGTACAAGCCATTTACCATATGGAAGGAAAATGATAACAAGTTGTCTTTAAATAACATTTAAAAAGGTGTCATGCTTATCATGTATATTTAGGCTCCAAGTAAATATGTTGTAGAATGACCTTAAACTGCATTTGGAGAAGCAAGTCTTTTGGACTGGCTCTCTGGAAGCTTGTCACATCTAGAGGCTGGAGACTTTTTAAAAGGTTCAGGTTCAATCAGACTGGATGGACTGCAGACAGCACGCAAACATCAGTTTTTCTCTCTTGCCACTGCATTTCAAATAGAGTTGGCTAATTCATCATGTATATTCTTCAATCCAGACTATTTCATTGTAGCTCCGGTTGAATCCGTAGGGTCGTTTTATGCAGGAGAGTGAACCTGCGCCCAGTCCAACTAAACTGCAGGATTCCACTATAAGAAAAGCGTCCCCCACAGCAGGACACCACCAAGCACCACCCTGAAGATGGGATGCAACGGATTCCACACATTTTTGTGTTGCATTTAGGCTGGAAAGTTCAATTTTTAGCTCATCTGACCAGAGCATCCTCTTCCACAAGTTTGCTGTGTCCCATACATGGCTTGTGGCCAACACTTAAAAAATAACTTTTTATGGCCTTCTTTGAACGACGGCTTTGTCCCTTCTTCTCTTCACCCAGAGCCAAGTCTGTGCACACAACTAATAGTTGTCCTGTCAATGGAGTCTCCAACCTGAGCTTTGGTTCTCTGCAGCTCCTCCAGAGTTACCCCCATGTCCAGCCTGTCAGTTTAAATATCATGGTGGATTAGCACCTAAATCTAAATATAGTTTAAACTGTAACTACAGCAGTCACTCTGAGAAGCACTGGCTCACCCGCTGAGCTTTGACCAGTGCACTCCGGCAGCGTTTGACCCCTTTAGGTCCATTTCTTTCAAACGTAAGGCCTCTTTCCTTTAAATTATTCCGTTAGCACCATACTTATTACTGTTGCTCAAGTATTTTTTGTTATTCTGATTAAAAAAAAGAAAACATTTAAAGGAGGACTTAGAAAGCTTTTGTTGTCGGCCTGTCCCTCCGACCTTGAAAACTGCCTCAAAGTACCGACTGTCGCTTCATGTTCCAACTTTCCCGCTGATGACCTCAGCTCCTTCTCGCCGTCTATCTCCTTCCCTCCATCTCATTATCTCTCCAAATATCATAACTTATTCAGAAGCTCTTAAAAAAAAGGCTGGCTATGCCCTGACACAGCAATATCCCACCAAGAGTCTGCCAGTTCATTAAAAAAACCTCATCAAACATGCACAACACAGACACACACACACACACACACACACACACAGCTCCGGCTAATTCAGCACTGTGGAAGCGTTGCCTTGTGTTGCTAATAGGTTTCTCTTAGCTCCCATATAGGGTCTCTCGGTGCAGGATCTTAGGGGGGCTTTTGTGGGAGCCCACTGCGGCGAGGGGAAACAGACTGTGCCGTCAACAAACCTGCGCGCAACCTGCGCAGCTTTGCTCTGTCACGAGCAGGAACGCCGGCTCTTAAAAGTTTTACATTATGCTGTCAACTGTCACATTCCCTGGTAATTTCCTCCTCCTGGCATCCCGATTTTTAAATTGCCTACACCTGGTTGCCATGTTGGTTGCGTGTTTTTGATGAGGATCATTTGCCAAGGAGGAATGCTTTTCACTGGTCTCTCGGTAGAATAGCTCAGAGCTTTATTAGGGACCATACGCCTGTCTGACAACAACCGTCGTTGTGTTAAATTTCATATGCAGCTGTGTGTTAGTCACAGTCTCACTATTTGCCTGCATCTATGTGTGTGTGTGTGTGTGTGTGCATATGTGCACTGTTGGGTAAACGGCCCTCTTCAGGTTTATTACCTGGCCATGAATCATGAGCCTTCATTACAGCCAGCTCTTTGTGTTCTGAAGGTTAAGCAAACCAATTAGAGTTCCCACCACGCCGTTGGGGTTCTCAGCAACAACTGCATCCACCACGTCTTGCATTTTAAGCAGGAGAGATGAGTGCTGGGATTAAAGAGAAGTGGGAAGTGAGCAGTGTATGAAAAGAAAGGGTTAATGGTTGAGGGTGCAAGCGGGAAGGCGGAAAATACGAGGCGGAGATGAAGAAGAAGAAGAGGGAGAGTGGGGAACAGACTTATGGAGGAGGAAAAAAAGAAAGAGAGCCTATTAAAAGAAATGACACCGTCACGGTTCACTGAGTAGCCCTGTGCTTAATGCTCTCTGGCTGTCAGCACCACAGTCAGCAGCGCTGGCTGGCTGCTCCCAGGGGCGACGTTGTGTTGCTCCGTGCTCTAGATTAACTTTGCTGCTTATTAGAACAGATATCAGCGAAAGATGGTGCCAGCCGGAGAGCAGGTCCGGCACAGTGCAAGATGTGCTGCGCTGGAATAATAATGCAAAGAGTCTCTTTTCTGGGGAGAGTTGGATACGAGACGAGATGCCTTCAGACTCTTTTTTTTTTGTTGTGACGCTCACATTCTGACGGCGCACGCACCGAGCTTGACTGATGCAGATGCCTCTGTAGTCGTCACCAGATTCGTTGTCCTCAGATCAATGCATGAATGAGTCTGTGAGGAGGATGCACACGCTCACACTTCTGCTTTTGGGAACAATTTGAGATTTTAGAAAGCATTAGACTCATTCGGTGCCTTTCAAAGGTATTCAGAGCCCTTTAGGTTGTCCACATTTTTGTCACTTTATAACCAAAGACTGCAAATGTATCTTATTAGAATTTTATCTCATAGACCTAAAAAAAATAGGATAATTATAAAGTGGGAGAGAAAGGATGCATTGTTTTGATTTTTTTATTACTCACTCTGCCTGTATGTAATTCAATCCAAGTGTTTTTTGAAGGCCTCATTGGTTTGTTAGAGAACATAAGTGAACAAACTAGCATTATGAAGATTATGATACACAGCAAAAATGGCACGAAAAAAGTTGCTGCCTGGAAAGGGCGGCTATAAAAACAACATCTCAGGCTTTGCCCATCTTATAGAGTACTGTTCAATCCAGCATCTAGAAATGGACAAAAGCGCAAAACATAGTAATTCTGGAGGAGCTGCAGATATCCACATCTCAGGTGGGAGAATCTGTCATACACTCCACAGATCTGCCTATTGTTGAAGAGTGGCAAAAAGAAAGCCATAAGGAAAAAAAAAACAATCTAGAATCTGAGTCAAAACGGCTACAGACCTGAAGCTGTGACTGCGGCAGAATGTATCCCACAGCCGCTGCATACACACACGTGGATCCTAGAATTTTCCTGTTTTATTTTTAAAACCATGTATCATTTCTCCTTCCGTTTCATGTATCATGTATTACTGATCACAAAAGATTGCAATATAACACATTTGACACATAAAACGCAAGTTATTGGTATTTCTATCTATTGTTTGTTCAAGGATAAAAGAAAGTGAAAATCTGAAAAAAATAAAAAAATAAAAATAAAAATGAACTGCTTTCATCCACTTGCAAAGTGGATTAAGCTCCATGAAATGTTCTCTTTTCAGAGCAGCGTACAGAAAGGTCATTGGATTGGTGAATAATGGAGTAGGAGGAGAATTTAATAACATGTGACTGTGTTAGGTTGTTTTATAAAACTTGTAAAATCTAGAATTTAAATGATCTCTGACCTTTTTCTGCATTTATAATTTTCTTTATATATGAGTTAAATATGTATCTGTTTAACATCTTTTTTATATGACATACAGAGAAAGACTGAGGGAGGGAGAAGTGGAAGAGCTCGAATGATCTCATCCAGGAGATCTAAAGATGAGATTCTGGGAAAGGCTGACGCTGGTGCACTAAGTTGCCATATTAGCATTTCAGAGGGAATAGTAGACGACTCAGTGAGGAAACAAAAAGGCTGGTTCAGCACCGACAGACAGACCCAAGGACTAATGTTCAGTAAGAAGAAAAAGAAACTCTCCTCCTTTCCCTCTTTTTCCACATGCTTCTTATGCTTTTCCTCTCAGCCGCACTCGCTAAAGCTGAATGACTCTCAAGGTGTCATTGTATTCAGCCCTTTTTTGCTTGAATCTTTCTTGGTGCCGAGACTTATTCATGTTTCAGACATTTCTGATCAGTGTTTTTATTAAAATTATGTATTCCTTCATTTCTTGGCCGTAGATAGTCACGAGAAGCACATTTATCAGTGTTGTTTAGAGAGTATAATTATATTCTTTTAAGGATGAGTAAAAACCCTAAAAGCAAATGTTATTTTTTTATAGCAGTGGCATAATCTTACATAAATAGATATATACATCAATGTGTCTAAATAAATACATTTATATAAATTACTAAAACATTTTGGTGGAGAAAAAAAATACTCAACCACAACGATCAAATCCTGACACATAATGCCACTTCTCTTAGCAACACCCAAAAATGGCTAGTAGAACAGGAGAACATCCCATTTCAGTGAGACAGCCCAATCTTGAACTTTGCAAGCCTGAAAATGGCAACATCAGCTGCACCTCTAAATTGGCCCATATCTCCAGGTAAAAAAACAATGAAAAATACTAGATGTGGGGCTGACATAATTGTTTATAAAATGTGGTACACTGGTTAAACTAAGACACAAATGTGGAATTTCAAATTATTTTTATTTGAAGCCCATTCACATAAACATATCTTTTTTGGAATCAGAATCAGTTTTAATCGGCAAGATGCTTTGGACAACTGTAGTGTTCTCATCCAAAAGTGTAACAACTCCGACTAAACACCGAGGTAAACCACAGCAAATTGATGAGAGGGAGACGCGTAGTAAGATTGAGCATTTACTGTTGACTTCCCCTTATCATAAGCTGGGTGAAAACTGTAAACAGAACAAATACACAAACAATACAAACTTATGGTTATGTGTCCAAAGAAACTTACAGCACATACATAAACTCTGCAGCTATATGCAATTCACTATGGATGGTTAAACAAGAATATCCGCCCCATAACTAAACATTAGCATCTTAACAAAATGATATCTGATACATCTTACACAACATGTCTTTTATCAGAAAATAACACTTACAGCATTGCTTCAACTTAATTTCTAGCGGATGGCACAGGATTAGATGCTGAAGACAAAACACATTCAGCCATGCTTGCCGCAGCTCACGGAGAAAACCGGAAATGATCAAACAGGAAGTTCGTTGCGAACAACACAGTAATCCTTCAAAATAAAAGCCTTCGAACTTATTGCAATAACAAATAACTTACAATGCCATTAACGCAATATCCTTAAAATATCAAAGAAAAAATGCTGTCAAGGCAGCACACTCCCCGTCTGACCTCAGTGAGGTCACTGTGCCTTTGGATCATCAAACATTAGTCCATAAGTCATTCACTAGGCAGAAGCAAAACAACTTCTGTGACAGGCCTAAGATATGTTTTTGGGTTGCCTTGCTCTGCTGTTGTGACCTCGACCTTTCTTACATATCCATCCTGTCCTGGGAATGTGGCAGTAATCCTAGCCATTGGCCAACAGTTGCGAGGAACCTGTTTGTCTTTCAGAAGAACTAAATCTCCTATGTGTAAGTTTCTTTTGGGTACTGTCCATTTCGAACGTTGCTGTAAAGATGGCAGGTACTCTCGTCTCCAACGAGACCAAAACTGATTTGCCAATGCTTGTACTTGCCTCCACTGCCTAGTAAACAAGTCTTTTTCAGGAAAATTTCCAGGAGGTGGTGGGACTTGCCGTCACAGACCAGGGCCCGAAAACATCCACGCCTACATAGGTAAAAGGAGGACTTACTTTAAGTCGTTCCGGTGGCAAATCTGCCATCTGTTGTTCTTCCATTTTCCCACGTAGTTTACGACAAGTTATACACTTATGGATAAGTGATTTTACCAGAAACTTGCCTCCTAATAACCACAAGCCTCCTGCTCTTATGGCTCCTTCAGTCAGATGACGACCTTGGTGTTGCACCTGCTCATGGTAATGTCTTGTTAGAAGGAGAGATACATGATCATCTTTAGGTAGGACGACAGGATTCCTTTCTGCAGGTGTCAGTTCAGAGTACTTCAGCCTGCCTCCAACACAAATCAGGTCATCTTCTAAGATTGGTCTTAGTTTCTGCAGAAGGCTATTTCCCGACACGGTTTTCTTAGCCAGTAGAGCTGACCTTTCTTTTCCAAAAGCTGCTGTTTGCACTGCTTTTAGGATGGCTTTTTTAGCTTGAGCTATTTCTTCAGCAGAGCGGGATAAGTTGCATTTATGCCAACCTACACACTGAGTCTTGTGGTTGGAACGCTTGAAGGATTTTGCCATGTGGATCAAATATGCAACTCCTCTCAACAGGGAGCTAAATGATGAAAACCGTTTGAAGCGATCCGTAGAAAGAGTAGCTTTTTCTATGACAGTAGAACAGGTCTGAACTTGTGGTCTGATTTCACTGTCTTTATCTGGTTCAATCAGCTCAAACCTCTGATCTGTACAATGTCGGCCTTCAGGTGATTGATAGAGAAAAGAGGGTCCAGTGAACCATGAAGTCTTAGCTACCTGGGATGGAGGCACAGATCGTGACGCATGGTCAGTTGGGTTCTCGTCTGTGCACACGTAGTTCCATTGCGTTGGTCTTGAAGATTGGTGAATGCGCATCACTCTATTGTGAACATAAACATAGAATCGTCTCGACTCATTGCATATGTAGCCAAGGACCACTTTACTGTCGGTATAGAACTTTACTTCATCTATTTTCACATCCAACTCTTCTTGAATGAGATCTGCCATTTCTACAGCCAATACCGCAGCACAAAGTTCAAGCCTGGGGATTGTAGGTTCAGACTGAGGGGCAAGCTTAGCCTTGGCCATAACAAAACCCACCTCAGTTTGTCCTTCCTCTTGAACTGCTCTTAAGTAAGCTACAGCCCCAATGGCCTTACATGATGCATCTGAGAACACGTGCAATTCAGTATTTACAGCTGTACTGAGTGAGGTCTGCGTGTACATGCGGGGAACATGAAGCTGCTTCAGGTCTTGAAGTGAATCCCTCCAGGTTTCCCATTTTTGACGCTTTTCTTCTGGTAATGGACTATCCCATTCATTCGTTTCAGTTGCTAGTTCCCTAAGAAGAGCTCTTCCATAGATTGTGACAGGGGCCAGTAATCCCAAGGGGTCAAAAATGCTGTTAACAGTAAAGAGAACTCCCTGACGAGTGAACGGCTTGCTTCTAGTCGATGCTGAGAAAGTGAACATGTCAGTCGTAATCTCCCAAAGAAGACCCAAGCTGCGCTGAGTGGGTGTAGCTTCTTGTTCAAGATCGAGATCCTTGGTCATTGGAGCACAATCCTCTGGCGGAAAAGCTTCTGTGACTGACTGACTGTTAGACACAAACTTATGTAGGCGGATGTTTGACTCAGCCAGTGAATTTTTTGTCCGCTGCAAGAGGTCTATTGCATCAGCCTCAGATGGTACTGACATTAAACCATCATCCACATAAAAATGCCTTTCTACAAAATCGATGGTATCAGCACCGAACCTCTGCGCTTCCTCTCTGATGGCCCTCCGCAGCCCGTAAATAGCCACAGCAGGAGATGGCTTGTTGCCAAAAACGTGGACTTTCATTCTATATTCCACTACTTCCTGGTTGACGTCATTGTCTTTGTGCCATAAGAAACGCAGAAAATTGCGGTGGTCTTCACACACTTGGAAACAATAAAACATTTGTTGGATGTCTGCTATTATTGCAATCTTTTCCTTCCTGAAACGTAACAGAACACCAAGAAGAGAATTGTTAAGATCAGGCCCTGAGAGAAGTACATCATTGAGGGAGATTCCCAAGTACTGGGCACTGGAGTCAAAAACCACCCTGATGTTGTTGGGTTTTTGTGGATGATAAACGCCGAATGTGGGGAGGTACCAACACTCTTCTCCTTCTTTCAATGGTGGAGCTAACTCTGCATGTCCATTGGTGAATATCTTCTCCATGAAGGTCACATACTGGTTCTGCATCTCAGGTTTCCGTTCAAGAGTTCGCCGCAGAGATACAAACCGTTTGACTGCCTGCTCTTTATTATTAGGTAGTCGTTGTCGTGGTTCCCTGAATGGGAGTGGGGCAACCCAGTGGTTGCTTTCGCCTTTGTAAACATTCTTGTCCATTATATGTAGGAACACTGTATCTTCCAGAGATGGACCAGGCTTGTTGTCATTCTCTGTTTGGACAAATACTTGACTGCCGAGCATCTTTTCTGGCTTGGTGAATCTGCTAAGAGTTTTGTCACTTTCTTTAACATGAATGTGGCTTGTACAGGGTGGAAAAGTGGAATGACGATGTCTTTCCAGCACATTTGTCTTGTATGTGCTTATCACTGGCTTATGAACATCCCCAAGACAAACTTCTCCAATCACAACCCAACCTAAATCTAAACGTTGGGCAAAAGGGGCATTGTGTGGTCCATTAACCTGCTGCCTAACCTTGTGTGCTCTTAAAACATCCCTTCCAAGCAAAAGTAGGATTTCTGCATCTGGATCTAGTTCTGGAATCTGATCTGCCAAGTGACAAAGATGAGGCTGTTGTTGTACTGCGCTTGGTGTTGGAATTTCAGATCGGTTATTCGGAATCTCTGGACATTCGATGAGTGGCGGAAGTGTGATCTGAACCTTCCCATCCATTGATTCAATCTGAAATCCTTCTGCCCTTTTGCCAGATGTTTCAATCATACCTGAGCACGTTCGAAGGTGATATGTGAAGGGTTTGCTCTTTACTTTAAATTTTTCAAAAAACTCTGGTCTAGCTAAGGAGCGATTACTCTGGTCATCCAAGATGACATAAGTTTTGATTGCCATGTGCCTGGAATGACTGGTATAAACCTTTGCAAGGCATATTTTTGAACACGATCGCCCCAATGCATTTGGACCACAAACTTCTGTACAACTGTTCGAAATGATATCCTCACTGACTTGACCATCACCCTCCCCGCCATCGATCTGCTGGGGTGAAGGAACTTTGACTGACTTGGTGGGTGGCTCAGGATGCATGACTGTATCATGATTTAGACTGTTGCACTCAGAACATTTTAAGAAGGCTTTGCAATCTCGTGCAAAATGTGAGACAGAGGAGCAACACTTAAAACAAATTCCTTTCTCCTTCAGAAAGGCCATTCTGTCACTGACTGATTTATTCCTGAAAACCCTGCACTTCCTTAGAGGATGTGGCTTATTGTGTAATGGACAGGTCTTGCTGAGATCATCATTGGTTAAGACATCAGTTTTTGAAACCAAAACTGGTTTGTGTGAGTTAAAACTCTTACTCATTCCTCTCTCTGATTTGACAAATGCGACTGTGTTTCCTTGATTCATGAAACTTGGGTCATTTCTCTTCTTTGCTTCATAGCACACAAAATCAGAAAAATAGCCAAAAGGAGGGAATCGACCTTGATTCTGTTCTTTATACCACGAGCCCACAGAGATCCATTTCTCTTGTAGTGCAAATGGAAGTTTTTCAATAATTGGGCTGATTCCACGCGAAGTATCTAGGTATGCAAGTCCAGTAAGATATCCATCCTCTTTGGCTCCTTGGATTTCCATCAGTAAATCCCCAAGGTCTCGTAACCTGACGTTATCCTTAGCTGAGATTTTAGGGAAGCTTTCCAGTCTTTGAAACAGAGATCTTTCAATGATCTCTGGAGCAGCATAACACTCACGAAGTCTCTCCCATGCTTTGTTCAAAGCTGCCTGAGGATCTCCAATATGAACCGAACGTAGTCGCTTAACTTGTTCACTTGACTCTTTTCCAAGCCATTTAGTCATAAGGTCCAATTCCTGAGTTGCTGTGAGACGAACTTCACTAACAGCACTGTTAAACGAAGAGTACCAGGCTCGATAATTTTCAGGCTTATCATCAAATTGGTAAAGACCTGAACTGACAAGGTCGCGTCTGGCCAAAAACTCTGCTAATGGCTCTGACGTCAATATCCTGTTTACTGGTTCTCCATACCTGGCAGCCAATGGGACATAATTAGGACAAACAGGCTGGCTGTCTTTTTTGCTGTTAGCCTTTAAATGAGGTTTGGATGACAACACTGGTTCACAAGGTTCAACGTTTTCAGATTTCTCTGTTTTTATAGTGTGTGTCACTTTTGGAAGGTCATTAACATGTGAGTCAACATGCTGCGAAGGAGCTTGAACTGAATTTTTTAGTTCAATTTGAGACTTAACATACTCGCCGGTGCGCTCAATTTTCACTTTGTCCGAATCAGACATCCCCGTTTCATCCAAAACCTGAACTGCCTCAGCCTGTTCTAAGACTTGAGCTTCAGCTGCTGCTGCAGCAGCCTCTTTTTGAAACTTTAACATTTCCAGCTCTGTGTCAATTTGCACAGATTCCAGTTGACTTTGAGCATCTCTTTTAGCTTTTTCTGCCTCTTTGACAGCCTTCTCCAGTTTGAGTTTAGCTTCATGGCTTGCATATGAGGCTCTTACCTTGGCAGCCTCTGCTTTGGCTCTAGCACGAGCTACACTGGTTGAAGATTTTGACGTCTTCGTACTGGAGGACAAAGATGACCTGCTACTGGATGCCATTTTCCACTTGAAACCTTGAATCTTGCTTTTTCACTGTAGTGTTCTCATCCAAAAGTGTAACAACTCCGACTAAACACCGAGGTAAACCACAGCAAATCGATGAGAGGGAGACGCGTAGTAAGATTGAGCATTTACTGTTGACTTCCCCTTATCATAAGCTGGGTGAAAACTGTAAACAGAACAAATACACAAACAATACAAACTTATGGTTATGTGTCCAAAGAAACTTACAGCACATACATAAACTCTGCAGCTATATGCAATTCACTATGGATGGTTAAACAAGAATATCCGCCCCATAACTAAACATTAGCATCTTAACAAAATGATATCTGATACATCTTACACAACATGTCTTTTATCAGAAAATAACACTTACAGCATTGCTTCAACTTAATTTCTAGCGGATGGCACAGGATTAGATGCTGAAGACAAAACACATTCAGCCATGCTTGCCGCAGCTCACGGAGAAAACCGGAAATGATCAAACAGGAAGTTCGTTGCGAACAACACAGTAATCCTTCAAAATAAAAGCCTTCGAACTTATTGCAATAACAAATAACTTACAATGCCATTAACGCAATATCCTTAAAATATCAAAGAAAAAATGCTGTCAAGGCAGCACAACAACAAAGAATTAGACTTCGGTTCCACCTTGCTTTCAGTTAATATATTTTAAGAGCAATATACAAAAAGGTAAATGTTTCTTTTAAAGATAAATATACACTTTCAACAAAAGAGGAAGTCATGGTAGGATTGGTGCGAAAATGTGCACGGTATCATTCTGCGTACCCTGACTGTGAGGTAGCTTGGGGGAAGAAACTGTCTCTGTGGTGGCTGGTTTGCTAACAGCACTAACCTGAAGGTAAAAGTCTAAAGAGTTTGTATGAATCATGTCTGGGATTTGCAGAGATGTTAGCTTGAAGTCCTGGGTGGAGGGAAGGTCAGCCCTGATGATCCTCTCTGCAGACATAATTGTTTGTTCCAGTTTGGACCTGACCTGTTTTGCTGTTGAGCCAAACCACACAGTAATGGACGAACACTGGACAGACTGAAGTATGACAGTGTAGAAGATGACCAGCAGCAGGTTATACTTCTTGAATTGCCACAAGAAATACAGTCTGCTGCTGGGACTTTTTTTGAGCTCAAGTCTTTGGACGGGTGGTTCCTAGAAATTAGAACTGATCCACAGACGCTGTGTTGTTAAAGGTATAGTGAACAATATTTTTTCCGGAACAAAGGCCCAAGTCACTTTTGAATAACTGGACATGTGAAGACCGTTTTACCTGCTCTTCCGCTCCTCAGGGGGATTGTGTAAAATAATCTCTCAAATTCACTCTGATTGGCATGTGGGACAACCAACAGATAAGAAGATCTCCCTGGAACTCAAAGCCGAAAGACGGTGGTTACCTCTAAAGGGTAACCCACCACCAAATCAACATTCTTTTGCTAATAAAATGTTAACATAGTTATCTTACAGTGTTGTCTACATATCCTGGTCATCATTTTGTCAAATTACTGCTTATATGTTGAAATCCATTTTTTCATGTTTAAAATTGTCAGTGTCATGCTCTCCTAAGGTTCAGCGGGTGTCTTGCATTGCATTTCAAATCAGTATTGCTATTGGTTCAAATGTGTTTGTGACATCACCAGGAGAAACTGACGTGTCAGTAGCGCCGCTGCTGTGGGGAATGAAAGCGGCTCTGTCCCTCACACCTCAGTAGCGAGTTGGAGATTGAATAGTGAATTTTGCGGTCCTTCTATTGATTTTCAGGTTAGCAATGTATTAGCTTAGCATTCAGTTAGTTTATTATGCAATCATTTATCTTTTACTAGCAGCCTAGACCAAACCCAGCCCTCCTCCCCCCTGCATGGTTCCTGGTCCACATATTTCTCAAGTATGAAATTGGGCAGAGTAAGGCTCTGGTACAGCGGTGAGTTACACTTTAAGGATGGTGCGGGGAGGTAGTGTGTGGGGTGCTCTACGGAGCTCTACAGTCATTTCCACAGTCTTAAGTGGGTTTAGCTCCATGTGGCCAGCTGATCCACCTCCTGTCTGTGTGTAGACTGTGTGTAGGCGCCAGTGCTGATGGTTTCATGTCTGAGAAGACACTCCTCAGCCCGTCCACTGAAGCCGCGCAGTAAGCTGTTGATCCACAGACAAATGGAGTCCGGCATTTTGACTGGGTGAGCTTCTGGTGGAGGATGTCTTGGTTGGTGTTGCTGATCCAGTACAAAGATCTTGGCGTACGTTTGTGGCTGGTCAAAGTGGTGCAGAATAAATTGCAGTCCCACATTGACTGCTTCACCTAGCAGCCTGTTTGCCAGATGATTGAACACCAGTTACTCAAAGAATTTTATGACCACAGCTGTTAACGCTTACAGGCCTTTCGTCACTGAACCTTGTGATGGTGTGTTTCTTGAGGACCAGGATGATAGTGGGGCGTTTAAATCACAAGGGAACCTCAGAGTTCCAAAGAGTTATTGAAGATCTGAGAGAAGATGGAGGCCAATTGGTTAGTGCAAGCTCCCAGGCTTTGTAAAGTCCTGGAACTTTCCTGGTCTTTTGACAAAGAAAAAGCCTATTAACATTTTCCTGGAAGACCAGTCTGGGGAGGTAGGATTTGGCACAGGCTGATGTTCCTTTTCTTTATTGAAAAAACAAAAAATACACATAAACTCATTGCAATATCTGTGTATTAACTTACAACCTATTTCCTCTGGATGTGCATATGTGCAAATATTTCAGAAGCTGAACTTGATACTCTGCTCCCTGATACTCCAGGAGCTTGTCTGGCACTTTACACAGTAGTTGTCCCCTCATTCAGTTAGATTTCCTTGAAGCAGGTTGAGGTGCTGGGGTCACAGCTGCTGCCTTATCAGCTTGACCTGTTTCAAAACGGCAACATCATCAGAGGGAAAGAGCCTTGAAATGCCCGTTAGTGCTGAGCTTCGGATTTCCATTCACAGCCCTCTAAAAGCTTCACTTACTGCAACCTGATAACAGCTCCAGGTGTCTGGGTGACGTCCAAATAGCTGTCTTTAGTCTTCGCTGGGTTAGAGTTGTTCCGTTTGTGGAGCCAGTGCATTCAGCCCCCTTCCTTTGCCCTTTTTTTATTCCACTCTGTTCTTTCCTTTCCTTTACTTTGCTGTCCTTCCCTTCAACTCTTTTTCCCATTTCCTGTGAATCTTCTCTTCAATATATTTTGCTCTTTTCTTCTTAAATTAACAGGACGGCTCTCCATTGATAAACATGCTCCCTGAGTTACTTGTCAAAGACACTTCTGCCTGCAGAGTGTCTTTTCTGAGTACTTTTCAGTCTCAGTTAAACTGCAGGATGAGATGGGAGTCATATTTACTGAAGTCAGCAGTTTTATTATGGCTTGTATTGCTGTGGAAGCTGTGAGTTCCATATAATTTCTTTGTAATGCCACATCTCTTGGGATAGTTTGTATAAGATGAGGTAAAACCATTAAATTTCTTTTCCACCACCGTGTTCCATTCGTACATTATTCATGGCTGGGTCATTTTGGGTAAATTACTTTGGGGCATCCCTGTTCTCATATAGAACCTGCACATTGTGTGCATTGCACATCTTTTTGATCTCTGTCCAGCCCACAGGAGGTTTTGTTGCAGTACTGAGATTTTGAATTTGAGGCAATAAATCTTTGGTCACATGATGCTCACAACCTTTGTTCTTATATCACAGCCAAGGGGGCTGATGAGCTCCCTTTATATACCAGTGGAAAAGTTTGATTCTTGGATGAGGATTTAATTAGTTTGTTTAACAACAATGCATATTTACTAGGTGTACAATATTTTCACCTGCATTTTATGACAACGTTATCTTTTATTGTTGAAATATTCCATCAAATGTGTGTAATTTTCTTTTTGTTACTTTGCATTTTGTTGGTTTCCTGCCACAGACCTAGCTTTTGCATATTGTCAACACATTTTCGACAAGATTGAAGTCAAACTTTTGTGGACAACACAGAAGATTAATATCAGTCTGCTTTATCCATTAAAAAACTGTTTTGAAAGGTAGTTGTGAGCCCCATCCTCTGGGATGTTACCCATCTATGTTCAATTTGATGTCCTCTAACCCCGAATGTCACTGAGATAAAAGGAAATTGTTCAAAGGGGTTTAAGAACAACCCAGAAACCACCAAAGCTCAAGCCTGTTGAAGCTATTGGAGCACCAGTGTCTCCGTCCACAGAGAAGCAGGAATGAGAGGGTGTCGGCTAAGAAAGAAGCGCCTGCTCCAAAATTTACACTTTCAAGGTCAAAGTTTGGCTCTGTACGCATGGAGAATCCAAATGCCTTCTGAAAAAAGAAATGTTTTTATGCTCAAATAAAAAATAAAAAAAAAGATTGAGCAGTGTGGCCATAGTGATAATAGCTAATTATCTTTGAAGGAGTCAATAGCTATGTTTGCATGTACGTAAGTAATGGAAATAAAGGGCCGATAAAAGGGCAGAAAAAAAGGGCAGAATAAAAATGCTTCAGGTGGACAGGCCAGTCGGAATACCGTGATCAGATTAAGCTCAATCAAAATGAAATTGTATTTCGAATAAGACAGGTGACTTATGGCTCATTAATCCGAACAGCATCCATCTGAACACTTGTTCCGATCATGTAATTCGTCTGGCCACAATTATTTTATTCATATTAATGATTATATTAAATATTAAATTTTCTCTGTGAATAAAAAAAATATATTTAGCTTTCACTACATTGAGAAACCTTGTATACACTATATTGCCAAAACTATTCACTCACTTGCCTTCAATTCTACTGGGAAGGCTGTCCACAATGTTTTTTTAATGTGTTTATGGAATATTTTGACCATTCTTCCAGAAAAGCATTTGTGAGGTCACATACTGCTGTCGTATGACAAGCTCTGGTTTCAGTCTCTGCTCTAATTCATCCCAAAGGTGTTCTGTTGGGTTGAGGTCAGAACTCTGTACAGGCCAGTGAAGTTCATCCACACCAAACTCTACTATACATGTCCTTATGGACCATGCTTTGGTGCAGTCATGTTGCAGGACGAAGGGGCCATTGTCCAAGATGTCTTGGCATGCTGAAGCATTCAGAGTTCCTCTCAGTGGAACTAAGGGGCCAAACCCAGCTCCTGAAAAACACCCCCACATCGAGCTCCTGAAAGCGACCCATTCTTTCACGAATGTTTGTGAAAACAGTATGCATGCACAGGGGCTGGATTTTATGCACCAGTGACCATGGAAGTGATTGGAACACCTGATCCCAATAATTTGTATGGGTGAGCAAATACTTATGACCAATACACTTTATGTTTGAACGGTCTTTTATTTTGAAATTTCACATCAAATCTTAATGAGCTTTGTTGAGTAGCATCTGGTGGCGATCTACTGCCATGCTGAATCAAAAATGTTCACTGAAAACATAAGGGTTAATAGCAACATTGACATTAGTAGTTATTCAGGCTAAACAGTGACTGTAAGAAATTATATAAACTAACTAAAGTTGGTATGTGTAAAAAACAAGAATACACGTCAAACACATTGCTTTTATTTTGAAAAGCAATGTGTCAGGCATTAGTAACCACGTACGGGGCCCGTTCTTCGTACGTCGCTAACTCAGTTAGCTGGATTTGATTGTTGACGATTTGGCATGATCTTGGATCGTTCGGTTCTTCGAAACTCATCCTGGACTTGTTGTCATAGCAACATGTGCGCCGGCTTAAGCATGCTCGCGAGCAGGCTTATTTCATGTAAACAGGATTAGATCGCAGCTGTATAAGCGGAGGAGATGGGAAAGTCTGTCGTAGCCATGTCCATTTTTACGACAGCAACCTGTTGCGGAAGGTGCAAGAATAATTTCAGAGCTTTTTTAATTAATCGCGTATTGTGCAATAGACAGGATCCTTTAGCGCAGCGCGACAGTGTAATTATAGAGAGATTTTTCTTGGTGGCTGTTATAAACAAACACATCATTTAACAGTGGCTTTTAAAGAGGTAAAAGTGGTGTTAGAGCCATAAATAGAAAATATTTAAATTATTTGTATGATGGTTTGCTTTTTATTTTTATCATATTCAGTAAGAAGATTTGTTCAGGCCATTTTATTGTGAAGTTTAGTTTTATTTTGAAAGGCTTGCTTCCTTGTCGAGCCATATATTGTAAAACTATGGATGGGTTATCTAGACAAGGAGCAATACAGTTTTTTACCGTGTAAACTGTGTATGACTTGGAAATGGAAGAACTTTCCGAAATATTCTTGTACTTCACTTTTACTTGTCCCCGTGTTCTAATGGGTCCTGTGGAGGCTCTGACATAAAAGAACAAAGTAAATATGAAATTATTAAATGCCAAAATACATACTGTAGAAAGTGATAGAAACATCTACCATGGACAGTTTTTAAGCATTAATTTGTCTGCTGCTTTTTGCCAGCCCTCTCTCTCCTGGCTTTAACAGATTTTTAGGTGTTTTAATTAATGACTCAAATTCGGCATAGCCTTCCATTTAAAGCTCGTGTTCTGCTTGGGAGAAAAACTGTGGGCGTTCTTTGGCCACGCTGAACAGCCAATAGCAGCGCTGCTGATCAGTGTTTCTACTATCGATACATTTCCCCTTTTAAACAAACGCATGAACGCACAGTTATCTCAGATGACTCAATCCAGCCATACTAATCATAAACAACAGGTGTGTTTGAAGAACCCGATTAGCCGGATCAGGATTAGCCGGATGAAATCATCTTGGATGTGTCATTTGATCTCGGATGTTTTAAGCAACGTACGAAGAACGGACCCCAGGTATAAGAAGACAGGTGCACAGGTAAGGTGAGTTGACTAATTACTGGCAGCAGGTGGGGTTTATGTGGGCTAATTGACTGGTGGCTGAGCTGATTGGATAGTGGCTGGTAGGATGGTTTCTGATTCAAGTTCGGAAAAGCCCAAAATAAACAAACAACAACCTAAATCATGAGACTCTACATTTTATTATATTTCTTTTTCCTGATTTGTTTTGTGTGTCTTTTAAGCAACAACTACAAATTGCCCAATCTTGCTTTTCTTTTAATTTTGGTCAAGTTCAATAAATGAGTGCACCCAATTCTGCTCTTTAGTAAAAGCCATTGGAAGTTTGTGGTCCTATTTACTGTTGAATTAAATACAAATAAAAACGTAGCTGATAAAAGATGACTACTTTGTTTTGGAAATTATATTTTCCATTTTAGATTTGTCTGCATCTTTTTTTGGGGAAAATTGCACCCAAAACTAACTATACTGTAAAGTAACGAGATCCACTATACTGTTGGCCTATTAATCTGTAAGGAAAAGGGCACTTTATCGAATAAATCCCAATAAATAAACAAATTTATTCCGTCCTTCAAGACACCCTGGAGATAGCTTGTTGTCATAGCTGAGGCAGCTTAATGCTCCCGGTACGCCTTAGATGTGTGCTTTGTTTTAATCTTTCTTTCTAATTTTCAGACCACATCACATAGACTCAACTTAAATACCATCTCTTGCATAATTTTAACACTTTACAGATATGGAGGACTGACTCTGAAATATTAAAAAATAAAGATAGAAATACATTAATAAATACTCAATAAATATATAAGCATAAAATAAATAAAAAATACAGCAACTATATAAATGTAAGCAGCAATTAAATTATACAATGAAACATTAATGTTAATATTCTATATTTATTTCTCTTTTTAAAAATCATCTAATTTATTTATTTTTCATTAAAATTGTCAACTTTATTAATTACTTAAAGTTATATCTCTAAATTTATTTATTTATGTCTATGTTTTATTTTTTGTCTGTTTTATTCTTCCTTTGTATATTTTTACCCCATTTTTTTCTTCCACCCTATTTATTCATGCCTGTCCGTTTTCCATTTCTGTATGCATATCTGCCTAATTGTGCAAATGAGGTGGGGCAGTCTTAAGGGGAAAACTGCTGCTTATTGGTTGGTTAGCATCAGCCTTCCATAGCTAGAATCTAAACAGATTTGTTTCTTGCAATCATTCAATTGTTTGGGTGGTTAAATACTCATTGCATCTTGACTGTAACACATTCTTCAAAATTTCCATTAATCTTTGGTTAAAATCCTAAAAGGCACTTTGTTTAGGGCTTTTTAGGTTAACCTGACTGCCATGGCTGATACGAGGTGGGACAAACCTCCACAAAGCCTCTACTTAACTTGTACTCAGTGGTAAGCAAATTTCAGCCCTCACGGGTCAGCGTCCTGCATGTTTCAGATATTTCCCTGCTTTAATGCAGCTGATCAAATCAGTGAGTCATTAGCAGACTCCTGTAGAACTTCTTGGCAGCCTAAGGAGATAATTTATCAATTTAGATTCATTGTGTTAGAGCAGACACGTAGAAAACACGCAGGGCACCTGTCCCAGTGCACTGGAGTTCCTAACCTCAGATTTTCATTCATTAAATCAAGCCTTTGGAGAAACATTTATGGGATTTTTTTTTTTTTGCATCTCTTGTAAAATATCAGAGTTGGGAAATCAACGATGGACAAAAATTGCTTATTTACCATGCAATGTGTTAAATGTAAGGGAGGGGGAGAATGTCTGTTACACCTGAGATTTCTAAGGATTTTTGGAGTAATAACCATCTCATAAAACTCAATACAAAGACTAGAATCCAAAGCAAGCAATTTTGTCATGATATTAACAAAAAAACTTGATCCCAGAGCAATGCAACTCCTTAACTGACTCGGCATTTGGTTCCAGGACTTATTTTGGAGTTATATTTATATGCAAATAATACTCTGTATCTATCTGTCATGATTTAGGTTTTCGTTTGTTTATTTTGGACTTTTCTTGATCAGCCTTCACCTCTAAGCCATCATCCAATCCACTCAATCTCTCTCCAGCCACCACTTTGCTCTAGATCAGCTCCACCTGCTGCCAGTAATTACTGTCAACTCGGCTCACCTGTTCACCTGTCTACATATACCTGCCTCACCCAACTCATCCCTACCAGAATGTGTCTCATCTAGTGTCATGTCCTCTGCCTCTACTAGTTCCTGTGTGCTCAGAAGCTGGACTCTTCTGATAAAAGTTGCCTGTGTCTGCATGAGTTCCAGCCGCTCGATCTGCCCGTTCTGGTGGTTCCCTGATCCATGTCGCCTGTTCTGCTCATCCCTGCCAGCCTGCATCTGATCAATCTGCCTGCCTGCCTCACCTGCCACTATTCATCTTTTTCAATAAATCTTTTAAAACGTAACTCTGTGTTTGGCTGAATATTGAGTTCACCAGCATTATCCATTACACTATTTGGAGATAGAAAATAGCTTGTAATGAAAAGGATCAGCGCAGTGTTTCATTTTCCAACATTGCACTCACATTCCATAACATAACACTGATCCCAGGAATGTTGCATGTCTTATAATCCATTTCTGTGAAATAGTGAAACTTTAATGCCATAAGAAATACACATTTCCAACATGAATACACTTGAGGTTCCTGCAAATGCAAATGTTAAAAAGTTTTCCCCCTCTGAACTTGCAGAAGACTGGAATGTGTATGCCGGCCTGACCCAGTTTCTCCATTATCACAAAATGTTGAACATGCAAAAATGGAACGATGAACCTTAAAATGAGAAGATTCAGAATATCCCTGAGGCGTGTGGCTGGAATAAAATCTACCCAACCCAGGCAATCTGTATTCCAAGGAGGAAGACATTCAAGTCTTCTTCATATATTCATGTTTCACTCGTCCACCTGCTTTCGTTTCGCCTTTCCCGCTCTCGCCTCTTGGTTTCCTGTGTGAGTGGCTCTTGTCCCTACAGGCCCCCGGGCACATTAGGTAATGGAATCGGTTAGACAGAGAGCATGTGAGCGTCTTCTTACTAAAGAGACTGATACATTTGGATCGCTGCAAGTCATAACCTTCGAAAGGGTCATCATCTTACAACCGGGATGACGGCGTCAGAGAGCAGCTGATTTTAGGATAAAACCTGCAAGCAGACCACTTTGAATGAAATCTACCAATTCCTCCAGGAAGGGTGGTCAGCTGCTCAGCAATTCTGCCAGATTTCCTTTTTATTTATAACAAGTTAATTTGCATTTCCTAGCATTGTCAGGTAAGCATGACTCAAACTATTGTAGAAAGTTTTTGCTCTGTACTTTTGTGTTCTTTAAATGCATGTCCTTCAGTTTTATTTGCATTAGATTACGATGAGGCTTCTTAGTTCAGTTTAAAAATAATTGTTTCTTCCCAACTTTTATTGGAGCACTGTTTAATGATTAAACCAAATCAAAATACATATTGATCTCCTGTTTTAGTTTATAAAGGACAAAGCAACAAATTTATAGATTTTGTTTTTTTTTCTTCAGTTTGAATAGTTTATTGTTGTTTTTATTGTTGTTCATGCAGAGTTAAAATTAAGTCAGCAGTAATAAACAGCCGATGCCTTATGAATAGGCTCAGTCCAAGAATTGTATAGGACTACCAATACTGCATTTGAAAACTTCCTCAAAAAATGGTCAGTGCATTGTTCTCATGCTATGCAATGAAGAAATAAAAAACCCTGTAAAGGTAAAATACCTTTTACAGAGCCAGTAGTGTGACAGCATTTAAGTAATGACTCATGCGTAAGTTTTTTTTTTGAAAAGTAAAAAGATGATGCCGTCGATGCTCATTCACAAAAAAATGAGCCAGAACTCCAAAAATATCAATCTCCTCCTTCCAATTTCAGTCCACACACACACACACACACACACACACACACACACACACACACACACACACACACACACACACACACACACACACACACACACACACTCAGCAGAAATGTTGCTTCCTGTGGCGCCAGCTGTAGGTTTTTATGTGTATTTCTGCTGCTGTTTATTCCCCCCTTTCCTTCTCCCTTATCTAATGCCTTTCACTGCAGATGGTTCAACAAACAAACTGCAGCCATTTGATTCATGTTTCATAGAAGCAAGCCAATTACTGAAAACGAATTCTTTCATAAATTTCTGTGAGTGACGTAAATGAAAGCGTTTCGGAGCCCAGCTCTCTCTGCATCATAGCAATGCCTGTCTTGGGGTCCAATTTACAACAGGGTGTGCCGATGGAAGCATTAGGCTCGCTTGCCGCAGTAGGAGGGTGGTATCATGATTAATTTAGGCTTGTTTTGTTAGTGCAGGAAGCCACAGAAAAGCTCATTACAATCAGCTGGTTTTTGTCACAGTCTGGGCTCCCTCTCATCTCCCATAGAGAAGCGGGGCAATACAGCTTTCCTGAATATGCATTGATGATGATTGCATGATTTATGCATGAGCTTCGTGGCACCTTAAGACCATCTAGCCGAGCAGAAGTCCTTGAAACTCCGAAATTGGAGCTTTTCTCACTGTTCTTTAAATGTTTGTTTCAAGCACTCCCCTACATCAGTCACAGGCCACAGTGCAATGTGTGAAAACACAACTGAATAACTAGAAAGGAAAGATAACAGCAGCGTGTTTGCTTTAATATTTACCAAGTACTTGTGAAGAGCCATTAGGAAACATGATGTAAGCTGTCATGTTTTCTTGCAGACTGCGTTCAATCTTCACTTTGTTGCGTGTTTTCGTTTGACTTTGGGCTTTCAGCTGATCATTATATGCGCAATTAGGCCGTTATTATGGCATAATTGGAAGTAAAAAATGGCTTGGCTGGAAAAAAAAAAGAATCGAACCGGGACAATGATTGATGGTTCTATGGGAGTTGGCAGACTGATGTGTGCATTGACCTTCCAGTGAGCTGAGCTCATGTGGGTGTTGACCCTTTTATACATCCAGACAAGGCCTCCCAGATAGCCAGAGTGCGTGCCGCTGTTGCAGCCGGCCCAAGGGTGTTCCTGTTAGCGCTGATAGATGATGATGATGCACTTGGCTTACCACTCGTCCCACAAATGTTTCTGCACAGTTACCTCTTATCAACAACACCTGACTCTTGAGTAAAGCAGTGTAAAAGCAACGTTTCCGAATCATCTGCCGAAAGGTCAGAGGAGTTTGCAGTGGTAAAAAAAGATTTGCAATATAATGAGTAAACCTTTTTAGAAATCATTGAAATTATAAATGTCTATTTCTAAAGAAAAAGGGGTTTTCAATATTCAATTCAGCAAAAGACAGACAACTGTTTGTTTTGTACTAAACTTTATAGTTTATTGAATTCAGTATGAAGACAGTCGGACATAAAAAGGGAACTTTTTATGTCCGACTGTCCGAAAAAGCAGACACCTTAAAAGGATTTAAGGTGTTTGCTCTTTGACTTTTACAAACATTTTAACAAGAATAAACCACACGTAGTTTTATTTTGCCTCATAACAAACAGAGTCTAATTTAACTGTGTTCCTGCTTTCATGGGGGTTACACATGACACTACCCTTGAGGTTTGCTGCACTTCTGTGTGTCGCCGTCATTTTGTAGTCACAAGGTGAACTAATGAAAAATTCAGACTCCTTACCATGATGTGGCATTCACTGAATATACGAAAAATAGCAAACTGAGCAAACATAAGTATCCTTTTTATAGGTGTCCTGTGGGTTAAGAAAAATTGTTTTGCTTTGAAAAGTTTAACTAAAACTTAAAGCGAGACGTGACATGTCTGATATAAATCAAAACAGAGCAGTTGCTTTGCTTATTTTATACCTAAACGATTTTGTCAGAGCTAAATTTGTAAGATGATATAGATGAAACAGCGCAAACATTGTAATTTTCACCTTTTGCTGTATTTAAAATACCAAACTTTGCTGTATTTTAGAGGAACTTGTATGTGATATTCCAACACCTAGTAGTGCGTAATTGTGAAGAGGAAGAGAAATGTTACATGATTTCTAATCATTTTTTAAAACAAATGAATATCTGAATAAGCCCAATGGGGATAAGCGTGTATAGATAATGGATGGATGGATGGATGGATGAATATCTGAATAGAGTGGCAGGCATTTATATTTATCCCCCTTTACTTTACTTAAATAAAATCCAGTTCAACTAACTGCCTACAGCTCATTGGTTAATGAAATTATATTTCACGTCCTTGAAATATAATTACAATATAAATGCAGCTGTTCCCCAGGCATTTGTGAGAAAATAAATGGATTATATGTGAACTCCAACAATCTGGCCTTCATGGAAGATTGACAAGAAGAAATCCATGGTTGAAAGAAAACCACAAGCAGCTTACCATAAACTAACAAGACACAGCAAATATCCATCCATCCATTTTCCAACACGCTTATTCCTGTTGGGGTTGTGAGGGGTGCTGGTGTCTATCTCCAGGGTGAGAGGCGGGGTGCACCCTGGACAGGTCGCCAGTCTGTCGCAGGGCTACGCAGTAACAAACAGGACAAACAACCATTCACACACACACTCACACCTAAGGACAATTTAGAGAGACCAATTAACCTAACAGTCACGTTTTTTGGACTGTGGGAGGAAGCCAGAGTACCAGGAGAGAACCCACACATGCACAGGGAGAACATGCAAACTCCATGCAGAAAGACCCAGGGCAGGACTTGAACCCAGGACCTTCTTGCTGCAAGGCAACAGTGCTACCCACTGTTCCACTGTGCAGCCGCACAGGAAATATATTAAAGAAATTCCAACTTTTCAGCCATACAAAGCCTTAGAGCCTTTGTGTGCCATTAAACTAATATGGTTCTTGAACCTAAACGCACCATCTCCAAGGTGAAGCATTGTGGTGCCAGCATCATACTGAGAGGATGATTTTCTTCAGCAGGGATGCTGGTCAGAAGTGGTGGAAAGACGGCTCGATGTAAATAAAGATTCTCTACAACACGGATATAGGTAGAAATTCACCTTCCAGCAGGACAGCAGCCATAAACATACATCCAGAGCTACTACAGTTCAAATCAAAGCATATTCAAGTGTGTTAGAAAAACTGCATGTCAAAGTCCAGACATCAATCTTATTGAGTATCAGTGGTAAGATGTAAAATTTGCTGTAGATGCTCTCCATTCAGTCTGGCTGAGCTTGAGCTATTTAGCAAAAAGGAATGGGCCTATATGCAGTCTCCAGATGTGCAAATCTGATCCGGACTCTAAAGGGTTTGGTGAAAGGTATCTGAAGAGAGGTTGACTCAGGATAGCCGAATACAGATCCATGCCACACTTTTCAGAATTTCTTTCGTAAACAGATTTTCGAAACAATGTATCTTCTGCCTTCAGCGTCACAATTGTGAACTACTTTGTGTTGGTCTATGGCTGACAATCCCAGGAAAAACACACTGACGTTTCTGCTTGTAATCTCACAGAGTTGGGCGGAGGGGGGTTTAGTTCAGCTACAGTGTCTTCATGCTGTTGTTGAAGTCTGCTACTTCTGCCGAAATCTGAGCAGAAAGCCTGAGAGGTAAGATCACATGAGAAGCCTCATGGTGTGATGCGGGCGAATGAAATCTTGCATGAAAGCAACACAACTTCCTCGCTTCAGTTTGATTTATAATTGACGCGTCGCCACCTATTCTGTTTGAGGTGTTACAGCAGAGACAGACCCTGCACCTCTAGCTTCACTTCCTAAAACAGAGGGGTGCTGAATTGAGACACAAGAGTTTTCATGCTTTCATATATTTGACCCGACGTTCATACACACAAAATACTTTTATAATGATTGGAGTTAAACCTTTCTTTTTAAAGTCACAAATTTCATATTTTATGCGTGGAAAACCTGAATTTCCCCAGCAAGGAGACAAAATTTCCACTTATCAAAGCTAAACACACATAGACGCGACACAATATCGTTATATAGGAAACATCCTTTTAATATGGCTTTAATTATGCATTTAATTGATCCACAAAATAGGGTTTCTCGAGGGGTTCAAAAGGTAACCTGAGCATGGGTTCAACAAAAACACACACACTCATAATTAAATTGAAGGCATTTACAGTGAAGGAAAAAAGGCTGAATTTGGAAAACGACAGCAATGATGAATGTTACACCTTGTTAGAGCTTGATGTGCAACTGCGTTTAGAAACAAACACTGTTTAATAGTACAACACCCTCAAAATCACTCGTGACGGCCCATGAACCGACGTCCAAACAGAGCCGGAAGCCCACTGTGTAATATGCGGTCGTAAATATGCTGGCTTCTCTGGGTTTGAGCTCATTTGGACCGACAATGTAATTGCTTTTACACTAATATGCCTAAATAGGCACCCGGCTCTGCTTTCAGCGAGATTATATTTACTAGATGATGTTTATGGCTCCAAAATTGAGACGGTCTCATGCTGTGTTCCAGCTGCCTCGAACGTTGGAACTTGGATCTGGGGTTTGTCTGTGTTCCAGTGACAGAAGAACTGGAGAACCAGTAGAGGGGTGTTAATTAATCACGCTGTCATTGCTCTTACAGGCTAACAAGATATTCCAGAGTTTCTCATTTAGTACGCTGTGTCAACAAAGAGTGCAGCCCGTGAAAATTATTTCATGAAATACTTTACGGTGTCACCTCTGCCCAAATAGATATAATAGATATATTACCGCAACTATCACCACCTTTAAAGCTCAAGGCAGCCATGTTGGATTTTGAGAAACCTCTAACTTTTCAACTTGTAACCCAGAATTTTGTGATCATTAGCTTGTCCTAAATAAAAATAATGCCAAGATGGTCATTTGAAAAAAAAAATGTGTACCAATAAAATTTAGTAAAGTATACAGGACAGAAGCGATGTGGTTCTAAATGAACACTAGTTTGTTGGTTAAAGAGGAAGAGGAAGGACAAACAAACCTTTTTTATTTCACAACCTGCCACCTTGAACCACAACACCATGTTCCAGTTTTACTGGTTTTCTCTCTTTTAACTGCTGGAGCACTTCTCCACAGAGAGTTTTACTTCCCAGAAACAACCTTCACTTTAATTGGAGTAATGCAGTCAATGGTGTCTGAAACTCTAGACTGAAAATGATCTACTAGTTCATCTACTGAGTTACAGGACAAAGCGGAAATAGAAGACTAAGCTTGATTAAAGGTTTCAGTGGCATCATTCGTAAAGATGTGTTTTCTTATGATGCCCCTTAGGCTAAACGAGTCATTGGAAATTATGCTTTCAAAGGTAACAGGAAAGTGATCAGATGGGGCAACATCAGTTGAACTTGGAAATGTTTAGACCCTTAGTAATAATCAAGTCTAAAACATGTCCCTGTTTGTGTGTTGCTTTTTTAACATGTTGGGTTAAACCCAAATTTAAGTGTGTCACACAGTTTTTTGCACCTCTGTCTTCAGGTTGTCAACTAGAGAGTTAAAATCTCCCAAAATAATTAAACAATCATGATCAACACATATCACAAAAGTTAGATTTGGACTTAGGAGGCCTGTAAACATTCAAGAACACAATTCGCACCGGGCTTCAGAGTGTCATGGGGATCAACATGCTACATAAATTTGGGTTAATTCTTGACCAATTTTGCTTTTGCTCAACCCTGCACTGAGTCCAGATATTTCAGTAACTGTCTCACGGTACTGGGTGCGTGACAATATAACCCACCTGAATGCAGTTCAGGTAGTGTAGTTTGTATCCTCCCATGCCTCTCCAGGTGATCGATGAAAGGTGCTGCCACCTCCAACAGATCAGAATCATTCCTCCTCCTTTACAACCTCATGGGTTTAAAGTTCCTTCTCAGTGGAGGCGTGCTTATCACAACACTGTCCAAGCTGCTGGATAACAGTGAAAACCCCTCCATGGCTCAATTCAAGCATGAGATAAAACTTAATAAGTTGCGATGCACAAGACTTTTTCTTTGTCGCTTATCTGCATGGTTCTCACGCCCTATTTTATAAGGTACACATGTATTGTTTTCTAACAATTAAATCAACTATGTGTTAATGTGAACATATTGATATAAAAACATGTTTTTTATGTTTGTACAATATATTGTGTTGCTTACTTTGTTCCTAAAAGATTCTAACATATTTTTGATGTTAGAATAATACATTTGCTATGGGTTTCCTTAGATAGGAAACTTCTTGACCGATCTGTCTGTATGATTTGATTGAATTTGACTTCGTAAAGTGCCTGGAAATGACGTGTGTTGTGAATTGGTGCTATATAAATAAAACTGAATTGAATTGAATGTTTGCTCAGTAAAATGATAACATTCATTCAATATGAGTACTACTTTGTAAGAATCTAAAATAATTTTGTTATAATGTTGGAAATATATACATAACAATAAGGTGACATTATATTGTTCAATCATGAAAACATATTATACATTATAGTAAATAAACATAAATAACACTATAGTATATTTTACAAAAATGAAAATTATATAGTTTGAACAATACAATACAATAAGTTACAAAGTGATATGATATATCTATCTATATCTATATCTATCTATCTATCTATCTATCTATCTATCTATCTATCTATCTATCTATCTATATACATATATATATATATATATATATATATATATATATATATATATATATATATATATATGTATAATTTTTTTGGCTGGGTGGCGCTCTATATTAGTGTATGTATATCATCAGCGCGGTTCTGTAGTAAATGTCAGCGTGGCTGACATCAATCTTGGCCTCTAAGTAAGTCAATTAGCTTGACTCAAAGAGTCTTATGTCATGTCTTGGGTTGTGCTCGTTAAATGAATGAACAAACAGCACTGTCACTGATGGATCACTGGACATAGATCATTGCGGCTGACGGCTCACTCCCAGCTTTGACAAAAGAACTGATAAAAGCTTTTCAAAAAAGTTCCACCGCCGATGGTTTCGCTTCGATCTGACGTGGAGGTTGTGTCAGTCGGCCGGTTAGCAGCAACACAAAAAGATTTCAAGCCAATCTTCGTGTCCACAATTTCTCTTCTCACGGCTCTCACTTTCTCTGCCACCTCTTTACCCCCTCCCACTCCTACGGTGTTCTCTAACTTTCTTCTTTCCCTACACACGCGCTCCCTCTCTTATCCCTCGACGCTGAGCCAGATCTCTTCTATATTCCTTTTGCTCAGATCTGTGTGCTGAGACAGACTTATTTAACAAGCTCCTGGCGGGCTGGGCGGTGGATGTGGCAGCTGTGCAATCGAGGCTGATGTGGCCCTTCCAACCACAGGAGAGTAAATCCCTGGGAGGGGGTCTCCAGATGGGCTCGGTTTGAGGCGGTTCACCTCTGGTTCTCCTAGATGAACGGCATACGGGATAATACTGCATATCTGAATGCCTAATGAGGACTGAGTGTAATTAATTACGGGTATGCATTTTGGTGCGTACTTACACGGCGCACCTGATGCCTTTCCGTCAGCTGGTGGATCATTTTAATTCTCCGGTTGATGATTTCAGTGCGGTGAAAAGGTTTTTGCCCTCTTCTCTGTCACGCATGTGTCAGATAAAAACCTGGAAAAGTGGCTGTGTCACCTTTGGCAGGAACACTTGCTGAATCGTCCTGCCATAGCACGTCAACTGGAAAAACCTGGACATTGAGAACGCCACTCCAAAACTTTTGTCACGGTAAGCTACAGCACAAGTGTCCTTGAGTTTAAGGTCACAAACCAAAGGGCCAGTGGGCAGTTCTTCTTTAGGATATTCTGCTAGAGTTTAAGTTATAAAGGCACACAGCCACCACCAGGTTTTATCATCAGTATGATGTATTTCTTTATTTTTTTGCTGAAATGCTGTGCTAGTTTCCTGTAAGATACAACAAGATGATACGTTTTTTTTTAGCAAATATGCGATGGGCCTTCAAGATCTTTTCGGCCTCGCAACTTTCCTATGGATGCTATTTTTGCCCTGTCTCTTTCTTTTTGTTGAATCGTGACCACTGACCCTAGCTGAGGTGAGTGATATCCTGGAGGCTCATTATTACATCCTTGCACTACTGGGAAGGTTCCTCGCTGCTCTTTATTTTCTCATTTACAGATCAGGACGTTCACTGCGGTTTAATGGAGAGCAAAACCGTAAAAAAGGGCTTTGTAACCCTTTCTAGATAATTTAGTTTGATTTATTTATTTGAATCAGAAATGCACCCTAAACGGGACATATCATGCTCTTAAGTTCTTCCTTTTCAAATAAAGTGGAACTGCAATGATTTATTTGAATTCCTCGTCACTGTTGCTCCACAGCCCCTATTTTACCCCTGTTCTGAGGTGCATCTAAGAGCAACTTGTTTTGGTGCTGTTTCTTTAAGTATAAAGGAACTACCCTCCCCCCCCCCCAGCTCACAGAGTCCAGCCCCACCTGTTCAGACATTTTTGTATTATGCTGGTGAAGTGTAATGATCACCAGCATAACACCAACCAGACATTTTCACCTATCTTCTTGTATCTTCAGCATTCTTCACCTTGAACTACAAAATCGCAGTGTAAAATAAAAATGGCAGCAAATAGTGCGATATAATTGTGCACAAACAATACCAGGGAATAGAGAACAGATTGAAAAAAAAAATGTGACTGAAACAAAAAGACTACCTTCAACCTTTCTCCTACAGACTCCAAGTACACAACATGCATTTTAAGGGCTAAAAACGTTGATTTTGCATTATATGTCCCCAACAATAGAATAAGTAATAGTTAGATGCTAGAGTTAAAAACAAATAAATGTAATGACTCTAAGGAGATAAACACATAGATACATTAATACCCCCCCCCCCCCACACCCACACACACACACACAGTGACTGGTGCTGAGTAACTGATAGACCTAAATCACTACCATCTGTTCTCGAGTATGTTTTTATCGGTTCACAAAGTGACTTGCTTCATGTTATCAGACCGGTTCTCTTTATTCTTATTCCTACATGGCTGTCTCTTTGGAGCTAGGGAAATAGAACTCGGGTACCCAGGGAAATGTAGCTAATCACAGTTGCTTCATGATATAACACGTGGGGAGGTTTCGTTTTCACGCCGAGCCAAGGTGGTTGCTTTGGGTAGCTATTCCCTTAATAAATTACAACATTTATTAATGCATTTTGCATTTACTCAGGTTACCTTTGTCTGAAACTAACATTTCCTTGATGATCTCTAGAAGAAGAAACCTCTAAGGAGGGCACAACGTGTTTCACAGCACTGTTGATTTAAAAAGAGTTCATATTGTCGGCACAAGAGAGTCTGACCATTGTCGCCGCCCATTAACATTTTCTTTGACAGATCCTTTGATATATAGCTTCTTCCTCTCTCCTTGCACAAGCTGCTGGTATTCTCCCCGCGTGCCGCGTGCTGACACTGCTTTCTTCTGCATCCCATTGATTCAGGAGCGCTGAGTGATAGATGGGTTTAATAAAGAAAGGTGCAGTCCTCCCCAAATAAATGAGCAAACGCAGGATTTATTAACAACATCTGCATTTTAGATGGAAGTAAACAGGCCTTGAGCCGAGAAACCTGATACTTCCCGGGCAACATGAAATCTGGGTCAGTGCATTTGGGGATGCATTGAATTGTGCAAGGGAACACTCATTCATGATTATTTTACATGAGCTTTTCTCTCATTGCATTTTCTTTTCTTCTGCCTGTGATTGTCTCCCATCCTCACATCTCATGCAGCTCATCTTTGTCCTTCAGGAAGAACAGACCGCGAGTTGGCTCCGGTCTTCTTCGGAGCTCCCTACTCTTATCTTTTGTCTCTCGCCTCTCATTCTAACAGAAGTTCTCTCTTTTGAAGTCGCAGAGCAGTCTCCCTTTGAACCAAAGTGCTCATCGCTGGTTTGTCATTACATATATTGTCCTTTTTGCCGCAAACAGCGGCACATTAATTTGTCCTCTCCTTTTTTTTCTTGCCATGCCAGTGCCACAGGCTGCTTAGCGGTTTTGATTTATCCGTGCACAGTGCCAGCAGAGCTAAATCTCTACTCCCGCTTGGCGCCGAAACAGTGGTGTGCATGGTTTAATTTCAGCCCGTGCTGCCGTGATAATGCAGGCCTGTTTGCCAGTGATTGGTCTAATTAATAGGCTCATAGATGATCCGCGCCCGTCTCTAACAGTCGCAAAGGACGAAGGTGGAGAAAAGGGGAGGAGGAGGGGGGGGGGGGGCAGATAGAAAGAGCTGTTTGACCTGTGAATTTTGGGAGCCCTTTTTAAAACACGGTCTCTTCACACGTTTTAACGTTTCACAGACACAAGGTGGGGAAAACTGCATGCACATTTTCCCTAAGCCTGTTTGTTTTAAGTGGCGCCTTAGTAGGTATTACATGCACACTTAGCAGGTCTTCTACAGTAAACATGCACATTTTTACTCTTCGCTGCCCACTGTTCCCTGGAAATCTGATATCCGGCATTGTTTACAAAGAACCACAGCAACCGCCTCTCTCTCTCTTTTTCTGTGCAGATGACCCACGGAAGCTGTGTGCAATGAACGTTAATGTGATAGCCATCCCTCTGAGCAATTACTGACTGAGCCGTGACTAAATGAAAAAAATATTGTGTTTGCCACACATCCATTAGTCAACTATATGCCTCACAACGGGGGAGTGCTGTTTGTCTGCAGACCGTTGACAATGATGTATGGCTATATGGTACAGCAACTGGGCAATTTATCCCTAAACCTTAACTCTGTAATCTAGGATTCAGGTTCCAACACCAACTGTGAAGTAATCGATTTGTGCTTATTTGTCACAAGCGTCTTTTCCTCGTTCTGTTCAATGCCAAAGTTGGACGCTAGGAAATCTATTCAAAGAAAGAGAAGAACTTAAAAATGAATATTGGTGAAGAGCTCGTCCAGATTCTTGAAAGGATTTTGCTTGACGACCCTATCACGAATATTGATGCAGCGATTAATGCAAAAAGGAGGCAAGTATTGAGTGACTAGAAATGGGGATACTTTTCAGCAGCTTGATGTTTCAGTTTCAAATATTAATTTATTGATCTTTTTTTTAGCATTTCAATTTTCTGAGTTGCTGGATTTTGGGTTTTCATCACCTGATCATCAAAATTACAAGAAATAAAGGCTTGAAATATTTCACTCTATGTATAATGAATCTATTTAATATATGAGTTTCACTTTTTCTAAAATGAGTGACAAAAGCTTTTTTAATAAATTCTAACTTTCTGAGCTGTACTTTTATCCTAAAGTCTGGGGTTCTCAGATGAAGTTGAGGCTCACTGGACCAGGAAACATTTTTAATGTTTAGTTTAGGTGAGTTTGTGTGAGTTGTAGCGTCTGTTTCCTTGTCTTAGCTGACAGGAGTGACACCAGGTGTGGTCTACTGCTGCCATAGTCCATCTGAGTCAAAGTTCAACGTCTTTTACATGAATCTGAGATATTCTCCGTACTTTTGATTTTACCAACTCCTTATTGAAGCTACTGTTTGGTGTCGCTTATTTCAAACCAGTCGGCCACTTGACCTACCACCTGACCTACGTTATCAAGGCATTTTCATTTAAACAACTGCCACTGACTGGATTTTTTTTTTTTTTTTTTTTTTCCAGATGGAATCACACAGACTAGTCACCACGACCATGCTATGTTTAATGAGTCTGAGCTTTAGTAAGATGTCTTCAGCAGCTCTGGAGACCCAAAGGCATAGACTTGCTCCCAGTTTAAGCCTTTGAACAAATGTACTAAATACGGTTTATGGTGAGTGGCTGTTTGGTCGAAAGACGCAGTTTAATTGTTTTTCATTTCACGCAGAAGGTGAAATGTCATAATGCCAGTTTGGATGAATAAACAGGAAGTTTTGAGATTAAAATACAACATGACTACCCCATGGTTGTTTGATTTGGCATGAGAGCACCATTAAGTCAACGTTTTTTTAAAAGCGATGTTGCAGCTTCGGTTCTAAATGAGAAGCTACTTTTTCTTTGTTGTTTGTTTCAGAGTTCTTAAAATATTCGAGTCTTTATTTAAGATTGAGTTTTCTTTTTGAACAACTGATCTGATGTCTTTTTTTTTACTTAACTCATGGTTAAGAACAAAACTCTAAGAAATACTAATGGTGACCCCATCAACACCAGTACTTTTGTAATTAAAGAACCTTCTATCAGGATTAAGCTTGCCGGACACTCTGCACTGTCTGACGTGCCGGCTTGTTATTCTTTATATACTCAGGGCTTAGACTATTCATGAAGCTTGCTCTATAAATTATTTTTGTGCCTGATGCCTAATTTAGTTTTATCTTCATCACAGAAGCACATCCATGTTTTACATACGATACTCTTCGGCATGCCAAGTCTAACAACTGTTTTCATGTTTGGAAGTTCATCTTTGGAAAGTGAGGCTAAATCAGTGTGACAAAGCATGTTGATTTAACTCAACATGCTTTGGAAATGGTTTTCAGGTGTTGGGAAAAAAATATCTGAAAAACTCATTTTGATTGAGCAAGTATTTTAGTATTGCTTTGGGACAGAAGTTTCTTTTCTTCTCGTAATATAGTACGTTTTTTTGTTAAAGTAAGACAAAAACCAGGTTTGTTTCCCAATCAGAATTTTTATTTAGTATTTTCAGACATGCACTAGATTTATATGACTGACCAGTGAGCATTTTTTGCTTTCAAAAGCCCAATACTCTTCATAAAACAAACATGTAATATTTCACTAATGTATGACTTACATTTCAATATATGTCAAACGTAAATATCATACTCAAACATGTTTCAAAACAGGTTTCAATGTTTCATAAGAGTTTATGACCTGAGCAAGTTATTTAAGTCTATAATGTATATAAGTAGGCTGCACAGTGGGGCAGTGGGTAGCACTGTTGCCTTGCAGCAAGAAGGTTCTGGGTTCAAATCCAACCCTGGGTCTTTCTGCATTGAGTTTGCATGTTCTCCCTGTGCATGCCTGGGTTCTCTCCGGGTACTCCGGCAAACTCCCACAGTCATAAAACATGACTGTTAGGATAATTTGTCTCTCTAAATTCTCCCTAGGTGTGAGTGTGTGCGTGAATGGTTGTTTGTCCTGTTTGCCTCTCTGTGTTGCCCTGCGACAGACTGATGACCTGTCCAGGGTGTACCCCACCTCTCGCCCAGTGAACGCTGGAGATAGGCACCAGCAACCCCCACGACCCCATGAGGGACTAAGCGGGTTAGAAAATTGATGGATGGATGTATATAAGTAGGACATTTAAGTAGAGGACAAAGCCTAACAACTTTTGAATGTTTATGAAAGTCTAAGTTGTACCTCAGCTTCAAGCTTTAAGAAACATCTAAATAGGATCACCAGGTTGTTTAAACACTTGCCCTTTGTTTGTTTGCAATTGTGTTTTCTTCTGTTTCCCTGTATGCAGATGCACATGCATACCAAACATATATTCAGTATGAAGTGGCTATGGACTTAAACCACGAGGTGTGCACATCCTGTTTATACAAGGATAAACAGTTTTGCTATGGTAATGTCATTCTTTGAAAAATAAAATAGCATGATTGCAACCTCCAAAAAAGTTTCACAAACTCTGATGAACGTCAGCAAATGTACAATCATCAGTATCATATGCTGAGGTATCTCAAAATGGCTAATATTTTGTTTAAGTCCTGTCATTAAAACCTCAATATGAGTTTTTTTTTTTGCCCACCTTGCAGAAATCTGTTGAAACACTGCAGTCACAGTATGTTGATCCATACACAATGTACTCCCTGTGTGAATCTTCTTTGGCTGCCATTCCTGCTGGTAGTCTCCTCCAAAGCAACATCTACCATTTAGTACAGAGACAACATCAAGCATTGCCCATTTCAAGGCAGCACCAGTATAAACACAAGCTGCGTAACTTCCTACTGCAGCCACGATCAGCAAGTGTCCACATCCCAGAATGACCTCGTCTCTAATGACTTGCATCAACCCTTGCAAAGAAAAAAAAGTCTAAATAAATAATAAATCTGTCACATGTAGCCTTACATGAATGTTCGCGAGTGATCAGGGTGAATTTAATGAAGGCGGAAGAGGATAAGGAAGCTAAATGAGCTACAACAAAAAATAAATCATCTTTGGTAATCACCTGTGTAGTAGAGTGGGTGGGTAACACAAGCAGACCATCATGGTTTCCTACCTGGGCATTGTAGAAAGTCTGCAATCCATGAGGATTACAGTGCTGAAAATCTCTAAACACCCGCCTTCTTTGTCTTTAGCAGCGCAAACACACGCTGCCTGCATTCGTTGGGGCCAATAAGTTCAACCACAGCAATAAGTTCAACCACAGCAACCACATGCAAACTCTGTAACATTCTGAAAGATCAAATGGTAATATTTCTGTTCATATAGGCAACTTTCTCTGTGGTAAAATGACAAATAAAAACATGTGGGTCTGTTGATGATAAGAAACAAAACAGTTTAGTTGGTTCTGGATACAATGGCATATTAGCAGATATATACGGCCTGTTCTTTTGGAAGGCCCTTGTTAAAATTGTTGCTGTTTTCTCAGCTTCCTCATCCCAGTTTGTACACAAAGTTTTGTTGGTTGAGGCAACCAGCTGTATTAATCCTGCCAACCAGCTGCAACTTCTCAATTTACTCAAGTGTAATTTGTATACCCGGTGCAACAGCACATGCGTTCCTGTGCTTTCCCAGGTCTTGTAGCTGTTTGAAAATTATTCTGGTGGACTGACGATGAGCTCATCTGCTAAAACCAGTTTAGTCCACGCTTGGCGGACTTAAGGGCAATGCACATCGGGAGTGCTGAGACGCGGCACATCAATAGACCCGTGTCAACTGGTGCTTTTAACACACATCAGGAACGTCACACAGAAGTGCACCGAGAGAGAACAGATTATTGGACTTCAATCAATGATGCTTTTATCAAAAGCGTCAGTGGCCCCGAACAGAGCAGAGTTGGAAAGAATCACTCGGAATGTTGGCTGCAAAGGTGTGGTTTGTGTTATGTGCTTTGCCCTTTAGGGAGGATTGACAGGCAGCTGATTGATAAAACAACATTGTTTTTTTCTGCAGTTATGAAGCTGAGAAATATAAGCTGTGCATATAAGCATTTGCACATTGGGTTGTTTTGAGGAGCTAAAAGCAGTCAAAACATGGGATCTGTGTAGGTGTCAGCCTTCTGGGGATTTTCTTTTTCCCTTTTTCAAGGAAAAACTGCGACACGTCATCTTTCTACCACACATAAGGTAACTATAACTTTACAGAATCTCACATTTTCTAACTATCCTTTCTGGGTTGGAAACATGCAAGAACCCCTAAAATAACACAATATGATAAGCCTTTTCTGTGTAGATGGTAATAGATAAAACGATGTATAATGTTAAGTTCCTAACTGTCTCAAACTACATTTTAGCACTTCCCACAGCAACCAGGTCACACAAAATACAGTTTATTAAACATAATAACTCATAAATCTTTGACAATCTAGGACATAATTCAATTTCTAAAGTTAGATGCAAATGTGTTTTGTGACCAATATAGGATTTTGAACAATATAAACTTTGTGTCTGTAAGTTGACATAATTTAAAGAGCCCAGGATATGTTTCACATTAATCTAGTATTAAACTGTTTATTAATGCAAAGTTGCTGAAAATAACTTCTGTGCTTTAAACTGTATGCTGGCAATCAACGCGCTAAAATAAACAGCCCACTTCTTCTCGTTCCTTATGTTTCTAGTGTTATTTTAAAAATAAATACCAACCACATTCAGCACCAATGTCTAATAATGCCCGTACTGTCCGAAGCCAAATATCACACTGCAATAGGTGTGAAAAAACAGTAATAAAAAAAAAACATTAACACTGTCCAGATGACAAAAATTATCACTTTAAAGATGCCAGACATATCGCTGATATATTGGATTAAAACACGTACTCCAACTTAAAGGACATTTTATTTTCGGCATTAATACAGTTATCTATAGAAGTGAAACAAGTACAGCACAATGGATCAAAACTTCAAAAGTGCCAGATCCATGTTCCTGTCAAGAGGTGTATGTATTTCATGGGTTTTCATGTGAGATAAAAATACCATACCTGGGTTTGATCAGGATCCACATACAGAGACAAGGAAATGGTGAATAAATCAGTTTAATAGCATAACTCAAAAGACAGGAACAGTCTGGCATGAGCAGCCAGAGCAAAAACAGAAGATCTGGCGAAAGGGTAACTGAACCAAGAAGTATTTATACTGGGGACTTTGATTACTAAAAGCTATGTAGTAATTGAACAGATGAGGACCAGCTGGGGGACTAAAGGAAAGGAGTAATACTAGTTAACCACTGAAACATAAGATACCACAAAACAGATCGAATTACCAAACAAAGCTCAGAATCCTACAGATCATGACAAAAAAATGTGCACCACTGCGTAAAGTCCTTTGCCATCCTAACGTCTCTGCTACATATCTGGGATCAGCATCATTGTGCATGCCAGAGCTGCCGGCGCAGAGTTGCTCGGGGGAGTTTGAGAGCGCAGCGGCAAGTTAGCAAAAGCTGTTGGGGCGCTGCTGTAAATGATTCATGTTGTACAGGCGGGCACGTTCCTGTCTGCGTGGATTTTAAAGCAGCAGCTGAGTGATGTCCTTTAACTCAAGGTCTGGAGTCCCTGAGTGGATATTACACCTCAGGTCGGTCCTATTAATGAGGAAGAGGTGATTTTCCTCCCCGTCTCAAATGTTGTTCACATATGTTTTCGGGAGAATTTGGATGAAATGTGTCATTGGAGGGCCATTAGTCCAGGGTTGATCAAGCCGCTGCAAAGCTGGTGGTAATTTGCCCGGGGACAATCTGTGCTGGCGCCGTTCCTCCCAGCGGGGCCGTGTAGGTGTAGCGGCAGTAAAACAAACACCTCTTGTTCAACTTTGTATCCTTACTCCCCGCTCCCCTGGCTTATTCCCTCACCTTCCTATTATCCGTATCCTCTTCTCTTCACGCCTCTCCCCCTCCACCAGCCTGTGTTTTAACCCAGTCCATCCTCGAGGAGATGAAGTGGCAGGATAAGGTCGCATCGCATGTACAGGCTCTCATCGAGGCTTAATGAATACCATTAATTCAATCGGAGGGACTTGTTGGGGGTGGCCGTGGCCTTTGTCCAGTCATGATTAAGCGATGCTATCAGTTATCAATCGTAACGAGCTTTTGAAGCTGTGGGAGGGAAGTGCTTGGCTTTTGAAATAATAACATCTTGGTCTCAGGATGGGGCTAAGGCCAGACACCTATCTATCTCAAACTAATTAGATATGATAGGCCGGGAGTGGGAGGGAGCGCGGGGGTCTATCTCAGCACCTTCACATTATTTTGATGAAAATATCAGCGCACAGACGTGTTTGATTTGAGAATGAGAAGGTGACATTTGAGAATATGTTACGCGAGAAGCAATGCTGTGTTCTTATATCAGCAATGCATCCAGAATACAGAATGAGTCCAAAACTATTCCCACCCCTGGCAGATTTAGTTTTGAAATCATTATCGCTCTGTCAAGACGTTTGTTTCTGATAGGAGAGGAGACGGGTGTCTCTGGAAATACAATAAAACCGTGTAAAAGACTTAGCAGTGTGAAAACAAAAGTCTTTTCGATAAAATTGTATTTTAATAAATGGCATTACACTCAATAATCAGTGCAATCTAATCCTTCCTATGATTGCTGTTCAGCTTTTAGCTGGTTTCCACTTATATTTTGATGATTTATCTCTGGTGATGAGCTCCAACTCGTTGATGTCGGAAGCCCTCCTTGCTTTTACCTTAATCTTCAGCACCCTCCACAGATTCTCCATCAGAGTCAGTCTGCTAAAAACGATCGCCCCCTCCTCGTGTTTAAACAACGCAACCGATGCGTTTGTGTCTCCAGGAAACAGAACAGACATATCTAAATTTTAACCCAGATGCACAAACCTCTTTTTACTTCTTCACAGTGGCAAAGCTCGACTGACTTTCCACTCGTTTTTTTTTCCCCCCCCTCTTTCTTGTCACCTCAGCAGTGTTGTCCATTCCCAGACGCACTCATTGAGAATGCGGCATCTGTTGGGTCTTTGCCCTGCAGATTTAAATAATTCACACAAAGCACGGTATCCATCCAGTTTTTATGAGCCCCCCGTGGCTGTTCAAGGCAGTTCAGTCTGTTTATATCCCCATCTCCCTTGTGTGCCATCATCTCAGTCTTTTTTAATTCGGCATTTGGTTGCAGCCCTGCAGAACCTGTCGCCCCATTGATCTCCTCTACCTTCTTTATTAACAAGCATCGCTCAAACGCCAAGGATAAAGCTTCAAAGAGTCACTTTGTTTCTTTCTATATTTTTTTTTTTACCAATTTAACACACATGACTAATAGCACGTTTTTTCTATGTATGTTTTAGGATTGAAAATAACAAAAGCAGATTCATGGATGGCTCATATATCAGGAACAAACAAGCCATCATGTGGGGGCTCTGATGGAAACAGGACAGCTGAGCAGCACTGCACCGAGCCTGGAGTAATGCACCCATCTCATCTCTCTCATAACGTTATTAAAAGTTTAGGCCCGGGGGCCATGAAGGTTTAGTGGAGGATTATTATTTCAAGCTCTCTGGAAAATAAATCAATCTTTTATCAAAGTCCGCAGTCCCCATGAACTGCCTAATCAAATTGAACAGTGTTCTAGGCAAGTATCCTGCTACTCTTCCATTAAACCAAGCTATAGCTGAGGGAGATGGCTCAAAAATAGCCTCCCTCATAAGACATGGTTGTTATGTGCAGACAATTGAAAAATCCCATAAATCTGTAAAACGCTTTTTCCTGAAGCTTTCTGCCTTTGAAGTTTCTCTTCTCGTCGTTACCCGCTGAGTGAATAAAATGTCTCGTGTTAAGAAACCCACCCCCGTCAAAAAAAAAAAAAAAAAAAAAAAAATCACACCGTGGAAGGTATTTAAGCATTTTAGCCTAGATAGCACCCAAGCAGGTTTCCAAATGCCGCTCTTACATATAGATGAGGATTTGTTGAGCAGACCATTTCTTTTGTACATGCATTTTTGTAATGTCATTTGTGGAGAACAATATCTCTCCTGCGGTTGTACCTCTCTCCCGGACTGGCCCCGCCGTCCGCTCCCTGTGATTGGATGTGGCTGTCTTGCAGGCTTGGCACTTTTATTGAACTGATCCCTGTTGAATAGCCCCTGTCAGCCAGTGGAGCAGATGAAGTGTATTTTCTGTTATGGTCAATGATAGAAACGACAGTCACTTTGGAAATAGGCTGAGGAGCTCTCTTGAAACAGCAGTTCCCCTGGAATTCAGATGAGACTTTGTATGAATGACACCCACCTTTCTTTTATTTTTCCTCTCGATGTTGGCAGCGGTTTCACTTTAGATGTGATGTTACAGGATTTGCTCTAGGACAAGGAATGAAACACGTGACCGCGAGACTTTATTTTATTCAGTTTCATTTTAGTTTCTGCCAGGCCTCAAGGCTTTGTGAGAATACTTTATTCTAACGATTTTATAAATATTTCACCAGGAAATTGACATTATGTGCTTGCATCAGCAACATGAAATCCATAGATCTAAGCACTTTTAGACTCTGCAAGATTCAATCTTAGCACACAGTTATGGGAAAAAGAAACTTTCCATGAGTGCAAATGCAGTCATCGGAAAACTGTGCACACCCTTAGTGAATATATATGATAAAAGAATGGACGTATGGGCCTTGCAGCTAATGATTGTGTTAATGATTGGCCGATCATTAGAATGTTTGACCACCCTTTACAAAAGCAGGAACCTTGGAAGTGTGGTTGTTTAGGTGTGTGAGTTAACAAATTGCCAAACTGCAAACCCATCAGCGAATGCATTAACGAAGCAAGTATAGTTTCCCACCAATTAGGAAAGTCAAAGTTTCTGAGGACTGTAATGAGAAAGATTTTTCGCAAATGCAAAACATCTAAAACTTTTGCTACATTTCCAAGAGCTCAATCTCAGACTGTTGAGGTCTTATTATTAGCATCATAAATGTTAAAGTTCACAGAAGAGTTGGAAGAGTTGGCAGTAGAAAAAACATTCTCTCTACAAGGAACATGGCAGCATAACTTAGGTTTGCAAAGCTGCAGGAGAATGAACTACATGAACTCTGGAAAAAATGTATTTAATCCAACGAGACCACAGTAAAGACGTTTGGCTAAAATGCATGGTTACATGTTTGGACTTGTTATGCAGGCCCTGGATCTGGGCCCCTGGATTCCTCTGTATAGCTCATTTTTGTCAGGATGCAGCTTATTGGCTGCATGCTGAGCCTCTCTCCCTCTCTCTTGTTCCTGCGCAGCCTGATCAGTTTCACCTGGCAGGCTGCAATTAACCCACAACTGCTTCCACCTGTTCCCACCGCTTTATCAGACTCACCTCTTTCTGTTTCCCGTCGCCGGTCCATAGCGTTCACTCCCGCTCAGTCCCTGCCAGTTTTTCTTGTCAGCTCCGTTTGTACCCGTCAGCCTGAAGACTCCGTTCACCTGGTCTTGTTTCAGTCAGCCCATAGACTTTCCGACAGTTTTGTTTCCTCCACTATTCAGCTCAGACGTTCAGACCTCCACCGTTCGGCTCAGACGCTCAGACCTCCACCGCTCGGCTCAGACGTTCAGACCTCCACCGCTCGGCTCGGACGTTCAGCCCTCCACTTCGGCTCGGACATCCTGTGCTCCACTACTCGGCTCTGAGGTTCTGCTCGTCTCTGCTCAGCTCTGATGCTCTGCTCGCCACTGCTCGGCTCTGACGTTCTGCTCGCCTCTGCTCGGCTCTGATGCTCTGCTCGGCTCAGATGCTCTGCTCGCCTCTGCTCGACTCTGATGATCTGCTCGACTCTGATGATCTGCTCGGCTCTGAGGTTCTGCTCGCCACGGTTCGGCTCCGATGCTCTGCTCGCCTCTGCCCGGCTCAGATGTCCTGCTCTCCAGTACTCGGCTCCAGAGTTCCTCCCGGTCAGTCTCTCCACACTCCTCCTGCCAGCCAGCTTCTACACCCTTCACCTCCGTCCGTTGAAAAACTCTGGTCTCATCCTCCATCTTCCAAACTATTCAATAAAACTCACTCATAAGAACTGACTCTGTGTGTGCGTGCTGTGTCCGGGTTCATCCCAGAAAAATATATCATAACATTATGGACCGGCCAAGGGATGAACCCGAGCACGCACAGAGCCTGGTGTAGAAGCTGGTAGGATCTGCCTCGCCTCCGGTTCGTCTCGCCTGGGTCGCAAAGTTGCGACGCCACGCTTCCGTCTCGCCTCGCCTGGGTCGCCGTGCGGCGACGCCTTGCCTCTGTTTCGCCATGGTCGCTGGATTGCGACGTTACGCTTCTGGTTCGTCTGCCGAGGTCGCATCCGCGACGCCCCGCTTCTGACTCTGTTTCCTGGTTCGTCTTTTGCAAGTTCCGCCTCCTACGCTGCGCAGCCGTTAAAGACGGCGCTCCTCGTCGTCGCTGCCCAGCGCTAACTTTTGCTGCTGCCCAGCAGATTCAGACTTTGCTGCCCAGCGCCTTCTGGTTTTTGTTTGGAGTTATTTTTTGGTGTTGTGTTCTAGATCTGCTTTAGTTTCTAGTCTTTTTGTATATTTTTTATTGTTTTAGAAGATTTATTTCCGCCTTCTGTTCTTTGTTTTGGCTCAACCTTAGTTTTTGCTTTACTTAGGATTTTTTGAGATTTATGTTGCTTTTGAGTATTGTGTTTTATTTTGTTGGTTTTGTCCGGGTTTTTGTGTCCCAGGTTTATTCTAGTCATTCGGGTTTTTCTTTAGTAGTCTAGTTTTTGGTTTTCTTAGTCAGCTAGTTCGGGTTTTTGTTCTCTGTCTTCTTGTTTTAGCCATAGCCCTGATTTAGTGTTCTAGGTTCGCCTTAGTCTTCTGAGTTTTGTTTTTGAGTTCCAGTTTTTTTTTTACTTTAGACTTCTTGTTTGCTTTCTGTACAGATTTCTAGCTCTAGTTATCTAGTTTTTCATTAGTTTAGTCGTACTTGCCCTCATCTCCCTGTTCTGTTTCGTTTCATAGTTTTGCTTTAGCGTTTGGTTCCTTTCTTAGTTGTCAGTCTTGTTTGTAGATCCGGTTTCAGCCCTGTAGTTTCGTTAGCTCTGTAGTCCCTGTCCTGACCCTGTAGTCTTAGACTTAGACTTAGACTTTCTTTATTGTCATTTTGTAGCACAGAGTGCATACAGAACGAAATTTCGTTTTTTCATACAGCTCAGAAAGATTGCAGTAACTCTACAGGATACCTTGCAGTGAATTTACAGTACAGGATAAGAAAAATGCAGTGGTAAATCACAGTCAAATACAGGATAACTTTCAATTAACTTTCGGATAAAGTGCAGCAGTGAGCAGTAGGCAGATTGAAATGTAAAAACAATGTAAGCAATGTAAACAATTATGCAGTAAGGTGCAGCAGTGATTTAACAATAGACAGTTGCATTGTAAACAGTTTTGCAGTACGTTTCCGGAAAAAGTGCAGCAGCGATATTGAAGGATACATACAAATGTGCAAATTAGCGGGTCGAGTGTGGTACTCAGTCCGTTTTTATACTTCAGCAGTTCAACAGTCTGATGGCAGCAGGGAAAAAGCTTTTGCAGAACCTGGTGGACCTGCAACGGATGCTGCGGAACCTCTTTCCAGAGGGCAGCAGGGAGAATAGTCTATGGTGGGGGTGTGAGGGGTCCCTGATGATGTTACGGGCTCGAGACACACAGCGCTGCGATGAAATGTCCTTTATGGAGGGAAGAGGAGCCCCGATGATCCCTTCTGCTGTCCTCACGACTCTCCTCACGTTCTTCCAGTCGGAGGCACTGCAGCCTCCACACCACACAGAGAGACAGCTGGTCAGAATACTCTCTATGGTGCTTCTGTAGAAAGTCGTGAGGATGGGCGGGGGCAGGCGGGCTCTCCTCATCCTTCGCAGAAAGTACAGTCGCTTCTGTGCCCTCTTCACCAGTGACATGGTGACATAGTCCCTGTCTTGACCCTGTAGTCCCTGTCTAGCCCCTGTAGTTTCAGTCTAGCCCCTGTAATTCCAGTCTAGCCTTTGTAGATTCTGTCCAAGCCCTGTAGTTCTAGTCTTGTTCTGTATTTGTTTTTTCTTTATTTTTGTTTTGTTTGTCTTTATTTTTCCCCCTTTAGTATTTAGGTGTCTGGGTTCCTGCGCTGTATGGGGCCCTGCGTTGGATGGAGTCCAGCGCTCTTAAAAGTCCCTGCGCTTTCTAGGTCCCTACACCCTTCTCCTGTTTTCGTTGTTTGTTTTGCTCGGTTTGGGTTAGTTTAGTTCCCTTCAGTAGTTGTTTTGTTCTGTCTTGTCCTAGTGTATCTGTGTTGTTCCCTTGTTTAGGCTCATGCAGGTCGCCGCCAGAGCCCTCCGGCGCACCCATGTCGCCGGCTGAGCCCTCTGGTGCGCCAGACTGTCGCTGCCCTGCGCATGCAGGTTGCCGCCAGAGCCCTCCGGCGCTCCTATGTCGCCGGCTGAGCCCTCTGGTGCGCCAGCCTGTCGCTACCCAGTGCACGCAGGTCGCCGCCAGAGCCCTCCGGTGCTTTAGTCGCTGTCTGTGCCCTCTGGCGCGCCTGGCCTGTTACTGCCTAGCTCACCCTCTTGTTGTTGTTCCCTTGTTTAGGCGCTGCCAGAGCCCTCCGGCGCCCCTATGTCGCCGGCTGAGCCCTCTGGTGCGCCAACCTGTCGCTGCCCAGCGCACGCAGGTCGCCGCCAGAGCCCTCCGGTGCCTAAGTCGCTGTCTGTGCCCTCTGGCGCGCTGGGCCTGTTGCTGCCTAGCTCACCCTCTAGTTCCCTGGTGTTTAGGTCTTGTTTTCCTGGCGTTTAGATTTAGTGTTCCCCGGCGTGTTAGGACGCCCTCTGATTCTCGGTTCCCCAGCATGTTAGGACGCCCTCTGATTCTCGGTTCCCCGGCGTGTTAGGACGCCCTCTGATTCGTGGTTCCCCGGCGTGTTAGGACGCCCTCTTTTCTCGGTTCCTCGGCGTGTTAGTACGCCCTCCGTTCTTGTTCCCTGGTGTTTTAGATATTCCTGTTTCCCTTGTGCCCCGGCGTTCCCTTTTGCGCCCCGGCATTCTTCTTCCTTGCGCCCCGGCGTTTTCCTCGCGTCCCGGTGTTTTCTTGCCTCGCGCCCCGGCGTTCTCCCCACGCCCCGGCGTTCTCTTCCCCAAGCCCCGGTGTTTCCCTCACGCCCCGGCGGGTTTTCCCCTGGCGTTTCTGTACACCAGTCGTGTTCCAGCAGGAGTTGTTGAGCCTTGGTGTTTTCGTACGCCTGTTCTTCCCTCTAGCGTTGTCGTACGCTTGTTCTTCCCTCTGGCGTGGTCGTACGCTTGTTCTTCCCTCTGGCGTGGTCGTACGCTTGTTCTTCCCTCTGGCGTTGTCGTACGCCTGTTCTTCCCTCTGGCGTTGTCGTACGCCTGTTCTTCCCTCTGGCGTTGTCGTACGCCTGTTCTTCCCTCTGGCGTTGTCGTACGCCTGTTCTTCCCTCTGGCGTTGTCGTACGCTTGTTCTTCCTTCTGGCGTTGTCGTACGCCTGTTCTTCCCTCTGGCGTTGTCGTACGCCTGTTCTTCCCTCTGGCGTTGTCGTACGCCTGTTCTTCCCTCTGGCGTTGTCGTACGCTTGTTCTTCCCTCTGGCGTTGTCGTACGCTTATCCTTCCCTTTGGCGTTAAGTACGCCCGTTCCTTCCCTTTGGCGTTAAGTACGCCCGTTCCTTCCCTTTGGCGTTAAGTACGCCCGTTCCTTCCCTTAGGCGTTAAGTACGCCCGTTCCTTCCCTTTGGCGTTAAGTACGCCCGTTCCTTCCCTTTGGCGTTAAGTACGCCCGTTCCTTCCCTTTGGCGTTAAGTACGCCCGTTCCTTCCCTTTGGCGTTAAGTACGCCCGTTCCTTCCCTTTGGCGTTAAGTACGCCCGTTCCTTCCCTTAGGCGTTAAGTACGCCCGTTCCTTCCCTTAGGCGTTAAGTACGCCCGTTCCTTCCCTTAGGCGTTAAGTACGCCCGTTCCTTCCCTTTGGCGTTAAGTACGCCCGTTCCTTCCCTTTGGCGTTAAGTACGCCCGTTCCTTCCCCTTGGCGTTAAGTACGCCCGTACCTTCCCTTTGGCGTTAAGTACGCCCGTACCTTCCCTTTGGCGTTAAGTACGCCCGTACCTTCCCTTTGGCGTTAAGTACGCTCGTTCCTTCCCTTTGGCGTTAAGTACGCTCGTTCCTTCCCTTTGGCGTTAAGTACGCCCGTTCCTTCCCTTTGGCGTTAAGTACGCCCGTTCTTTCCCCTTGGCGTTTTGTACGCCCGTTCTTTTCCTTTGGCGTTAAGTACGTCCGTTCTTCCCTCTTGGCGTTTTCGTACGCCTATATTTTCCCCTTGACGCTGTCATGCGTCCGTTTCGCCTCGGCGTTTCCCTCACGCCCCGGCAATCTCGCTCCTTGGGCCCCAGCGCTCCTCTCACGCTTCGGCGTTGTTTCTCCTTGGCGTTTCCATACGCCCGTTCCTTCCCTTTTGGCGTTTCCATACGCCCGATCCTTCCCTTTTTGGCGTTTCCATACGCCCGATCCTTCCCTTTTTGGCGTTTCCATACGCCCGATCCGTCCCTTTTTGGCGTTTCCATACGCCCGATCCTTTCCTTTTGGCGTTGTGTACGCCCGTTCTTTCCCTCTTGGCGCTGTGTTGCGCCCGTTCCTTCCCTTTGGCGCTGTGTTGCGCCCGTTCCTTCCCTTTGGCGCTGTGTTGCGCCCGTTCCTTCCCTTTGGCGCTGTGTTGCGCTCGCTCTTTCCCCAGCGCTGCCAAGCACTCGCTTTTTCCCCCGGCGCAGTCAAGCGTTCGTGCCTTTCCCTGATGTGCCGCCCCCTGATTGTGCTTTGGCACATCAGTGTTCTCTTGCTCCTTGGTTCCCCGTGTTCTCTGGCCCCTTTGGTTCCCCGTATTCTCTGGCCCCTTTTGTGTTTGCAGGCTCTTTGGTCCCTCAGAGTTCGGTTTCGACTCTTGCCCGCCTTCCTGGGCCCCCTCCACCCGCCCGGCGTGGGGATTCTGGGCCGTCCGGTGTCCGGCCTTGGGGGGGGGGGTACTGTCAGGATGCAGCTTATTGGCTGCATGCTGAGCCTCTCTCCCTCTCTCTTGTTCCTGCGCAGCCTGATCAGTTTCACCTGGCAGGCTGCAATTAACCCACAACTGCTTCCACCTGTTCCCACCGCTTTATCAGACTCACCTCTTTCTGTTTCCCGTCGCCGGTCCATAGCGTTCACTCCCGCTCAGTCCCTGCCAGTTTTTCTTGTCAGCTCCGTTTGTACCCGTCAGCCTGAAGACTCCGTTCACCTGGTCTTGTTTCAGTCAGCCCATAGACTTTCCGACAGTTTTGTTTCCTCCACTATTCAGCTCAGACGTTCAGACCTCCACCGTTCGGCTCAGACGCTCAGACCTCCACCGCTCGGCTCAGACGTTCAGACCTCCACCGCTCGGCTCGGACGTTCAGCCCTCCACTTCGGCTCGGACATCCTGTGCTCCACTACTCGGCTCTGAGGTTCTGCTCGTCTCTGCTCAGCTCTGATGCTCTGCTCGCCACTGCTCGGCTCTGACGTTCTGCTCGCCTCTGCTCGGCTCTGATGCTCTGCTCGGCTCAGATGCTCTGCTCGCCTCTGCTCGACTCTGATGATCTGCTCGACTCTGATGATCTGCTCGGCTCTGACGTTCTGCTCGCCTCTGCTCGGCTCTGATGCTCTGCTCGGCTCAGATGCTCTGCTCGCCTCTGCTCGACTCTGATGATCTGCTCGACTCTGATGATCTGCTCGGCTCTGAGGTTCTGCTCGCCACGGTTCGGCTCCGATGCTCTGCTCGCCTCTGCCCGGCTCAGATGTCCTGCTCTCCAGTACTCGGCTCCAGAGTTCCTCCCGGTCAGTCTCTCCACACTCCTCCTGCCAGCCAGCTTCTACACCCTTCACCTCCGTCCGTTGAAAAACTCTGGTCTCATCCTCCATCTTCCAAACTATTCAATAAAACTCACTCATAAGAACTGACTCTGTGTGTGCGTGCTGTGTCCGGGTTCATCCCAGAAAAATATATCATAACAATTTTCTAAAGTCAAATCTGTGGTAAACCATCTGACAACTTAAGCTACACTCATAGTGGATCAAGAACAGGACAATGATCCCAATAACAGAAGCTAATGTACAACAGATTGGCTACAATAAAAAATAATGAAGGTGCAGTGGTACAGTCAAGAACTCAACTGGACTGAAATGTTGTCACAGAGACTGTGCAGACACGAATCCCTGCAAATGTCAATGAAATGAAGCAAAAAATGTCTCCAAAACAATACTCCAAAACTTTTTTTTGAGGTCTTACAGAAAACTACCTTGAGTTATTGTAACAAGACTTGGTACAATCATGAATCTGAATTGTGAGGTGAACTTAGTTTTAACCAGGAGAGGTGACTGGCAAAAAATCTGTTATCCAGCTGAAATACATCCTTACTTCCATTATCTGAACCTGCTTACCCTTGCAGGGTTGCTGTTGGCGGGTGTGAGGCTGGGGGGCCTATCTTATTTCTTTTTGGTGTGAAATTATTTTGATATTAATCTCACACAGCATCAATATTTATGTAGAGGTTAAACATCTCTTCAAAAAGGCTCCTTAAATTCTTGCAAGTTGAAGTTTTAGAAATTCTCATCATTGCACGGCTAATGAGATCAACGAGGTTGACTTTGGCACGGACACACAAAGCCTGGCTGCACCTTGTGCTTTATGTCTTGTCTGCTGCTACCTTGCACGCGTGATTAAAAAAAGATGCGTATAGAAAAGCAGTTTAAGGTCAAGGTTTTGTATAAGTCAGAATGAATAATCACAGGTATTTTTGTGGCACATTCTCACCGCATATGTGGACGACACAGGAGAGCCTGCTGTGCTGGTAATTAGGTGGCGGAGGAGCGGCGGTGACAGGGACATCACTTCCTGTTCAAAGACCTGGACTGTGTCAATCATCCACTGTACCCATGTTTTGGTTTTTACCGGTAACGAGCATGCCACATCCACTCTATTAGTCTCATATAGGTTTCTTTTCCTTTTTTGTTCTTTTCTTGTTCAGTAGGTACATTTTATTCATCAGCTCAAGGGCTTGTTAAATTTAAAATGCTGTGCTTTTATGTTACTGTAATTTGTGAATAGAAACATCAAACAAGCAATGTATTACGTCCTCTTTTCTTCTGCCTCTCATATGTGCTGAGAAACGCACAAGTGAGGTGTTTTTCTCTTTAGATGTCGCTGGGAATGAAGAAAATTACTTCTCCCGCTCTCCTGATATTCATGTTTGGTGCCTCGTTTGATTTTGTTGCAGGAATAGTGGCGGGCTAGTGTTCTTTAAAACAGTGATCAGAGAGAGTTTCAGAAACCTGTAGAATTGTGTTTTTACAAACTAACATAACTGTAATACAGACAAGAACTGGCTACATAAAATAAGGGTGGAAAAATGAGCTATTATCAAGTAATTACCTTCACCAAGAATGCACTTCTTAGTTACTTGGTCATAATTATAAATAGGTTTCTGAAAGATGTTTAATGAAACCTCTGTTAGAAAACTTTCCAAAAGCCTTGATTTTTCTTTAAAAGATGAACACGGGTAGAATTTAGACTCTTGTCTCTTTCCCCCACAAACATTTGTAAACCTGTTTTTTGTTTCAATGGTGTAGGATAATATGCTGCCTTAAATAAATAATGCCGGGGTATCGGATGCTGTAGCAGGAAATGTTTGTTTCTGCCTCAACCTTTTTGGTTCTGCTACTCATCCTGCTAAAAAAAAGCAAACCGTAACTTAAGAAATGTGTATCCATTGATTAATCAATATTGTATGATAAACAGTTAGCTCATGTGTATGAGTTAATGACAATCACATTCAGTGTTTGTTGAGTAAAAAAATGCTTTTCATTTTTAAACAAAATCCTGTGCAATTTCTTGAGCCACTGATATTCAATTATTTAAGCAGTAGCTGTGGTAAAATAGGAGTAAAACTAGATTTTGTTGCACAAGATCTTAGCATCAATGCTTGGTCAAAAAAACATTGAGGAATCTACTATCTACTATCTACTATCCCTTTTACTTTCAGACTGGTTGTCTGGTAGTGTTTTGCGTGCCTGGTAGAGTGGCAGACAAAATATGAATGAGCTGTAAGTGTTGTGAGAATACTGCAGTTGGCTACCTGTGACCTGCTGTGGCGAAACGTTGCGTTTGCTTCAGGGCTCCCTAATGGCTCTATACTAAAGGGCTATTTCACCAGTGTCACAGGCCTTTATTTGAACTTCTCAGGTTCAAAATCCAAAAAACTTAAACTGATCACACCTGAACTGGAACATTTTAGACAGTTTGAGATAAATTTACGCTTTCATTCTTTCAGTGAAAATCACAAAGGGAGATTTTCACAAAAATAAATTAATTTGTGGTCTTACTTTGTTATCCTACTGAGAAAACTAAACAAAAGGAAGACATAGTTTTTATTGTGAGATATACTGTAGCTAAAACCTCCTTGTCTCAATATAATGTATCATAGCTGTTATCAGTGTAGAATAGCATTGTTTTACTTACACTACAAAGGTTTGAGGTCCAAAGCTTAGCTAAAGACTGCATGGCATGCTTGCCTTAGCTTGTTTTTCATTCCGTATGTGTAAATGTATGTTTTTCCATCCCTGTGTGTGAAGCTCTGGTGACCTTCTAAAGCTGTTCCCTGCATTTCGCTCCATGACAGCTGGGATTGGCTCCATCCTCTGTGTCCCTGAACAAAATGAATTGGGCATGAGGAAAAGGATTGATGGAAAGTGATGATGTTTGATCAGTACTTTAGCCTTCGCTTGTCTTCAAAAAAATCCATTCAAAGTACTGCATAATTATGTTATCTCAGCAGGGGTAGAGGAGCTATATATATATATATATATATATATATATATATATATATATATATATATATATATATATATATATATATATATATAGTATATGTGTATATATATATATATATATATATATATATATATATATATTATTTATTATTTGTATATATATATATATAATCTATATTTAATAATATATAATAATATAAAATTATATATATACATAGCTTTCAAGAGTTATATATCAAGCCCGAATGAAAAACTGAGGAAAACTTGAGTTTTCTTCAGTTTAATGTGATTTATACCTTATGCACTGCAAAACTAAAAAAATTGCATGTCTTGTCAAGCAATAAAGCGTCTGTAATTGTGTTTTACCCTAGGAAAATGAGTGTAACTTGGAAAGTTTTACCCTGAAATAATGCTGGCAGTAAAAGGCATGACATTGGTTTACCGAACCATTTTAAAGTCCCCAGAGACTGAGGCATATTTGTTCAGGTTTTTATGGTTCTAAATTATTAACCTGCATATACTCAGTCAGAGCAGACTACATAGTGCATAGGCCATACACCTTATGAAAGTTAAAAGTTACCTAGCTTATACCACCAACTTAGCTCTGTGCAGTAATGGTATGTACACTAGGGGAGTTGTGACACATTCAGCACACAAAGGACATGACGTGCAATATTAGGTTGACAATAATCCGATTTAGATCCCAGCTGTGTTTGTGGGAAAAGTATTTTTTTCACAAATGAGTGTTTAACAGATGATAAACTATTTTAAACAATATATAATCTGTGTAGAACCTTTTTTAATGACTACCACTGCAGTAAATACAATTTTTTTCCCCATGAAACACCAAACAGTTAAATAGTTAGGGACATTAAAACAACATCTCCACCTCTCTGCAGTTAATCATTACTGGCTCCACCTGTTTCCAGCTGTATAAAAGCACCATCAGTTTCAGTCTCCAGTGCCAGAACGTCTCTAGCCATTCGCTGAGCACCTTCAAGCCTGTCATTGTATCAAGCCTGTCTGTTACCCGACCTAATCTTCCTCCCGTTTCCCGAGTCTGCCGAAGCCCTCTCTGATCCTGTCTGTTTGGAATCCCTTCCCCCTGGACTGTCTCCCCGTGCACCGAATCTGGACCGAACCGGAAACCGGTCTTGGATATCCCTGCTGTGCTGCCGTTGGATCTTTGGCCTCCCCGTTAACGGACCCGGACTGCCCCTGGATTTAAACCCCTGGATTGTCCCATATGGGCTCTGCCTGTCAGCCTCAGCTGCCCCAGAGCCGTTTACCGGAACAAGCCAGCTCTCGGTCAGGTTAGTGATCCATCTTTGCTGATTTGTCACATCTAACTCCGCTGATCACTACCTGTTCCCTTGCCTCCAGGTGACTGCCAGCCAGTTAAGCGCAAGCAGCGCGTCCTGAGAGCCACACTCCTCCTCCCTTTAAATAAACAAAGCTCTTAACGTCACTGACCTGGTTCGGGTTGTCTTTGGGTCCGACTCCTGTACATTACATAAACATGAACACAAATATGAGAAACTAAACTCTGTGGCTTTTTCCTTTTTCTACAGATTACCAAAAAAAAAAAAAAAAAAGCTGCCAGACAAATGATTTCAAAGTTTCTGGCTCTTTGAATGTTGTTGGCCAGCTGTCTTTATTTGTCAAAACTTTCAGCACAAAAGAACAACTCCAGAACCTCTTCCTTATTTTCCTCAAAATAGGAGCCTCAAACATCAACAGAGACCACCAAGCCTAAAACACACAATGGTTTACACTTACACTGTATGCTTCAACACATGCATCCATACACCCATACTTCATTTTCACAAGAGAAATGGAGGCATTTTAATATTTTGAAATCTTGTGCCACAAGATCTTTTTGCACCCCAATGGAAACATGTTTTTTATCAGATGTTTGTGGTGGTCAGATGTCTTCTACTGCGTCTTGTTGACAGGGGACAGGATTGCAGTCTAAAGAATTGAAAGTCTTGGTTAAAGCCTTAGGCTCAGTGTCATATCCATTTTGTGCCATCGCCTTTGTATGCCAGAGTTCAGCTGGGTGGGCCACCGATACCCAAGATCCCCCAACAGAATATTTATCCATCAATATATATTTAGAATTGGTGTATAGCTCATTTCACCTGTCATAGGTTGAATCTTTTATTTCTAAGTAATTAATTTACCTGAAAACAGAACTACTTTTTGGTAGATGTACTGTACATCCAAACTGTACCACCACATCTGTATTACAGGAATGATCCAACTCCAGTCCTAGAGAGCTACTATCCGGCAACTTCTAGATGCCTCCTTGCTCTAACACACCTGAATCAATCTTGCTGAATTCCCTCATCAGCGTCTCATTCAGTTCTGCAGAGGCTTGGCAATGAGCCACTCATTTAATTTGGTGTGTTGGAGAAAGGTTGTATCTAAAATTTCTCAGGGGTGATAAATCCCAGTCCTCAAGGGCTGCTGTGACTGCCAATTTCTGGTGTTTCCCAAGTCCAACACACCTGAATTTAAGGACTGTACTATCACATAATACGATCAAATTCTACATAGTCCTGCTAAGGACCTAATTATGTGATTTTGGTGGGTTGACAGAAGGACACATTTAAAAGTTGCCAGAGGTCGGCCCTTGGAGACTAACCTGGCAAGCAAGATTGACAATATGTAGCACTCTCCATTCAGATTATTAACCTGGGACTGCTTCCATCGAATCTGTTTGGGGAAGGGAGAAATTGGGTAGAATGACAGGCGGAAGCGACACCTAGTGCCACCTACCAAGGGTTGGTTTTAGCCAATCACGGTATCAAATGAAAAAGTCATGAGAAACCATAACAAGTAATGCTGGTCAAAGCGTGCTTATTTGGATAGTGATACTCATGGATTGATCTAAACAGATGTGATAGCAGCAGCTATGCAAGGCAAGTTTATTTATATAGCACTTTTCAGTAACAAGACGAGTCAAAGTGATGTTGTGTGTGTCCTCCTGTGCTGCCATGTTTATTCACCCAATGGGCTCGGCACCAGCTGTATGTCCCGCCTTAAATCCTAAAACTGCCACATGATCGGCCGAACTGTTTTGGGTCAGTCCTGAATGGTTCTAACATTGATAATACGTAGAACTCCATGTTCTACACATTATCGAGCTGGTACTCCTCCTATCGAATCAGTTTGGGGAAAGGAGGGACATTCAGCAAAACCCCTCAAGCTGATTGGTCAAAGTGAAACACAAAGTGTTTGTCTACCAAAGGTTGGTTTTAGCTAATCACGGTTTCAAATTAAAACATAAGCAGCAGGCACCACGAGAAACCACAAGTTAAGCTAGTCAACAAAGTTCGTGTTGTTCTGCTATCAAAAAAGAAACTGTAGATTATGCCAAAATGGATGTGATAGCAACAGCTACGTGTGCGTCCTTCTGCGCTGTAATGTTTACGTTGGTTCAGCTGTGGGCTCAGCCGCTCTTGTTTATGTCACACCGGCACGTCTCACCTTAAACCACAATACTGCACCGTGATTGGCCCGAATCGTTTTCCGTTCGGTCACAAATGGTTGTAGCCGAAGCAGTACAAGAACGCACAAATACTGTGATGATTCAGCTTGCAGGCAAGGTTGCTTAAGGACTGGAGTTTGAGACAAGATGTAATTTATTGATCCCAGAATTGGGAAATAATTGGGCAGCAGCATAACATACAGAAAACAGACAATGACCAGCTCAATATACAGTAAGACGGAAAAAAAAAACAGTAGAAAACTATGGTCTAAGAATGTCTGTACATACTTAGATCCTATAGCTTGCATACATTAGTGGTAATTGAGCAGCAGAAATTAATTAATTAAGTAATGTGCTAAATGTTGCAACGTGCAGGCGAAAGTTAGCAGTGTGATTCAAACCACTGGCAGCAATAAATAATGTGAGGTATTGTACAGGGCGAAAAGATTTCGTGTATCTGTCTGTTCAAGAGTGGAGCTGTACTAGTCTGTTGGAGAAGTGGCTCCACTGTGTGTCCAGGCTGGGGTGGAGGGGGTGGTCCATATGGATGACAGACAATGGATGACAGCTTCTTCAGTGTCCTCCCCTGCACCATGGTCTCAAAGGTGTCCAGCCAGAGACCAATCACAGAGGCAGCCCTCCTGATGATCTTGTCCACTCTGTGGGTGTCTTTTGCTCTGTTATTGCTCCCCCGACAAGTGGACGTGAAAAAGGTGATGCCGGAGACACCAGTGATCTCAAGCATACAGCATAGTAGCTCTGGAAGACTGGACTTCGGCATCCCTGCACTTAGCAGTGTGGCTATTGAACTTTGATGTATTGTTGCACGATTCAGTTTTCTTTGTGAATATTGTTTACCATTCTACCTAAAAGCATGTTCTGCAAGGAAAGGATCAACATATCCAACCATTTCTTCCAGGGTAAGGTTATCATAATATTTAGGAGATTTTTGGGAAGCACATGGATTTCACATTGTGTGACTCACAGATGAGATGACAAGTTATGGAGTGTCTTTTAATTTGCATCATACTGATGTAAATATGAGAATGTTATTTTCTCAGGAGTTTAGCAACACTCCTTCACCCCCTCCACTAGAAAAAAAAAAAAAACAAGAGCTTTAGGAAATGCTTCACTTGAGTCTATATACAGACTTGAACTTTCATCACCAGCCAATCAGGGTTTTGGTAAAATAACATCAGTCACATTTCCTTTGGTTGTAACCATAACAACATAAAACAAACTATTATGGTTATTGGATTACACACTGGACTTTAAAAGCTAACACTGAAGAAAAAATGACCGGCAATATTTAAACAAGTAGACATTAGGACTATAAATTACTTTTCATAAACGCAACAACTCACTGGAGCTCTGGAGCCGATGACTGACGATCATTTCACTTGTAAATCTAAACTGAAGTCTGCCGTAGTATATCTGGGTCAGCTCGAATTCTGGTGGAAAGCATGTGTTCGTGCCATCAGCTGTGTGCCAAAAATGTTTCTGTAAAAGTCTGCCGCCCTAAGCTGGAATGAACAAGTGTCCAGATGTGCTGTCACACTGAGCTACTTGTCAGCTCTACTGGAGCTATTAACAAAGCTCTGCAGACCATCGGCCCCTCCCTGTTTTTTTTTTCTTCTGATCTCTCTGATCCAACGCTGCAAATCTCCGCAGCGCCTCTCTCTCTCTCTCTCTCTCTCTCTCTCTCTCTCTCTGTACCCCACATGTAAAGTGAAAGTACAAAACTACACACATGAGCAATCAAAGCAAGTGTAAATCAATCCAACACGCTCCAAAGCTCACCCACATTTCACTGTTGTCCAGAAGTTACGCTTACTCCCAGAACAGAGGGACTCATCAAAGGAGGGATTTAGCATGAAGCTAACAGCGCCCTGCAGGAAGAGGCGCTCGCAGTTTTTCATCCACGTTACCCGATCCATGCTGCGACCTCCACGGTGTGTTTGAGGAAGGATCCACCTTGTTGATCACCTGATGAGAGGGTTGATACCCTGTTTCATTTATTTTTCAACAACCACCCTGGTGGTGTTGGCAACCTGCTGAAAATGTGGAACAAACATACAATATATATACAACGCCTGTTGAATATCAGGACTCCACATAAAATCATAGTGACCTTTTCAAAAAAAATAAGTTTAATTCTATTTCATATTTTTCTAAAATGTGGGATTAGAAGATGCCAGTTGACAGGGTTAATTTAGTTTGGAGAAGAGACTGGGTAGCGATCTTTTCCTATTGTTACACAATAGGAAAAGATCTTTCCTATTGTGAAAAGATCTTTTCTGCGCCATAGAAAACAGTGAGCATTTGACAGAAGAGTTACGATACAGATGACATTTTTTTTAAAGAATTTGTGTCATTTTAACACAACTCCATCCCTCAAAAAGTCATCTTCACAAAGCTTTACAACACGGTATGTTTTTTTTCTATTACACAGCTGCTTGTATCCAGGAAAGGTCGGACGTTGCGGCTCAAACTCAAAAGAATTGCGTCAACTGGTAACAAGTAATTGAATTAAGTTTACCCAAATACTTTATTTGTGATGGTTTCATTTACCATTCATGGTTTAACTTAACATATAAACTAAATAAATTAAGATGGATTAACTTAATTCAATTTCTTGTTACCAAATGAAGAAATGTATTTAATTTGGAGCTGCGTTTTTTTTTTTTTTTTTTTTTTGTTGGAGTGCATGACCCTGTCTTAACCAGCCAAGCCCTTAAAAATCAACAATATAGTAGGTGTAACCCTGACTTGAGGATTTAAATAATTAAAATCTAAAATCATCACAGATGTGTTTTTGAATAGAACAATTAATCCTTTCAACACTAAAACAAGACATGATTCCTGAGAGCTACTGAGGGTAGGTGGGCACGGACAGCGACCTTTCAGCCCAATATATGGCACACCTGGCCAGCAAAGATTCAAAGGACAGGAACCAATGCTTTACATCGGTAAAAGCGTTCCTCTTCGTCGTCCACTGTACCAAGGAAGCCGGTAAAGGGCTTTGTGTCAGCTTCAAGTAAAACCCTTATTTATAGAGGTTAACTTTGATATTGTTTTATTATACAAGATATTACTGGGGTGATAACAGTCTAACGCCTTGTTACCCACAGAAGGTTTTTACCAGCATTAACACAACAGTATAATTTCAGTGAAATTCAGTTGTAGTTGAAGAGGAGCCCTTTACTCGACAGAGCTTCACCAATCAATAATGCACTACAGCCGCAGGTTACTTTATGATTCCTGCAATAGTTTGAACATCTGTTGTAAAATCTCCCTAAGTACAACTTTTAATTTAGAAACCGAATGATGTGTGCCATGACCCGAGGTATCATGCTGATGAAAACAAGACGGCAGCATGGCATGTTGTGAGATTACAGAAAATCTTCTTTATGATTCAGTGTTATTTTTCCTGACTCTACAGAGAAAGCTTGTCTATGCATGTCTGTCCATAGACCCATGTGATGCCTACATTTAGATGTTGTGATAATGTTGAGGAAACATGAGAATCATAGAAATAAAAAAAAAACATATTGGTATGAGGGATTGCAGCAAAGCCATGTACAATGCAGACGACTCTTCCTGTGGCTCTACGCTTCTCCAGGAGTGAATGCTGCTTGTCGGGACTTTGATGCAATCAACTGGTTTCCTTATATAGGACATTTTTGACCAATCTGTATAATCTGACCCAATCTGTATAATATGATTGAACTTGACTTTGTAAAGTGCCTTGAGATGACATGTTTCATGATTTGGCGCTATATAAATAAAATTGAATTGAATTGAATTGAATTGAATATTGGTTAGTTTGGTTCTGCTTTCTTCAAGCTTTTATTAGGAACACAAATACATCTAAACTATTTTCCGACATGAAGATAACTTTCCCAGAACACGCCAAGAGCCTCAATTCACAGTTACATGTACAATTCATCGAACTAATTCATTTATCCAATTCTTTCTAGCATAATTCTGTATTATTGCAGCATGGGAACTGTGCTGGCACCGTTTCCGTTCCCCTTCTACACCGCAGACTTCTCCATCTGCTCACCAGGTTGCCACCTTCATGGGTTTCCTGATGACTCTGCCACAGTCGGTCTCATCATGGATGAGGAAGAGTCAGAGCACAGACAGCGGATAGAGAGCTTTGTAGACTGGTGCCAGCAGAACCATCTCAGGTTGAATGCTGGAAAAAATAAAGCCGCTGATGGTGGACTTTCTCAGGCAAAGACCCACCCCTGTGATACCGGTTAACATCCAGGAAACTGACGTTGAGATAGTGGACTCTGAAAAGTACCTTGGTGTTCACCTGAACAATTAACTGGACTGGAGTTGCAACACGAATGCTCTTTACAGGAAGGGTCAGAGTAGATTCTATCTGGTGAGGAGGTTGAGGTCTTTTGGACTGCACAAGGCGCTCCTGAAGAGCTTCTTTGACTCTGTGGTGGCATCAGCCTTCTTCTATGTCGTTGTTTGTTGGAGCAGCAGCTTGTTTGCAGCTGAGAGGAAGTGGCTGAATAACCTCAATAGGAAGGCCAGCTCTGTCCTGGGATGCCCTCTGGACCAAGTGCAGGTGGTGGGAGACAAAAGGACTGTAAGAAAAATAACGTCACAGATGGACAATGCCTCCCACTCCATGCTTGGAGCTGTTGCAGAGCTGGAGAGCTTTTAGTGACAGACTGCTGCTTCCCAGATAGTCAAAGGAGCGCTTCTGCGGGTCGTTCCTCCCAGCTGCTGTTAGACTTTATGATCTCTGCTGCTCACAACAAAGTCAATAACTGTTTACAAACATGCTAATGGTTGCATGGGTTCTGATCCGATCATGAATTATTTACACTGTCTCTCGGATACTAAGATACACTTGTACTCTCCTTAGCCACTTCAAGATGCTGCCGTACTATCATGCATATTGCATTTTATCTCACATTCTATATGCTTGAATTTTTCCACCGTTTAACTTGAATATTTATTCTTTTTTCCCCACAGAGTTTGCCATATGATAAATCAGTGTGTAATATTTACTCTGATATTTTTACTTTAATTTTTGGTGGTTCTGATAAAGCTTGTCCTCTGTTGCTTTAGAACTAACTTTAAATTAGATTAGCCTGTTTTTTTTAATACTATTAATTAAGTGTAACTCTGTCAACGTCTTTGCCACTGCCACGCCTGAATTTTCCCATTTTAAGACAATAAAGGAATTTAATATGATATCTTATCTCTTATCTTATAAAGGAGGAAATCCTGGACACACCCATGAATGGATGAGCTACTGTGCAGCCTAAATGTCGATGAACTCATGTCTAAATTTGAGCTGAGACTTAACAATATCAATAATGCTTGATCGGGTTAAAAATGTGTACGTGAACTAACTACACTGTTGATTTTGTACCAATTGCTCCATTTGTATAGTTGTAGTTGCTGTTTTAATCAGTTTAACTGGTTACTATTATGGTTTTGTTATTCCTTTAATACCTTGTCTGAGTAGCTTCATCTTATTTTCCATGTATTTCATAGTGGCTGTGCTGAATACTCATCTTCACCCCTGTTAATGTTTACCTCATTGGTTTTTTTTTTTTGTGTCTTGCCATTTCGCAACACAGCTCTTGCATTGCTTCGCTCCTCTACAGCTGATCCACATTCAGTTAATCCATCTCACCTGTCCCTACCCTGGTTATCACTGTCCCAGTATTTAAACTCCCTGCTTTGAACCGCTCCTTGCTGAATTCTTTTTTCCCTCCATGTCTTTCACTGGGTTTTCAGCTGTTGTCTTTTCTCTGATGCTACTAGTTTTTTTGCAGATTTGCTTTCTCTCCTTATTGAACCATTTCTCAGGAGAGTGGTGGCCTAGTGGTTAGAGCAGAGCAGTGCGCTTGTGCTCTGAGAAGGATGCAAGTACCTGGTTCGATCCCCACAGCCTGCACTCTGGGTCCCTGAGCAAAACCCTTAACCCTGATTGCTCCCCAGGCGCTGCACAGTGGCAGCCCACTGCTCCCAAAGGGGATGGGTTAAGATGCAGAAGTGAATTTCTGTTTGTGAGATCAATAAAGTTCAATTAAAAACAATTATTATGTAAGCCTTCTTGCATCCATATTGTACTTTGGTCTTTTCACAACACAGTACACGACAAACAGATGTATAGCTTGAAAATTTAGACTCTTGTTCAGTATTCTTTGTTACTCAATTAAGAAAATGAAACTTACATCTTACAGAAATTCATCAGACCTAACGTGACACATTTCTAGCCTTTATTTATTTTTTGAAGATTATGGGTCACTGAGAATGTAAACCCAATATTCAATGTCTCTGGAAATTAGAATGTTACATTGCACCAATAAAAAAAGTATGTATTAAACAGAAATGTAAGGCCTCTCAAATGTTCTCAATGTTAATTTCTTTGCACTTAATGCTTGGTTGGGCCTCCTCTTGCATGAATTACAGCATCAATGTGACGTGGCGTGGCATGGAGGCGATCACTTTGTGGTTCCCCACTCCAGAGGTTCTCTGGTGTTCAGTTCAGGGGAGTTTGCTTCCCAATCAAGTACAGTAACACCATGGTCATTGAACCACGTCATTGGTATCGTTGGCAGTGTGGATAGGTGCCGAGTTCTGCTGGAAATCGGAATCAGCATCTCCCTAAGGCTTGTCAGCAAAAGGAAGCATGATGGGCTCTAAAGGTTTCCTGGTAGGTTGCAGCATTGACTGGACTTCAAAAAACCTAGAGGACCAAACCCAGCAGAGAACATGGCTAACCATTCATTTCTGACTGGACAGGAAACTTCACACTGGATTCTGTGCCCATCCACTCTTCCTACAGGCTACGGAACCATTTATTATCTCCAAAAAAATGCAAACTTTACTTTTTACTTTTTTTTTGTAGCCCACGTGTAGGATGTGCTGGTCTGGTCAGAATAGCTCTTGGTGCGCTGACTCCAGCTTCAGATTATTTCTTGAGAAGCTTCTCCAAACTCCTGAATGCATTTTGCTTGACAGTCCTCTCAAACCTGCCGTCATTCCAGTTGCTCCTGCCATACTTTTTCCTTCCTCTCAACCTTCTTTGAACTTTTGCACAATACAGTACAATTTTTTGAGACACTCGTTGGTTTACATTATCTATAAGTCCATCTCATCAAAAGTACAAGAAATAAAGGATTCAAATGATAAGTTACAAACGATATTGATCTTTTTCATCGTATTTTAGCCTTCAATAATCTGTTGTTTACTCTGACATCCGTCAATCTCAAGTGTATAATCATCTTTTATTACATACAACTGTAGCACTAGAAACTATCAAATATGGTTACGTTTTTTATATGTGGTTTTGAAATGTTTGACTGGGTTTTGATATTTTATGACCAAGAACTTGTGAAGCAATCATTAAAGAACAACTGATGCCTGCTACTAAAAGGTATAATACCTTTTTATGTTTGTTACTTATAGATTGTATAATCTTAAGCAGCATTTGTCTGTCCCATCTGAGCCTTTATTCTCTTTGTTGGTCTTTTTCAGGTCAATACTGCACATCTTATAACAAGCAAGCACTCATTCCTAGGTTGGTTCTTAGTTGCAGACCATGATTACCAAATGTGCAGAATCCCAATAAGAGCAGCTGTCACAGTTGGTGCTAGAGCCGACACAACTGTTGCCAGTGATCGCAACTTTGTGCCGAGTTGTATCACAGGTCCTGACTGCCCTGATTCAATCAAACACTTTCTGGATTTCCCATTACTGTTTGCGTGAGTAACAGATGAAGTCCTCCGCTGTCTGCAGAAGAGATGTTTTGCATAACGCGAAAATCATATTTGCAAAAAAAAAATTGCAAACACTTTTATGCAAAGCGATGCATTCAAAATGACTTGTGCGCTGCAGCTGGTGTAAATCACTCAGCGCCGTGCAGTTCCTCTGCTAATATTCTTTTAATGTCATTTACAAGTCGTGCCCCTGAGGCTTCACACATGATCCATAAGTGTTATCCCGCGCAACATCTCTTGTCTATAAATTCAATAAAAAGTTCTTCAGAAGGCCCTAATGAAATCCAGTGAGAGATTTTTTGATGTCGGGAATAAAGCGCTGACGCAGTTGCACTCTGTTGAGCACTATTTATTCCAGTGAATCCAAACTATTTTCCTAAATAATGGAACATATGCTCTGAAGGCTGTTAAATGTCAGCCGAAGCTGTCAAGTGCACGTCTGTTCAGGTGCACTTGAAAATAGCTGAAGAGCTAAAGTGGAGAAAGGAGGAAATTGGAACGAACGACTTGGAATCTGATTTATTTATTCTGTCCTTGAGAGGAGAAAGATAAGGTGAACGGCTGCAGTGTGCAGCAAAGCGAGGTAGCTGTCCAATAGGGAGTTTTTTCCCCCCCTGCAGAAGTAATCAAACCATCTCTCCTTGGCTAGCTCTTTCTGTAGCCTTTTGTCTTCCCCTTCTTCAACTCTTAGAAATATTTGACCCTCTGCTGACCTGCGACTGAACCCATGTTAGATCAGTTTCACTGCCACTGCCCCATAGAGGCAGCAAACACCAGAAGCCAGCCTCTACCTGCACAGTTCAAAGTGTGTTATGATTATCTGCCCTCTGGTCAGAGAAAAAAAAGCACCTTGGTGATTAAGTTAACATATCGTTCACCTCTTTCATTCTGTTTTGCTTCCTGGATAGGACAATTCACCCAAATAGCTGTTTTACTCTTTCTTTGACCTCATTCTTCCAGGATAGAGTCCACGGTAGTTATTGCCATCATTGACAGGTGAGCAAACAAGGTCCAGAGAACCGTCTCATGAGCCTTGTGTGTTTGCAGCTGTGAACACCGCTGCCCATGCCCCACTGTGTTACTCCTAGCTGGTGGCGGTCCAGGCAGAGCAGAGGGTTAAAAGAAAAAGCCATAAAAAGGAAAGGAGAAGCGGTGAAGCAAATGAAAGAACAAAAAAAAAAAAGCAATATCCTGGTTCCACAGGAGTGGTACGGCGGTGAATGAGTCCTGAATCACAGCAACAGCTTCCAAAGAAAAAAAAAAAAAGGAACATTGTGTTTGCCAGGCTTGGTGGATTTGTGATTGGAGCTTTGGTATACTGGATTTCTGGAAGAAGGTTTTCATTTGACTAACAATGGCAAACCATGAAATCACCGACAAGGCGTGAATAAACTTTGCAGCGTAGCACAGGTTGATTGTATTACACAAAATTTGGGGATAATCAAAAGGATCAAAAAGCTTCTCTCTGGCTGCAGTGCATTGCTAAATACCTCAATACCTCTTGAACTTGTCCTTATTTTGTGACGTCACAGTCATAGTTTAGAATTTATTTTAATGGGAGCTTAGTGATAGACCAGTTCAAATTAACATGGAAGGAAAACGGTACTTTATTTTTGATAAAGTTGTGGAGAAATTTAAAGCAGTTTAGGTTAAAGAATGACACCTCAAGCTTTAAACCTCACATAGAGTGCTGTTCAATCTGTCATCCAGCTGGAACGATCCACAACTTAAGTATGATAAATTACTGAAAAGACAACAAGTCTTTGTGCCCTACACAAATCTAGCCTGTATGGTAGAATGGCCAAAAAGCCATTCTTGTAAGAAAGACATTAAAAGACTTTACACTGTGCCACAGGTCATGCAGAAGACTCAGCAAGTACGTTGAAGAAGGTGCTTTGGTCTGTTGAGATTATTTTACCTCAATGCAAAACAACTGTGCAGAGGAAAACTAACACAGACAACGACCATGAACATACCATATCCATTGTGAAACATTGCAGCAGCATCATCCTGTTTGGGGAACACATTTCTTCAGGGATAGAACAGCTAGTCAGAGTTGATGGGAAGACAAAATAAGTTAAATCCAAGGCAGACCATCTGGCTACATATCATATAAATGGGATAGAATGGTCGAATCAAAATCCAGACCAAAATCCAGTCTGATACAAGACAGGACAATTGAAGATTAGACTCACCATCCAATTAATCTAAGATTGAGCTATTTGGTAATATAGATTTGGAACAAGTTTAGATCTCTGCCTGTGCAAATCTGGTAGAGATCCAGCTCAAAAGACTAGCTGGTGGAATATACAAATTAATTTGGGGTAATCTGAGTAAAAGGGGCTTCTTACAAATCAACTTCTGAATATTTTATTTGCAAAAATAATGTGAAAACCATGGATAATTTTCCTTCAACTTCACAGCTTTTCGCTACTTTGTGTCACTCTATCCCATAAGTCCCAGTAAAATACAGTTACATTTGTAGTTGTATGGTAACAAAATGAAAAAAAAAAAGTTTGATGGGTACGAATAGTTTTTGAAGGCCCTTTACGCACAAAATTTACCATGCAGCAATAACTCATGCAGCCCGCAGGTGCGCCAATAAGATTTGGGGGTTATAATACATTATTGATCATGTCACAAAGGCTTTCATGACGAGTAAGGAGGGAAGAGAGGGCACATGTCAGATGAAGCTGTCAATGTAGCCCTCAATCAGTGGATACAAGGCTAGATACCAGGATTAAGGCAGATGGTGCTTTCTATTGATCCAAAACGCACACTTTTACTGACTAACAGCTCAATATCGGACTATTACAGGACAACCTCATCCCTTAGTGTGCTCACCCGTATGAGCTCCGCTCAGGCTATTGATACTGCGACAGAGGTTGCAGTGTGCTTAACCTGATGTGAGAACCCCTACTATCCCAACCTCTGTGAAGCACACAGGTGTTAATTACTTCATTTATTTTCTATTTAAGAGGTTGAAATAAGCACAAAGACACAGATCCATTTCTGTACATTTTATTTACAAAAAATGTATTAAAGTTCTTTGTACAGCGCATCCTTCGACGAGGTTCAGCAAATTATGCATGCATCTTTTGCTCTTTTGTAACCACTACTACGCTTGGGGATTTTGTTTATTTTCTTCTGGTTATTTCTGCAGGAGGTGACACTTAACAAAAAAACAAGTAAAAAAAAAAAAAAAGAATTACCAGGGCTTTATTTCTAGCATTAACCTAGGATCAGTTTGTGCGTAGCAGAGCTCGTCAAGCTTCACCGAATACACATGCAATTCTTTAGAAAAAAAAAAAAAAAAAGAAATAACATAAGAAGGGAAAACCCAATGTGTCATCATATAGTATAAATTATTTTCTTTTGTCTGAATGTACACATCTCTCCTGGCTTACTCTTTGTTTGTCTTCACATTGTCTCTTTTTTTTCATATAAAATTATCTGGCCATAGTTTTAGGTGATTAGATAAATATCCTCCTAAATCCTATGGAATCACAGTCTTTATGAAAGAACACAATTGAATACAGCAGTATGGAAATGTGCTAAGCTCCAGGAGACGCCCCAGTGTAATCTTATAAAAAGTCTATTTTCTTTTTGTTGTTGTATTTATATGGTTCTCATTTACTAAGTAAAATCACTAAACACCTTAGTTTTCATGGAAGAAAAACATTTTGAAAGCAAACCACAGCTCATTGGAAAATGTGCAATTTGACAGAAAAAAAAAAAACCTTACTGTGAGCCTTTAACCAGACTACAGTTAATCTACAACTGAAGAACCCATTTGTTTGGTTTTACTTTAATGTAAAGAAGACTTGAATGAATCTAGACTTCAGGGAAAGACTCTTCAGAGTATCAAACCTCCCTTTATATTTTACAAATCGCATGTATACCAAACATATTTTCCTTACCCGGACTTTACATAATCATTGTCATTCAAAACACACTCTTGGCAGTATTGGAAGTGCGAATCAGGACCTGGTTATTCTCATCTTTACTCTCATCTTCTTGAGTCCTATCAAACTTTTCCGAAGACAGCGGTGGCGGCAGCACCAGAGTTTGAAGAACAAACAACAGCGCGCATCTTTGTTTTCGGGGGCTCGGCGGCATTTTGCCCCGATGCGACAGCTCTGTCTTCAACAAGTTCATGGTCATTCGGAGGGATTCACAGCAGTATAAAAAGCTATTTTCTAATAACCAGTGTCCTACAGTGCACTGAGTGGATCTAATAAAATAATTTCAGCACATTGAACCAGTGAAAATCTGGCAGCAGAAGGATGATGAGTAATCTGATCACATTGATTACAAGAAACCAATTAGACATGTGTCATGTATGATACATCGTCTTTCTGGCACTTTAAAATGTGCTTAAAGTTGCAAATGATGGCTTTATTCTCTCATTCATGCGCATTTATATATATATATATATATATATATATATATATATATATATATATATATATATATATATTTTTTTTTTTAACTCTGCACCATTCATCTGTTTTCTATGAGTTTCAAGCAAAGAGCATTATCGTTGTGATCTAGTTGCATTGTTTAGACTCAGAGTTCCATAAGGCACTGAGAGGCGGAGGGAACCTCATCGGCTCTTCCCATGACCAGTCAAGTCGTGTCGTCAATGCAGATTATCATGCCATGAAGCACAAACCCCCGTGGTCCTGTGCCTTTCACAGATGTTTAGTCACAGTTGTAGAGGACGGCTGAAATGTTTCGGAAACCTGTGTCAACAGACAGAGCAGAGGCGAAGACGGGAGGAGTTTAGGAAACTACGGAAAAAATGTACATCGGTAGGAATGGTGCTGTGAGGCGTGTTGGGTTAAAATAGACAAAATGTAAGGGAATTTACACCTTGTGGATGTCAACACATTTAACTTTTTACAGCTCATGATGGTTTGCTTTTTATAAAAAAAAAAAAAAATCAATCGCTTGCAAATACGTTGGCTTCAAAAGGCTTGATCAGTGTGTTCCTCAGAGCCGTACTTCTTTAATTCAATCACAGGGAGAAATCCCTTCACCTGCTGTAAAAGTTGGACTATTTGATGTAAACGACGTGTTCTGGCTCCAACAAACTCCTTGGTACTTCTAACCAGCTAAAAGACCGCAGCGTGAAAATAAACCACTGCAGACGTTTTGGGTACGTGATGCAAAAGGTACGTGATGCAAAAGGTTTCCTCCTCTGAAAGAAAACTGGGTAACTGTGGATTTCATCTATCACGGTAATAAGATGATTGGAAAAATGTGTGTTGCATTTCAAATGTCTTGTGGCATTCAACTGCCATGTCAACCACTGCTTTTAATGTGAATAACCATGAAATCAGAGTAATCATAGACAAAGCTCATGTAATTCTGTACTTTACTCAGTGGGTTGTAACAGTAGTGATTTCATGGTTTCCACTGGTTTGTAATGATATTTTTTCAGTGGCGTTTAGCTGGAAGACCTAATTGCATTTTTCTTTAAAATGTCCTCGGTACATTTCATGTGATGCGCTTTCTGTTTCTACTGAGAGAAGAGCTTCCAAATCACAGACATTTATTATTAGCATTTATATTAGCATTTGGTTGAAAGGCCGGGTGCAATATGTCGGGGGGGGGGGTGGGGTTCGCAATCAGAGAATTACGTTTGCAGATTTTATTTTATTTGCATTTCTGTTCTGAAAATCCCGAGCTTTAGTTTGCTCAGATCTCTTCCAATGCTTCTGGGAGTTTTCTAGCAAATTGAACACATTCAAAGGAGGCGGGTGAACCTAGTTTTAGTAATGAGACCGGGTTTTCTATTGAATACCTAAGTTGGCGGACAGCATTTTTACCTCAGCATGCTAAATCAAATACAAAAAAACCCACAAAATCATCACAGTATTAAAGTTTTTTTAAATCTGTAAAATTATGTTAAGGCTTACTTAGGAAAAGCTAATGCTGAACACAACAGGTAGCTATAGCTATATATGTGTATATATATATATATATATATATATATATATATATATATATACATGCAGGATTTTCTTTTTTAAACCCTGGGGGTGCTTTTTTTTGGGTGGGGTGGGGGGTGGTTGGGGTTAGCATCTAATTTGCATATTTGTTCATACACTGAAGGAGAGCTTCAGGACAAAAAAAAAGTTATTAAAATGGTGATTAAATGTGTTTGGAACTAAAAATTACTTTCATAAAGGGATTTGTGAATTTTAATACCTTGTGAATTCACAGAAAAAAATAAACGGTACCAAAAACAGCAGCTATCAGAGGTACACAAAGTGATCAAGCTGATTGAGTGATTGAAGCTGTGTGTGAATCAAATTCAGGGAATCATTTTTGTGCAACAGTGTGAGACACAAAAAAAAGACTTCTTTAATAACTATATTTATGTGACGAGGCAGCAGCAGCAGCATTGTGCCTGTGAGACAACGCTGAGGGAAGAAGGAACTCTCGGGACAGCTCTCTCTGCTGCCTCATTACAGTGACTCAAGAACCACTACTACATGATGACCATAAACTATTTTACTGGCAGCATACACACAGCTGAGTAATTCGCCCCGACTGCCATGACAGGAAATCTAAATGATTCATCTCTTCTGATGAACGGGGGGGGGATCCCCTGGAAGTTAAAGAGCACCACGTACCTCTAGATCTTAACGCTCTCGGTTCCGTAAACGTTGTAGCCTTCTCTGTATGTGGCAAAGTTCTGGGTGTTGGTCGGGGGAGCGGGCTTAAAATTCTGTGTGTTCTTGGCCAATTTTAGCCGTTTGGTTTCTTGTCGTGATTTATAACAGAACTCTATCAGAGCCACCATCATTGCCAGCCCCAGCCCTCCAACCAGAATATAGAAGACCCCTGCCACATTGCTTAGGCTGAGAGCGCTTGTCTTGTCCTGGGGGGAAGTGAATACCAAAGTTTAGAGTTTTGCAGTGGAACAAAGAAAACAAAAGTAAAAAAATGAAACTATGCTTTAAGCTATTTAAAAGTAAAGCTAATCATATTTATTTGACAAAGCTATCAACAGAACATTGGGTTCAGCAGCTAAGCAAAAAATAAATAAATAAAAAATCCTGCATAATCAGAAGCTAAGACTCTATTTGTTGGCTGAAATATGCTATAATAATGTCCAAAAACTCAGAAGGACCTTAATTCTTGCTAGAAGGAGCCGATGTGTTTTACACTGCTGGTGAATGTAGAGCTTTTCCTGTTGTAAGCTACTTATACGTAAAATGGCTTCTGCTCTTAACAATAAAAGGAAGCCGGTCAGTATCGCATAGGTCATTAGCTCTTAAAAAAAAAAAAAAAAAAAAAAAAAATCCCTGCCTTTTTTTAATTCTCCTAGAGACATGTACGTATAACTCTCACGGCAACAATGTCATACAGTACAGTCAAGTTGATAGCATGTGAATGATAACCTAGTTAAAAGGTAAAAAAAAAACAAAAAAACAATATATGTCAAAACCATTTTGCTGCTGCTTACCTACCAAATGCATTTATTAAAAATTTGTTCATTAGAGTTTTACTATTTGCAGTTTAAACCCTATGAGCACAAAGTTGTATAAGATCTTATATTGACATGTACTCTGTCTGGATCTCAGAGGGTTACATAGTGGGTTTATTACATTCCTCGACTTGTTGTAATGCTCAAACAACGCATCTAAGCCTGTTCTCTGAGTCACCACAAAATTTGGAGGACGCCCTGCGGCGCTCCTGCCGCTCGGAGAGGTTGAATTTGTGTAACTCATCACAATAAGAGGGTTTGCTTGTTCATCACACCGCGGGAGGCCGAAGAATCTAATAGACGCGTCTCGATGCAAAGTAGTAAGAACACAAACAAATCAAATTTTCATTAACAGTTTGGTAAATAGAAACAGCAGCATAATGGTCAAAATATCATGAATGTCAAGTATGGAAATGAACAAAATAAGCAGCATTTATCAACATATGTTAACTGCTGTGATTCAGAATCTAAAAAAAAAAGGCACTCGTTTGGTTTCCCCCATGGAGTTATCATTACAGTTTTCACAAAAAGAGAGTGTCATGTTATCTATACTGCTTAAAAAAGTGTCTGATTTAAATTTTATAAAAGAAAAAAAAAAAATAACTTGGGGAAGCAGTGCCCGAAGCCACGAAAAAAAAAACTGAGTTACAGTGTGTGGCAGGAATTGTAAAGTATAAAAAAAATTAAAAAAAAGAAAGGTGTGTGTAGAAAAATAAACAAAATGCATTCTAGAAATGTAAGAGTTCTTGTCTTGCATATGAACAGTACGTCAAAATGCAATTTGGAATCAGTACAAAAGACCTGCAGCGACTGACCTTACTTCCAGAGTCCTTGGTTCCACATTCACCCTTATCGTACCACCATTTGTTTTTCAGCTTGTCTAAGATGCCTTGTTCACTGAGTTTCAATACTGCAAGGTTTACAGGAGTTCTTCACGTGGGAAATAACATAAATAACATTATATTATGTTATTTTATGTTATTCAACTTTTAAACTACTACATACTTTACAAAGCGATAAAGCAGGGCACCTGGCTGTTGTCAACATCACAAAGAAGCAGGCATTCAACCTATCACCTGTGTAACCCCTAGTCTAAAGCCAGGACCTACCCAATCGCTTTGAGTAATCGGCAGATGCTGCTAACAGGGCGACGAGCAGGTACTGACAGTACGATCTGCAAGTCTGTGACCATCAACGGGACCGAAACGGGGGCAGGGAGAACCAGAGGCTTTCAGCTGCAGGTCATTCAGTCAGGAGCTTTGTCTTTGCTACGCAAGTCTTCATGTCTTTCCACATATTGATGTCTGACTATGAGTCTAAAATGACAAGAGTGAATTCTGGAAGTAAATGAGGCCCAACAATGAAAGCCAAATTTTACGTTGCAATGTTTGTTGCTTTTTATCACCGAGTAAACCTTTCTGCTTTAGCAGTGTATTTACAGATTAGAGCTGCAGGACGAAGCTAAAGAGTAGTTGGGTATTCGTCTCGTCTTTCTCCTCGAGCGACAAAGACCAGCTGTATTGTTTGCCATGTCTGGAGGCTAAATCATCAGGATGGGAGAAAGAAGAAGAACAAAAAAAAAAAATAGATAAAAGCACCCATAAAGGAGCCACGTCAGGATTTCTTGTCATTTGTAGTTCAGCTAAATTCTTCATTGGATTTAAAAGGTTATTTGGATGCACAAATACAACATTGATAAATGAGTGACCTGACTACTACCTCAAAACAATGTCCCCACCCTCCCGGGGGCATCCATGCGACGGATAATGCACCGAAAGAAGATTACACCACTGTATATCCTTCATAGCCAATCTGGAGAAACAGAGTGTGAAACCAAACCATTGTCTTGACTTGGGAAGACATTGATTAACAATGCAATTACCCAGCAACATGCTCTGTGTCTGAAAGTCAATCTAGGCTGCGGTGTGTTGGGCCTGGGGGCGAGGGGGAACTCAGTGTGTGTGCGCGTGTGTGAGTGGATGTGCGTGCTGCTGGGTAAAAACAAATCTGTGCATCTCTTCATGTCTCCTAACGGGAACCTCAAAGCTGTGCCGGGCCAGGTGATTGGATGTTCCAAATACATCGCTCCAGGCTGGTTTAGTCTACCTCTCCAATCTTCCCTGAGGAGAACACCATGAAACAGATCGTACATTTCTTGGACTCCTATAGCATATTAGACGAGAGTGATGAAAAGTGCTTTATGTGGCAGAGAGGCTTCTTGAGACTCGTGACCTAAAAAGTTGCAAAGATTAAAACATGTCTTCCAAAATTAGTTGGAAACAAGTTTAGTTATTTGTTACAAAAATAATTGTAAAAAAATGTAAAAAGGAAAGTCTGCAAAGAGGAGAAATTCAAAATACAGAATGGGAGTCATTATTTTTTGCTGGCTGTAAACAATGATTCATCAAATAAATTTAACACATTTCAGGATTGACTGACTGTGCAGGTCTCAAACTAAGTGTATATATATATATATATATATATATATATATATATATATATATATATATATATATATATATATATATACATATAATCCCGTGGTTGTGGAAAAGATATCAGTCTGTTTCAGAAGGGTCAAATCATTGGCATGCAAGGAGATTGCAGAAACTACAAAAATTGGGTTAAGAATTGTCCAACGTATTATTAAAAACTGGAAGGATAGCAGGAGCCCCTGAATGATCATGATTGGCATTTGGTGAAATCAAATAGAAGGAAAACAACAGTAGAACTCTGGGCTATGTTTAATAGTGAAGGTAAGAGCATTTTCATATGCACATTTCAAAGGGAACTCAAGGGACTGGGACTGAACAGCTGTGTAGCCTTAAGAAAACCACTAATCAGTGAGGCTAACTGGAAAAAAGGCTTCAATTTGCTAGGAAGCATAAAGATTGGAACATGGACCAATGGAAGAAGGTCATATGGTCTGATGAGTCCAGATTTACCCTGTCCCAGAGTGATGGGTATATCAGAGAAAGAAGAGAGGCAACCTGAATATACTGAATGACCAGGTTATTCCAACAGTGGGTTTTTTTCTTCTCTGATGGCACGGGCATATTTCAAATATTCATCCAGAATTCATCGGGCTAGAATTGTGAAAGAGTGGTTCAGGGAGCATGAGACATAATTTTCATGCATAGATTGGCCACCAGAGTCCAGACCTTAACCCCATTGAGAATCTTTGGTATGTGCTGGAGAAGGCTTTGAGCAGTGGGCAGACTCTACCATCATCAATGCAAGATATTGGTGAAGAATTAGTGCAAACACTGGGTGGACATAAATCTTGTGTGTGTGTGTGCGTGTATATATATATATATATATATATATATATATATATATATATATATATATATATATATATATATATATATATATATATATATATATATATATTAGGGCTATCAGTTTTAAAGCGTTATTAACGCGTTAACTTTGTTAGACCATAACGGAGACAAAAAAATTGTTGCCGTTAATCGTGCGTCAAAACACACACACCGCTCCCAAATGTTTTTTTCCCCGCAGCACTCTCTGGACTGTCCTTCTTTTACCCTCGGCGCTTTCCGTAGTTCCAAGAACGCTAGAAACTGTAGCAAAACAGACCCCACTCACTGTTGCCAAGTCCGCTTATTTCATGCAACTTTGGGCTTCTTTTTTTCTAAAGTCGCTTGTAAATTTTATGAGTTGGGGTTGCGTTTTTTTGGGTTTATTTCTGAAAGTGAAATCACTTATTTAGGCTAAAAAATAAGTGACGATAAACACGAGTTATTAAGAGACCTGCTTGCACAACAGACACTTCGAGTATAACCAGCTGAAATATCCCTCCGCCTCATTAAACACTGGAGCCCGTCCTGAGATAGGAGGCGAGGGAGTAAAGGCAGAGAGAGCGACTCTGCCCGTATTTTCTGCAGTTTACGGAGCAATAACTGGTGATAGCTGCTGAAAGTAGATTACGCGGTGCAGATCACCGTTTCAAGCAGACATTGCTTCTGAAGATGAGTTTTTACACCCTGATAACATTGCAGAAACCCAACCCATAAACCATAATTTAATGCTTATTAATTAGTTTTCTCTGTATTTGACAAACTTAGGCTGAATCACATTGGCAAACAAAGTACCCTGGAGTTACAGTGTCAAAATATTTCGCCATGAGAACGGGTATTTACACATTTGTTTACACATTGTGTAAACATCAGGGTGTTATGATCAGTGATTTAGCCATTATAGGCCAAAGTATAACATTTTAGGGCACCAGGATGTTTTCATTCCAATTCTGAACAGTGCTTGAAAAATAAAAATATATTTTGTACAAGCGTGTTTTTTACTAGTGTCATTTATTACAAAATTGCATATTAAAATGCCTAAATAGGCTTTTACACTTTCAGAAATAAAAGGATAAAATATGCAATTAATCTTGAGTTAACTATTGACATTATGCAATTAATCACAATAAAATTTTTTAATAGTTTGACAGCCCTTATATATATATATATATATATATATATATATATATATATATATATATATATATATATATATATATATATATATATACAAATTTTCATAAATTTGTGAAAAATTGAAAAAATAAAATGTGTAATATGGAACTGGATGTAGAAATAACAAATATTAAAGTTTAGCATGTAGACAGGTTTCATGAATAAATGGGATTCCATAGAAAATGCATTTCTGAGGCAAACCTTAAAATTCATATATACGTTGCAGAGCAAGTATTTGCATATACAATTGAATCCACTAATAACAAAAGCAAATCTATTTTGTATTTCAAAAGATATTTATAAAGTAATTCTTTAACCACGATTATCTTACAAAGAATATGCAATTCAATATATTAATTGCATATTAATTGCATCCTATTCATGAATCTTCTAGACAATAAATCAAAGATGTGCTGAAATGTGTCTGCTAACTTCACGTTTAATGCTAACGGTGTAAGCTTGCCGACAATCATGGCAATTATCTCCCTGAAAGCATCATGGGTCATTAATCTGAGCTACCCAGTGAAGGTATACTGTCTCAGCCGTCCTCTGGGAAAACAGAAACAGCTATGGGACCTGATGCTCATTCCACCAGGAGTTGGTTGTGGCTTCACACTTTGGATCACCAGGAGCTGCGCTGAAAAAAGTTATTCACGACTGGAGAAGGGTTGGAGCGAGCTGATGGGTCAGAGGGTTCACAATTGGAAGGGAATCAAACCACAGGTAGGTTATCAGGTCACTCATTTAGAAAGAACAAAAGAGTTGTTTTTAATTAGAATTCTCACGTTTGCCTGTAATGCTTAGTCCCCTCAAGACGCCGCTGTTCCCCTTGCTTTATGGTCGGCCTCTTCCTAGCAGCCACTTTCCACTTAAAAGAACTGGTTTCTCTGAACCTGAGCTGTTGATGGGAAACAGCTGTGTCCTAAAGTACTACAAAGGCATTTGTACAAAATTACTGAAACCTCGCTGGTCTTGTCTATAATTGAATGTCACATTATTTGCAGTTTTTTTTTTTTGACTAACAAAAGCACTCGCTTTAGATGCACCGATTAGCTGGTGCCCAGAATACGATGAATTTAAGCTTAAAGTCAAAAACTCAATGTTTTTCTGATCAGTGAAAACAACAAACATATTGCTTATGGATGGTGCGTTCACTGACAACAACACTATTTGGTGTTCTATGCTTTTACCGACTGAAGTCTTAAAGTTAGTATTTTCAGTAGCAGTAGGGTGTTTAAAATAAAGTCAAAGGAAGCACAGACATAAAAGAAGCTCGAGACATGTCTGCGGTTCATGCTGGCCACGAGAAAGAGCAAGACGTTCAGCAGATAACAGGAAAGCTCAGCTGACTACACTATACTTGCTCCGTTTTACATTTTTTGGCTTTCAGGTACTCTATGTTATGGAAGATTCAGGTTATTAAAAAGGTTGACATTCTTTTGAAAATCTGCATTAAGAATTTGAATTTTCTGGGAAAATACACATGATGCTAACTGTTCTAGCTGCATAAAATGCTACTGTGGGATGCTTATACCAAGTTAAAATGTCAGCTCCTTAATTATTTTGTCTTCCTTTTAAAGTAGTTAAACCCATTTTTAAAGGGGCTGCTTTCTCACACACACAGAATGAAGCTGCCTTATATATAAACAATCACTACTCATTTTTATATATATATAAAATAGGCCTTAAAGAGAAATCAGAATCAGGTAAAAATGTTACAACCAGATCGGTGCTTTAGAAAAAGTTGAGCTCATAAGTTCTGATCAATGCATCTCTATTACTCATTGGTATTGATTGAGCTGCCCTTCACATGTGTCAGGGTGAATAAACACATTTCATCCTTTCACAAAAGCAGGGCAGCTGCATTCACCTCCAGAAGCCTTGTCATTTGTTTTTCAGCATTTAACTCTAAAAATGATACTTTTCCTCTGGTTAAGGCAAGAGGTCCTTAGTTTTCAAACGAGCCTTTACACCATCTGGTCAACCCGACAGGGGATTTTTATCCTCTGCCTCAGTGCGGCAGATTGGTTGGTTAGGCCAGGAGAGGGTCGGTTTTCGGTTCGGGTAACTCGTTAACAGCTTTGCCGATTACTCTGCACTATGGTACCCGATTGTGGTGACATCGAGGCTGACCTTGGAGTCACCTCCCCCGCTGCCGCACTCTCCCTTGTCGTACCACCATTTGTTTTTCAATTTGTCCAAGAGGCCTTGCTCATTCAGTTTTAAAACTGCCAGGTTAACAGCATTTCTTGAAACGATAAAACATAACTTGTAAGAAAATGCACAGGTCCGTGAGAAATCTAATGCAAAGTGATAATAATAAGTCATAATAGGAAGCAATGGTAGTGAAACTACCAGTGTCAAAGAAGGGGCTTATGCACAGACTACTGTTAATCAGAATGGTCTAGGAAAAGGACAAATTGTTTAAGAATTTCAGGAATATGGAGAGATAAGAAAGGCTCATATAAGGCGGAGACAGTGTTGAATCTTGGAAAAAGGTGGCATGAAGGGTTACGCAGTTTAGAAACTGAAGTGTGCGGGATGGGGACACTTGTCATTGAGAAGAAAAAGTAACAACAACAAACATCATGCAATTAACATTCGTCACAAGTGACAGCGCAGCTTTTAAAGGCTAAATTGAAAAACCGTTGAACTGTTAAATTAAAAGTGACAACACAACAGTCAGGTAGGACAGCACACGGGACAGAAGGAGAGATCCAAGGAGAGAGGAAAAACAGCAGTAAGAAAGACATAGTAATGAAATGATTGTTAGCTTTTACCTGCTCATCTGGATTTGATCTTTTCTAACATAAAACAGCAATTTTATACACACAAAAAATATGAAATAACCTTTGAATCCAAGCACAGTTAAAGACATTACTACCATTACCTCTGCGTCCACACAAACAAAGAAGAAGAGAAGAGAATGACAACAGGGGGGGGACATCAGGGTAGGTGGAATACTATAACAACATGGGGGATATTGTTATATTATTCCACCCACCTTAATGCTGAGCCTTTGGGCGTCGCCACACCGTAGCCTTTGGAGTCGAGGTTCCCCCCCACTTTCATGGTGTCGCACGGCTTCCGCTGCTCGATGTACTCGTTCATTGTGGACTCAAGGAGAAAGGCAAACTTGCCCTTTGACTTTCGCACTCGGGCAACGCCGTCTGGCGTGGTCTTAACAAACACAGAGGGCTCTGCGGATTTCATGTACGACCACATCTTCTCGTACACCGCTATTTTGGAGCGCTGTGCGGAGGAGAGAAGGAGAAGGACTTCAGAATTGTCAGAAAAACGCGCATCCAAGCGATGGAGGTTGCATGGTTCTTGTGCTTAGTGATCACTTGATTTAAAGGGGCACTGCAAAGTATTTATAGACATCTAGGGAAGTTTTTGCGATATCTTTAAATACTTCCAGAAAATGTGGCTGGTGAACATTTACGTGATCATGTGGTACAAGAATTTACAAAATCCATCATTTCTCGGGGTTGTTAAAGCAGCAGGATTTCTAATATCCCAAAACCCATCCACGTTAATGAGCATCATACCTCATCATCATCAAACTGAAAAGTAGGGGAAACATTGTTTTGTAAAAATAAAAAAGAAAAGAACAAATTTATTGTGCACCAGTTCTATCAATACATTCGAAATAATTCAGCTGACAGTAAACAGCAGGAAATTAACTTTTTGTTTCCAAACATCCATAACTTTAGCATCACGTCCTTGATGAATATTCAGCCTCAGTGAGTGTACCAAGGCTTTGCTCATGGTTCATCTTCAACTTGTAGAGCTTATTACAGCCATACATCTCAGCAACATGGTTAATGAAATATCTTGTGTGTGACTCAGAGGCATTGCACAAGAGGAAGCTGGGGAAGTGAACAACAAAGCTGCCCGTGACAAAGTGACAGAGACGAGTGCTTCTCCAGCGCCGCAGGTCAGGCTTAGCGAGGCTGTGAAATCTGGGAGAGTTGGACGCTATCTATAATAAGCATCAATTAAATTATTCAGTGCTGCTGGATTGACTTTAGCATAGCCATGTCACACATCCTGGTGTGATCATGGTCCTTGCAGAGATGAGCTGTAGCCTAAAAAGAGTCCTGTGAAGACTTAGAGTAAAGAAACACACATTGTAGGAATACAATAAAAGAAAGAACGAAACATTCATAGTAAGCTGAGTTGGCTTAAACATACAGTATAGTCTTTGAGTTATATAGCTGCAGAATGATTTAGGCTATGTGTTAGCTGCATAATGCCCAGTGACTGTAATTGCCTGTTCACTGAAACATTTTAATGTGTGTTGTTTTTTTTCATGATTTATTGTTGATTGTTGGATTTGTACCATGTCCTTGGGTGATCTGAAGTCTTTCAAATGAAACGTATTATTATTATTATTATTATGAAAATATAAAAGAAAAATGAGTTGTTGAATGAAGCAAGAACACACAAGCAATGCCTTTCCATGTTTTCCTATGGATTTGTTTTAGAATGACATATATCTAAGTTTTCAGCATCGAATCATTTTCATTTATCAGAATTTACTTAACTTGTTTACCTTTTGCTAGGTTGATTTAAGTCGCTTAAAAAGAAATTAATGAGCCAAAATGCTCTTAGAAGAGTATGTAATGTTTATTTTAATTAATTGAACGTACCGGCACAAGTAACACAAGCAATATTATTTTTGCTTTTGTTGAATTCTTTAAAATATAACCAAACTCTCCTCTGATACACATATAGAGCAACATCCCAAAGTCTGTTTAGTATTATTATTTTCACTATGTTGCTCCTATTCTACAGTAATAAATCTTTCGAAAACCACACTTTCATTGACATCAAATTATTGTTACAACCAGTAATTTCCATTACTTTTTTTACATATATCTTTTTAACTAAATTGATCTTCTAGTGCCGTTGACTTCCATTCTGTATGGCTGCAGGAAAATACGGGAGCCACACATGAGAGCATTGCATGGATTTATGGGTAACCGATGATTGGGATGAAGGAGCAGGAAAGATACAAATGACCAGAGGTCACCATCAGAGATCTGCAGTGATCATTAGCTATGTTTACATACACAACATTTCACGATTGGATTAAAATGTATTCGGACTAAATAAGTGGATTGCACCATTTATATGGGCACACAATCAATTAATCCAATCATAATGTGTGTGTATGCACCTGGCTTTATTCAGAATAGAACCACTCTGACATGTGCAGATATAAAATTCACCTAAAAAAACACAGAAGAAGAAGAACTTCCGTCTTTTCTAAACAAGAAAAAATAGTAAACAAAGCAGTATTATACGAGTTTGTTTGTCTTCCAGATGCCCAGACTAGACTTGTACAATGTTCTAATTACAGTTCAAACGTTACTGAGTAAGCAAACATTTTGAGCTCTTATTTTTCTGAACAAAAAAAGTTTATCAGGAGTCCCGACAGTTTTGCTTCAAGTTTACTTTGGGCGTAAACATGTGCACTCGGGTCAATTTGCCACATTCGGAATAACTTGAACCAGACAAGCGTTTATGTGCACGTTGATCGGATTATCGATCAGCATAAACCGCCCCTCTCATTTGGATTACATTTTCATTCCGACTGAACTTAATGCAATCACAATATTTCATTGGCTTGTTGACATGACGTATTTTTATTCCGATCTGCCCTTTATTCCAATTACTTTTGTCCATGTAAACGTAGCTATTTTGAGTCAAGTTGGTATAAAAAACACATGAACTGGTGTATGGGTTCCATTTAGGTGCTCTAGCTGAACGAGGTTTGTTAGGTCCCATATCCTACCAGGATCTGCAGAGGGACTGCATCACACACCACTACACCACTACTACAAAGGATTGCCAGACACACAGATTTATAATGAGCCTAACCCTAGGAGACGAATCCCCATCATGCCTGCATCTGCAGTTCAGCCTATGTCACTGCTGCTATTCCAGTCAACACAAGTGTGAAAAAAGGTAAGAAAGAGAATCCCATCATTCTGCTAGAAAGAGAGGTTGTTCGGGGTAGGTGATTCCTCCTGAATGTGTACGGCAATAAATCTGTCTATATTCCAAAGCTATACCCTGAGGTCACTAGTAGATTATATGGAAGCAGAATATGCCATTTATAAGAGGCGAACATCCTTATAAACTATCCAACTGGACACACTTAAATAGAAATGTATAAATCTGTTTCTATAATTCAAGGAATCAACAGGATTAGGTCCATACCAGTTAATACTCTGCTACAATAACTGTCTTCATCAACGTTTACTTTGGCTTCAGCTGCTGTCAATAGAGTTATCAATCATGGCTTGTTGTTTGGCAGAGTCTCGTGAGAACCACCAGGGCCGAACCCCGTGCTTCTTGAACTCTTGCTCTGACTGGTCTTTATTATATTCTTCTTCATCTGACTTGCACTCCTCAGGGGGGAAGTCTAACATGCCAGATGAAAAAGGCTTCTGAAGCTACATCGGAATCTGTCAAATGTTGCTTTTCTGCCAGAGTTCTTCCTAATGCCAGCTGATAACTGGGAAGCTCACAGCTGTCAATTGTTGCCATCTAATGCCAATTCTTACTGCCCCGCGTGACGCCATCAACCTGAATACACAGAGTGAAATCTGCATTTTCTTCAAGGTAGTCACCTTAAGATGGCTATATTTTATTAGTGATTTCAGAAATTTGTCGGAAATTAAACATGTTAGTTACTCATCCATATTGTTATTATTGCTCTATGACTGATATTCAAATAAAATACATCACTGGCTAGTAACTTTGATGTAATATTCTGAATTAATTCAGATTGAATTCCTGTTTTTCTTTCTCTCTTTTTTGATCAGTGAGCATACTAAGTTACAACATGGCTGCTTCACTCAAAAAGTTATTTTTTATAATCTTGGTACCAAAACAAAGTCAGAGATCTGCAGCCATACCAGAAATGTGCGCATAGGACAATATGTTTTGTGATTCGCTATCATGGAAAAGCATTTCCCCTATTCCCATACATTAGTGGCATATTTGGCTTTTTTTTAGCTCAAAGAACCTCATGTCATCAGTTCAGATGTAGACAATTAATTATAATGATTAAAACTGTAATTATTAATAGCTTATATACAATGAAATATTGATAATGTAATATTATTAAATAGTGATTAGTAACAATAATGACTTGATCCATGAACCGAGAAATTGGTTTATGGACCACTGCTTAGGTTTATCTGATTATCAGCCTTCTGACTGTATTCCGCAATTAGCTACCAGGAGAAAATAAAATCAAGAATATGCTGCTTGTGGAGTCTTAGATATTTTGTGCATTACGCTGAAATTAGGAATTAGGTTTAAAGCATGCTTTATCTTACAAGCGTAGACTCTTGTTTATCTTATTCTCTTTCAAAATGATAAAACGTCTACTAGGAATGTTTGAAAGTAAATGGAAAGCATTGCATTTTTTATTTGAAGTTGAAAATCAAAACAACAGAATAACAGCTAACCACCAGCTGCATTGCTCTTCCTGTCCAAATATCCTGATTATTATGGAGGGAGCTCTGCCTTGAATTAGTAAGAGTCTGCTCAACAGGAGCATATCCATCTCTAATGCATTCCCATTAATAAACAAAGGCATTAACCTTGACCAAATGAAAGTGTTGTTCTGGCTTTATGTAATCATATCTTTTTTTTTTTTTTTGCTGGCATCTGTCGCTGCACATCAGGGCATGGGTGAGACTAAGATGAGACAGCTACATAACACAAATATAAAAATCTGTTTGATGAACGCTCGCCCTCTGAAATGAACAAAAACCCAATGCCTGGGCTGTATCCATTCCAGTTTAATGCAAATACAACAAATGAGGGGAACGGCACTCAGTGAGATCTGCTGTTTTTTTTTTTTTTTCTTCTTTCTTCCAACAATCATAATTTAGTGTGTGAGACAGCATGAAAATAAGACTCGTTTGGAGGGCATTTCCCCAAAGGCACGGAGCTCATCCTTTCAGCGGTGAGAGAGCTCCTGGTGCATTGAGAAAAGAATAGATCTCAGCATTGATCAGTAGCAGCGGAATGTGCTGCCGCGCTGCCTTATGAAGTCAATTTATCAATATCAGAGAGGTTTGCAAAGTGCGACCGAGAGCCAAATAGGCCGATTCACTGGAACTAAAAAATCCCAGCTGAGCTGCTTCCAGCGGCGACACAAGGAGAGAAAACGGGATTTTGAGGAGAGAGCTCGGCAGGGAACGAGAACTATTTGATTGTTGACTGCTGGGACATTAATGTGCAGCCTCACAAACGCTCTCACGTTTATGGCTGACTAATACGAACAAGCATCACTCATCTCTTTTTAAACGCTATCATTCATGTTCTTTGGTGGCCATGTGAAATTCAATTAGGGGGCAATTACCGAAGTCCATAGGCAATCAAGAGACAATTTAGGGAGCTATTAAATGCTGTTATAAACACAGCTGTATAAGTGCAGCCATTCCATACGTCGTATAATGACGCTGCTAATATATATGGCTGTAATGTAAATCTTTCTGCTGTTGAAAAGGGAATGACTTGGTTTTGTGTTTGCTTAAAAAAAAAAAAAAAAACACGTTATTCTCGATGCCTTTCAAAGTCGCTCCGAAGCAATCACTGTGTTGCTGGCTTCTTGACAGAGTACCTAAATAGCCTGTGCTCCCACCTTAGCGACATGGTTACATCATCTGTGTGGGTTTTCAACCTGCAAATCATCCAGAGAGCTTCCTTCCTTCTTGTAATGTAATGTTTTTGAAATTCTTTGACCTGAAACAGGAAAACAGGCAGGACTTCCCCCGGGGAAGGCAGAATAATGGTGAAAGCAGCGGTCCCTATTAGATTTATTCTACGAATATCTAACACTGTCAACTCTCTTAAGATATTAATGCTAAACATGAGATGAAATAGGTGGACTGTAATACTGAAAACAAATTTCACAGTCCACACGTAGTATTATAGAGGCTGTTGAATGGATAGTTTTAGGATTTATTAGGTAAGTTTCTGGAAATATTACAAACACAATGAGTTCAAATTGACCTAGGTAGCATTTTCAGATTTACCCTCTGAGGCACCATCTACTCTACTCTGGAGATTACCATATTTTTTTTTCTTTTGTTAAATTCATAGTCCATACTGTTAGATCCTTGACAAAAATGCTATATTACCTATGCCCAGTCAACAGATGGCAATTATTTCAACGGTGTTTTGGAGTTCAAAAGAGGAATGTCCTGAACACAACTAAAGCAGTGCTTTACCCACTGGTTAGTAGAAATTTATTGTGGTTTATACTTTCTGTGACATTGTCTACCTTTTAATCTCAGCCATTAAAGGAACTATACCTGAATAATTTTTTTGTCTATTTAAGAAAAATACTTTTTTTACACAATATTTATCAGTTATACGACATAATCTGATAATAATGATTGACTTACTTTATTTCCAACTCCATCAGACAGTAGGAAAAAACATGGACGCTTGCAATGCTATGAAAACAATAACAATGACGGGGCTTACTTTTCAAATTAAACTGTTCTCCTCACTCATGGCATGAATTTGTGCAGAATCAGGTATAGCTCCTTTAATAGATTAGATCTGAAGAGAAATATCGCTCATTGTCCCTCAGCATACTGATTAACTTTATCAGCTTAATAGAGACAGGACAAATTGAGACAGACATGGGAAAACCTAGAAAAACAACCCTAATATTGTGTCCCTATGTCATTGCTTTTATTCATGTCCAGATGTCCTCTCTACATATAGCAACACCTCACCCAGATTTTTTAAAACTCGTTTTAATACGAAAATCGATTTAAAATATATCAGTTTTAGCCCCCAAACAAATTGAAAAATAAATAAAAAATAAAAACATTTGCGTTTCGCTTAGAGGTGTAAACAGAGCATAAAGTCTCAGGGTTTTTTTTGCAACTATCCACTTCAGCGTGGACAGGATCGTGCTTCATGACTTTACCGCAAAAGGCTCTTCTGGACATCTCTTTAATGCAACATTGGTAATATAAAATCATAAGAGTTAACACCACTGATCTAGACACCTTTAACATTACTTTTGCAGTAGACTCAACTTTTCGGTTATGGTTTGTGCAGCTCTACATAACAACCCGGTTGTAGCTCGTAAAAAGTGTGCAGAATTAGCATTTTGCAGGACTGTGCATAGAGGACTTGGAAGTGAATGAGAGCAGTGATCAATTTTTGGTAGATTTGTTAAAAAAAAAAAAAAAAAAGCAACATGTGTGCATCAGCCATAAAAAGGCTATTCATGTGTGAGTATTGGATGTTTCTGCATAAAACATGGGTCCTTTGCTATTTCATGAACCAGCACATTTTCATCTATTAACATACAGAATAGTTGGCTCCAGAGGCTTGAGTTAATGGGTTGTTTAAATGGGTCTAGAGGGTTAGGGGATCAATCTCAATGTCTTAAAAATCTATAATCCCAACAATTCTAATTACAGTTCATGCAAATGCTATTTTCCAAATCTTAAAGTTGTCATGTTTGTGTTGGATCTTTATTTAATAGCTCTCTACACGTCTTTCTAACAGAAAATGTCAAATTTCTCCAGCTTCAAAATTTCAGTGATCATTTTAAAATGAAAAACTTAAGTTCACAATTACTTTATGACAGATATTTCTTGAGTATGTGGGTTTTCAATATGGAACCAGGAAAAATCAGAAACAACGAAAGGTAAGGAGGTAGGACACATGGATGGAAAGACAGAAAGGAAGGGTACTTGAGGTAGGACAGAAATAAGGAAGAACAAAAGAAGTGAAAGAGGAAAGGGAGGAAGGACACACAGCATGCTATGTGAAAAAAAATTAGCAACTTCTTGTTCTGTGAATTTCAATGAGTAAAAAACTAAGCGGTAAAGCTCTTTGCTCCCTTTTCGGTTGCAATACATAAGCAAATATGTTGTGGCTCAACCATTTATTTAATGCTCGATTTTGCATGTGGCATTTTGTTCTGTCTTTAATTTGACTGAACTTTTGAATGCTGTGATGAGGCTCAAAGGCTCTGATCTCAGTGGTGTTGTCTCTCAAATTGAATGCGGACCCCCCTCTTTTTAACGTTTTGTGTTTATAGATAGCACAGTGTGGCCACGCAAGGTGCTTGCATATCGTTTAGATGCATGCTGGTGTGATGACATGTCAGGTTTAGGTATAGGAGTGTGTTATTTTTTTAATTGCATTTTAATGGTTATTCAGTAAAGTGTACCTTGAAGTGTGTAGTCATTAATTTGACATTAATTTATAATCGTTATTTAGTAGTATTACATTAACAATATATAATTTTCTTTTGAAGTTATTACTAATTATAATCTAAATTATTATATTTGACTACTTCTGACTTGTGGGTCTTTTGGGGCAAAAATGGTAATCAGGCCTCTGATTTAAGGAAACACTTTTGCATGGTAACAAAGCACAGAACAGATTCTTCAAGGCTTAAATTGATTGATTGATTGATTGATTGATTGATTGATTGATTGATTGATTGATTGATTGATTGATTGATTGAAGAAGGAAAGACACACCAGTTAAACACAGTTAAACAATGGGATAGGGAAGGAAATCTAGAAATAGAACATTTCCTTCACAAACTTATTTTCTTCTTTCCAGACACGGAGAAAACTAAAATCAAATTCCATACTACTCCAGGCTGTGTAGGATCCCTGCATTTACATATAAAAGATGAGCATTGTATAAACTGGAATTCAATTTAGAAGGAGGTGCACCAAAGATGATTGTCCTGAGTGAAACACATATACCAAGAACAGAACAAGCAGTGTGAATCGAGTCACGTTACATTTAACTGTCTGAAAAAAGTAGAACAATAAAATAGCTTAAAATGCTTAAAATGTTGTTGTTGTTGTTTTTTTTACACAGCATAAATTTACTGAAAAAATTACTCAAAATGCTTTATGTGTTCCTCACAGAGATCTGATTTCCCACAGGAAGACTACTGGGGGCACACCACCTCCTGTTTCATCTCCAATATAAACAATATATATATAATCTGTATTTAAAAAAACTACCCGATACAAATGTAACAGCCATTTGAAAGGTCATAAAATATAGCATTTGCATAAACTGTGTGACAATGTGAAACATATTGTTGTTACTGTTTTAAGAAAGTAAAAGTCCTCTTTGATACAGGAAATGCTCGCCCTACCTGTAAGCTTCCAAATAATCTAGATTTAAACTAAATACAGGCTGTGAGACAATTATCTGCTGCAGGTAACATAACAACTGCTAAGCACCTTTAAACAGAATCTCACTGAAAACAAAATCCTGTATCTTTTACATTAATTTTGTAATAGAAGCATTGTTATTCCTTCGGTTACCTTAGAGGATAATTATATGTGTTTTTAGATGCCATTAGATTGTGTTGAATGACTACACATCTTCATGTTCAGTTGCACTAATGCAGAAAACAAATTGTTTTTCCAATGAAGGTGTGACTGTTACTCTTGCAGTAATTTAACTATAATATAATTTAAAACATTTAACGATTTGTGTTTTATTTTTTCCATTGCCGTCCCACATATTGCTCATTATAGCTTTCTTTTCTGCCTTGAAACAGATCCCTACTAAACAATAAGCCCTGTTTCTTAGGCGCTGAAATAATGAAAGTACTTATTAAAAAAGAAATAATAAAAAAAAAAAATCAAATGTTTTTTTTCATTACATTTCATAGTACGTTTGTCTTTTTTACTGTCCCTCTTACAAAGCACAATATCCTGTATATAGGAAGTAAAAGTCTTAGCTTCTAGCCATTGTTCAGAACTGCCTTAGAGGTCAGGTTCGGTCCTCCTGTATTTAAAAAAGGTTACTCTGCAGGAATGTATTTGAAGTCTTTATAGAAAGTGCTTACACGTCTGAAAAAGCCCTTTAAATTTCCTGCGCTCTACAAGAGGACAGAAAGAGACGGAGGTGGACTGTTGCGGTTCTGTATTTTAAAGGATCATTGTTAAAGTTAGAGCAGTGAGAGTTTTTTTTTTTTTTTTCAGAATCTCCAATCATGTCATTAAAACGTCTCCAAAGAGACAAGTGATTAAACTCCAAAGTCAAATAAATTGACCTCTCCATTCTAAATAACCACTTAATCTGTATCGATTTTGAGTTACGCAGCATTTCCAGCCCTCTGCCCAGTGGCCTCTGAACTGCAGCCTGTTTTTTATTCTCCCTCTGGCACCACAGGACCGCTTTCATTACAGCCTCCCCCACGTATGCTCCACTGCTTGCGCATTTAAAGGCCATCGCCAAGCACCTCTGCTACATTTCATTCAAGCGAACTTCCCTTCCATTTTGTTCATCGACATTGCCACTTCCCTTCAATATCCTGTACGCCAGGACTACCTGTATCTCAAGTAGGCAGAGATGAAAGTTGAGGCTCTGGGGGTGTATTTTGTCACTGAAGTGCCACATGCTTCACCCTGAATACCAATTACTCGTCTTTGATGCTCGGTGCCGGACTCCAATAGCTCCTCTCCAGCGCCTGCTGCTGCTCATCTTAACTTCGGCGAATCCTCGGAGGACTGTACTTTTCCTCAGAGGTTACACCTATCATGCAGAAACGCACGTTTGGTCAGGTTTCTCTTTCGTGCAAACGGGCTCTTATCTTTGTAGGAACCTCCCCTTTACTTAACGCTGTTCTAAAACACAAAGTGACAAGAGCTCTGGGAGTGGGGCGGTACACGATTCCAGGGCAACCTAAGTTTTCTTATACAAAATCGCCTTGCTGCCTCTTCTCCATGCAACCCTGATCTAATGCAGGACTGCTAGGCACAAAGAGCTGCCTATTAGATTTTGTGTCAGACCATCCTGAAACAACAGTGTGTGCCACAATAGCTGAGACGTGAAATTGATTTTCATGCTTTGCAGAATGTATTGGTACCCGCACCCTGGCTGTTGTCTCCTCCAATCTCCACCACACTGAGATCACCATGGTGCATGATGGTCTGCTGTTGAAGCTTTGGGTAATGGACAATCTTTTGAAGGGAGCAGTTAACCAACCCCCTTGTTTCTCAAAGCATTTATAATGCTTTTTGTTTTTACGCTGCTAAATGAGGCGCACGAAGGGACAAGCTTTGGGATCGGCGAACCCGTGTCTTTATAGGTAATCAAACAATCACGTCAACTCATTTTTATAATCAAAGCTATTTCGATCCAGTCTTTTCTGTATTGCGCATGCCAGAAATGCAATGAGCCAAGCCTTTGCATGGAATCTGAATAAATGTGTTCACTCTCATGGTTAAAAATGTGTTAGAAGCCTTAAAATAAACTGAGCTCTTCTTGCAATGACATAACGTCAAGCTGAAAAACTTGGAAAAATCCAAACTTTGATTCGTCCTTTACTTTTTTGGGTTCATCAGAGTGTCTAGGAGCTAAAATCATTGACAAAATCAATGAAATGAATTGCTGTGCAGCTGAGTGACCATCTCAAGGTAAACCAGACAGGCTAAAGACTGTGGAGGGAAACGTTTCCAAGCAGGCACGGTAGTCTGGGGAAAAGGAGCCAAGAGCTGCTAGAAAGCCACTGCCAAATGCCTAGAGTGTTGGAGGCTTCCACTGGGAACATCAGTGGGCTCCAAGGCCAGCTGTCCTACTTGGTGGTGGGCATCAGAATTTGAGCTTTAAGGTGAAATTGCTGCGACACACGGTGTTTGAAAAAACATCCAAAGCTTAGCCACATCTCAAATGAAGACATAAGCTGCAAGCAACATTATGTTTTGTTTTACAAAAAGTCAATGTAAGAGTGAAAAGGGAAGACCAATTCAAGCAAAAAACGGCAGAGTTAATGAAATCTTTATGTTCAATGTATAGGAAATAAAAATAAATACTTTAGATCACATAAGTTGTTGTACTTATCAGGGAGCATTGGAAAATAAACCATGTGCAAGCATCAAAAATTAAAGGCCAACGGTGTCAGACTCGATGACATATGCCTGGTTTGAAAAGTTGGACTTGATCTAAAAATTTCCAGCTGGCTGATGCCGTATGGCTCTAATTAGCACCGAATGTATTTTCTGAAGAAACAGATCTGAAATGAAACCTGAACTCCTATTAATCAGAGAGTTTTCTTCCTTGTCAGCCCTCTGCAGCTTTAATTAAAAAGTCCCCTGGAAAAGAGCTTCACACATGTCATTTCCTATTTGAAGACTTGGGGATGTATAACTAGGACACTCGTTAGACAGAATAAAGAAGAATGGGACTCCCCATCTCGCATTGCCCTGTCACACAGCGTACTTTTCAGGGGGTCTCCGCCGTCAGGTCCTTCTACCGTGCGCTCCACAGGCTTACATCTATGCAGCATTTTCTTTTTTATATAAAACGAAGAAGAGTGACAGGTTTAGCGTGTTGTTTTGTGAAGAATACATATACTGTCGCTCTGGTTATGTTTCCTTAAATACAAAGGATCATCTGCACTAGATTCAATATTGTATGCCCCTAGCTGATAAGGGGTTACAGATTTGAATCCAAAAAGTTTTAACAACCAGGCCTTGCAGACAGTACCTTGTCTTTCTTGACTTGAAACAACATGGATTTAAGTCAGCATTTTGTGGTTGTGACTCAAAATTCAACTCAAACAAAGAGTTTCTCTGCCAACAGGCTGCAGCTGTTAAACATATGTATTGTTTCACTCCTGCTGATGAGTAATGAGGGAGCATAAGATAAAAGACTGTCACATTGCTTTTTCTTCAACACAGTCAGAGCAGTGTTTCATGAATTCGTTTTCTGGGGTGCTATTGTGAACGCGCCATGAGCTAAGACGTCTATGGACCTCAGAGCAGAGGCTTGATCGACCAGCCTGTGCACAGCTTTGGTTAGCTCCTGCACTGTGAGCGTGTGATTAGTTCTCAGAGACTCAAATACTCACGCCTCAGATTGTAGTTAATTTATAACTTAATTGCTGAGCTAGTCCCTTACGGCAGCAGACATATTGCTGATTCCTTCTGAAATGTCTTTCCAACCGCTCTGCTTGACCTGCGGGGGCTCTTCTTCATCACACCCAATTTTCCTGCCACGGCTACCTTGCTAATTATAACTCATGAACTGACCCTTCTGAGTTTGAGTCTTATGAGGGTGCTTTGATTAGCCTCCTGTTTTTATCACCTCTGAGTCTTCTGTGTTGTTATCATCCTTTCTGCTGACAGCCTCGGGAGGCCTCAAGGTTGCACATTGCAGAACGGGCTGCATAAATTTGACATTCATGTCCAAGGAGTTTAAGAATTGCGACTTCGTCAACATGCCTCATTTGGGGCAATTTTTCACAGGCCATGAGATTTTACAGAAAGCACAAAAAGGAACAGCTGCAAGAAGTTGTCTATCAAGGACATAGAGAAGGTTTATGATTCATTATTTAGGCTTGTGTATGATTTCTTACTTTAGGTGATGGGGCGAAAAAAAAAAGAACAATTACGTTGCGCAAAACCAGTTTTCTACTTACCCTGAAAAACTCTTTTGTTGAGCCTGAGTCCAGAGTGCCGTACGCTATCTCTGTCTGCTTTGCTAGATCCTCTGCACTCTCTATCGGTGACACCATTCTCTCCACAGTCAAGAAGGCCGCCAGATTGGCAGTGTAGGAGGAGATAATGATGAGGGTGAAAAACCACCAAACACCACCGACAATACGCCCTGAAAGAGACCTGACAGAGGGACGATGTATGATGGGGAAACAAAGAATGCAATTAGAGCGACATGTGGTGCCTGTCAATCTGCCAACATCTGCCAGTTGTGTTCAGTGTATAGATGATCGGATCAGTCATTAGAATTTCTTGGGAAATCGCAAAAGGAGCTGAACGTGCATCAGAGAGTTAGAAGGGTGCGCATCCAGGGAAAATAGTACAATATGTTTGAGTGTTTTGTTGATCTGCATGTTTAATTGGCTATAACGTCTTGGTCAAAGATCAATCCATAAATTCAAGCTTTAACAACTCAAGCTGAAATCGAGGAACACAAGCTGGCATGTAGAGGAACTCAGCAGAGTTGATACAGAGTGTTACATATAAAACGCATCAGACGTCTTTCTTTCTAATGGGGAAAACACATCAACCGTGTGTGAGCTTACCAGTTTTTTGCTTTTATCAAGTGTCACCACTACCAACTGAACTACCTTTGGCTAAAAGTCCATTAGTCTGTTCTATCTCGACACACTTCAACACGACTCGTCCAATATGTGTTTATGTAGCAAACAATGAGCATGACACACCTCTAGCCATGGTTTTAGTTTGTTTGCACCTTCAATCTTCTGGACAGCTGTCTTAAACACTATATAACACCCTTGGAGAGGACTAATACTTACATCAGATGGCCAATACAGAGCAGTTACTCTATTGGTGTGCAGCTAAGAGGTGTGGCACTAGTGGGTTGACCAACTCCCATGCTAAACACATGGGCACATCAAACAAATCATGGCTTTTGTCAAAGAGGCTAACGATCGTGCTATTTGGCTAAAAGGGTGAAGAATATTTGGGGCTGTCAAGCTGAGGCGTTTTAACCTAGGAACATTATACCAGTTGTCAAGCATGGCGATGCTTCATGTTGAGGGTCTGTTTCCTCACCAGTGGCACTCGTGTTTGGAAAAACATTTCCAACCAGTGCTTGGAAAAATTATGCAGGGGAACTACTTCCAAAATATTCACTCTCGCAACAAATCAGATAGTAAAAACTGGGACACTTGATTCACAGAAATCCTTAAGAAAACTAAAACGATACGACATCTGGGTATGACTGTATGTCAACTTCTGAACATAACGCATGTCAAATTGGGCATGTTTAGTTTGTACTCTATCCCTAATTATCATTCCATCGAGGTGTCTACTGGAGCTGACCCACCTTGGAGAGATGTCACAGCCCTGCTGCATGAAGGCGCCAAGGGAGAACCAGAGAGAGTTGAAGATGCCAAAGTCATTAGGAGGGTCGGGGGGAGTCTGGGGGTCTTTGGTTTCATCCTGCTCCTCGAGGTTCCACTCATATGGGCTGAACCGACTGACCAGGAACAGGACCACGCTCACGCCAATGTAGGCAAACACTATACACATCCAGATCTCATAGGCCAGTGGGTCCAGGAAGGAGAAAACGCCAGGCTTGGACTTTTGTGGCTTCTTTATCATAATGGAGATGCCCAAGCTCATAAAGGGCTTGGAAAAGTCTATCACCTCCTCTCGAACCAGAGTAATGGTGAGAGGCGCAACGGCTATATCTGCCCTCTGGAAATAGGGACATGCACAGCAAGCATTAGTCATGAACCATGTTAAGGAAATAGGTCATTGTATGTGTGAACGACTGCAGCTGTTTTAATCTCAGTTTACATTTGATCTTTAAGAAAAAAAAATCCTTTTTAAGAGGAGCTGTAAAGAAAAAAGAATGGTGAATCACACAGATAAGCAGAAACAAAAGCAGAAACAACTATGATGATAGCAGGGTGAAGCAAAATTTCACAAGGAAATGTTGATTCATCTAGAAGCAGAAAAGAGAAAAAGCTCCATGAAAGGGCACCTTGGAAGCGATCCATCGAGACAGAAGGGTATTTGACTCATGTTTGACTAAACGTGACAGAAAGTGGAAGAAAACTTCTCAGAGATGTTTAGAAACAAAACACTAAATGGCGTTTTGCACTGAAGCAGGGCAGAAAGAAACAGTGCATGTGTAGAGAAATCTACAAGCACTGGCTGTGCTTTACACTTGGTTTCCCAAACACAGCTTATTCTGGTGCTGTATTCTTCCTCCAAGCTGTTTCTCTTTATCTCCTTCTCCCTTTGCTCTGCTTCTTCAATCACATTACGCTATCAAAACAAATCCAATGAAGGTGGTGCTGCCCCTTTTTTTTCAGAATTCACAATGGCTTTCTCTGTAAAAGCAGAAGAAAATAATTAATCATGTTAGACAATGTTACTGCACACTGTGTGCGTGCGATTAATTAAATAATGCTCCTCTTCAAAGGAGCAAGTGTGGGAAAAGACAACGGCGTCCATTGTTGCATTGTGCTGCGTTTGTCTTTTCATGTCGAAAAATGAGAAAACGTAGAACTGAAGGAGTGCGAGAGTGTTTGCTTTTTATGAGGTCGGAGCAAGAAGCGGCACAAATAGAGCCAATAAACACGGCTGTTTTCTTTACCCTGTCAACGCAACACTGAGATGTGGGCTATAACCGTTTAATTCCCGCGCTGTGCTCAATCAATGGTGAGACAAACAAAACAATAAAGAGGAGCCTTGGGCTTAACCTTTAAAAGACAACTGGAATCAAATTAATTTACTGGTCAAAAGGTTAGAATGTACAAAACTATTAGGGGCCAGCCCACCTGCTGTAAAGGTACAGGGCAGGAGAGACTTGACAGCAATGTGGTAGGAATAATTTTCCCACCACTTTCATCTGCATGGGGAGGGGGTGCCTCATCAGGTGCCAGATTTTTGAGAGAAAATCTGGCACCTGACACTGACCAAACTGAGCTGATAGTAAGGAAATTAAGCAAGTGAGGAGGCCTAACACATCCACGTTGTGTTTGGCCCCCGCTCAACTGTTAAGGCCTCCGAGAAAAGGTGACTGGGAGGGTTGGGATAATTTACGAAATTCTTAAGGTGTTGCAAGCACCCGTGCTTGCTCTAGTCAGATGTATAACACGCCGTGACCCCGATCTTTAAGAGGTTGTGAAGCACGGCACATATGGATCTTGTTGCTCCAAACCCGCAAACTATCATTTAGCTGTTGATTCTAAAGCAGATTACTCAGCTGTGAATGTGGCATAATTCATCAAACGCTTGAAAACATTGAACATAATTACACAGTCACTTCAAAGACATACAATCTTTCATTCATCAAAGTGATTACAGTGTGTTTGCCATATGGACCCATTGTTTTCATGTACCTACCTCTGTTTCGACTGTAAGAGAGAGAGAGGGGGAGAGAGACAGTTTCTAGACTAAGCAAGGAGGATTAATTGCAATGAACAGCACTGAGAAATGATTTCATTTTCTCCGTCTCAAGATGATCACCAACTCCCCAATGCTTCAGGCTGCATTTGACAAATTCACTCACAGCTGAGCTTCATGGGACATCATGGGACATTGAACTGGGGCAAGAGCTGATGAGTTCACCGTGGGTTTGGTGATCACCTTAAGACAGAAAAATGAGATCTCCTCTCATGTTGAAGTTCCTTGCAAACTGTCATGTAATCAGCAGAACAGAGACTCCCAGTACTCACCCCATAGACCAGTTCACCCACCATCCCGTTCCACGTCTTGGTCTCTGGGTCTCGGGCGCCGTACTTGCCATCCATTACTATTGACAGTTTGTACTTAATTCCAACATGTTTGGCAATCTCAGATGCTAAATCGACGCAGTAGCCTTCATATCTGTCATTCCCCTCCAGATGCATATAATTTTTCTTGTACATCACATAAGGAGCTTCCTGTTGATTCAAACATATGCTGGTTTATTCACTCCTATGCCCTTTTACACACTTAATAATACAGAAATATGCAAACATGCATTCAAATGCATGCACATACATCAAACACGCATACACAGACATGTGTGTATATATATATGTATATATGACAAATTAACTCTTTAACTTTGAGATGTTTTTTACTCCTGAGTTCCTAACATCTGAATTCAATAATTCATGAGTAAATTGTAATCCAGCCTTTCTCTTTCAGTACAGGGTGAAGAATGTTCTCATGAAAAGGCTGTTAAACACTTGTAAATTCAGACTCACTGGCCACTTTATTAGATATCCATATTTAATTGCTTGTTAAGACAAATAGCACCTCAGCCAATCAAATTACACAAATAAAATGCATTTAAGGCATCTAGATGTGGTGTAGATGATAAACATGGTATGGGTGTTGTTGCCGTATGGCCTCGTCTGAGTAATTCAGAAAATGCTGATTCCTGAGGTCAGAGGAGAATGGACATACTGGTTCAAGATAATAGAAAGGCAAAAGCAGCTAAAGTAGTCACTCGTTACAACTATCTTTAACCTTGGATAAAACTGGTGACAGCAGCATGAGAACACACCTGGTGCCACTGTTGTCAGCTAACAGCAGGAAACCAAGACTGCAGTTCACACAGGCTCAGCAAAATTACTCTGTAACAGATTGGGAACATGTTGCCAGGTCTGATGCATTTCAATTTAAAGGTGACCTATTATGCTTCCTTTTAAACATTTAGGATAACTCTATGGGCATATAAAACATGTTCATTATGTTTATTTGCATAAATTGTTCTCAGATACTGATAACCTCCCTAGTTTCGCCTATTTTAGGCACCTTTCAGAATGAGCTGTTTTTAGGGCTCTGTCACTTTTATGCAAATAAGCTATAGCTGAGCGCACCCCTCAACTTATGGTTTACAATCACACTTTATACATGTGAAAATGGCTACAAACAGATGCACAATGATACAACAGTACATCTTTGACCCTGAGTCAGACCCAGAAGCGGAAGAACGAAAGCCTCCTGCACAACCAGCAAAAATGCAGCAAGAGTTTCTGAATGGTAAGTATCCTACTCTTACAGGGCTACCTTAGAGAACATTCCAGAGCTACAGTCAAAGCCATATTTCTGCAGTGTTAAACTATCCTGTTCTCTACAACAGCCTAGAAATATCTGAGTGTTATGTTTTTATAAAGTGTTGGATTATGTAAGATACTTCTAGGAAGCAACTTGGCTGTTTTAGGTCAGAGGAATCTGAGAAAAAAAATATGTTGATAGTGCTAACATCCCTATAGGATTTTCAATGCAAATTAGCATTAGGTGTCTGTGTTTTTTCAGCTGTAGTTAAGTGTAAGGGAATTATACGCACAGGTTTTCAACATGTACTAATGCCCATGTTAAGCTGTGTGTGTTATTTATTTCAATAATAACTGTAACATCAATGTAAGATGTGATATAAAATGTATTACTTCACTTGGGTTGCTAGGTGAGGGGCAGTTCCCGCGGATTGTGATGTAATAATCCTGAAGTTTATGAAATGGCTAGTTTTCCAGACACCAACCAACCATTTACTTTTTGACCATACAAACAGCTGGATGTCTTTTTTTTTAGTGCTTGGACTGTTTCTATAAACAGTAGACATCCAAATGAAAGTACAAACAGTTAATTTTCATAATAGGTACCCTTTAACTACAAAATTTAAATGTCCAGGTCAGAAAGTGGCATGAAAAAAAATGAAAACAATGAATCAATCCTGCCTTGTATTAATGGTAAGGCTGGTAGAGGTGAGACTTGAATATCATTGCTGACCATTTTTATCCCTTTATGACTACATTGTGTAACAGGTATTGACTTGTTTTGAAACGTTTCAAACCTTTACTTGCAGGTTTTACACACTGAAGATTTAGGAAATGTAATTAATGGCAACTTGCTCCCTTTCCTTGTAATGCTTTCCTCGTAACGTGACTTCAGGTGAGAAATGCACACCAAGCAAAAGCATGCACACCGTCCATTTATTATTAGTTGCTAAAACGATGTCCATGCAGTCATGCATAAACAAATGATGACCTGCTAATGCACAAATAGGCAGTGATAAAAGCAGAACGATCACACGGTTTGGCTGCTCTTATCAAGCCTTGACAGCCAGTTGACACAAAGAAAAATCAGCATGTATTAAACTGTATTTTAACTTGTGAGTCCAACTCACTGCCTTTTTTCACATGAAAGAAAATACATGTGTAAATTGTATTAACCACATCATGCTTAGAATCCGGTTGGGTCACTGGTAGGCAAGGCATGGGTCAGCTCAGTGGAGGGTGGGGATGGAAATGGGGGTGGGGGAATGGGTTTCACAAGTAAATGCCAGTGACAGGAGAGGGATCAGAGAGTACCACTGATATTTCACCAAGCACACTGCACCAATGCACAAGTTATTTATTTTAAATAAAATGCAATAAATAAAATGGCGACTATAATTAATAATGATAGTAATTATTATTATTATTATGATAATCATCACCATGATCATCATTACTAATTAATTAATTCGATTTTACCAAATTGAATCACTGATTATTTTGCTATAAATAAATAAATTGATGCCATCATAGTAATAAATTAGTAATAAACTATTATTCTACTTTAAGTAAACAAACAAGCGTTTAACTAAACACCAACAGGTTGCTAATTGCTACTTAGAATAAAGCTCAATAAAAACTTTTCATGACAAAAATAATTAGGATAAGACCAGAAGTGTGCCAGTTTCCTCACTCCATTTCTAAAAAGACTTGTGCAGCTCATCCTTTCTCTTACTGAGCACATTGTCATTACGAGGCAACAGGGCTGCTCAGGAGAGGCGGCATTGTCATTACAGCCACACACAATTAGAGTGCAAGTGGGAGAGCAATGATTTGTTTGTTCTGTGCTGAATGTATCCTCTCACACTGGATCCACAGAGTATTTCCTAATCAGGCAGTCTGTTTTCCCTTATCCAGAGATGTTCAATTGTTCCCTTCCGCTTTTGAGTGATGCTCATTCATCTAGCTCTACATACATTTTTAAAGATAACTAATGCTTTTCAGAAATGTTTTGTTTTTAGGAAAAAAACTTTGATTATTTTTAAGGATATTGTTGTGCTTTTTTATAAAAGCACTAAAACATTCAGATCTGAACCATCAAGTAAGCCTGAAACAGTTGGTTGATTGAATATACTTAAAGTAAAATCAAAATGTGCTCCATTTTTTTTTTTTAATTGTGGCTTAGTAAAGTGCTGAGGATTAGTATACACTTCAACACAGAAAGCATGGAAGAGCAACACAAAATAGATTGGAGAAGTGATAACAGGGGAAACCATCATACCAACTTATCCTTCTCCAACGCTGTTTATTTTGCTTTGCCCAGCTTGTGAAACCACTGCAGCATCATTCTCTCATCATTCTGCAGTCAGCCTGTCCCAAGTGTCATTGAACATTTACTTGATGAGGACAGACGGGTCTACTTACGTATGCGTTTTTATGTTTTTTTGTTTTTTTTGTTGTTTTGCAACTGATGGAGTCAACCATAATCACTTACACCATTTATTGTGACGTCACTGCTACGACAGGCCACTAAAACATGGGAAACCAAAATGCTTTGACACCCACACGGATACAGTTGAAACACTCCCCCCTTTTCCCCCCGAAACCGCCGTCTTCGCTCGTTTGGGGCCGACTGTTTCAACGTGTAGTGAGTGGGTGGAAAGCAACACAAAAAAGATGTGGTTCTACCCGTCCAGGACAAAATGTATCACTCATTGGAATCAACACCATGACCTCGAGTGGCAGAATACGTGAAACACTTAAAACTGCGTGGAAAGTGTACCATAATAGTAGTGACCACAATGGTTCGGTTTTCCACCGAGGAGTCGTTGGAGACCTGCGGATCCATTATATTTACAAATCGCGTGTACTCGTTCCAGTAACCAATCTGCGAAGAGAAAGCAGCAGTTAGTGATGCCTTCCAATACACCAAGAACAAAGGATGAGCATGGACTACAAAAAGTATTCAACCCCCCAACAGTTTAAACAAAGACTCTATGCCACCCTGACTGAACCAATGGCGAAACATGGTGGGGGTTTTATCATGCTGTGGAAATGCTTATCTCAATCAGGGACAGGAAAGCTCATTAGAGATGATTGGCAGATGATTATGAAATTTATCTTTAGTGACCTACGAATGAATATATAATAATGCAGTTAATATCAGCGGAAACAATAAAATACTTGAAAGGAAGACTTCTAGATAGGTTCTATCAAAGGTAACATGGGTGACTGTGTAGAATGACACATAAAAGGAGTTTGGATAGAGCCACGCAAGGAATAGACACTGCTAGCTGACAATATGTACGCTGTGTTATTAAAATATGTGACTTTGAATTTGATGTGGGGGGGCTAATGGTAGCCAATGGAGCTATATCGCATTCAGGACCATCTGCAGAGGTATCACAGCACAAGCTTGGGAGCCCAGTCAGGAGGGAGATGACTATAGACTGCACCAGAATCTGTCTGACACATTGGGTTAACTAGGGCCTTATGTTTGAAAAAAGTGATCAAGCGACAGACACATGATCTTTAAAAGTCAGCTGTCTCGAAAGTTTACACATCCATGGAGCAAGAGGTATATATTCACTTTTTAATGCAGATATTGTGGTGTATGAAAGTTTGGTTGGGGTGACGAGCAGTTTTGGGTTTTAGTTGGAGGTGACGGGCTTTCATCCATGTCAATATGTCAGCGAGACAGTCCAAATTTTGCTCACCTACCAACAGGACAACCATAACGATATTGCCAGAGCTATAACAAAATTACTTAAATTAAAACATATTTTTGCGTTAGATTGACCAAGTCAAAACTTAACTCATGTTGGAATCTGTGGCGATACTAGACAATTGGATGTTTGCTGATGCTCTCCACCCAGTCTGACTGAACTTTGGCTATTTTGCAAAACAGAGTAAGCAAAAAGCTCACACAGCCAAAAAATATTTGCGGCAGTAATTGTGGTGAGAGGAGGAAAGTATTATGCACTACTTTGTAGTGTTTTGTGTTTCACAGAAAATCCCAATAAAACACATTGATAATTGGTAGTGACATGACAAAATTTGAACAAGTTCAAGGGCTATAAATACATACTTCTGCAAGGCACCATAGAAGCTGGAAGTCTGCAGTGATGCAAACTCATTAAAATAACAGCACATATCCCTGAGGCATGCTGCTTCCACCCTGAAGTTCAACTAAAATAGCAGCAACGAGCAGACTACTAATGCAGAATGGGCAAACAAGAGTTCCCCATTTATCCAAGAGCACAGCGGAGACTTCATGTTTTTTTTATTCAACGTTTAGTCGAGCGACATGATAACAACTTTCGTATTTTTTTTGCGTTTTTGTTCTGGAACCTAAAAGCTCTCGTGAAATGTATACTCATATGGAAGCCGACCCATACCCTTTACACCTTCAGCTTTGCAGGTTTTTATGGTAATTATTGACACTCAGGCCTGTTAACTGCATAAACAGTTAATTATAAAGGACACTGTTTTCAGGGCCTCCGCAGTTTCCTCTGTTGCAGTCTGTCTGTATTCTGCCGTGCAGATGCTTAAGGCAAATGACTATCAAGTGTTTGTTTGCACATCTGAAATAATAGCTGCTTTGGCTTGTGATGAAACGTGTTGCATATGTAGTTGCCAACAGTGTTGCTGGCTGGGAGTTTTCCCCTCACATCTGGTGAGCATTTTACTGTTCCTCAGATCTTTCACTGATTTCAACAAACAGGTGTACAGCAGTGCATTAACGTTCAGCTCCAAGAGGAGGTGCTAGAAAACAGCAAACTTCTAAGACTTGAACTCCAAACGGAGCTTACATCTGTGGATGTATTTAATGCATTTGCCCGAATTGGGGGGGGAAAAAAAAGAGAAGGTTGTTAAATGTTTTCTCTTTTTTTAACCTCTGCACTTGTCCGGCAGCTCTATTTGAGAGGTGTTGCTTGTGGGACAGGGCTGCCGGAGCCTGAGGAGCTCCAGAAGGTACGTCTTGATCTCGCCCGGAGCAAGTGCGACACATATCGGCTAATACATCACTCGTGGCAGTCGCAGCTAGGAACCCTCATCCTCTAACTGTCACCGGGGTGGCTGAGGCTGCAGGTCCTGACAAAGTGCTGCCCGTCTTGTCTGATCTTCCCTCCCTCGTGTTCTCCCACTGACCTCCTTTCTCCCACTCTCACCATCCATCTCCCTGCTCTCTCCGCCTCTGTTCGGCTGTGCGGGGATGTCGGCGAGGGCTATGCAAAGCTAATTGAAGTGTGGGCTTTGGACGCCTGCAAGGCAGGCAGCATAATCACACATCATATCAGACTGAGCCTACACTTATCCGGCAAAGGAGAAATTCACAGCTGCCTCTTGGATCTCAGTAGGGTTATGAAATAAAACCAGAGGTCATCATATGGTCCTGGTTATAATGTGAACGTTCCACTGGCAATTACCATTTGAAGAGGTGCCAGAGGAATTCTTGGATACCTTTTACTGTAATTGGTTATTGGAATGGTAATTACTGTCAGGAGAGAACCAAAATCATGTCTGCGCTATCCCACCGCAACTAAAATCCCATGCCTTTTTTTTTTCACAGCATGGTTTTAGCTGTCAGATTGCAGGCTCTGTGTGATTTGTAGGCCTTTTAATGTTTGCTGTTCCCTCATCTGTGCTGGTACCTATCAGAGGTGCAGAAAGCAGTAAGCATTATTCTTTGCCATCCACTCTACCCTTTAGACCCACATATTTATTAATGGAGAGAAAGAGACCTTTGAAGCACCTGGATTTGAAGGAACTTTGTAAGATCACAGTCTAGGCTTTGGGCTGTGCTTAAGAACAACATCAAGTTCAACATCATCAGCCATCGGCAGTTTTATGTGTGACTAAAGCATGACTGTCTCTGCTGATCGTGCTTTGATGCATTCGTTTCAGAAGAGTCAGGCTGTGATGAGTTCATCCGTTTTTTTGTGGACTAGTTCGGAAAGGGGAGGACTTGACCGGCAGCTTTTCTGTGTTGTTAATTGTTTGATTTATAAATGGTAGGCATAATTACGAAAGTTATCATCACATTATGTTAAAGAAGATTTCAAAATTAGAGACTGGGAAAATAAATTCACAGGAAAAGTACTTAGGGCCTTTTTTTTTTACTAAAAACTGCACTCTTCAGACAGAGCCCTCTCCACATTTACTGGCACCCCTGATATCAAAAATAGATTAAGATAAATTCACAATTTAGAGCAATAACCTAATCTCACACTGTAAAGGCAAGACAAAAATATCACTTTTAATTTGAGTTTATACATTTAAATAATCTCATGTTGACAAATAATGTACGTTTTATTAATAATTTACCAGTGCCACAATTAATGGCCTCCCTAGCAGTTCCTATTAAACAATCGGGATCTGAAGCAGTTTTTGGAACAATACTTTCAATTTCGCAACATTGTCTAGAAACTTTAAACAGCGAATCACAACAATTATCCAAGACAGATTATGATTTTAATGACAGAGGAAATAACTGAAACAAATAGTTACTCCAATGAACTTGCTCTTAAGCAAAGCTCACTGTCAGAGCAGCAAAGCATGGCCCCTGGAAGTCACCAACTTTTCATAACTATTAAATTCTATCAACATGCTGACCGGTCCCAGTTTTAAACTTAAACTGGAGTGTACTGAAAATCACCATAGCTTGAGGAAAGCTCTTTATTATGGCGTGATGCCCCTCATTTAATTACTGCATAGCACCTCCCGGAAGGGACAAGTTCAAATAGGTTTTAGCAGGATGCAAAGAGACCTAAATGATGGTGTGAGTGCAAAGTCTTTGTTGATAAATGTCCTCCAGAACTGACAAATCCTCACCAATAAGCCGCCTGGCAGAGCAGACCACTCAATTTAAACACTTTGGTTAGATGAAACTAAGATTGAACATTTCTGACCGGTAGACGGAATATGTGGAAATGCCGTTATGCCGTTTATGCATATATTCATAGAGGACCTACGATCTGCTTTTATTTTGAAAACCTTATTAAGAATGCATGGCATCACGGATTCTTTAAAATTATGAGGGAATTTTAAATATAAATCACGTTGCCTCTTCCAGAAAACTAAAATTAGGTTTTAACTAAAATACACCGATAAGCCTTTTCTACATTGGGTTTTCTTTTTAGGCTCATATCCATTTTCTATTTACAATTTATTTTTATTTTTTTTGTGTAAAATCCAACTTTATTAATGCAACTGAGTTAAAATGCTGTTTGGCTAAGTTTTTACATTTTAAATAGGTTGAGGGATGCAAAACCTGAGTGCAAGCATGAATGAAGTTTTTGATCTCTAATACCACCACAAAACTTTTAAACTTCCATGTTGGTAAAAGGAAATGATTGTGAGTAGCTCTGGCAGCTGCAAAAGGTCTTACCTTCCTTGGCCCACCTGTTTTCATTTCATATATGTCTATGGTGTAATTGGTCCTGCGGCCGTAGTTGTCAAACTGGATGTTCCCGGTCATCCCTTGCACTTGGACCTGATGGAAAAACAAACACTCTGACCAGAGGAAATATGGAAGACTTGCATCACTTTGCAGATAGAGCTTGCATTAAGGTGCCCGTGTCCATTTTGCAACTGGAGCGCACTCAGTCCGTTAATCGAATGATGAACTGGATACGCTTTAATAAAAGATGTAGTTTTATGGTAATGAGGGGCCTGGATTTGAGCAAGCTCTGCGCTGGGATGTCTGCAGGCAGAGAGCGGAGAATAGCTCTGCACTCTCTCCCCTTCTCTCTGTCACTTTCCATCTTTATCATCCTAACCCTGCATCGCTACTTCCCCCCCCCCCCCCACCCCCCCACCCCCCATGTTTGGTCTCAGCCTACCACTCCCTCCTCCCATATTCCTTCCTTACCGTTTTCAAAGCTCTCTCGATGTCTATCCCCTGGCTCCAGGGTACGGCGGGATTCGCCAGACAGTCTCCCGCACTGCCTCGACGAGAGACATCCACGCGCTGGCGCCTCAGGTACCTGAATGCCTCGGCTATCACCAGGATGGCGTCGTGGGTCAGAGCGGAGGTGTACTGTCCAAAAAGAGCACGGTAAACAGAGATGAGAGACCATATGGTGTTGAAAAATTGCTTTGCGAAACATGCAAAACAAACACTTTTGCCCTTTTGAGAAGTTGTTAAATTGAAAGACTCCGGGAGAAAAAAGAGGCAGGCGTGCGTTTCAGCTCCTGCTGGTCAGGTTGGTGTGGTAAGGGTGAATGTAAACTTTGACACCCTGTGTATAATGCGATTTAAGCTATCAAGTGCTGATCTAAGTGTCAGGACCTCATTCAGAACTTTATTGCAAAGTTAGGTGGTGAACAGAAGATAAAAGTTTGATTTTTATCTCCCACGTACTTACCCGGCAACTTCTCTTGACCTTTTCACCAGTGAGGGGTTGAGCCACTTGTTTGTTGACCACCACACCATAGCGAAATCTAATTAAATGGCATTCCAAATCCATTTCTTCCTTGATCATTGTTTAATTAGATGTAAATTGAAGCTGCAATATAACCTTGGCTCGCGCTGCCTATCAATATATCGATTGCTCCAAGAAATGCAAAGCAAAGACCCCGCAGAGAGCGAGGGATGGGAGGCAGGAGGGCGAAAGAATGATAAAGGTAAACAGGATGAGAGAGAAGCAGCTGATGGAGATCACTTCAGAAGGAACATTTGGCGTGTCCTGCATGCACAATGTAATAAAGCCCTGCAAAAGCCTGAGTACCTTCAGAGGAGCGTTTCGGGCTTCTGGGAATTCTCTTTCATCCAGCCGCTCCCATCGCTGTATGAACTGCTGCACAATCGGGTTCTCAGGGTTGACGATCTGAAACCCTGAGATGTTGGCTCCTCCGGCAAAGACCTTGTCCAGACTCACATTTGAAAATCCCTAAAATGAGATAAAAGAGAAATGGTGCAGTGGTGACACTCCTGTGACTCGCTGTTGTTTGAGAAATGTTTTTTTTTTAGGTGTAGAAGTGCTTTTAAATAAATTTGAACTTCATCATAAAGTACAAGTATATTTGAGTAATTCAATTAAAACAATTTATCTCATGTATGACATAAAGTCAATAAGCATTTTTTTTTATGTGTTACAATAATGATGCTCAAAAATCTCCCTTTTTTTTCTGAGCAGCAGTTGTTGTAGTAAGAGAGTAGCTGGTTTGTCTTCCTGCATGGATTTGGCATGAACCCTTTGTGCATCATTGGGTTCTCTCCGGGTACTCCAGCTTCCCTCCACACTCCCGAAAAATACATGCTAGTTTAACTGGTCACTTGAAATTGCCATTAGATGTGAGTGAGTGCATGTCAGTGATGGACAAGTGACCTATCTGGGACATAGTACTGGAGATGGGCTTCACAACCCCCAACCCACACCTCTGACCAGGGATAAGATGTAATAGACAACAGATGGATAAATACAGGCATCATTGATCACTAAGCAGCAATCCAATGCCCTTTTTCTTCCTAGCCAAGGCCACTGTCTTTGTGTGAGTGATTTGGAAGGTCATGCTATAACATTTCTATATTATCCTTTCTTATCAAATACCTTATTGTGATTTTCTATAAAACTGAATTTAGGAACTATTATTATTATTATTATTATTATTATTATTATTATTATTATTATTATTATTATTATTATTATTATTATCTGGAAGGCATAATTAAGATGAGCAGACACAACTAGATAAAATGGTTTACTCTATGGTGGAATTAATATATACAACTTGAATTTTACCCTTTGAGTTGAATTACTGAAAGACATTTTCAATGAAATACTAATTTATTTGGAGCTACCTGTATTTCACAAAGGGAGTTGTGTGTTCCTTGATCTAAATCATTTGATAAGATTGTTAACCTGTAACTTTTTTGCCTTTTTTCCTCACACAGGAAGCTTCAAGTAAACCAAAACCTCTCAATACAAAGCACACAAGACCATTCAGTCTGTTTACTGGTCAAATGTGTCTAGTACAGGATTAATAATGTCAAAGTAGTAAGACAGTGCTTTGTTTTGAGTGAGAATTTAGTATGTCGTCCTCGTATTAGTTTTTTTTTTCTTGGTACTATTTCAGACAAAATTATCGGAGAAGAATCTTAAGAAGACGTCTTGAAAGTTGACATGGGGCTTTGTGCAAAAAATGCACCGTCTTTACTAGACAGACTTCTTTTCAAATGAAATAAACACTTCAGGTGTAAAAACACAAACAACAACAACAAAAACATAGTGAGAAAGCGTTGCGTCTTGTCCTATTCTAGGCAAATATTTCTCTGCAGTTATTCAACATTGCAGAAAGACGGCCAACCGAATTTTGTGTTAGATCATGTTAAAACCAATTACTTGAATGGCTGCCCTGTTTAGTTTCCTCTTCAAATGCATTTCCACATCTTGCACCATTTCAGCTGCCTTTAGTGCTCCTTCTCTACCAAAGAGCCATGACAGTTAGTTCTTCTCATGGAGAAAATTATGTTTTTTTTTGTTGTTTTTTTCCTGAAGTCCAACATTGTGCTATGGTCTGTGAGGACATGTGTCTGCCTGCTGCATGATCACATCTTCTAAAGTCAGAGGAGCAGCACCAAGGGCAGCAAGCGAGAGCAGGCCCTTATAAACATTTCTAAAACTCCCCTGTTGAACTGAGCATTTCCTTCCGCAGAGGGTAGAGAAACATGGAAAGATGTTTAAAAAAAATTAGGGCATCTTTATCCAATAAACGATGAGTATGCTCACTGAATTTGCAGTAATACTTACTTCAATTATTTACAAAGCACTTTAAAATAACCATGGGTGCGACAAAGTGCTGCACATATAGAAGATGAAACATACATATACATATATATATATATATATATATATATATATATATATATATATATATATATATATATATATATATATATATATATATATGTAGTGTCTATATAAATAGACACTATATTGCCAAAAGTATTCGCTCACCTGCCTTGACTCACATATGAGCTTATATATATATATATATATATACTGTAATTTCATCTTGCATGTATAATCCTATGTCTGGGATGACTGCATGTTGACTTCTGACCAAAACTGCATGAGGAACAAATGCTGTATGACTTTTTGCACAGAAATAAAATACATACAGAGCATTTGTGTTCCTTCCACAGCCCACCTAGGAGCATACATATTTTTTTCTATTACATGTAGCGGTAAGTCAGTTCCACTCCCTCTCAGGGGAGCAGCATGGTTATTACTCACAAGATTGGCCAGAATGTAGTGGTAACCACGGCTGTTCTTCCCCAGGGTCACAACCTGTGGGAGAGAGAAAAAAAAAAAAAAAAAACATCAATACAGTAAACCACCCATGAGATGAGAGCGAGGAGTCACGGCTAATGTAAGTGGGTGCAACAATCTCCGTAAATGTGCCGACGCCCCGCGAGTGCACCGGATGTCACGGGAGTTTAAACAAAGCAAAGTTCTCTAATGGAACAGAAGCCAAAGGAGGAAGTGTTCATTAAAGAGGAAATGATAATAACAATACGGAAACAAGAACAACCTGGAGCCTCGTTGAATATTCAGCGCTCCTTGAAGTCATTCACATCGCACGGGGGGAATCTTTCACAGCTGCTGGTCTTAAGGTGGAAATGTGGGAGAAATATTTCAAAGAAGTTTACAGTGAGACGATGCTTTTTTTGCTTTTTTATTTGGTTTTGGTGCATCTATAAACCCAGTAGCAAACCCTTTGAATACCCTGGCTTTCTGTCCACATCTCCTCACAGACTGCTTAGCCAGGTCCTTGTGCTGTTTGTTTTCTTTTTTTTTCCTGCTGCGGATGGAGTTTTAAATTGCTGAAGTCCGTCAAGATGAAGTTTGTACCGATAGATATTTTTATCTTTTGAAACACAGCAATATCAGCTTACACCAATGACTCAGGCTCAGTTTTTAAAGCTAACTGTCTGGGACACAGGATGCATAATACCGGGGATGGTTTTCGGCGTTCTCTCCAGAATGGGAGAGAGTTATGAAAGGTACTCTTGTTTCTTTGCTGCTCAAGTTTCTCTCTCATTTGAGCTGCAATTACAACATTTGCCTCAGCTTGGCTAATCTTAGCAGATTTTCGGACACGCCGGTATACAGTAGCATGAAGCAATTTGAACTCCCTTCCTTGCTTAGACTTAGCAAACCGAAGGATAAAACAAACCACTTGTCTCCCCTCCCTGTAGACACCAGTCAGTTGTTAACAACAGGGAAAGATGTCAGTTGTGCTTTTCAGGAACGGCACATGAGGGAGCACAACAACACAAAGCCTCTCCCTCTGTCTGCATGGATGGGTCAGCACTCGCTGACGGTTTCCTCATCATTAAGGCTTTGCACCTCCAACGGCGCATGATGTCAGACGGCCGGGAACAAACCAGGAGAGTGACAAGGAAACAAAGAGGAAAGGAGCTGATTAAAATGCTGAAATCGCAGGAAGCTGGCTTTTGCTTCCAATCTGTCTCGTTTCTAATGAATAAGTGACAGAAAATGTCACGAAAACAAATTCCTGCGACGCTTTTAACGATTTAGATGTAAGACTTGGTCACATATCTGCCTCGTGTAATGTACACCAAGCACTGCTGCATTTCTGTGGCCAAAAGCCCACGGCTCCACACTCCTTTCTTCGTGTGCTAACCTTGACACTGGCTGTAAGCCTCCTCACACCTGCTCTGGAGCAGAGCATAGAAAGACTTCGCCGCCTGCCCGCAGCCCACAGCTCACGGCCAGACTGGCAACAGCTACATAAGGCAACCTTGGGATGAAGCACAGCGAGACACCGATGACACAGATATACACAGCACCGCCGGCCAGGACACACAAGCTTTTTCCCCTCAACCTGTTTTATTAAGCAGTCAGCAAGATCCGACTCGGGGCTAAAATGGACACATTTCATAGTTAAAGGACTAGAGTAAGTTCACAAGCAGCATCGTTAGACAAAATGTGCAAAAAGAAGCAATACATTTGTTGAGGTAAAAAGCAGATTTCTGTCCAGACATTTGAAGAGTAGTAACCAGTCGTTTTTAAAGTGGTTCCTAAAGGACAAGCTAAAGACACAGTCACAGTTAGTACAAATTCAGTTTGGATAATCAGGGAGTGATTTTCCTTAAGGAGTCAGGCTAACTGCTACTCTGCCCACTCTAAAGTGCATTTCAGCCATTTGAACCATCTCGGGGTGGCTGATGTAGCAAAAATAAAAACCAAAACTCAGGGTCAGGCATCATTTTCCCAATGTAGTTTTTTGTCTGTGAAAAAGCTTTCCTGATGACCTGAAGGCAGTGGAGAGTTTGGATGCTTTTAAAATTAAACTCAAGACAAATGGTTTCGCTTTAGTTTTAGGTTTAAGTTTATATTATTATTTTTTTTTAATTTTACCCTGCTTTTCTTTCACTTTTAGAAAAAAATCAAATAACACAGATAACAAACACATGACATAGAAGATGAGATCAAATCAAAAAGTGTCAAACTGCCCCCCCCCCCCAAAAAAACAACAATCTGTATTCTCTTTCTGTCTTATTTATTAACATTTTTAGCAAGTATTATAGAATATATTATATCAAATCATTATTTGTTAATATTTATCACAACTATTTTGATCCTGCCATTTCTATATGCGTTTAAGTATTCAGAACCGTATCAGTTTATACATTTTGTATACTTATTTTCTGCTACTTTACTGACGCAATAGCATTTTTCCAATTCCTCACTCTCCAAAAGAGTTTGAGCTTTATATTTTATCTTTTTTTAGCCTGTCATAGTTAAATCATTTCTGATGTAATTTTGTTTTGCCTGCCCATCTGATTTAAATTCTGTAAAGTGCTTTGTGGTGCACTTGTATTTATGAAAAGAGCTCTACAAACAGTTTGACTTTGATTGATTTAATTAAATATGAACCACACATTTATCCCAGTTTTTCCCATGTAAAAACATGGCATTTCAAGAAGAAAAACTGATATTTCTGAAGAGATATTGTTTGGTCAATTTTATTAACTCCTGCCAAGTGGAGTTGTCATTTAATAAATATTCATGACTCAAAGTATTCTCACTCTTAGACTGTTCAGCCTAATTAAAACTAGTTTAATTTAAGAGGGAAACAGCAGCACCAAAACTCCGCACATGTTCACTCCAGATTGCATAAAGTAGCTCTATAGAAAAGCTGGTTTATGAATCTAAAGTAAAATAATGAAACACAAACGGATGTTCCTGTGCAAGAGCAGTGGATAAAATCTGGCTTAACTATCTGGGAACGCTGCTTTGGCTGATTGTCGTCCCATTCTAATGCTTGCCGGTCTAATGTCGTCGTAGTTGTACCTATTCCAATGGCTTTTTAATGACACATTTTGCAATGGTCCTTGATCCATGCTGCCACAGGGCCAGTCATCAGTGCAAATAATCATAGATGTCTAGTGATGCAACAAGAAATTGGTTGAGAGCAATTCAAGGATTTCATGCTCGACTGACCCTGATCGGAGATTGGAAACCACAAATCCAAATCATTTTTCTGATCACTAACTGAACCAAACCAAAGTGCTAACAGGTCTTGTTAATACCGCTCGCAGAGAGAAAGTTGTTACTGATGATAGAATACTCAGTTAGCTATTTTCGGGGTCAATGAGGTGTTTAAAAACAAAATCATGAGAAGAAAATGCAAATAAAGCCCCTAGATTGCAATGTGTATTTTCTGTGGAAGCATCACGACTGCTCCTTCCTTTTTGATACGTCTAAAACGGGAATGTGACTTCAGAAAAGAAAAAGCAGCTGAACATATTACCGCAAAGTTTCTCTTGTATCCCTTTTGAAGAGTCCCATCTGTCATGGATAATCCTGGATTAGGAAATGTGGGCGGTGTTTTAGAAAACTCAGTGTTGAGGTAATCGTAGTAGACCCTAGGCTGAGGATTAGATGCTAACCATCAGGGCTGGACGATAATTCAACAACAACATATATTGATCAATAGACACATGGTTCAATAGAAAAAAGGGGTCAATAAAAAGTCCAATAGAAGAGCAGTTTTCCTTTCTTTTATATTCTATCTTATTTTGTAGGTTAATACTACAGTCATTACACCCTTCCAACCAATAACAAATTCAAACCCAATAAAGCTACATCACCAACATTCAACAAGTTCAGAGAGCGTATATTATTTTTTTCTTTGTTTAAAATTTAAAGTTTTGGTAAAAAGTTGGTGGAATAAAGGTTTGAGTTTGAATTCAGTGTTCTTTAAAAATAGGTCATCAAGCAACAACATGGAATGGTCTGGGCTGCAATTAAGTTTGTGATAATTATCGATATTGATCCATATGCTTTCTATTTTATCAATATGCTTTTTATCTATATCGTCCTACTAATCATGCTAGTCATTCTAATCATGTCAGTCCGTAGTTTAACCTGTTGTAGCAAGTTTGAAATGTCATGACCATACCCATTGATAGTTACAGTATTTCACTGTTTTCAATTGCAGAGCTCTTTCTGTGGTCAATATCAATTAATTTATATGAAAAGAAAATCAAAAAGTATTTTATCATAGTTATAGTTAAAATAACTGAAATTGACTAAATCAGTGATTGGAAAAGGCCATACAATCTATGATCGGTGCATCTCTTTCAATGCTAATATATATAACCTTTAACTGTTTTAAAATCTTTCTGAGGACCAAAATGTTCACATTTTGGACAAAGAAGACAGAAGATGGTTTGAAAGAGGTGTGAAGGAAGCCATCTACGTTAAGAGGAGTAGGACTTAGGTTCCAACTCTCAAAAACTTGCAATGCAGCTATAGGGTTGATTCCGGCCAATCATCACCTCAATTCTCACCCCCATACGGGTGATCAAAACATCCCTTCTGTAAACCAGGCCAATAACGACCCTAACGACACCCCACTTCAGAGGCGTGGATCAGTTTCGATTCAATTTTCAATCCAACAACGACCTTTACGACTCCCCATTACTAAGGGGGTGGACCTGTTTCGGTTCAATTTGCATGTTATCTAAGCCATTACAAGGCCTTTGTTGGGCAGTACTATAAAGCTTGCTACTCCACACTACTCCAGACATTTTCAGTTGAGAAAGCTTTCTGGATAGGAAGTGAAACGTCTTCAAACTTCGTTTTTTAACTTTTTTGGAATGTTTTAAGATACATTTTAGGTCTAAGTTGTTTAGATAACAGAAGGTGATACTGAAATAACACACGAGTCCCGAATTCTTCTTTGGTATCGGTCTTTCAATATCGGCCTGTCACCATTCACAGAAATGAAAAGAATCCTTTGAACCCTATTGGGACTGACCACATTTCTCTCATTTTATTCAAATTATACAATTTATCTGCCATAATTCATTTTTGCAATCTTTAGCACAAAGTCAATATTCACTAGAAGCAGAGATGATTTCAAATTAGCTTTCACAGGATATTTATGTGTCTTGGATTAACATTATCTTCCATCATCCTATTACTCTCGGGTGATTTGTTTTGGTGTGGTCTTTGTAATGCATGAATAAGTACACATAAATACACATACCCACCAAAGGGGGGGAAAAAATCCCTCTGTTTCCCAGAACGATTTTCTCCTTTTGCACATCGATCCACCGGCTGGCTTCACCACCTTTTGTTCTGCAGCTTAAGAAGACGGTGCACTTTGCAGAATTTGAGTTTTCTTTCAAGCCTCATGAGGGAATAAAACTCTACTGACCTTGACTTCACCTTCATCCAGCCACAACATGGATCGGCCCCAGCAGACAGAACGAGCCAAATGTAAAACTACAGCTTCAGATTTTTAATAAACGTTTCCCACAAAGTGTGACCTTTCTACCGCAGAGTTAGCAGCAACATAGGGAAAGGTAGACTGCAATGATTCCCCTGAGCTTAAAAATATCACTAAGTGGAGTGAAAGATGAGCGAATAATGAAGCCATTCGTTTTTACCAGCAACGGACAGTAATAAGAGAAAAGTAGGCACCGTGCAATAGTAGCAATACCCCACAAACCGCTTTTTTTGTTTTATTGCAATTTCATACAATAAACAAGTTGTGCATAATTGTAACGTGGAAGCATTGGTTGTGTAAGTTTTTTTTTTTAATTAAAATACATTTTCAGCCCCCTTTACTTTGATATATCCACAAACAATGCTTTAATAAATAAACTAATATCCTACACAATTGATTTCCAAGAGAAGTTACTTAATCAGTGAATAGAGTTAAGACGGTGCAATACATAAGTTAAAAGGAGCTGTTCTGTGAAGACCTCAGAGGTTTGTTTGAGAACAGTGAAACAGCATGACAAAGGCCAGGAAACACCCACATCTCTGGAGCAGCTACAGTGATCCACTGCTCAGGTGGGAGTATAAGTCATGCTTGCCACACTTTTTTTATAAAATACATTGAGGCTCCTGGTAGTAAAGTGAAAAGGTGTGAAGGAGATTCAGGGAAAGGTTTTTCAAGCCACTGTATATTTCTTTTGCATACCGGCTTAACTGCAATTTATTTTCGTATTGATGAGCAAATTTTCCCACTTAACATTAATGAAAGTGTTTAAAGCAATAGGTCTGACATCACCACATTAATTTCCATGTATACGGGTCTTGTGATTTTTCTCCCACTGGTTACTAAGCTGCGACTTGTTCCATAACCAAAGCATTTGATGCTACTCTTGGTTTTTCATTGGAAGGTAATTAAATATAATACACTGCATATGAAAGCTTAATTGTCTACACGATATTCAGATAACGTATGTGTATCAAGCAGGCCGCTTAGTGGCGTGATTACCAATATTGGCTTGTTTTGATCTCTGCTCTCCAGGTCTTAACTACCCTGATCCTGCTTTTGTTTTAGTAATCTGAAAGCACAATTGCTCTAAAAGGGGCACTCTGATACAAACACACTGAATTTAAAGTATGGTTTCTATTTGCATTCTCTAGTGTCCATAACATGCTATCCAGACTGCTGTGTCACGTTGCCCTGCAGCGAGCTACCAAAGTGAGGCTCTTGACACAGTTTGGGACAATAGGGTGAATCTGATCGTCGTAAGCCTTTGATGTAGAAGGACTTTCCTCTCTTCAGTCTCTATTTTTACTTCAAGGCTCTTGCAGAGGTGCTCTTGCTGGAGTACTCTAGTTTAATTTACAACCAGAGCTGGCTGTGGCTGAGATGCTTTTCTCTGGCTGCAGTGATTTATGCCCCTAAAGACAGTGGTAGAAGTGTTGGCCTTCCCCTCATTGTAGAACGTTTTAGATGCACATGACTTATATTCAGATAACATCGCTCCATTCCTTTGAGATACGTATAAGAGCAATTTGGTAAGTGATATTTTGAAGGGAAGAAATCGTTTGACACCGCGGCTCCTGTTTGTGTGCCGAAACTTTGAAATTCTAAGATAGGCTATCTTGTTTTTACAGAAAGCGATCGGGGTAATTTTTTCCACGCCTGATAAGGGGAAAATAAGGGTTCCTCGGGGTTACAGAGTTTATTAATTTTCACTGTTCCTTCACAGTCCTAGAAATATAATGAAATCTCATACAAGGTCTCAGACTCTCATTCGAATGTTGAGGCAGCAGGTCACTTTCCCTTTAATGATAACACTTTAATCCCATTTAATTCTATAATCATAGCGAATAAATGGTCCTCAACAGCCAAGGTTAGCGCAAGGGATTTGAAAGCACTGTACCTCCAGCTTTACATCCAGCATGAAGGACTTATCCAGAGCACTCCTCAAACAGACAAGAGGCAGATAAGATAGTGTTAGGTTTCAGAGATGCTTTTTCAAAAGAATCTTCATCTTTTCCTTTGGAGTCAAGATTTCTTTCTTAGTCTCCCATAGGGGACATTTGTGTAGGTAAAAGGGTCAATTTAAGACATAATTCACCGGTATGTAAAGAGTCAAAGTAAGGGGTTCATGTCTTTGAGAGATTTTATTTTTTTTCTGACTAAAATAGCGGGTTTAAGCAGTGATGCAGTTAGACCATATGCTGGAAAAGGTATCACTAGTTTCCTGTTCATTTGGTGTTAATATTCCTTTGTTCTGTAAAGCCATAGCAAAGAAAAAAACAATAATGTGCTCTTGCACTTGCCTTCAAAAAAGTGAGGTTAAAAATACTAGAAATTCATATAATTTTATAAATAACATGGAGTAATTCGGCAACCTCTGTGTTTCTAGGCAGATTGTGATACCATTAAGTGCTGTGATATTTGACAAACATTTAATGCTTTCAAAAACAGATCCTACCCAATATCATACCCAAGTACATTCAAATAAATTTTTAATTTTTATTTTCAATGTTTCATTTTAGCTAATTTCAGTCCTGCTATGCTGGCTACCGAGGGGTTTCTCATATTATTTCAAGGGGAGAGAGAGGCTTCCTATCCCTGGATGTAAGTTATATATCCTGGTTAGCTGTTTTTGATGCATGGCGATTTTAAGACAGTCAAAGCTTCAAATCGCAAAATTAAATGATTATCATTATCAGCTTTCCCAAGGTCTTAAAATGAAGTACAAATTAAAACCATTTGGTCTTCATGTTATCAAACTTTTGTTTTGTTTGTACATCAAACACACAAAGTCTTAATTCTAGCTGTATTTTAAAAAATTATATTAAAATTATATTGCAACCATTGTACTGCAAAGATGACTTTTTGGAGATATGTTTGTCTACGTGTAAGGATATGGCATCCAACAGCCACCAGCTCCCAATAGTGGCTAATTCAAAGTTGTCTTTTAGTTGGATGCCTGAAGGAATCAGAATGATGCATTTCACGTATTTATCATTTCACCCGATTGTCAGATTTCCTTTACTACCAACGCTGTAAGCTGAGGACAGTTTAAAGTTGCAGCCACAACAAAACAAGATTAACGTCTGAAGCAGTTTGATGAGCATCTATTTTGTCAAAAAGGTCAAAACATATGTCATCTACGACACCTCATAAAAGCACAAGAGTCTGAATGCTGGTGCGCATTATGTGCTCCAGCCACAGAATGTGACTGGTCCGTGAAATAATTTATTAAAGAGCAGATCTGTCACATTTCTCCACCACACCTGGAAAAATGCAAATGCTGGGTGCATACTCCGTGGAGAATGGGACAATGAAATGTTTTTTTTTTTTCATTTATTCATCAACCAAATCCTTCTAAATATCTCCAACAGTAAAAATCTTTTGCACAAACCTCTCTTGGGTTCTCCCAATATTGATTTCACTGTTTTGTAAAATGACACAAATTTCAAAAGCTATTTTCAAAATCTTTTATAACTGTAAATAGAAACAGATGTACTGTAATACACACGTAGGACATTTTGTGTTTGTTTGTGGGAAAGTCAAGATTTGACTAAGTTAAAAGCTGGAGAAATACTATTATTACTACTAAATTATAGAACAATTATAGTCCCAGGGAAAGCTGAGTTATGCTTCTGGGTTTTTGTTATGTGGCATGCGGCAAAAATGTAAATTGCTTTACAAGTAACATGTATTGACGTTATTATTATTATTATTATTATTATTATGAGATGGGCTGCACAGTGGCGCAGTGGGTAGCGCTGTTGCCTTGCAGCAAGAAGGTCCTGGGTTCAAGTACACCCTGGGTCTTTCTGCATGGAGTTTGCATGTTCTCCCTGTGCATGCGTGGGTTCTCTCCGGGTACTCCGGCTTCCTCCCACAGTCCAAAAACATGACTGTTAGGTTAATTGGCTTCTCCAAATTGTCCTTAGGTGTGATTGTGTGTGTGAATGGTTGTTTGTCCTGTTTGTCTCTCTCTGTTGCCCTGCGACAGACTGGCGACCTGTCCAGGGTGAACCCCGCCTCTCGCCCAGTGAACGCTGGAGATAGGCACCAGCAACCCCCGCGACCCCATGAGGGATAAAGCGGTTTGGAAAATGGATGGATGGATGGATTATTATTATGAGGTTCAGCATGTACTTCTGTATCCCCCCCATCTCCACCCAAACCTCTCCTGCCCTTGGGTTGGACTGGCAAGTCACTTTCATAGTAAATGCAAAATGACCTGGTTAAATACACAGAGTAGATCAGATTTTATCGTATTTGCAAAAATAAAAGGTTTATAACTTCTATCTATTCAGTGCATTTAGTTCAGATACTAACTTTGGTAATATTTAAAATTTTGTTGACCTTGTTTAGAAACCAAATATAATGCATTTCAGAACTGCGTGATTAAGGACTGCATCTGCAGCGTCGTGACAGTGGCATTTTTGATTTTGTGATTTTATTTCATGCACCGCGTCACATTCCAGCCCATTCCTTATGACCACACTAAAGCCTATTCTGACAAATCCCCAGAAGCAGCTATTTTCTTTACACTCTCTTTGAAAACCCAGTTCACTTCTTATTGTCTTTTTTTCCCCCGGCATTAAAATACAGCGTTGTAGCTGGCACAGAGCGCATTGCCTGCTTTTCTTTGAACAGCTTGCTCGCCCTGGGCTTGTCCTCAGTCTTTATTTTTTCTTCTTTTCTTTTCTTTTCTTTTCTTATTCTGCCGTTTTTACAGAAGTGACAAGCAGGTTGTTGCTTCTGAACCGTCTCCAGCACATCGGTCCCAGGAGAAAAGTGGGCCAGCAAGGAGCATCTAAACAGATATGAGAAATCTGATACATGCTTCAGATAGATGTGACAATATAGATGCTGAAACGCAGCTGCTAGCAAATATCATAGACCTAGAGTTGGGAACACATCCATCCATGACTGGGAACTATTATTACAACAATCGTCTTATCACTTCTTAACATAAAAAAATATTTCTTATTTACAATACTTTTTTTCCCCTTGAATGCCACATTCCCGTCACTGCATAATATCACTGACCTCTAAGAGTCAATAAACAGGTTTTGGGAAACGCGGCTATATAGGGGTAATTTATCTGTAGTGCAGTACTGATGGAGAAGTCCTATAGGTGATAAATCCTAAGTGGTTATTACAGCATAAAATGATAATGGCGCTGGTGTAGCTTTCTGCTCAGCATCCCAAAACACATTTACAGGGCAGCTCGTTCGGCTCTTAAAATGCGGCCTGACGCAGCAGTATGTAAATATGTGTCAGGGCGTGTTGTTACATCATGCCAAACGTAAAAACAGAGCCAATATAAATGACACCGAGCCGGATGTGCTCGGATTTTATCAGGGCCAATGTTTTGTGTACAGTGAGCCTGATGAGCCCTTCATCATCTTCGGAGCACAAACTAAAATAACTAATTCATTAGTTGATTGGCCCACCAGAAAATCAATGAGCCACAGTTTTAATAATTGCTTAATCATAGCCATTACATCAAAATGCCAGGATAACCGCTCGGCAGTTGTATGCTGGAGAACCGTTTTAGTTTATTTCTGTTGACTTGCATAAAACATGAAGAGTACTTTGTGATGAAATTCATTAAAGGCTGTTCTGGGTGCTCATTTGGCCAATAAGGCTCCAGATACATGTTATACGGATGCTATGGAGGAGCTAAAATGTTGCTTCGTATCTGTCGCTGGGCAGAATTGAGACGTTATTAACCAACATGTCTTCCCTTTAATACATTACTTAAAACGTGTGTCTAAATTAGTTTTTTAACGATAATTCAGTTAAATTGACGCGTGTCCCAATTTTAAAGGTGTTCCCTTAAGCTGCTCTAGTGTGATTTTATTCAGGATTGAGGAGAAAGTGTTGTAAGCCCGTTATAAGAGCAGTGGTAAGTGCTTGAAACAAACAAAATATCTGAATTGGCTAAGACTTAATGATTAGGTTCAATTTGGTCAACTTGGTGTTGTGTGAGTGAAATGAATGAAACTTTAAGTGGTTTACTTTTTATTTTTTTGAAAAGTGGCGCTTACTCCAATTTTTCCTTTTCAGAAAACATTCCCATCAGCTCGACGCTGCTGCTCTGGATGACCGAAACTGGCAGAATTAAAAATAAAAGCAGAAATAATTAAATGGCCCAATAAATAGATAATACACTTAAAATGTAGAGATTAATTAAGGAAAATATAAATAATGTTATTCTTATGAATAGATCTTGTTCAAAATATTGCATTTATTTACTTTACTTCATGTTTTGTAATTTAATTGAGCTCACTTTTTTTCTTTATTTATTTCCATGTTCTTTTTACATTTTTCTGTCTTTTTTTTCATTTCCTCATGCATTTCTGCCTCATTATACAAAAAAGGTGGGCTGCCCTTTGTTGGGTCATTCAAAGGAAGGTGCAGGATCCATGTGAAGATCCATTGTCTCTGTAATTACACTTCTAAACTATGGTGGCCCAGAAGGTTTTCCGGAATACAAAAGCCACAACACAACGAAAGCAATAACAAAATAGAAGTAAGCAATAAATTAGGGTAAAATCAGGGTAATTTCTCATCCGTACTTGTCTATACTTGTGTACTTGCATACTTGTGAAACTAATCCTAAGTACACTTCTAGACTGTTACGTTCAAAGATCCAGGATATGGTTTTGCTCTGCAGTGAGGATGCATCGATACATCCTTCTGCATACTTGGGACAACAAGTTATCCCATAATGCATTGCGCCAACAGCAGTGGCAAATGAAGACGGCGAGTGCAGTTTTAATTACATTAATCAGCTATAATTCTAAAACGGGTCATCATCTACTATTAGCCAGTTGAGGGAAAAAATAAGGTACAAGTAAATAGTCTTGCAAATGAAGCAGTCGTTCTAATTTATGTAGTGGACAATCCTGCTTCACTGGTAACAGAAGTCTTATAAAGCAATAAAAGGGGTAAACCACAATTATTTATGGACTTTTTTATGATCAAAACTGTGGCTTATTATTCTAAAAGGGTTTCAACTTACTGCTGACACTTCTTACTAATGAATTATGTATATTTGATATTTGTAGACTTTTTAAAATGTTATTATCCATTATAAATGTGAAAATAAAATACATTCCTGGGTAAAGCAGGAACATTGACTGAAACTTCAGGAGAGAGCTTAACTGAGCCAGTTGCAGGACTGCTGTATTACGTTGAACCCTCTGGGCCACCATGCTAATGCAGGAGTTATGCACAGTCAATCTGCACATGTATCCTGCACTTACTTTTTCGTTGACCAATAGTTGAGGAACTGACTCGACAAAGGACAACCCACCCAATTTCTATATTGACGTCAACGTAAAAAGGGAAAATGTAAAAATGTTAAAAAAAAAAGAAAATTAAACAAGCTTAGAAATAAAAAGACATACATGAAAAACAAGGGACGAAAATTAACGACAGGAATAAAAGAGAAATAAATTCATCAAGAACCAAAAAAAAAAAAAAACATGACAATACATAAACAGTAAAATTGAAATCCACAAAAATGCGTTTGAAACAAATAGAGAAAAACATGTGAAGGTTGAAGTAAAGTAAATAAATTAGGTATTTTAAACAGAGACATAGACTATTAATAAAGATAAAATTAGTTCTCATTTTTAAATTAATATGGACATTTTAAGTGTACTGGCTTGTGTGATTTTATTTTTAACTCTGTCAGTTTTTGTCCTCCATAGTACCAGTCTGTGACACACTCAGGGTGATATTAGATATTAGTTTCCTGCCACACACTGCACTGTTTCCACTTGAAAAGTGAAAACTTTTCATAACTTTCCTTTACTCTGAGCTGTAGATTTCTGCAGCTCCTCTAGAGTTTTGGGGTAAAACTGTGGATTTCACTTTATAAAGATCTCAAAAGTTGTAACAATATTTGTCAATTTAAGCATATATAAACAAAGTATATTTAGTCGGTGTTAATATAAAGAGGTTCATCTTAGTTTTTTCCATATAATTATTGGGTTAATATGTGTATGCATATGTGCAGTATATATATATATATATATATATATATATATATATATATATATATATATATATATATATATATATATATATATATATATAATTTGCCAAGGAGTAATAAATAAATAAATCTGAAAAAATGCCGACTTAATGCTCTCTTTGCCTACCCTGTTAGTTTAGGTGGTAATGTTTGCAGTTGCACCAGATTCTTTCTGTTTTCAAGTGATGGACCGAACAAGTGCTCTGTGTGATGGTCAAAGCTTGAAACGTTGTTTTATAACCTAACTCTGCTTAAAAATTTATCAATGGCATGTTTGCTGTTTTCCTTGGTGTTCGAGTTTTCACATATTCACTAACATTCTTTAACAGACATTTAATTACACACAAGTGGATTATTATTTTTAATAACTCTTGACTTCTGAAGACAGATAGTTGTGCCGTAAGTCATTTAGAGGCATCAGAGTAAAGGTAGCCGAGCACAAGTAGACACCAATTTTAAAATGCTTGGTTTTCTTCCACTCCGGCCCCTGTTGCCTTTTTGGCAGGACACTAAGATTCAAAAAATGCAGCATTTCAATCACTGGATAAACTGCTGCTCAGTCACGGGCAGCACAGAGGGTTTTTTCTGCTACGCAACAATTGTATCAAATTTTGCAAGCTCAAACTTGCCTATTCAACATATCCCCACATTCCACAAGCTTCAGCAGCTTGTATAAAGACATTCATTCGGCAGGGGGATTACTTACAATTAAATCATAAAACTAAGCCACTGAGAAGATTCTCTTTTCGCTCAGCAGTCGGTCTGCTGAATCCGCGCCGCTTTATGATTCCCTCTCCACGGGCAATGACCTTCACGGAAGAAAGCGACCAGTCAGCGCTACGACACACGGACACTGGCCTCAACTGTTTAAACCCCTCTCACCAGTCGGCCACAGATGTATCTGTATCTGTCTGCAATCGCTTCTTAATAGAGCCACACCAGCAGGTAGAAGCCACAGGTTGCCACAAAGCTGACAGTGGGTGCCATTTTTGGTGTGATTTTCCCTAATGGGACACAGTCCATTCCTGACTCAGAGTATAATGGCGTGGCCCAATAGGGGGCAGCTACAGAGAGAAGTCCAGCAGCTTCCCTGAATGCCTGTGACTCATTTATATTGGCAGAGCTGGACGGATTATTCCAATTAGCTCCAAAAAAGGGTGGTGGGGGGGGGGGGAGGCTGAGGTTGTTGCAAGAGACAAAACCAAGCAGCTGCTTTGAAGGTTAGCTGCTGCCGTAAGAGTGTTATTTTAGCTCAGCGTGCTAAAACACACTTTAGAGAGGGAAAATGTGTCATGACAATGGTTGGAAAAGTGAACGGCGTTATTCACTGTAACATTATTGAGCAGACATAGACTGAAACAAGAGCGCATCAGACAGATTATTGTCCGGCATCGTAACGGTTTGCATGGAAGAAGCAGTCATTACCGTTAATAAGCATCACGTATGATTTCTAATGAATGTTCTAATTTTGCCTTAAAAGCCGATGCTTGTTGTTAACACAAAGTGCAAGAAGAATCAGTCTGTTCCCTGGGTTGTTAGTGGAAGGAAATTTGCGGCTCGAGAATTAAATTAGACACAGCAAATTAAAACTATCAGCGGTTCTTTCTTCAACGGTGGCTCTGGGATCAAATTAGATTCATAAGAAACAAGTGAAAATAATGGTTGTTGAGGGGATATTGCGAGGTAAAGAGAAGCCAATATCTAAATGAATGTTAACCCGCAGAATCCAATTCTGGAGCTGATTGCCTCCTAAGCCAGCAGAAGCAAGCTAGGGCGAAGGGTGGCAAACAGATGAGATGCAAGAAATAATAGCCACTCATCTATTCATGGTAATTGTGTTTCCCTGTACGACAAGGACTGGTGGACCTTTCATTTGCTCCTCCGGCAATCGACGTGATCAAGGAACGAGTGGGTTTCAGGTTGTTAGAGAAGGATTAAACAAGGCTGTATCATCTGTGGTCTCTCCAAATGGCCCCTCACACTGAGACCTCTAAAGATCAGGCTCTTGGGTTTCTATCGGTCAAGCAACACCAGCCTGACCTCCAGCAGGTTGAATTAGTGTATCTAATCTGTATAATCTAAAATTATATTGAGAGCAAACCTCCTGGAAAACATATGAAATTCCCAACAAAACTACTGTTTTTCTGGCAAGGTCCGCAGTTGCTTGCCAACCTCATCTTATATTGTGTTTTTCGTGTTTTTATCAAACATGATTCAACACAAAAACCCGAGGGGTTTACAAACTCCTGGTCATTACTTTTAGCTGCTTCTGTGTTTAGGCTCCATTGAGTCAAACAATGAGATCATTAGCAAGACTCTACACAACCTGACGGCATGCTGAGGAGGCGATTGAGCTTTTGGATTCAGGTGTGTTGGACCAGGGACACATCTAAAAGCCAAGGGATACTGGCCCTTAAGGACTGGAGTTTGAAATCACCATATTAAACCAAAACCCAAAATACTTTGGGAACACACGGTCCAGTCCAAGTATTCTTCCCACAGGGATGTGTGGGGAAAAAAATGTCATTGTCCTCGTTAGGTATGGAGGAGGATCTGTGATGCTGTGGGTCAGATTCTCTCACAAAGGCTCTTTAAAGCTGACCAATTGTCTTTGGTAATATGCAGCACCCACCAGATAACTGGAAACAGGTCCGCAGTGGGTCGTTCAGCAGCAAAATGATCCTTTTTCTACAACAAAATAAACAGAAAGGGTCTACCAGCTTGACTACATTTTCAAGTACAATTAGTGCTGGTGTGACAAACAAACATACAAAAAAAAAAAAAAAAACATCTCTGTGATTTAAACCCAATTAGTGACCAAAACTCCAACAAACAAATGCAGCGGTACAGAAAGTCCACATGATACTTTTTATTATTTTTTGGTAACAACTTTGTCTTTTTATCCCACAACCAAGCTTGTGGTTCTGTATTTTTTTTTTATTTTATATTACTCCACAGACTATACCAAGGTGACTCTGCTCCAACAGCTAGAAGCGGCATGATGGCCAACAAAACCAATAATGACTACGCCTTGATCCAAAATTATTTAGCATTTCAAACAGCACTGGCCTGAATTCATAAAGCCGAACACCATGTCTGGCTGGAAAACCGGGTCCTCAGATCGTAAACGCATTACACCGGTCACTGATCACACCCATTCAAGGTGAAAATTGTTGAGTCAGTATTTTTGGTGCGTCTCAATTGTCAAGATTTATTTTTGCTTCACTGCTGTATGCAGAAGGCATTTGATCGAGTCTGGTGACAAGAGGAATCAATTTATCAAATAAGTTTAGCTGTGACTTTCAGCTCATAACTAAAGCTCAAAATGCTTAATCTGTAAAAGACCTGAGACGGCAGGTACCTCAGGTTGACTCAACCCTGTAATATTAAATTCCAGCAATGAAGTATGTTCACCATGAAAGACTCAATAATTGTGTAAAAAGTTTGCAGATGTCATGTTCATTCAACAAGGAGTGTTTTCTTTTAGTGGATATGACTGAGAAACAAGTCACCCCTTTGCAACAAATTGCTCAAGCCACATTAATTGTTTTGTTAATAATAATAGACTTTTTCATCTTTAAATCAGTAATGTCCAGTGTACGAGATCACTCCTACCAATTTAAATAAATGTAGCTTTTTGAAATACAGTGTTACCAAATGAAATTTCATCATGTGTGAACATATGAAGACATTACAGGGTTCTGGATCCTTGGTCCTTTGCAAGAAGGATTGGCGGCAGTAGTCTGACATTTGCCGTGTGCAGGTATTAAGGTGCGTCGGCAACAATAAATGCCTGACCTGAATCTAAAGTGCGCGACCCACCTGTTCCAATATAGTATTGATCCGGTCCACCTCGCAGTCGATCACATAGCGCTTCTCCTGCCTCCTGTCCATCTCCTCGATGATGCGCTTGAACTCTGCTGCATCCGTGGTGCTGCTGACAGAGCGGGCAGTCACCTGCCAGTTGTTGGCCACTGCCGCCTCCATGATGGCCTGCAGGATGGAAAAACCTGGAGAGAAAGGGAGAATGAGTCAGAGGATTGAAAAAAAAAATAACACAGGCTGGGTCAAAGAAATAATTATGCGAGGGCAGCCTGACTTCTGAAATATTCTGGTGGGTAATAGAGGTTAAAAGGCCATCTCATTAAAATGGAAGTATTTGAACATCTGCAAAGCCAAAATATTGTCTATTGTTCAAAGAAATGTGTGTGCAAACTGTAGGATTATTTTTATTTTTATACTAAAAATGGATCCCCACATTATTAAAAGATCAGCAAGTGATTTTATTGCACTTGACATTCATTAAATGATGGCATTTAGCTCAGCCACATGTTGACTTTGACTGTGCTCTGAAACACGCTGCGTCCCTCGTCTCCTTGGAGGATTGTGCTAGAGCATTTAAAGATAAAAACAATAAAAGATCCATTCAGGCGAGAGTTAAAGAGAGAGAGACCATTATGCTATGAGAAGAATGGGGAACGAGCCCTTCTAATGATTAATTCACACGTGAAATATTTTCATTTAACAGTGTGCTCTGAAACACTGTGGTCAAATCACACACCACAGAATGAATAATGTAGACCTAATTCGGGGGGGATGAATTGCATGTAGCACAAGCTGAAATAAAAATCGCTTAACTCATATCCAGTGTTGAACAAGTGACAATGAACATGAAGGTTATTCATGAAAATCAAACACACTGCTGGTAATTCATTAAAAACCAAGGACAATGAATTTGCAAATTGAATGTCAAATAAGCCTCTTTTCTGCAGCTCGGTTCATTTTTCATTGTCTGACATTTTGGTAACTGTTACAGGAAGATGGGTGGAAAACTATTCTGGAACAATACCAAATTCTTGCAGACATATATAGATTTTATATTGTGATTTATATGGCTAGGTGAAAGACAATATTATGCAAATTTCCTGACACACGGCAGGAAATCTGCAAGGCAGGGGACAAAGCTAACATTTGTCTTTTTTTTTACTACTGCAAGCACTTTCTCTGGGCAACCTTATCTCTAAATCCAAAGGGAAAAAAGAAAGAAAAAATAGAAATAGTTTTCCTGTCTAGTCCATTTTATCTTTGTGGTTGAGAAGGTTTTGGTTTCTGAATGCTATGAGCCTCCTGCCTGTTATGTGTCTGTGGTTTCCCACACAGTCACATCGCAACCACATGACCTTTTGCACAATAAATAAGTGGAGGCTGACACCATATCATCTGTCCAAAGCTAAAGGGTCCTGCTGCCTGGAGACTGTGGACTACCATATCTGTTAGTTTTCACAATACATCTATTAGCAGCTAGCCAGTACTTGTTGCACAACACATTCCTGTGCTACTCTATGCTGATGACGTGCTAAAGAAATATATGTTTTTAGTGGTCAACCGGAGAATTATGGAGGCAATGACATTTAAGCATCTCTGTTCAAGGGTGTTCAGGGATCAATTTGGATATCTAACAAAACAAAACAATTAATTTCCTTGCCTCCAATTGAGTACATGTTTAGCAAGTAAACTTAGAAGTATTATATTGTCAGTCCACTCCGCTAAAGGCTGGTTTTGTATATGAAAAATTGAAGCAAACAGTTTCTAACTTTGTCAAACTAAGAAATTCCTTGTAAAGGGAGACTTGTTTTTTGTTTGGGTGCCCATATTTATCTAAAAAAAAAGTAGTCCCACAGAGGGGAAATTACTCTCTGCATTTAACCCATCTCTGCATTTAACCCACACAGGGAACAATCTGTGGTCAATGGTCTTGTTCAGGGACCAAAAGTGACAAACCCAGTATTGAACCTCCAACCTTTGGGTTGCCCAGTTCTCTAACCACCCTAGTGGCCACCGCTCCCTGTGGGAGTGGAGACACTAGTGGTTAGAGCACAAGAAACACCACTCTCAAAGAGCTCAATGTTTGGGTATGGATTTTACCTTAAATATCTGAAAACCCCGAAAAATGGCCTTTGGTCAGTCCGCCTGTAGTTAATACTCCGATTTTGTACCTACTTTGGACTGCAAAAGTATTTGCACCCTCTAGCATTTTTCATGATTTGTTGTCTCACATGAAATTAATGTGGATTGTTTTAGAATTTACACCATTTTAGCCACAGACTATGCCTAAAATTAGAAAACAGGATACAAACATGATAAATAAAGAGTACATTTCAGTGTGAAGGTCCGTTCATCCCCCCACCCCCAAATTAAGTACTAAGTACTAGAGCCACCTCTTGCGGGAATTCCAGCTGCAAGTGGCCTTGGGTAAGTCTCAATGAGCTCGCCACATCTTTTCACTGTGATTGTTGTCCATTACAAAACTGCTCCAATTTATGTTGGATTGTTTTCACTTATGAACAGTGGCCAAAAAGTTCAGTCTTATTTTTATCTGAGCAGAGCTCCTTCCCCCAGACATTTGGGGAATTGCTGATATGTCTTTAGGCAAACTCAAAACCAATTTTCAGTTTTTATGATGATTTTATTCCCTTTGTGTGTGTGTGCATGTGTGTGTGTCTATAATTCACCTACTAGGACTACTTTGTGCGGATTCAACACATGAACACATAGAAAAAGATTTTAATGCTTAAATTGCAGATTGGGATGTAGAAGGTATAAAGCCAAGAGCAGTGAATACTTTTGTACGGCACTTTATGTGTTGCCATTTTGTCCCTTCCAACTTTCATTCAGAACTGGTAAATAGTTATATTTAATATATTAGAACTGAAAAGTTAATTTATCTCTGTAACTCAATTCACTAAGTGAAACACATTATATAAATTAATGACACAGACACAGATGTTTTCAAACCTTCATGTCTATTCATTGTTGATTTTCCACTTACAGCTAATGAAACACAACACTTATGATTTGAATATTACAGACCGATGGACAAAATATACAGAAATGTGGTCTAATAAATTATTTGTTTAATAGTTACTTAAAGTTTATTTTCATACTTTTAATCTGACGAGGCTCATCAGAACTCATTTTATAATTTATTAAACATGACATTGTAGTTTATTTTCCTAAATTATTGATATGAATGGTTATCAAATAACATTATTTTATAGAATGTTATTATTATTATGTTATTTTCTAAATAGACAGTGCTTACACTATACTTCAGTAAATTGTTCATATTTTTCCTGTTTTAACCAATTGATTATCACACTGATCGAAGACCATTCCTACTCATAGATATTTATTGCAGTGGCAAAAAAAACCAACAACAACAAAAAAATTCCTTACAGTAGACTATGAACGAAATACAGAGAACTATTATGAAAATGTTTGCAGTCTGTGAGACCCTGTGAGGCAAATATTTTTTCATGGTCAGCTTGAAATGTCCTGTGACAGATGGTTCCATTTCATACTTTTACTGATACAAAATGACCAAAACTGCACAAGTACAACATGGCGAAGCAGCAACCTGACCGGAACTACCTGAAAGCTGGTTCTAAGTTAGATGTAGGTAAAGGAACAGGAAAAAATGCAACATGTTGCTCTCCTGTCTTTACCACCACATCACAAAAATAATATTTATCTCCACATTTACAGTGTAACCTACTGTCTCTTTCTGTGGACAATGACTGAAACAGCAGTAAACAAAATCTGCAGTCAATAAGTATATTGTCTTAAAGGAACTGTACCTGAATTTATTTTTGTCGGGTCAAGAAAACATTATTTGATAACATTTGACTAATTGATGCACAGTTGAGTCCAGGCTTTTTCTAGTAGGAATAAGCAGCAAAATGGGAACAACTGGGATCACTTTTCTCTGCCAATGGCAAAATGAGGTGCGGAGCTGTGACTACGCAGTATCACCTCTGACACGGGCACGACAGAGAATATAAACAGAATAGCACAGCAAGCATGTAAGTATTGACCATTCACAAAGGAATATAATTTATCTGAGACATAGCCATTTATGCCAAATGAATTGAAGAAGATTATTTTAATGAAGCCTTGTTTCCTCCAGAGGATTGTGCATAAGCTTGAGACCGTGTTTAGTCTTGCGCATGTCGAGGGTTTATCATGGGAAAAAAAAAATGCTGTGGGTGGGGCTTACAGTTCAAACTAAACTGTTCTCCTCAAGGTTCGAATTTGTGCAGAATCAGATACAGTTCCTTTAAAGCAGCACATTCTGTTTTCTGTTGTTTCATCTCAAGAATGCAACTCTTGAAGATAGGTTAACTTTGTTAGTAAAACCAGTCCTCAATCTTGCTCAGGCAAAGTGAGGGCAGGAGTGACTGAGGGCAACAAGAGTTTTGTGTACGGTGAGCGCCCCTCCATCCAAGACAAAATTATTAATTCAAAACCAAAAGAAGGCAATTATTATTTATGATGCACAAATTATTACAAATAATTTGTGCATCTGTACCTAGCTTACTAGTTAGGATAATTAACATCCTAACAGGTAAGCTAGGTATCAGCTAAAAAGAGGCCATTTTTACTAACGGTAGCTGTAGCTCGCTGTAGCCAAACATCTACATAACTCAGACATGACTTCTTCCTTAACACAATGAGATTAGTGTTTTTTTAGCTGCGCGGAGTTCACTTTGAGAAACAGTTTTCTTTCTCTGTTTTGTGTCTTCCGCTTTAGACGGGGAAATTAATATTTAGACTGTGGAGCAAGAACAATGCGTGCCTGGCAAAAATACAGCTCAAACTGCTCAAACCTTCTGCATATAATGGTGCCATTCCTGCTATTCAATTTGTGAATGAGATGCTGCAATTCGGTGTTGCAGTATATTAGTAAATTCAAGGCTTCGGTTTTGATAAAGTGGAACACTAGTAACTTAGTACTGACCATTTCTTGCTGATTTTCTAACTTTATTTTGCCAATTAATTTTGATCATGTGCTGAAAAGGTTATTGATTACTGAGAGGAAATCATAGAGTGTAACACATTCTTGTGCCATAAGATATCAAAATATTATTACTATGCAATATTTCTCCTCAAACAGAAATCTGTTGAGCAACTTCCAACTGGTGTCAGAATATAACTGACTGGTGAGGTGATTGTCTGGTGAAGTGAGCCCAAGAAATGCATTTATGGGCTTTAACCTTTTTACCTTGTATTGACATGTGAGCGTTATTATGAGTTGAGAAAGGGAGATAGTACTTTACTTACTCTGTCCTACAGACAGAGCTGGCAAAGAGAAAGTATAACAAGCACTGCACATTGGGCCGGATAGCTCCACTTGATTACAAAAGCACTGATGAAGCCTGTACCTCTTTACGTAATTTATCTGGCAGCAAAAACGAACAGTAATGATATATGAATGAGATATGAATAATTATTAAGCAGCTTTTTAAGAAATCCTGACTGCAGTTGATCATCTCCAGTTGAATGGATGAATGGTATTCATTTCAGATCCATACATAAATACTTCTCTGAAGAATAGTCAAAGCTACTTCAGACAAAACATTTTACAATCAGTAGGCGAAGAAGGAATGGGCTGAAACACACGGCTTGTTAATGCCCATCCCACAAAAAATAAGAATAACCAAGAATATAATTACTAAGAAAAATAAATATTATAATTATTTAATGAACTTATAATCCTTAATTATATTACCTTTAAATCAGCTTGCATTTATTATTTTGCTTATAAACATTTCCTTAAAGCATGACAGAGACCTACATAGTTTCAAATCATCATGAAGGCCATTCCACAACTTAACACAGAAAACTGAAACACATCTGTTCTTACATTGCATGTTTCAAAAATAAGTCTTCTTCTTAAATTAGATTGTCCTTTTCTTAATTTGAACAGATGTTGAATACAAATAGGACTATTTGCTATTCAAAAAAGTGTTTTACAAATAATTCATTAGTTGGTTCTTGATATTCAACATTATTTATTATTCTTATGGCTCTTTTCTTTAGTTTTAAATATATATCCCCATAGTTCAGCACAATATGACAGACATGGTGATACAAATGCACAGTATAACACTATATGCAAACATTTCCTATTTAACAAACCTTTCACCTTGTAAAGCACAGCAATTTATTTGGATAATTTATGTTTAATGTATTCAATGTGTAATGTCCAATAAAGTTTATAATCTATACTATCCCATAAACATCTCATTAACGCTTTCATTTCAACACCATTTAAATTTAATCTTATATTACAATTAACCCCATTACCATCAAAACCATGAATTTAGCCTTCTTTTCATTTTGTAATAACTTACTGAAATCAAACCATTTTTTTAACAAAATTAATTTTCAATCCACAGTTTTTATTAAAATGGTTCAGGTTTTCCCCAGAGCAAAATAAATTAGTGTTATCTGCAAATATAATAGATTAGTATTATCTGCAAATATAATACATTTTAATGTATTTGAACGTATAGAAATATCCTTTACGTAAAGTATGAATAGCTTAGGTCCCAGTAATGAACCTTGTGGGATCCCATAGATTACACTTCTCAATTGTGATTCAGTGTTTTCTGTTTTGACCTTTTAAAACCCAGTGTATAAGTAGCTTTTTAACCAATGTTGAGCGACACCTTTTATACCATATGGTTCACATTTCTGTAATGGCAATGAGTGGTCAATTGTGTCAAATGCTTTACGTAAATCAATAAAGACACCAATAGCATGCTATTTTTTATCTATTGTTGTTGCTATATTTGTTTATAAATTTAATCACTGCTAAGGATGTAGATCAATTGCTCCTAAAACTATATTGGGGATCATATAATTGGCCATATTTCTCAATAAAAGCGCTAGGTTTTTCAATAAACATTTTTTTCCAGCATTTTAGAAAATGGAGGTAACAAAAAACGAGTCTATAATTTCATATATGTTTATACTTTTTATATTGGAATCACCTTTGCAATTTTCATTTTATCAGGAAAAATACCTGTTAGGAAACACTTGTTACAGATACAATTAAATGGTTCAATAATACAATGAATTATTTCCTTTATAAGTGACCTATCATCATTATTACAATTGGTATTTTTTTTTTTATTGTTTAATTTTCTAACAACTTCTAATACATCACTAGAACAAACCCCTCTATGAAAAAGAAAATTGTGATTTCTAAAATTACTTCAGTTCAAAATCTAAAATATTTAGCCTGGTCAAGCATGAGTTTGATAACTTTAACACTGAACTGAGATTTTAATTAAAGAAATGAAATAATTTTTAGCACAGAATTTTGGCTTTTTAATCCTTTTCAATGAGAATCAACTTAGAATTAGACAAAAACAAAATCACGAGTCAAATCTGGCTCCAAAAGGTCTACACAGATTAACAACAGGTTATCTTAATCAACTAAAAAAGTAATCGCTTGTCATTCTTTCGAGGCCGTATTGCATATCAACTCGTCTAGTGAGCTGGACGTATCATTAAACCCATTTGAACCATTCAATATACTGAAGGAAAAAACAAGCCACAATTGTTTTATTTTCCAAATGCCCTGTCATCACTGTGCTATCTCATGGAGTGGATATTTTTTCCATTTCTGCTTCAATATTTTTTTCAAGCTGAGGCCAAATATCTGCATAAAACATATCTGAACAAATGTGGCTGATGTCTAAATGTGTCTATTCTTTTCACTCTAAGAGGAGAAAAGAAATCTAATGAACATATAAATGTCACAAAGAATGTATTTGTAAAAACGGCAAATTGACTCCCCAAATGAAAGAGAAAAGAATAATTGAAGTAGTAGTATAATCAATTTAGAATTGGCTGCTTGCCTGCGTTAGTTCTTCAAAACTCCTCCACCATAAAGCTAAAGTGACAGGATGCAGGTTTGAAGAACATGGATGCATTATTCATTAGAGACATACGCAGAACCTCGCCAACAATCAGCCAGCTGAACAGCATGACAGTCCTCCCAGCAGTAAAAGCTTCTCACGTTAGGAGGTGTCATGCAGATTAACTGGGTCAAAATGGTCTCTGTTGGTTCGGAAACGTTTAAGAAAGCCAGGAAAGGTAGAGCATGTCAGTGAGCCATTCAGCACGCTGTAATCACATCTGCCGTATGACATGTGATAATAAGAAGTGAGTGGATGCTTGTTTTGGGGTTATAGGTATCTGATGACTCTAGCTGTGCAGTTTGACAGACACTGTTAAACTCTGCATATCGCAGAGCCTTAGAAATTAAAAGACAGGAAAGACTCTCACGGGGATGCACAGAGGATTTCTGGCTCATTTTATCATTTTATGCAAATATCAGGAAAATATGTCATGTCCTGTATGAGATTGGAAGTGCCAAATGAATAAAAATAATAGGATACACTTTACTGTCCCACAGTGACAAGCTATATAAATATATATATATATATATATATATATATATATATATATATATATATATATATATATATATATATATATATATATATATATATGGGGAAGTAAATGTGCACCATAGGAAAAATAATACTGCAGCGTTATTAAAAATAGCATAAATATATAAATAAAGTAAATAAATAATGTACCGTCTCCAGCGCGGAGGAGTGAAACACTGTTCTGTCAATCAGATCCAAATCATGGGGGCCTTTTATTTTGAAATTGCTGATTTGTACAACATTTGTCTGCTCGCTGCCTCCAGCAAACGCAAAACTGCTCAGGAACAATTGGATTCATTTAAGATGCACAGAAGATTCCATGCCTGCAGAGTTTTACATTTGTATGGAAATGAAGAGATGGAATCTGGTGGCGGTAAATAGTCTGTCCAGAAAAGGATTATTTCTACTCTTACTCATTTTTTCTCAAGTCAGCATAAAAGTTTTTTTGGGGATTTAGATTAAAAAAATCTACAAAGAAGTGAAACTTTTTTAAGTAGTCTTTCCTGATATATACCATATGTTTTCATTATGATTGGTACCGTTTGTGCTTTTGTCACATGAAAACACAGATGTAAAATTATTTCATTGGGACTTTGTATGATAGAACAACACAAAAGTACCACATAATGGTGAAGGAAACATACAGAGTTGTTGTTTTTTTTTTTTTTTTTTACAAATGTAAACTAAAAATTGCAGTGTGCAAATGTATTTGTGCTCCCTTAATCAATATTTTGTCAAACCAACTTAGAATGAGTACATATTTTTTGCATGCTTACCTCCAGGATTGCCCATTAACTCTGAGCAGCTTCCACCATGTGGGATGGAAGGATGTGTTCAGGTTGATGTGCATTTTGCATGAGGGCCTGAATGGTCAACTTTGGTCTCATCTAGCCAAAGCTCATCTAGTCCAAGCTAGCCAAAAAATGTTTGCAGTGTCCCCTTTATGGCATGTGGCAACCTTTTCTTATGGCTTTCTTAAGAAGGGCCCTTTAAAAGAAGTACTGGCTAGGAGTTGTTTTGTTGACAGATGTACCTGTCTGACCAATGGATTTCTGCGGCTCCTTCCAAAATAACATGGGGCTCTTGGCTACTCTCCTGGTTAATGCTTTTGACTCTTGGCCTATCAATTTTAGTTGGCATGTCTTCATAGGTTTGCACACATGCCATATTTATTTTCATTTCTCCATGATGGATCAGACAGTGCTCCGTGGGCTTTTCAAACCTAACCGTAACTTATCTTCTGGCTTGTCTGGATCTTCATGGTTCTGTTTCTTCATTAATGTTATTTAACAAATCTCTGAAGCCTTTACAGAACAGCTGAATTTATACTGAGATTTAAATGCTAATTGGTGGACTGTTAAAACAAAATTAAAATCAATTGCTATTTTCCTTCAAGCCAAAGGTTCAGGTGCTTTATGTTAGCCCTTTAAACAAAACACCTTTACAATTCAGAAACATTTTTGGTTGTGTGCATATGGAATCTGAAAAAGATAAAAGGATATGAATTGTATTGCAACACAGCATTAGCTTGTCTCTGCAATCAAGCATTGTTCTATTTAATGATTATAGCACATATTTGCAGCAGCCAGTTACTATTTTTGCTTATGGAATAAGTTCAATCTTCAGTATACAATTCCATCCTTCTAAACAGCACTGGTGGGCCTTATAAATGCTCTTGATGGCGATATTTATTTCCAACATGGAAAAAAAGCTGTAAATAAAAGCAAGTCTTTGCCAGGAACCCCACAGCTGTGCTGCATCTCAAAATATAACACAGTCAACTACATAAATTATGGAAGAGAACAACATGGTTTCCTTATCACCTCCTATAAATCGCTGCACTACAAATACAACAGTGTGCAGCAGCTTTTGCTGATCAAGCTTCTCAGTACTAATCATACAGCGGAGACAAGAATATACCGTATCTCTATAAATCCACTTTGATTACCTCCCATTGTAATCGCTCTTGCCTTGGGTACAACACTTCTAGGGAAATTTCTTCCACGAGTCTTCTTACGGCATCCCAAATAACGAGGCAATGTCACAGTGACCTCCTCTCAAGTTTCCTTTTAGGTCTGATAAAATACATCACTGTCTGTGCAACATAACGTTGCCAGGATACAGAACAAAAGTAAAGGTTAACATTGATGCCTGTGATTTCGATTAGAAAAGAAAGCACTTGCTCCCATACTGCTGAGGCTGAAACACAGTTGGGTTAGATGTACAACCAAATGCTCAACATAGTAAAAGGGAGCTTGTAAAACCTTTTTGTACCCAGTTGCAATATTTATTGTTCTGCAAGTGTAAGTTCAGACTGAGTTATATAGGCTGCAGTTGGGGTGAATGTATGACTTCACCCCAACGTTGCTTCAGCTAATCTGCCTGTGCAAATTCACTGTTATCCGGGTCATCGCAATGGCAGACAGGCTTCAATTAAAGGCAACCGTTTTTTCGCTCAGTTCTTTCTGAAAACGTTTCAACACCTATCCAGGAGCCTTTGTCAATTCTGGTGGCTCACTCTTAAGCAACCTGCAGTTGTTGCACTGCTGTTTTTAAAAGACACAGAGGCCCATCCTTCTAGGTGCATTCTAAATCAGATGAAAATCAGTGACCCACCCGTCACTGTCCTAGGTTGTTAGAGACTATTGTTTGTTGTGAGTGGAGTAATTGGTCACCTGAATCTTGATGAGACTGCTGATGTAACCTCAATGTAGAAGTCTGAGCAGTCCTCGCTGCATTGGCTCACACACACAACAGTGCTCAGCTATGGTTTGGGTGTTTTGTCTTTGGGATTAACCAGTTTGGTTATCTTAGAATGTTGCTAGGTTTCTCTCTTCTCTCTGGTAAACCTTGTGTTTCTCTCCCCTGAGTTGATGTGATTGGTGAAGGCCTCAAACTTCTTTGGTTGGATTTTGACTTAAATATCATCCACATATCTAAACCAGTGAATTGGTGTTGTTTGCTTGTAGGTACGGAGTGCCCTGCTCTCCTCCACCTCCATGTAAAAATTGGCCACAATGGGTGACGCTGGGGAGCCCATGGCACACCAATGTTTCTGTCTGTAAAAGTTAAATATGAAGGAACTGAGCTGCTGAGAGAAAAAAATGAGAATATTACTGCCAAAGGCGTAACCAATGGCACAGGGACTTTTTTGGATAAAAGTTGGTTTCTCAACATGTAAATGGGCTGTTTACACGCCTGAATGGGGTGTTAAATTGGTTCTCAATCTCCAAATGCTCTCTTGGAACAACTGTACAGTTTGTGGAGTAGCGTATAAACAGCTGTGCTGGATAGAAACTCAATTATTCTGACATTTTCCTGCTATCAAATCCAGATGGAGCCCAAAGATGCTTCGTGTGCCTATAAAAGCAGAGCTGTTGCGAATGAGATGTTGTAGCAACGCGGCGTGGAGTGGCTGAGTGAGAGCTACGGCCCTCTCCGTCGTCTCTGAACTGGTTCTTAACAGGATGAGTTTTGAAGCGTCACCCGTGGCGGCTCAGCGGTAATTGAATTGAGTTGCATCTAATCTCATTGCCCAGCTCCTTTGGTTGCCTGACTCTCATTAGGCTTTGTCGCAAGACCTCCAACTCGCTTGCTTTCCTCCTCTCTCACCCCCCCCCCCTCCACTCATATCTTACAACCAATCTGCACTAAGTCTGTAATTCAAAGAAATACTCATATCCCTCTGATCATGCACCACGCCATTAGCGGAAACATGACTTTCAGCTTCAGAAACACAACACTAGTTGCTCATATCACTTGCCTTATAATAATTCGAACATAAATTCTAGTAATCTAATGAAATAGCTAATTCAATATGGTGCCTTGCATAAATTGTCACACCCTTTTTCATATTTTGTCAAATTACAACCACAAACTTTAATCTCGTGTAAGTTTTTTAAAGTGGTGGAGGATGTTCCACTTTTTTCCACAAATACAAAAACGATGATTGTTTATCACAATTGAAGCCAGGTGCTGTATATCCTCACACTTGATAAAAAGACAGTTAACCTTTTTTTCTCAGTAACATTAAATCAGACTAAACTTTTCCTGTTTTAGGTCAGAAAGGAATAGCAAAGCTATTTATATATGCAATATTCCAGAATGATAAACAAGACATTTTCTTTCGTTTTAAGTAGGACACTTACTTACATTTCTCTAATATTTGAAAGAACTGCCATTATGACTTAAATCAAATATTCTGAGTTTCCTTTCAAAAGCTTCTCATGACAGTCTTCTGGCTCATTTGGTCCCATATTGCTGACAGAACTGGTGTAGCTGAGTCAGGAACTTTTCCACTCTGCCCAAAAAACTTTATTTGGACTGAGATCAGGACCTTTTGATAGCCAATCCAAAACTGTGGTCACTACTTTGCAACTAAGTTGGCTTTATTGGCTAATATGCAATACCTGCACTGAATGTTCTTTCATAATGCCATCTATTGTCATGATGAAACAAGGACAGTCTTGATTTTCAGGTACTGAGGTAGAAGTTGATAATATTTTTCCTACCTCATTTCAAATATAACATTAAGCAGCTATGCTGTGGATAGTGTTAAATCTCTGATTGTGCAAGCTATTTTATTTTTTCTAACTAACTAACTAACTAACTAACTAACTAACTAACTAACTAACTAACTAACTATTTTTGTTAGTTAGCACCCCAGAACATGATGCTGTATCCTCCTTAATTCACAATTGGGATAATGTTATCCCAACTGTAAAGTAAATACTTACTCCTTATTCTTCCAAATGTGATGATAGTCATCTTTGGCCAAACACTTCTGGTTCAATCAGACTACAGAAAATGTTTAGAGAATTTGAGGTCTTTGTTCCTGAGTGCATTTGCAAATTGTAATCTGGCCTTTTTATGTTGCATGTGGAGTAAATGCTGCTCCTCTTGCAGTAGCCTTTCAGGGCATGTCTGTAGAAGACTCGTTTCACTCTCAATGAGGACACTGTCAGCATTTTCACTGTGCCTTTTACTTTTTTCTGGCGTTGATTCACATTATTCACTCTAAAACTCGTTTGTCTCCCTGGAATCAACTCTGAACATGTTCCCTTCCTTGCTATAGAAGAGGAGACTGATGCTGCCGCCACCATCTCTCATCACAGGCACTGTGTGTTCAGGATGATGTACAAAGATTGTATTTATTTTGGTTTCCAGGGACTAGTGTAAAATGTTTAGGCCAAAAACAGTAGCAAATATGTCATAGGGAATAATTAGAAGTTCATATAAATTACAGTGAAACAAAACTGAGGTAGGGTTACAGTTAAAAACATTAATGACAAATTTATTGAAATTAATTTCTTGAAGATAGCCGGACATGCTTTTAATTTGAAATAGGAAAAGGAACTGTGACACGTTTTGTTCTTGATTTTTATTCCTCTCAGGGAAAAATGTGTGTCCTCTGATCTGTTACTGCCGTGTCGTGTTCAGCCTGTATCTTTTTTAACTTATTAAACAGTTAAAAGAAGGAACAGTATCTTCGTGATCCTCTCTCGGGGAAAAGTGTTCCTATGTCCTCTGATTTGTTTCTGCAGTGTCTTGTTCAGCCAGTACCTTTTTTTCCAACTTATTAAACAGTTAAAAGAAGGAACAGTATCTTTGTGATCCTTTTGAAGCTCCCTTTGCTCTATTAACTAAAGCATTTTCTTAAGATATTTGCTGTGTCCCTTACATGGCTTGTTGTAAAACCTAAATGTGAAGTCTTGCCCCCTCAGGTCTATGTGGAAGAATAGAAATCATTGTTAAAAACCAACTCAGTTAACTTGTCCACAGTTTCTTCCACCTAAGCTGCGGATCTCAGCATTTACTGATATTAATTGTGTTCCTTTACGTGACTTCTAACAAACTTGGTTTGGATTTGAAACCAATTAGTTCCACTGGATTTGATTTACAGGAATCAGAGTATAGGGGCTGACTATAAACATAGTCTAAATTTTTCAGAAAAAGGTTTGAGGACCGTATATCCATTTCCTTTCACTTCACAATTACGCAGCAGTTTTTGTTTGACTCTCATAGAATTTCAGGAGCCTTAATACTTGGAAAGGTACTGTATAACAAAATTAGCCAATATTCTCAGAAGCGTGTTACTCAAGAAATAAATTGATTCACAATCATGTGGAACCAGCAGCCCAAACCAAATAGCCTGAAACTACTTATGAGTGATAACTATCTAAGGGGCCACACACGACAGACATGGAGTCAGCAGTAAATGTGGCAGCTCTCTGCTCTAATGTGCCAATACTCTGGTAAATGGAGGTCTCTGGCAGCCAGAAATGCCCTGTTGAGCACTGTCCCGGGTCTCAGATAGAATCAGAAACAACTGAGCTGAAAGCACCAAGATAACGTTTTGTAACAGTAGGGTTGGCTTGATACATCACCGAAGAGAAATGGGGACTCAGCTTTGCAAATGTAATGCTATTACAACCCTCCCATAGAAGATTTGCTACAAAGAAAAAGAAAAACGATCAGGGAGAGATGAACTCTACATGCACCGTGTGCACACCATTTACCTCAGCTGGTGTCAAACCAAGTAGATGGCTTTCTTTGCCTGCTTTTGTCCAAGGCTCTGGAACTGTCTTTTATATATTTCAAAGACGCCACTTCATTTACTGTTGTGTTACTGTGGCAGAGAGAATATCTCCAGAACTCTTAGGCTAAAAACTAAATTTGATACAAGCAGGATAATTTTTAATGCCCTTTTTAATTTAATCTGACAAGCCTGCAAGATAATTTTGTTTTCTGTAACTATAAGATTTTTTGGGGGGAGTTTTCTCTGCTTAAATTTACTAATAATTTAAACTTGCTATTTTTTTGTTTCTTTACAGAAACCAATAGGTTAAAAGAACTGGGTGCCAAAGCTACTTTATTCAGGTAGCTTTAAAATGAAGCTACCTTCATTTTTAAACTTAAAATGAAGCATTTGAGTCAAAGCGATGAAACGTGCAAACCAGAAGTGATAATGATCACATTTCAAACCTAGTAGCAATACAAATCACATGATTGTATAATTTCTAAGAAATGTATGTCAACTAAATCTGGTGATTGAGATGGAGGCTTCAAAATGTTGTGTAGTGTCACACACTGGCTTTGCTTCTTTAATAAATTATACCAAAGGTTAAACCTTTGACCTAAAATATTTAATGTATTGTTTTCTACAGTATCATGGCATTCCACAAGGCTCAATATCAGGCCCCGAACTTATTCATCTATGTAATGGCATAAGACAGCATTTTGATGAAGTTAGATTTTTCTTGGTACCTGTGTTCATGCTTTGTATTACATTCCTATTAATAGTTCTGATTCTTGAAATGCTGTTTTAGAGAAAAAAACTTCAGTCCAATGTTTTTTTTAACTTTTTGTTCAGGTAATTTCTGTATCACGCCAGGTTTAAGTTTCTAACCCATAAAACATAAAAAAAACCTTTCGAATTGTGGCTTTTGCCAGATCCTTGTCTCCCCAGCTGTGGCTTGTACCTCCACGCATTTTGTTTGACTTTTGTTGTCTGATTGTTTGGTAGTTCATCCTGCAATTACAGCACTTTTTGTTTTCTTGAACAGATGAGATGAGTTTTTTTTTTTTTGTTCAGTGGTAAATACAAAACATCTCAAAAAGTAAGTAGAAACATTTGTGAATCTGTCTCCTTAGATTAGAGACTCTCCCAGAGCCATTAAGGCAAGATAAAAGTAAAGGTCAAGTAAATAGATAAGACGAAATCAAACAGAAATTTATTTTTTTTAAAGCAGATGTCCCTGCAACCAATTTTTTCCTTTGCCTAAGAAGCAGAATGCTTTTTAGTCATTTACTACTGATGCCTGGCATAATTTAAAGAAAAAAGGGGCCAAAATAGCCCAGAACTATGTTTCCAAAGCTTTGACACAACAATTACAGCAGCAACTATAAGCAAAACAGCTTCTTTCCAAGGTTCTGTACTAATCAACACGACAGCAACTGTCAAATCAAACAGAAGCAGCACGCTGTCTGTTTCTTTTTCATGGGCAGCAAGAGACGAGAGGAGCACGTTTCTCTTGTGAAAAACCACCCACAGACTTTTGGGGGCCCCTCAATCCTTCCCTGCCAATTTTTTTGTTCCACCTCACTCGCTGCAAACTACGCCACGCTTGTGTACAGAGCTCACAAGGACCTGCATGGATCTTAACAAACAGGGTTGTGTATGTGTTCGTCAGAAGGGACTAATTAAGTTCCGTTCTGAAGTCTTAGCGCAGCCGAAGCAAGAAGGGAAATTTCACAAACAGAGGAGGATTTTAGTTAGTTTGAAATGATTAAGTTATATTGTTTACTGTTTAGGATTATATATATACACGTTTGTTCTTCCAAAGAAACAAATTGGCCCTGCGACATACAGTAACATGAAAGCAATCAGCCTTCTCTGTGGCTGCTTGAAGGGAAAGGCCAGGGCACTTTGTTATAATGAAAAAAGGAAGCTCCCAGCTGTAATTTCATGGCTGCTGAAGCTAACAGTGGGCAGGTGGTAAAATAGCTTTATTCCAGGTTCAGTTAAGAGGACAGTGGGAAAGCAGAGAGGTTTATTGTGTGCTTATTCTGACAGACGGTGGCTCTCATATCCTGTTTTTTTTTTCCTCAGTTACAGGTGCTTGACTCCTAGTTTTTCAAGAGGTTACTGAATTAGATGGTTGGCTCTGCAGCTTTGACACTGTTTATTGGACTGCCACTTTGGCAGTGATACCAGTTTATGTGTGCAAAATAAAAAGAGAAGGTGAACGCTGGTGATGCATCGCTTCATCCATATTTCTTTAATATTATTTTTCTAGTGCATTTTATGGCATCTCTGATGTGCCCTTTCTTGTCAGCGTGTTCAAGCAGATTTATTCTCCTGATGCATGCATAATTTAGTTGTTACAAATTTGCCGTGAAGGAGAGGTTCACTAAAGCGCAAAAGGCTTGTGTGTGTGTGTGTGTGTGTGTCACAGCTGGGTGCAGCTGAGGTGCTCCTACTGTTGCCGAGATGGGACCTGAATGTTGAAGGAACAAAGTGTGGATGATACAGACACGGCTCCAGTAAGAGGCTGGAAGTCACACCAATTACCTGACATTGGGACCAGAAAGGATAAATCTCCCATTGTGAAGGACAGAGTTACACTCGGTGAGAAATTTTTTGTGTCAAATCTGTCAGGGCGGCAGTAAGATAAGAAAAAAAATTAACAAATAAGAGCAATTTTTTTTGGAAAGACATGTTTAGGCTTTTTAAGTAAAATAAAAAAACAAAAAAGATAGCATAAAGTAGAGTTTTCTGATACAATCTAAACTAAACTCACCCCTTGTGCTTGGAATATACTGTACTTTGATACCCTTAAACAAAATCCAGCACAACATACTGCTTTAGGAAGATCTTTAACTAGTTAATAGAATCCACCCTGTTTTTTTAATTAATATCAGTACAAATGTTCTGGAAACGCCTCTGAGGTTTGTTAGAGAACAACAGGGAACAAACTGCATCATGAAAACCAAGGAACACAGCAGACAGGTCAGGGAGAAGTTAACAGCAGCGTTAGCGTATAAAACAACACCCTAAGCTTTGTGCAGGAATAGTGACAGTTCTAGTAGCTAACTTGTGATTGTTAATCTCTGTTAAAGTACTTTACATATTTCTCTATCAAAGTGTCACTAAAGTGTGAGAACAATCCCTCTCTTTTAAAAAGAGAAAAAGACATTTTTAGGACTATTAATGAAAACCTAATATTTCAGCTGTCTGAAATATCACGTTCCCCTCTCAAAACGTGTGAACAAATTAATCTAGCAAGGATCTTTCTGGGTTTTTCTTCTTCTATATATTTCTCTTATCAAACTCCTGTGAATTTGGACACATTTGCTTCATATTACACATATCTATGTATTTGCCTACCTGAGAGGACACGTAAATGTCACCCTTAATGTAAAATTCATAACCTTAATCCTTCTTGTATAAGTAATTATTGTATTGACTTATACAAAGCAAATGTTAAACAACAAAGACAAAGTTCACAAAAACTCCACCAATCTTTCATTTTTAACTTCCCTTACCGATGTCAAGCGAAAGGCTGTTAATTTCCTTTTTTGTGACAGGGAAATTGACAGGGTCCTTCAACAATATCAGAGATACAGAAATATAAAGGATATTGATATAGAGGGATAGAGATAGTGAGTGTATCTTTGAAAATGTATGTGGCGCTGGTTTGACAATTTTCTATACATTAGAATATTATATTACAATTAACTTCACTTAAAATATTTAAACACAGTAATCAATATATCTTTTAGATGTATATATCTACATATACCTATGTTTAGGGTTTGCCACAACAAAAGCCCTGTTATTCGGTGCGCTTTGCTTGCATAAAAGTGCTGATAGTTCACTGCTCCTTCTAAACACATTACACTGAGCAGAGCTGCCAACCGCCCCAAGATGGCGGCCCCAAATCTCATCAGCGCCCATAGGCGATAGCAGTCGATGCGGGGTCTGCTCTTTATCATATCTTTGTTGTAGACTGCTCAGGGGTCTGATCAGGTAGTGACACAGTGTACCGTAATGCTCCAAATATCCATCGAGCGGAGCAGCTTCTTTGCTAACCCAGTCCTTACACATTTTGACAGATTTCTGAGCTCACTGTACCACATAAAATCGGTCAGTACGCACAGCAAGTATGGTAATCATAAATAAGGCCGGATTATCAGGCGCACCATACTTTTTTTTGTGAAAATTAAGGATTTTTAGTGCGCCTTATTGACCGAAAAATACCTTAGTTTTAACTTGACACTTGAACAATTCAAGGGTTGTGAAAACCTCTGCAAGGGGTAGTAGTAACATTTATCCTTCCATCCATCCATTTTCTCACTCGCTTTATCCCTCATTAGGTCGCGAGGGGTGCTGGTGCCTATCTCCAGCATTTTCAATGGGCGAGAGTCAGGGTTCACCCTGGACAGCTCGCCAGTCTGCCGCAAGGCAGTAGTAACATTTATTCTTTTTAAAATGTAAAAATTGAATATTTCATGTCATTTCAGTCACTTTAGTTGAGACAGTCCTAACCATTTTTGGTAATACTGAAAAAAACAAACAAACACAACAACCAATTAACACTTTAATTACGCTGACATGCA